>NC_038256.2:32384168-33029493 GCF_000004515.6 Glycine max | reverse complement strand
TGCTAACTTCCTTAACATTTCAGAAGCATAATCGTCACCAAAGATTATATATTTAAACCAATTTAGGAAAGTCTTGTTATGCTCTTTCAGCGCCCTATTCTTGGTCATTTTTTGGTTACTTTCCCTGACTAAGGCTTCATGACGAACTATGTATGGTAGAACTTCATTACTGATAATTGATGTGCATAAGAAGATTATGTAATTAAAACATATAAAAATTAGCAATATCTTTCCATTTTTATTGCTTCTTTTTGTGTGAATCATTAGAATTTCGACATCCTATGAATTTTTATGCAGTAGGTGCCTTAAACTACTAATTCATACTGTTTGATGATTTTATTTTGCAGATATACAGGCAAGGGATAGAGAGAGAAGTTGAAGCCTGATAGTTCGCACTCAGCAAGTCAAGCTCGCTTAGCGAGCTGTGTCGCTTAGCGGGAGAGTGTCTGCTCAGCGCGAAGAAGTAGCTTAGAGAACCTGCATTCATGTGAGAGGGCGCTTAACGCACATGGTTCACTTAGCGCCCAACCACTTACTCGTGCTCAGTGCGTAGTCGCAAGATTTCAAACTCAATAATTTTTTTAAGCAAAAAGAAAGGGAAAAAAAGAAAAAAAGTTCATCCAGAGATAAGAAGAAACCCTAAAACATAAGCTTAAAGGAGGACAATCATTGAGAACCCACTCTCTTTTCCCACTTCACCTTCATTCCTTATCCCTTCATCTTTTAAACCTTTTATATATTTTAGCCCTTCATGACCATGGAGGGCTAAACAATCCATTGTTGGGGATTTTTCCACCAAATTCTCTTGATGTAAAAACTCTTACTATCTATTTAATATTATTGCTAGTTCCATTGTTTCTTCCTGTGTTTATTTCCATGTACTTGGTTTAATCATCCATTTGTATGTTATGTTAAGGTTTAAGAATTGAGAAATATGGTTAATCCTTAGAACTTGTAAGAGCATCTAAAATGCTTCATTGCTAGGGATAATGTGAAGTAATTTAGCCAAGGTGTACATCTCTATTAATCATGCAGCTCGCTTAGTTTAGTTCTTGAGGGATTAAGAAAGAAACTAGGAGAATTAGGCTCTTTCATGTGAGGAATCACGGTTAGAGTAATTTCACAAGTGTAGGTGATAACTAGGATAGTATTAAATAGAGAAAAATCACCCTAATTACATCAAGAGAGGTTTCGGTAAGGAGCCCCCGACTTAATCAAATCCTGCATTTGCCTTTCGTCATCAAGCTTAGTGTTCGTTCCTTTTACTCAGTTTTAGTTTAGAATCACACTCTTGTTTAATTTACAGCCAAAATGATTAACTTGGCATTTTCCCCATTCAATCATTAATTGCACACAAATTAAATACGCACTAGTCAAGTACAAACAAAAATCCATGTGGAAACGATACTCGGTCTTACCATTTTAAAATACTACTTGGATGAATTGGTGTACTTTCCAATTAGTTAACAAGTTTTTGGCGCCGTTGCCAGGGATTTTTGCTTTTTGTACTTAGCTGTGCATATTTCAGTTTGGAAGCAACTATTCTTTATTCGTTTATTTTTCTTTTTGTATATACATATTTCTCCCTATTAATTTAATCCTTTGTCCTGGTTAACTGCTCTGTACTAGCTTGCTTCTTGTATGCGAGGTTAAAATCCAGCGGAGGACTTAGCTCCATTGAATTTGGAGATTGAAGCAACCTGTAGAAGAAACAACGTAGCTAGAAAAAGAAGGGAGCTATAAGAAGGGTCAGCTGATCAAGGTGACTAAAGGATTCTATCCTCTGAATCATCTTCTTCATTCCCAGCCAACTTAGAGGATCCAGTGTTGTCTACCTTTCAGGCAACTACCATGGCAGAAGACAGACCACTAAGGGTGACCTTTGAGAACTATTCCAACTCCTCCACACTTTAGTTCTTCACCAATATTGCTTGGTCGGATGTTCAAGCAGCCAATATTTCATATCCACACTCCCTAATTCAGCTCATCTAAGGCAACCTCTTCCATGGCCTACCAAACAAAGACCCTTATGCTCACCTAGCCACTTATATTAAATATGCAATACGGTGAAGATAGCGGGAGTCCCAAAAGACGCCATAAGACTCAACCTATTCTCTTTTTCGCTAGCCGGTGAAGCCAAGAGATGGTTACATTCATTCAAAGGGAATAGTTTAAGAACTTGGGAAGAGGTAGTCGAAATTTTTTTAAAGAAATATTTTTCGTAGTCAATGACAGCTGAAGGGAAGGCAGAGATTTCTTCATTTCACCAGTTCCCTGATGAATCTTTGAGTGAAGTCCTGGATCATTTTCGCGGGCTACTCCGGAAGACTCTCACTCATGGGTTTAGTGAGCCTATTCAACTTAACATTTTCATTGATGGCTTGCACCCCCACTCCAAGCAATTGCTTGATGCTTTAGCTGCGGGAAAAATTAAATTGAAGACCCCTAATGAGACCATGGAATTAATTGAAAATATGACAGCTAGTGACCATGCCATACTTCGCGATAGAGCTCACACACCTGAAAAGAGGAGTCTCTTGGAGCTTACATCGTAGGATGCCTTGTTAGTGCATAATAAGTTGTTGGCCACGCAACTTAAGACTCTTACAGAAACATTGAATAAAATTCCACAACAATTGCATGCAGTTCAACCCGTTCCTTCGAAAATCATGCAAGTCAAGGGATGTAGTATATATGGAGGAACTCATAAGTCAAGTGCTTACATGACTCACGATGACACCTCCAAGGAAGTTAATTATATGGCTAACCCTAACAGACGAGGTTTCCATCTAGGTGGCTATTTAGGATACGAGCAAGGGGGCAACTTCTCTCATAATCATGGCCAAGGCTGGAGGTCCCACCCTGGGAATCAATTCAACAAGGATCAAAAGGGTCCATCCAATCGACATACTAATCAAGGGCCTAACTTGTATGAGTGGAACACCAAGCTGGAGGACACATTGACTCAATTTATGCATGTATCTATGTCTAACCATAAAAGCATGAAGTCAACAGTTAAAAATCTAGAGATTCAAGTGGGGCAATTGGCTGAGCAACTAGCTGAAAAGTCTACTGGGAATTTTGTGGCAAATACTAAGAAAAACCCAAAAGAGGAGTGTAAAGCAGTAGTCACTAGGAGTCAGGGTAGAGAGAGTGGAGATAAGGGAAGAGAATCATGAGGGAGAGGTAGAAAACAAAGAAGAAAGGGAAGAAGAAAATGAGCAGAGTGGGAAAAAAATGAATAAAGAGAAAGATATGATGAGTGAAGAAAAAAATAAAAAGAAAGAAGTAGAAAAAAATGAGAGGCAAGAGAGTGAGGAAGTGGCCGGTAAGCCAAGGACCAAAAGCCAATTGGTGAGGGAGAATAGGAGAGAACCATCCATCATTCTGGTGAAGGAAGCCCCATATCCTCTTGTTCCATCAAGGAAAGAAAATGAGCGGTACTTTGCTCGATTTCTTGATATTTTCAAGAAATTGGAAATCATAATTCCCTTCGGAAAGGCCCTGCAATAAATGCCATTGTACACCAAATTCCTTTAGGACCTCTTCACCACAAAAGGGAAATACATTAATAATGAGAGCATAATGGTGGAGGGAATTGTAGTGCAGTTATTTAAAGAATTTTGCCACAAAAATTCAAGGATCCCAAAAGTGTGACCATTTCATGTTCCATAGGGGTTGTATCAGTGGGAAAGGCTCTTATTGACTTGGGAGCGAGCATCAATTTGATGTCACTCTCAATGTGCAGGCGGATAGGAAACTTAAGGATTGCTCCCACAAGGATGACACTTCAACTCGCAGGCCGCTCTATCACAAGGCCATATGGCGTAGTTGAATGTTCTAGTCAAAGTCTGTCAATTCACATTCCTAGTGGATTTTGTCAGTATGGATATTGAGGAGGATTCTGACATTCTGCTAATTCTAGGCCGCCCATTTATGCTGACAACTAAGTGTGTAGTTGACACGGGCAATGGTAATCTAGAAATGAGTGTGGATGACCAAAAGGTGACCTTCAACTTATTCGAAGAAATCAATCATCCCAACAACAACAAGGCTTGCTTCAAAGTGGAGACAATTGAGCAAGAGGCCAATATAGTTGTGCAAAGTCTGACTTTTCACTCTCCATTGGAAAGGGCATTAATAAATGCTATTGATTGTTTGACAAAGGAGGAGGAGAAAGATCTTAGAGCTTGCTTGGAGGACTTAGATAGATCGAAGGCAATTCCTTCAAGGGAATATGCTTTTGAAGAGCTAAAGAAGGATACCACAACAAAGAAACCCAGAGTAGACTAGAAGATCTTGCCAACCCACATGAAATATGTGTTCTTGGAAGAGAATGAAGCAAAGCCAGCGGTGATTAGCAATGACTTGTCCTCTAATGAAAAGTTCAGGCTGGTCGAAGTTCTCAAGAAGCACAAGGCAGCCATTGGATGGCATATCTTAGGCCTCAAGGGAATTAGCCCTTCGTATTGCATGCATAAAATTATGATGGAAACTGACTATAAGCAGTGAGACAACCACAAAGGAGGCTTAATCCTTCAATGAAAGAAGAGGTGTGCAAGGAAGTCCTTAAACTTTTGGAGACATGACTTATCTATCCTATCTCAGACAGTGCTTGGGTGAGCTCAGTGCAGGTAATCCCCAAGAAAGGTGGGATGATTGTGGTAAGAAATGAAAAAAATGACCTCATTCCCAATTGAACTGTTATAGGATGAAAAATGTGCATTGATTATCGAAAGCTAAATGATGCCACCAGAAAAGACCATGTCCCTCTACCATTCATGGACCAGATGCTCAAGAGGTTAGCAGGTCAATCGTTCTATTGTTTCTTGGATGGATATTCCAGATATAATCAAATTGTCGTAGACTCCAAGGAAAAAGAAAAAACTGCATTTTCTTATCCCTTTGGTGTTTTCACTTATAGGAGGATGCCATTTGGGCTATGCAACGCTCCAGCCACATTTTAGAGGTGCATGCTAGCAATATTTGCTTATATGGTGGAGAAATGCATCAAAGTGTTTATGAATGATTTTTCAGTGTTTGGTCCATCTTTCGATTGTTGTCTGACCAATTTAGAGTTGGTGTTGCAGCGCTGTGAGGAGACAAATTTAGTCCTGAATTGGGAGAAATTCCATTTCATGGTCTAAGAGGGAATTGTGTTAGGACATAAGATTTTTGCTAGAGGCATTGAAGTGGACAAAGTCAAAATTGATGTCATTGAAAAGCTGCCCCCACCTATCATTGTAAAATGCATCAGGAGTTTCCTTGGACACACCAGTTTCTACAAGCATTTCATTAAGTACTTCTCAAAGATTGCAAAACCATTGAGTAATTTACTCAATAAGGATGTTGTGTTCAAATTTGATGAAGAGTGTTTGGCAGTATTTCAAACTTTAAAGGACAGATTAGTGTCAGCTTTAGTGATTATAGGTCCTGATTGGAGCCAATAATTTGAGCTAATGTGTGACGTAAGCGATTACGCAGTTGGTGTTGTTTTGGGGCAACAGAAGGAGAAAGTATTTCACTCCATATACTATGCGAGTAAAGTCCTGAATGGTGCACAGTTGAACTATGCCACCATAGAAAAAGAGTTACTTGCTATTGTATATGCTCTGGAAAAATTTAGATCCTATTTGGTGGGATCTCGAATGGTTGTATTCAATGATCATGCAGCCATAAAATACCTTATCACAAAGGAAGACTCCAAACCAAGACTCATCAGATGGATACTACTACTCCAAGAGTTTGACCTCGTGATTAAAGCTAAGAAAGGGTCAGAGAATTTAGTGGCTGATCACTTGTCAAGGTTGATTAATGAAGAAGTGACTCGAGAAAAGCTGGAAATCCGTGATGATTCCCTGATGAGTCATTACTAGTTGTGAATGAGAGACCATGGTTTGCAGATTTTGCTAATTACAAGGCTCCGGGAATCATTTTCAAGGATCTGAATTGGCATTAGAGAAAAAAAATTCCTTCATGATGCACATTTTTAAGATTGGAGCAGACAACTTGTTGAGGAGGTGCATGACCAGAGAAGAGGCCAGAAGTATATTGTGGCACTGTTATAATTCTCCCTATGGAGGTCATTACAGTGGGGATAAAACAACTGCAAAGGTCTTACAAGCTGGTTTCTTTTGGCCCTCAATTTTTAAAGATGCGCATGATCATGTGTTGCATTGTGACCAATGCTAGCGAACCAGAGGTATATCCCGAAGAAATGAGATGCCCCTTCAGAATATAATCAAAGTGGAAGTTTTTGACTGCTGGGGTATTGACTTCATCGATCCCCTTCCATCATCTTATAGGAATGAATATATTCTGGTGGTTGTGGATTACGTCTCTAAATGGGTGGAGGCTGTAGCTACTTCTAAGAATGATGCCAAGATGGTCATAAAATTTTTGAAAAAGAATATATTTGCCCGGTTTGGGGTTCCACGAGTCTTGATAAGTGACGGAGGCTCATACTTTTGCAATGTCCAATTGCAGAAGGTATTGGGGCATTATAATGTCACTCACAAGGTGGCTTCACCTTATCATCCCTAAACCAATGGTCAGGTTAAGGTATCCAATAAGGAATTAAAGAAGATTTTAGAGAAGATTGTGGCATCCTTAAGGAAGGACTAGGCTGCCAAACTAGGTGATGCTTTATAGGCCTACTGAACTACTTTCAAGACTCCCATAGGATTGTCTCCTTTCCAGATGGTCTATCAGAAGGCTTGTCATCTGTTAGTAGAGATAGAGCACAAGGCTTATTAGGCACGGAGATTCCTGAATTTTGATGAAGTTTTATCTGGTGACAAGCGAAAATGGCAGCTCTAAGAGCTGGAAGAGATGGGGCTCAATGCCTATGAGTCATCCAAGTTGTATAAACATAAGATGAAGGCCTTACCATGCCATATTCATGTCGTATAATGTAAATCATTAGGACATGCATGAATTTTCTAATACTCCATACCTATTGGACACAATATCTTATTCGCTTGATAGTAACTTTTTGGTAGCATGTTTTCCTATGGAAGCATATCCTGCATTACCTGAAGCAATGAAGTGAAACTTTTGTCACTCCACCCATATTTATCCTTGAAATTAACCAGACTTAACACCGCTAACAATAGCGTCAAAGACTTTTTGCACCCCAGATACAAAGGCTTATTCCAATCACTTTGTAATGTATCATACATATGGGCATATGCTTGCTAAAAAGACTCTTGTCCAAGATTACAAATCATATCCTCTAATCAATCTCTTATTTCTACATCAATCGGTTTAGTTTGGGACCCTCTCTGCATGTCTGTCAATTCACCATGTCATATCCATATCGTATAATTCTTCTTAATCCCATCACACAAAAGATGTTCCTTATGTCGTCTAGTATTTGTCGTCTCCCATTCAAACACTTTATACAAGGAAAAACATATTTTTCATCCTCATCTGGTCGACTTCATTCGGAGGCAAATTTCAAGATTTGTTCAATACCTTCCTTATATGCAGGGCTCATGCGACTTGCATTCATCCAACTTTGATCCATCTAATTAATAACTTTGTGATTCTCACAAAGTTATTCCATGCATAAAAACCTCACTTTTTTTCATTAAAGGTGTGACCCTATCTCATTCAGAAAAACATTTTTTTTTATAGTAGATTCATATGCAAAGGTTAAGCTTTTTTTCTTAAATTTTACGAAATTTCAGTTGTATTTCGCCTTGATCTCCAAGTACACAACATGAAAGCGATGACATGAATTCCACCACAATCAAGTATGCACTCAGAGAGCAAAGTGAAATGCATTGTACCAAAATTTCATCAAATTTAAGAAATGAGACTTAAGCTATACATATGGATCTACTATAAAAAAATGACTCTTTCCAAACTGTCCAAACAGACAATTCAAGATTTAATACAATGATTAATCCAAATTGTCCGAAAGAATCATTGTATTGAATCTTAAACAAGAAACTAAGGTTCACTCATAATGAACATAATTTGTATATAAAGCAATAGTCATTAATCACATAACACAAGTTATAAAACATTCATAACAAAAAAGCCCATGAAGACTTTATGAAAGACATTTGTACCTGTTAAGATGGTCACTAACAATAACAATCAATGCCGTGATAACGATGCAAACAACAAAAGGCAAAGTGCCTACAAATTACAATTACAACAACAAAATGTTATTTAAAGAGACTAAAATAAAAACAAAAATATTTAAAAGGACTAAAAAAAGTCATATTTTATAAGGACCAAAATGTTATTTAAGCCTAAAATAAATTAAAAATTAAAAAATACTTTCATAAGGTCAAGTGAATTTTATATAATTATTTTGATAATGAGAGAGAATTCAAATAATTTGTATGAATTCTTAAATTTAAATTAATTATTGTTTTATACACTAAAAAATTTATTATGATACTGAATATAAGAAAAAAATTAAGTCACGCTAATTAAAAAGACAAATAATGTCATTTAATTGTATCAATTTCATTTAAATAATTTGATTGGGTGTTCATATATGATATAAAATCACAACGGTAAATTGACAAATGTAATAAATATCCAATGAATTAAAAATATCTTTATGTGAGAGCATTGTGAAATTTTATTATTAATTTATACATGCAATTGTATTCATAGTTAAATGAAGGGTAAATAGTCACTTTTATCCCTAAATGTCTAATTTGCTGACAAATGTATCCTTGAAAGATGACAATACAAAATTTAGTCTTTGAAGGTGTAAAAAGTGCGACTAATATATCCAACCGTTAACTTCCGTCCGTCACCTTAATAAAATAGCCTACGTGACACAGAGAGACAAATATGTCACGGAAAGGATTGCCAACGTGGTCATGCTGAATAGATTGGATGAAAATGTCAGTAAGATACTATTTTTGGACGTAAACTTCAGTAATCTTTTGTTGGACGAAAAATGTCAATATTTTTTATTGGAGGAAAATGTCAGTAATTTGTTTTGGACCTAAATGTTAATACGTTCCATTGGACCAAAATGTCAATAAGCTATCATTATTGGACGAAAATATCATAAATTTTTCATTGGACCTAAATATTAATATGTTTCTATTGGACTAATTTGTTAGACCCAAAATTTCGTTTCATTTAAGGGTAAAATATAATTTTAGGGTAAATTTTTACCATTTTTTATCATTACAAACATACATTACAATAATCACTTAAAAAATATATTGGCAAACATAATTTAAAACAAACATAATGATAACGATAATATTGATTATCAACCATAATTTGTTCGTCATAATAGAAATTATCCAAAATAAACATTGTATCAGTTTACCAAAATAAATATTGTAACAGTGTACCAATCATTACAAATTTTTCCAAATTATAATAATTAGTCGCAATCTACTATAAATAAAAGATAAATATATCTTATATTTCACTTCTTCAAATATTGACTATTTTATTAACAGTGACAGACGGAAGTTAACGTTCATATATATATTTGTTGCATTTTTTACACTTTTCGAGATAAAATTTTGTTTTTTCATTTTTGAGGGATACGTTTGTCAGGAAGACGAAAAGTAAAAAAAAAATATTATATGATAAATATGCCCCTATATTGGCAATTAGAGATGACTACATTGACAATCATTTTAGTGACAAATTTGTCCCTCTATGTCATGTAGGCTATGTTATTAACGGTGATGGAAAAAAGTTAATGGTCAGATATATTTGTCATACTTTCAAGGACTAAATTTTGTATTTTAACTTTCAAAGACGTATTTATCAACGAATTATACATTCAAGGACAAAAGTGGTTATTTACCCCTGAATGAATTATATACTCTGGATTTGTAGAACTATATAAAATACAATATGTAAACAACATGAAATACACCACTGAATACATTAATCAATTAGAATAAATTTATTTTAGTTTAATAAGAGATTGTTTGATTTATAATATATATATATATATATATATATTAAATATTAAATAAATAATGTTTTATTTATAATAATCTTGTCTAGCTAACTTGAGTATAATTATTTTTGCAGAAAATATGTATGAATTATTCATGAAAAAAATGTTGTTATCCTTGTTCTTCAACATTATGAACCATTTAATTAAATATGCATTTTGTGAGAGTTTTAATGCCATATCAAAGTGAACACACGTTACTCTAGCTTCAAATTTCAAATTAAATTGCAAAGATGGTACTACAGTAACTACACTCTTGATACCAAGTTGAAAATTTGTGTTTGTGAGAAACAGTACATATATATGCTAGCACATAGCACACCAATCTCATGTATTTAGTATGGATATGATCAATTAAGGAGATAAGTACTACAAATCAAGGAGTAATTTACTAGCTAATTGCCTAATTTGCAGCAATCAAATAAAATACGGTTGAATAAATACGAGTATTCTAACCATAAATGCCGATATTCTAATATAAGAAAATGCTTGCTTGATGCTACACAAAAGGACATATTTAATCATGTACTAAATAAATGAGTAATCTGAAACAAAATTATTAAGTAAACTCATGTAAAGTTGATAGGCACGTCCGGTATATTGAAGATAGACTAAAAACTACGGGAAAACACAAATCTCTTACACTTTGGCAAGATAATAATCATATCGTTGTTAAAAGCATCAAATCCAAGTAGGGGCAAAGTACTTGAATTTAGATATATGGGCAGAATCAAGTTAATAAAAAAGGTAAGAAAAACATATCTAGGCAGCAAAATCATAAAAACAGAGTATTAATTAGTATTATTTTTACTACGTCCATAAGCTGATATACAATGTTGCATTCCAATATCAACAATCATTGCTCAGTGAAAATTGCATTGGGTTCATATAATAAGAAATATGTGCTATTTTGGAAGTGGAAATAATTCGTTCTGCCAACTTAATAGGACATATAAGAATAGTAAAGAAAAATGGGGAAAGCTGCGGCCTAGTAACAAGAAAGCTCACCTGGGTATCCACTACGTTGTTCAACTTGATGCCAAACTGAAAGTACAATGCCTAAGACCACAAGTCAAGCCTCTCAAACACTTTGTTTCCTTTGAATAAACATTCCACAAATTTGAACATATACAAAAGAGGGCCAAAGCAAGCAATCAAATAATGATGCAGATTTTCATCTGCACACAACATTACATGGTCCATAACTCCATATCACCGAAATTAAAAATGATGTAGATTTTCATCAAACAGAATTGATGAAACAAAGTATGCAAAAGCACAAACACACACACGCATCTTTCACGTGCTAGATGAAACAAAAAGAGAAAGAAAGGTACCTAACGGAGATGCGATAGGCGAAGAGAAAGAGAGTGGAGGCACGAGAGGCAGCGACGGAGTAGAGACCGAGAGGCAGTGACGAAGAGGAACAAAGTGAAGACGGAGAGGAGTGAGAGCAGAGCTGAGACGGAGAGGAAGAGAGCGCGAGAGAGTAAGTCAATTAGGGCTCGTGGAGGCAATATATATTTTTAAATGTAGGTTCAACGTTAGTTTTCACTAAAAACCAATGTTAACTTTTTATTTCAAAACATTGATTTGTTGATGTTGAAAAATCGATGTTAACAAACTCATTTTATTTACGAATATTCCATTGCATTTTTGTTAACATCCGTTTTTATCAAAAACCAATGTTAACAGATTGGCAAGTACATCAATTTTATCACAAATAGTAAAGATTAAAACGGAAGACTGAGTGTTGAGTCTATAGGAACTTTATTTGTACTTACGTTGGTAAATACCCAATTTATAAGCAAGAGAAGAAGTGGAAGAGAAATGAAATTGTAAGTGTGAAAATTAAGGGTAAAAGGAAAAAAAAAGATAACAAGAAAATAAATAATAGTTTAACTACCCTTGATGCAATATTAATGTTTTTCTCAATTAACTATTTTTCCAATTTCCACCCACATCTACTAATATGTTCAACCCTGATCCCTCATGATGAAGAGCCTAGTTTATGTATTCTCTCTCCCAAATCCCTTTGCAAAGATTGAATCATAAACAACATTAAGTATAAAGATGTATGCAGAGGCACAATAAAGTCACTCTATCCCTAGTAATGCAATGTTGAGATGCCCTTTCCTAGTTCTTTAGACATTACCATTTCCCATTGTATAACCCCTAAAAACAAATGCATGGATGACTAAACCACACAATAGAGATGAAGAGCAGAAAAGAGACAATAGAAATTGAAATTGTATTAATAGAATAGCAATTACATTACAAGGACATTGGCTGTTAGGTTCCAACAGAGGGGGTTTAGCCTCTCATAGCCATGAGAGGCTTTACACTTTAGAGGCTAATAGAAGAAGGGGTTAGATGCCTAGTAGTAAGAAAATGGGGAATGACTAAAGAAAGAGGGTTTCCCCTAAGGGAGAGACTCAGCCTTTTGATTTCTTCACTGGAGAACTCTGAGACTCAGTGTGTCTTTCCCTTTTGCTTTCTCCTCCTTATATAGGCTCCAAGTAGCTTAATTTTCACGCTGAATTCACGCTGATTTCTTCACTGGAGAGCTCTGAGACTCGGTGAGCTTTTTGCGCGCTAAGCCTGAAGTGCACGCTAAGAGAGCTGTCCAATTCTTCCAACTTTTCTTCAAGGCTTTTTCTTTCAGTTTTTGCATCAATTTTTCCTCTAAAGTACTTGAAATCTTCTTCTTTTGAATTTCGCTAATAAAAAATTGCAAAGATGTTAATTTCTTCATTATTTCCTTGAAAACAATAATAAAGTAAAGAAATTACACCTATTTATTAGCCAAAATTGACTATCAAATTAGGTCATACTTCGCACTTATCAAGTTGTACATTTACGGAGGATTATAAAGAGTTTAAGATTATAATCATTCACTATCAATACAAAAAAATATAAAAGCAAGAGTTGCACATTTGCTAAGGAGTGCAATAATTAATTGTTGGCTAAATTCCAATTTTGATCCCCTATCATTTTAAATCCGTTATTTTAGTCCCTCTATTTCTAAATCAAAATATTTAGTCCTTTTATTTTTTAAAATAAACAATTATGGTTCTTCCATTAGTTGATCTTCCAAAGTCAAACATTTTTTTACTCTGATGTGTCGTATTGGTGCTAACTTATATAGATGATTGACATGGATGCTTATGTGACAAGAGATTAAATAAAATGAAAAATAAAAGTGACTTGATAGAAATTAAACTCATAATCTTATATTCAAAGATTAGATAGTAAACTAGTAAGACAGTTGCTTTGTTTAATTAACATAATAAATACAATTTTTTATGTATCATTAGTCAAGATTTATTATTTATTATTTTTTTAACTCTTTGTTTCATAAGTGTCATGTTGATAGCTTACATATATAGAGACTCAATGTCTTGATTTAGAAATAAAAAGATCAAAATTATAGATTTAAAATTATAAGAAGACTAAAATTATAATTTAATCTTAATTGTTTCAATATCAGTTTAAAGTTTCAATATGAAAAGATATTATTCATAATTAAGGAGTTCAATATTATCATTAGCTTTTTTTAATTTATTTTCTTTTTAGGTTTAATTAATTATCAAACTTGATAGTTAATTCATAATTATTCCCTCAGTGAAGGAAAATAAAGATTGTAGAAGTAAGAATTTTTTATATATAATAATACAATATATATGACATTAATTTCATTAAAATGGAAATAATTTTATATAATTCTTATAAGGTTTTTTCTTTTAAAATATTTAATTTAATCAAAATTTACAATATTTCTTAATCAGCTCCTTCAAAATTCAAATCATGTTTGGCTAGAAGGTATGAAAAAATTATATTGAAAGAAAAATATTTATCTTATGTGTATTTACGATTTTCTACAAATATTAATCATTATTATCAAATGAGAATAATTTCATATCAATTAAAAAAATAAGACATTTCTAAAAATGTAATTCCTGAAATGGAAAATTATATCGTGAAACAACACATCTCTTTAATACGTGACAAACCAACTCTTAACCTTTATTCTGTCTTTCACTTTGAAGGTGTATATGGGTCCTTGTGAGTAGCTGGTAGAAATCATGCAGTGGTTGTTATATTTTCTTGTGTGTCAGGCATTTATGTATTGTACCCACTGCCTTGTTAGGATCTCGGGAACTTGGCAATTTTTTTGTTTTTGATAACTGCTCTGAAATTCACAATTCCTTGAATAACTGCTCTGATCAACTTTAGCTTACTTGCATAAGATAAAGACTTCCTGCTCCATCCATGAATCAGGCCAGTAATCTTGGAAAGCAAGGGAGCATAGTGGCATACATTTAATCTAGATGATAAAAGGGGAACACCCAAGTATCTAAAAGGGAAGCCACCCAAGCTAAATCCAATAAGCTGCTGAATATGAGAAAGCTCATGAGGCCTAATACCGCCTGAGTATATGGCAGATTTATCAGAACTGATGGAAAGCCCTGAAACCCTATAGAAGTGCTGAAGCTTGGCAAACATAGTTGACACAGAAGAGATATCTCCTCTAGATAGAAGCATAATATCATCTGCAAAAGCCAAATGAGATAGCTGAATACCTGCACAGTTGGGATGAAATTTAAAATTGGCATCATCCTTGAGGCTGCTCATATCTCTGGAAAAGTACTCCAAACAAAGCACAAACAGATAAGGGGAGAGAGGATCCCCTTGTCTAAGACCCTACTGCCCTTTGAAGTGGCCATAAATGGATCCATTGACTGCCACACTAAAGGAAGTGGAAGAAATGCATTCCATGATCCAAGTACAGAACTGGGCTGGGAAACCAATGGACTTAAACATCTAATCCAAGAATTCCCAGGAAATGGAATCATAAGCTTTATGCAAGTCAATTTTCAGGAGTCATCTCAGAGAGGATCTTTTCCAAGCATATTTGCGCAAAATCTCTTGAACTAGGAAGATGTTGTCCATCATCTTTCTGTTCTTAATGAAGGCAGTTTGAGTTTCCCCAATAATAGTCTCAAGCACTGGGGCTATGCGGTTGGCCAGAATTTTAGACACAATCTTGTATAACAAATTACAACAAGATAGGGGCCTAAAATGGTTAACCTGGGAGGCCTAATCATGCTTAGGAATAAGTGCATAATAGCATGGTTGATCTGCTTTAAATTTTTTCCAGTTGTAAAGAATTCATTAACCGCCTCAAAGATATCATCACTAATGATATTCCAAGCCTTCTTGAAGAATAAAGCATTGAAACCATCTGGCCCAGGAGCTTTATTGTTATCCATCACAGAAATAACGTTCCAAACCTCTTGCTTAGAAGTAGGACAGAGTAAGGCCGCAAAGCAATCGGTGGGAACCTTAGGACCCCTGTTGCAGATCAAAATGGAAGGAGTTTGGGTCAGCTCATGAGCACTAAACATATTCCTAAAGTTATTCACAAAAGCAAGGGCAATTTCATCTTGGGAGGAAATGTTATGCCCATCCTCTAACCTTATGGCAGCAATAAACGACTGTGTCTGTTGCGCTTGATTAAAGCATGAAAAAATTTGGAGCATTTATCAGCCTACAGGAGATATCTATTTTTGATGAGCTGAGCGAACTTCATAGACTCCGCTTGTCTAAGCATAATGGTCTGCCCTCTAGTGCGGTTTGCTAGAGCAAGAAGGGAATGGTCCTGAGGATTTTGCTTTAGAGAATTAAGCACCCTGTTATATTCAGCCTCAGCTAGCTCCACTTGGTTGGAGATGTTGAACTCCTGCTTAAAATGATTCTTCAAGGGAGCTTTAAGAGATTTCAATTTCTTACAGACCTTGAACATGCTACAGCCATGAATATTTTGCTTTCAGCCATCAACAACAATTCTTGAGAAATTTGGATGATCCACAATAACATTGTTGAATTTAAATGGAGAATTACCTCTAGGCACTACCAACTCAGTGGTGACAACTAGAGAAGTATGGTCTGAAATAGAAATAAACTCCATAACTTCACAAGCAGAATTTCCAAAGGAATTGAACTAGGCCTGATTACATAAAGCTCTGTCCAGTTTGCTCCACACCCTGCCATTAGTCCACGTGTACAAGGGGCCATGAGTGTTGATGCTCCCCAGCCCCAGGTCATAACAGCAATCAACAAAATCTTGCAACTCATAAGCATTGGGCTCAGCTCCATTGAAACGGTAGGTGGGAGACAGAATGAAGTTGAAGTCACCAATGAGGAGCCAAGGGCAGTTCATATTAGCATTGATACTATTTAGATTTATCCAAAGAAATCTTTTTGCCACAATGGAGTGAAGACCGTGGATGAATGAAACCTGAAAGTGCTTGGCAGTGGTTTTACAATCAATAGCACAGTGAATCAATTGAGCATTTGACTCCAAAACAGAAAGATGGATCTTATCCTGCTTCCAGAGGATAAGAATTCTGCCAGCATTATGAGAAGCGAAGTTATGGGTGAAGTGCCAGTCACCAAACTTTCTTCTCATGATTTCCTCAACTGAAACCTTATTCAACTTAGTTTCCAACACAACTATGACGTTAACTTCCTTGCAACGAAGGAAGCTCTGCATCGCATGATGCTTCAGAGGCAAATTAAAGTCTCTGATGTTCCAAGAGGCAATGATCATGGATTCGGACGGGAGGAAGCCTCCCCGACCCTAGTTACAGCTTTATGATTTCTTCCTCTTTGGACATCAGCTTGCATATCCTCAATATGGGTTGTCTTTTGAGTTGCACTTTTTTACCTTTTTTCTGGTGTTTTGTTTTCACCTGAACAAACCCTTCTTCTATAGGATCACCAAACTCAATGTTCCCTGTTTCTTTGAGGTCAGAAGAATTCTGAAGGATAGGAACATGATTTGCAACAAGAACATGTTTTTTGTGAGGAGGGACAGATAAATTAGTCTGGACATTCTTTGGATTATCAGAGGGACCTGCTGTATTGGTATGTGGGGGCATTGCCGAATCACTCACTTGTGGCTGATCCAAGGTGGGGGAGGCTGTGATGAGAACAAGCTTAGTCGCAGGGACAGTTTTACAATTAGTGAGACGGTGCCCAATCATTTTGCAGTGAGTGCAAAAAGAAGGTCTATTTTCATATTCAATTTTTTGCACAAAAGTCTTCCCTATAGGAAGTCTAAATTGCACTTCATCGATGAGCTCCAAAGAAGCATCAACCTCAACTAAAGCTCTAGCAAAAGAAATAGACCCCTTAGAAGCAGTAAAATGGTCAGATCGAATGGGCGAACCAATCTTGGACAGGATTTTCCCTAAGGCTTGAGGATTCCAAAGCTTCAGAGGAAGATTTCTGAGTTTAACCCAGACAGGGATCTTGTTGAGCTCCTCATTGCCAAAGTCAAAGAATGCTGACATAACCTTCAGCAGTAGGGGTCTTTGAAATATGAAGTAAGGGCTTGCAGAGAGGACTTGGTTCAGATCGTCCTCAGACTCAAATTTAAACACCAGCCAACAACTTTCATGAGCTGAGTATGAAAACTTGATCCCCATTTTTGGCAACAATCCAGCAGAGCTTTCTTTCCTGAAAAGCGGCCAGCCACATAGCAAATAAGGCTTTGTCCCCAAGCCTCTTCCAAGGGTTGCAAATCAATTTCTTCCAACAACACTTCATCATCAGAGGGTGGAGGGGAGAACTTCATTCCAAAACCTTTGGAAGGGTTTCTGTTATCTTTGAACAGATTGATCCAAGGAGTGGGAACCTTATTGTCGTCTAGCTACGGTGATGACTTAAAGCCACTGGAGTGAGATGAATCATCATGAGTGGTTGAATAATTGTCCCCTAAGGTACAAGAAACCTTTGGGGAAGATTCAGCTTCAGCACTGCATTCCGACAAATTATCAAACACTTGGTGTGCGACATCATCAGTTTTTACAGAACTTGTCCCTGCCTTTTTTATGAGCACCTTGCCTACAAGATTATCCTGTGAAGCAGTATAAACATTCTAATTTGCTTGGACAACATCCAAGCAACCAGCCAGACCAGAAATAGCAGATGTTTGGGATTTACCTGAACCTGAGGTAGCACCCTTCATCATAATTTGCTTTGCAGTTGAGTGCGATTGACGACGCTTGTTGTTCCCCATCAAGAGCAGTTCAAGCTGACTATTGCAGGTAGTAACGAACTATTTCATAGCCCAAGATGAGAAAAAGCGATAGGGCATGCGATTGGAAAAAACAAAGAAAAACTTTAGATACCAAGACGGTCAGAACTCCCAAGGATCGAAGAAGGAACCCCAGCGTTTGTAGAGAACAAAGACCCACTCCGTCAGTGACCAAGCCACTGGGCAACACCCAAGAACGGAAAGAACCTAGGTTTTTGCTAATATCGTGCGTCACTCTCTTTTTTCTTACATATATATGCCTTAAATTAAGTCTACGGATTATCATGACTCTTTATTATTTCCTAATTAAGTTGATCTCTTTCTACACCTTGTCAACAAGGAAAGTATGGAGCGTGTAAGTTCTGTTCCTAGTCTGTTTACTTGACTTTGCTATTAAAAATTCCAAACCGTTATGGACGAAAAATATTGCAACATTAGACCCACTCAAATTTTCATCCCGTGACGTGTAAGTTACTTGGCTTCTTTGTTCTTTCGATCATTGACAGTCACATGGCCCACATAGACATGGTATTTCTTATATAAATAAATATGTTCAATGTTGAAATGTTGTATGATAAGATTTTCCTTTTTTTTAGTGTATTATAATATTTAAAACATATTCAGAAAAAAAATTCAGCGAAAAAAACACATAAAAACGCGATTCAAATTAAAGTGATAACTCCTATATAGTGCCGTATATTTTATCCAAAATTGATCATCTAAGAAATTTACTAGAGATCTTCTCAAATGTGATGACAATGTCGTAGTGACAAAGGAGCAAAAGTGTGGTCAGGACAGTGATTAAGGATTCTTGGTGGAGCTGCATGTGATGTGTGAGGAGTGTGTTGGACTTTTTTTTTTTCTCATGATATAGAGGATTTCCAATTAGAAGCACAATGCCTCTTCATGTTCAATCTTCATATTGAAATGTGGCATCATTAGCCTTCTAATTAATTACTCATTCTTTCATAAACATGGGTCACGTAATTTCGGTTCTATCATTAGATTAGATATGACTGCCAACCACTAACTATACTAATCTTTATGGTTTAAGAACTTGTTAATGATTGTAGAACCACCATAATTCACAAGCTTATGTATACAAGGAAAGAAAGACAGTGGACAGAGCAAATAAAATATTTATAACAAAAAAAGAGTACCCTTATTATTGATGCCCTATAGAAAGGGGAATAAAAGACAAGTCTCGTGTAGATGTACAAATTATATGTACATCCCTTGTTAAATAACGAAATTCATAAAACATAAGGCCTCAAACTTTAGACTCGACACATTGTTCACTCAATCGTGGTCAACAGATGGTTTCATTGGTAAGGACTTGGTCATCGAATAACCACTATCATTATTCTAACTGGACCACTCCACTGACTCTACAGAGTCTTCATTAAAAATTGAAACATACGTACGTTGCCCGAAATATTGAACAGTGACCAATATATTTAAAGCAATAAATAATTTTGGAAAAATATATACTTTTATCTTTAGTAAATATGGCTAAATTTATTTTTGTCAGAAATACTAAATTGATTTGATATAATTAAAAGCATATCAAATCATCATTAAGTACATATTTGAATAAAAGTTTACAAATCTAAATTTGGGTAAAATTTAAGTTTGCAACTATATTCCAAATGTTACTTCTAGAAAACTAAGTTCATGCAAAAATTTAATCTCTAACATTTAAAAGTAACCAAATATGATCTTAAATTCATGTTCTCTAACATACGGATGTTCCAATCTGAAATCCAAACACACCTAAGTGATTATAAAAATCATTTTCAAACATTTTAAAACTTATAAAATCAGAGGAATAAAATCAAATTTAATTTTCCACCCAACTCCTCGTGTAAACATAGAGAAATTCACCTGCTACGTAGTTTGAGGCAATAGCAAACGCGTTTGACAACACTTTTTCATTGAATTTCAATCCCTCTCATCATGTCTACTCACTACCACCCCCTTATTTATAAGCCATCTTAGTCTTTCTCTCTTCTCCCAACCCCATATTTCATTGCTCTTCACTCTCTAATTAACCACTCCCATTCTCTGGATTTTGGGAAAAACCATCCCCTCTTCCTTCACTTAGTGCGTTAAGCATATATATAATAGATTTTCCAGGGAAAGTGTCATAAGACTCAACTTCATGCAATATATTCCAATATCTAAGAGAACCCTTTTTTTGTCTGTAGAATCTACTATGGATTTTGTGAGCCAAAGGCACCTACTGCATTCTATGCAACAAGCTCATTCCCCGTGCACAACTCCCCTTAGTGATGTGACTAATCCTTCTCCATATAATTATTCCTTCTTAGTAATCCTTGTGATTGGAATGATGTTTACAGCTTTCTTCCTTATAGGCTACTACATATTAGTTGTCAAGTGCTGCCTCAATTGGCCCCATGTTGATCATGTAAGAATTTTTTCTCTATCTAGGTCTCATGAAGACCCATCTGCACCATACTCAACAGCATCTGAGCCTAGAGGGCTAGAGGAAGCAGTGATCAAATTAATTCCAGTGATTCAATTTAAGCCAGAAGAAGGTGAAAGAAGCTTTAGTGAGTGTTCAGTTTGCTTGAGTGAGTTTCAGCAAGACGAGAAGCTGAGGGTTATACCAAACTGTAGCCATGTCTTTCACATTGATTGCATAGATGTTTGGCTTCAGAACAATGCTTATTGCCCTCTTTGTAGAAGAACTGTTTCCTTGACAAGCCAAGTCCACCATCATGTAGACCAAGTCAACCTTCTTCTCACTCCAAGGCTTTCCCCTCAAGGTCAAAGCCAAAACAATGAAAACCTCATTGGTGCTGCTGAGGATGAAGGAGGTTTTGTTGTGATTGATTTGGATGGTGAACATGATAGAGACCAAAACTTGCAAGAAAGACAAGAGTTACCAACATGTCGTATTATTAGTCTTTCTTCACAAATGAAGCTATTGGAGGAGAAGAAAGCAAGGAAGCTTCAAAAAGTGACAAGTTTGGGAGATGAGTGTATAGGTGTTAGATCCAAAGATGAAAGGTTATCAGTTCAAGCCATGAGAAGGTCCTTTTCCATGGACTCATCGGTGGATAGAAAGTTTTATGAGGCAGTTCAAGAGGCTTTACAACAACCACAACAACAAAATGGGAATGTTCTTGAGGTCAGCACAATTGAAGCTTGTGATGGTAGTGGTAGAGTTAAGAGATCATTCTTTTCTTTTGGACATGGAAGCAGATCAAGAAGTGCTGTACTACCTGAGACCCCTGATTTTTTTATTTAATAAAATGTATTTTAGTTCTCATATTTTCGCTAAAAATTCATCTTAGTTACTATACTTTAAAAATAATAATTTTGGTCTTCAATTTTTTTTAATAATCGGTGAATTTGGTCTTTACCTTACTATCTTTTTAAGTTTAGATATGAAATACATTAATTATAAAAAATTATAAAAAATAGGAAGACCAAAATCATTTAAAAAAAAAATAGAAACTAAGATCAATTTTAACAAAGAATAAAAGAACTTAAAACACATTTTACACTTTCTTTGTTTCTTCCTACCCGCTTTTCATTTTAGTTGGCCTATATATATTTACAAGATCATTTGAATAACAGTGATGTGAGGCAGAGAAATTAGCTAGATGTATGAAATGATAAGGGCATAGGAATGTATGATACACGGATGATAAATTGGATTTAATATTATTTTACACCTATAATTAGTTTCTCTTTTGACATTTCTGAGCTTATATAATTGCATGGTACTGAAGTCAGTTCCAATTTTGTTTCAAATGTCTTGAAGCTATGCTTATGAGCATCATTGCTAAAATTGGCACATAAAAGCTTTCTCAAAAAACCTTCTCCGACTAAGGATACATTCAGTTATCCCATGACTACTATATTCTAGCAATATCTAAAGAGATATAGAGAATTAAACAACAGAAATGGCAAAATCAACCATATACCGAAAAGGTGAGTCCGAGGTAAAGGTATCTCGTTTAAAAGAGAAGTGGGGCTCTTTTCAATTAATAAATAAAATAATATACAACCACCTTATTTATATTTCTGTACATACTTTATGTCTATTGTGTTGAGATGCTGGTACACGGAAGAAATTTGATAATTTTGGATTGGTAATGTCCCTCTTTTCAAAGAGTTAATTGGTAGATATTTTTTTTATAATATAATTTTTTCAAATTGGATAAAAAAAAATTCTAACAATTTAATATAATTACATACTTATGATTCATCAACAAGTCCTTGATTCGAACCATGTTACACTTACTCTTTTTAATCAAGATTTAGGTTAGAGATAAAAAAATATGATTTAAAGGAAAAATCTTATTAATTAAAAATGATTGTCAAGTTTTTCGACTAAAATTAATCTTTAATAAAATTAATGAATATTTTATATCAATAACATAATTATAAAAAAAAACTTTAACATTCATGCTCAAAACTATCGGTTAGGTTAGAGCAACTCTATACCAATTAGCCAAGTGATCAGTGATTTAGTAATGCCTCTTGTTATTCCAAATCTTCTAAAGAACGTTTTTTCGAACGTTGACTCCATGACCCACATGTCACATGGCCCATGAATTGGACTCGTTCAGGTCCACATGTCCACACTGGTGAATTTGAGTTGGGGGACTTGAGTCTTCTTCCTTATGATATTTGTTTGACTAGGTAACCCTGATCTCTTCAGTACCGTATTTCTAATTATTCGTGATTTCTTTTGACCAATTCTTTCTCCACCGTTACTCGCACTCAAGTTTTATCATAAAATTTTATTAATTGGGTTTTCATGTTGTAATATATATAACTATATTCTTAGCGTCAATCGTAGAAAAAGTTGCAGACCTGTACATATAAAGTGTGTTTTTTGAACGAATTCTAATTTCTATGCATTCTTGTACTAGTGTCTATATCCGTGATTGCACGGGTTAACTTACACCTCATTTAATTTTAAAATAATAAATTGTAGTCAACCAAATATTATTATATTCTTGTATAAACATCCAGGTTGTGTTTGGACGGGGATTTAAATTTTGTTGTTGAATAAGAAAATTAAATTCCTTCTTTCTAAAATTTCTTATTTTGAGAAAATAATCAATTTTTTTTCTAAAATTTTGTATTTAATAAAAGAAAATATTTTTATCATTTATAAAATCTTCTATATAAAATTTAATATTTATTTTTTCTTCATTTATAAATTTTATTATTTAAAATAAAGTAATTTATCTTTAGTAATTATTTTATTTTGGATATATAATTTTTCTCCAACTATTTTAAAAATATAATTTAGAACATATATATATATATATATATATATATATATATATATATATATAAGAAATGGAATGAAAATTAAAACATAAAACCAGTTTGAATCACATGTAACTATATACATTATGTTCATCATAGACAATTACAAACTAGTTTTTTTTTATCCAGTATCTTTCACTTAATCAAAAGTACAATTTAAGACACCATATAAAGACAATACTTTGAAAGCTAAATTAAAAAAGAAAAAATAGTTCCAGCATCAGCAAGAAGTCAATGTATTTTCTAACAAAAGTAGTCCTTGCAACAGATGACTTTCCTTAAACCTTCCACAGAACCTTGTACATGCCATTCATTTATGCAAAGTATCACAAGTTGTTAAATTATCAGTAAAAATATAATTTTACTAGGCATAATAAAAGTAGCTCACGTTAATATAGAAAGTTTATATTTGTATAAATCCTAGTATAAGTTCCCATGCGAATAAATCATGTTTTGAAGCTAAAAGCAAAGGTGTTAGCTAACTTTTTACTGCATAACTTCTTAAATTTGTCCAGCTGTGATACATTGATTAAATTCATGATTTTAATGTTGACTTAAGTGAGAAATTACTCCTTAATTACTTCCATACAGATGAATAAGCATTATAGAAAGTTTTCGCATACTCTGCCTATTGAATTGAGTAAAAATGCATGAGTTTTGAAGCTTTTTTTGCATAAAACTTTGAAAACAGAACAGCTGTGAAACATTGATTAAATTCTAAACTAGTTTTGAAAGAAAAATTGATGTAAAAATTGAAAGATGGCATAAGATTTGATCTAACAAGGAATCAAGGATAAGTTCCCTTAACAATATTGAGAAGGTAACAAGAAACATATTTCAGAAGAATAAAGATCGTTCTTCAACGACAAAACAATGATCAAACTCTAAACTAGTTTTGAAAGAAAAATTGACATAAAAATTGAAATGATGGCATAAGATTGATCTAACAAGGAATCAAGGATAAGTTCCCTTAACAATATTGAAAAGGTAACAAGAAACATATTTTAGACTCAGTAGAAGACTCCAGTCCTTCAAAAGAGTAAAATTCCAAAAACCCATCCATGATACCTGAGTGGGTGAGCCATTACTATTAATACCCTGTGATAGAGATCATTAATACACACACATATATCCATAACCATAAGAGGAGTTTCGAGAGTGTTTTCTTTATTTCTAATCTAACAACTTTGAATTAGGCTCTGAAAATCCCCAAACCATTGTTTGTGAAAAAGCTTGTTTCTAAGAGCTTGGAACTTCTGCACAAAGCCAAAATCAGGAGAAAAACCAAACATGCTATTAATGTTTTGTCAACAATATGCAAATATTAGGGGAGAAAAATGAGAAAATTCAATCAACTACTCTGCAATTAAAGGAATTCATTTGGTATTCAAAGAAAACATTTACCTTTGATCAAACTGGGAAGAAGATTCTTACTTTCCTTGCAAGGCTTTTCCTAGTATCAAAACTAACATATATAATTTTCTCATTTCCTCATTATGCCGGTTGTCCCAACAGAATTTGCAACAGAAAACATAAGCCTCAAGAATTTTGAGTTAGCATTAAAGCTAGACTCATTTACATTCTCGCTTTTCCCTTTTGTTGATTTTTCTTCTTTAATTTACAAATTCTCAGAGTCACGTATTTAGCTTATTCCTTCAAAATTTAGAAAGATAGCAAACTCCCCTAGATTAACACAAATAAACATAGAAAACAAAGCATCTTGAAGTATACTCCCCTTTCCATGCCAATCCTCAAAAAAAATTTCAAGTAACTAGTCCAAGGTGGGTATCAAATAAGTTTCCTTACTTACTCTGCCTCAAGACAGCACAAAACATCATAGCTCACAAAATTCCATCCAGGAAAAACCCTCTCGTGCAAGCACAGAGTGTAATCATAATTCAAAACAATCCTCAAAACAAATTCAAAAGCAATCAACAAAACAAAATTAGTGAGGAAAATTTGCCATAAACAACTGTGCATGTAAGACGAAAGAAATTGAGATACATTAATTAAGGAATCAATTTGCCCAACTCGAAATTAGTGACAAAATCAAATACGAAAAGAAAAACTAAACCCGAGATAAAAAGACGAAACGAAATCAACAAAACCAAATAATGAAATTAGAAACGAAAATCAGAGATGAGAGATGAACCTGGTATGAACTACCGCGAGAGAAAGCATGAACCACCGTGAGAGAGGGTGAGAGCGTGAACTACTGCGCGAGGATTTGCGTCTGGGTTCACAAGAGTGTATGAGCGAGGGCTCGCGTCTTCGTTCACGAGAGCGTCGAGAGAGCCGCGAAGGTCGTGGAGAAATTTTAGAATTCCTTCTGTTTTGATGGAATTTTGAATTATATGCTTTTAACTAATTAAAATTACGTTTTCAAATTCCAAAATTTTAAATTCCTTTTTCAGTAAAATATCCAAACAAGTGATTTTAAATAGAAATAAATTTAAAGTCCTTTAAAAACTACTTTCTCCATTTTAAATTCTCCGTTCAAATACACTCTTAATATATTTTTAAATAAAAAGTTATAGAAACAGGAAAAAAACAATTTTCTGACAATAAATCACATTTTAATTGACTGTTGTGCATACTTTCATCTATAGCCAATAATCATGCTAATCTGAGCTACTTCAATAACCTCTTGTGGACAAGTCTATCAGCAAGCTTGGGTTATAATCAGAAAGGTTTAAGGTTTTTTTTTATTATTATTTATCATGATATTGTTACATACAAAGTATCTATTATGGAAAAACGAAAACTAATCTTTCATGGAAAACTATAAACATAGATAAGTTCAATATTTTTCTTTTAATATGATTTATTTCATAATCAATCAAAATTGAAATACTAAATAACTTGGTGAAGAAAACAAAACGCCAAGGTTTGAACTAAAACTAATGCAATGCGGCATATGAAAGAAATTACTACACTAGCAATAACGCTAATAAAAGAAAGAATTGCATCCCGCTGTAGAATCAACCATAATGCACAAAATGAAGCATCGTAATGAATACAACATAATGGATATTTTGCTGTGGTCATTATGTAAGCCAAGCATAGTGTCAAACACACTACACTTAACAAAGAGAGTCAATTCAGATTCAAGGAAATACCTATGATGTCAGTTATCCAAGTTAAAGTAAAGGCTTTATATACAAAACAGACTCAAACTCAAGAAAACTTTATAAGCACCATCAACAATGAAGTAACTAAAACCAAGATCACGAAGAATATGAATAATTTGTTCTGAACCTAACACAAGGAAGTTATGAATGATCTTGAACCAACAGTCTTCTGTTTAGCAATGGCCTGAATTTCTTTGACTACGCTGACCAGTTACAGTTGCAATGTTGGGTTCAGTATTAGACAAACTAACGGAATTGACAAAACCATTCAACAATAAACAGTTGGTATTCTACGTCTTACGAGATTTAATTTAGTCCAATAAGGTTCACAAACTATAGAAGAAGAAAAAAGGGGCAAATTTATGTCAGAGGGTTTCATTTAGTAACTATTTATCAATTAGGGTCCCTTTTTAAACAATTTGCAAAGGAGATCTGTTTCTACAAAGGGTACCACAGCTTGTAACGGCGAGACAGGTAAGCCGCCATTACCAATGGCGAGACATATGCTACATGGCCAGCATGCAGGGGTGCCGCTATTCTCATTGGCGAGACAGGCTGACGTGGAGCTGAGCTGCCAGTGCTTCTGGCGATACAGGTTGAAGGCTAAGGACTTTTTGCAAGCTAGGGCACTGTTGTTTGCAGGCTGCCTCTTTGCGCGCAGAGGGTCACATGCATGTAGTGGTTTGTCGCCACTGATAATGGCGAGACTTGTGTAATGTTCCTTTAAATAGTAGCTTGTACCTTGAAAGTGGTTCCGAAGAGAGAAAGAAAGCACAAAACAAAATCGTGTTTGAAGTTTGTTGATTCCATCTTCAAAGTTGTATTTATTTAAAGTAAGGATTTTTTATTCAATCAATTTTTTACAAGCCTTCTTTCATTCTATTTCAACTAAATTTTTTGAATAATTTTTATCATTTACAAATTATTTATTTTGAAGTAATAAATTTTGTGGTTAGAATCAAATTTGAAGCTGAAATTTAAGTGTAGTAATTTTTGGAATTAGAGTTTTTATTTGAAAATTATTACGAGTAATTATTTGTAAGCCTCTTTCTTGATAGTTTTTGTGCCTGGAAATTTTTTAGGTGTGATCCTTTCATTTATAAGCCTTTGTTAATGCTATTTCAGCCTTAAAAATATTTATATCAGATTTTGAAGTTAAGGAATTTTTCATAAATTATATAATTAGAGTAATAATTTTTTTTAGAATGAAGTATCAATGTCTAGTTTAAGTTTAATAGAGCAAGCAAATAAATTTTTTTATTTTTATCATTGAAAAAATATTTAATTGAAGTAATAATTTTTTTTGTTAGAATAAAATTTGAAGGTGAAGTTTAAGTGTAGTAATTTTTGGAAATAGATTTTTTATTTTAAAATTATTACGAGTAATTATTTGTAAGCCTCTTTGTTGATGGTTTTTGTGCCTTAGAAATTTTACGTGTGACCCTTCCGGTTATAAGCTTTTGTTGATGTTATTTTTGCCTTAAAAATATTTAGAGGTGACTCTTCCAGTTTTTGAAGTTAAAGAATTTTTCATAAATTATTTAATTGGAGTAATAATTGTTTTGTTAGAATGAAGTATCAATGTCTAGTTTAAGTTTAATAGAGTAAGAAAATATATTTTTTTTTATTTTTATCATTCACAAAATATTTAATTGAAGTAATAATTGTTTTTGTTAGATAAAATTTTAAGGTGAAGTTTAAGCGTATTAATTTTTGTGATTAGAATTTTTATTTTGAAGTTATTTTAATTATGTTTAATTACTTATAAGCCTTTGTTGATGGTTTTTCTACCTTAAAAATATTTACCTGATTCTGTTCTAGTTTTTTAAGTTAAGGAATTATCTAAAAATTATTTAATTGGAGTAATAATTTTTCTGTTAGAATGAAATTTTAATCTCTAGTTTAAGTTTAAGTTTAAGTTAATAGATGAAGCAAGCAAATACATTTATTTATTTTGAAATTACTGTTGTTAGGATTAATTATTTTTAATTTTCTTGATGTAAGTATATCATGAATTCGATTATTACAGTGTTGTATTTCAACGGAAGAGTATATGAAGAGAATGATGGTGTAATATTTGAAGGCAGTAAAAAAGCGATTCAGATTAAACGTGAAATTAGTTTCAATGCTTTGGAAAAAAAATTGGAGATAAGGTAAAGTTAGAAAATAATGAAATTATTTCTACTATGAGTTGTAGATTTTTAGTTTCAGGAAAATATGTTGCGTTGCAAATTTGTGATGACGAAGATGTTGAAACTATGATCGAAAGTTTTCAACAACAACAACAAATGTCAGTTCTAGAATTGTACATAGAAAAGGATGTTGCTGGTGGTTATATGTTTCATTCTGCAAACTCTGTTATGTCATGTGGACATAATCTATCTCATAATGAGTTAAAACCGCCAAGAAATATAAGCAATTTACATGATGATGAAGATGATGATGATTATCTTACATCTAACTTATACGTTGAAGAGTCTTTGGATGAAGATGATAGTGTTGATGGAATATCTGATACAGACGATGAAGTCACCGACATCATTGAACCAGTTACAATTGTTCACCCAACAAAAGGTATATTTTATTAAATAAAAAAATAGTTGAATACATTTATCTTTTTATGAGAACTGTATTTAATGGTAAATAAATACGATTAGTTTATTAACCTGATTTTTTTATAACTATTAGGTGTACAAGGAATTGAAAATCCAGTTTGAAATGATGTTTTGCATTATAACAATATCAATTGGAGTCATCCGGACGAGGATGACATTTGCGGTTTGGAGATGCCATCGAATTTTAATGTTGAACAAGAATTATATGTTGTCATGAATTTTGAAAGTAAAGATGCGGTAAAAAAATGCACTGAAATAATATGTTATGAAGGTGCATCAAAGTTTTAAGGTTGTTGAAACGAAATCGCACAAATATATAATTTGTTGCCCCCAACAACAACGCAGAGTCTCCTTGCCCTTTTTATATGAGGGCAATTTTATCTAAAAAAACTGATGCATGCAAAGTGACACAATGGGGTGGACCGCACACATGTCTGAATATGAGTATGACACAAGATCATGAGAAGCTTGATTCAGATTTAATTGCGACTTGCGTAGTAGGTACGTTTTTTATGTTCATATTATCCTACTTTTGTGTTATTTGTTATTTTAATTTGTTATTTTAATTTATTATTTGATTAACAGACATGATCAGAGAAGATCCATCAATAAAAATTTCATTGATTCAAGAAAGGATAAACAATGAATTTTCCTATAAGGTTTCATACAGAAAAACATGGATGGTGAAACAAAAAGCGATTGCAATTGAATATGGCGATTGGGAAGAGTCATATGTGAAACTTTCGTCATGGCTAAAACACATGCAAAATCATTCTCCTGACTCTTATTTTCAAATACTACATGACGATTTTATTGTTGGGAATAGCATGAGTCGCGAACATCGTCAGTTTCATAGAGTATTTTGGACTTTTGGTCAATGCAAAGAGACTTTTAAGTACTGTAAGCCAATCATACAAGTTGACAACACACATTTATACGGGAAATACCGTGGAACCCTATTAATGGCCACATCACAAGATGGAAATGGTGGTGTTCTTCCTCTAGCATTCGTCGTGGTCGAAGGTGAAACGTTTACAGCATGGTCATGATTTTTGGCACACTTGCGTGAACACGTGACAGATAAGAATGAAATTTGTCTAATATCTGATCGTCACGCGAGTATAAAGTCTGTTGTCGCTAATGAAGCACTTGGTTGACAACCTCTCCACGGTTATCATGTTTACTGCGTCCGACACATAGCAAGCAATTTCAATCGCAAATTCAACAACGCCAAACAAAAAGAGATGTTCAAGAAATTGGGTAAGGTTTACTTTGTAACATGAAGTTAATTTAAGTTTGATATGTACTTACAAATGTTGTTGGTAACAAATTTGATGCAGCCTACACTCCTTGCAAGCATGTGTTTGATCAAAACTTAGAAAAATTTCGTCAATTGAGTCTAGCCATCACAACATGGATTGATCGCATTTCAAAGGAAAAATGGAGCATGGCTTATGATAAAGAAGGATGAAGATATGGTCACATGACAACCAACCTCTCATAATGTGTGAATAAGGTGTTGAAGGATTGTCGCAACATACCGATAACAGCATTGGTCAAGTCAACATATAGTAGGTGCCGAAAGTACTTTGTTGATTGTGGTCGCCAAGCCCAAAGACAATTTAATGAAGGACAAGTATATTGTTCTAAGCTTGTTAAAGAACTTAGAAAAAATCAAGAACAAGCTTGTTCGCACATCGTTCGCGTGTATGATATCCACTCAACAAGGTTTGAAGTAGAGGAGACCTTCAATCCTATAACGCAACGTGGCAGACAAAAGTGAGCAGTTAACTTGAATGGTCATTATTGTCAATGCGGAAAGTATTCTGCGCTTCACTATCCATGTTCACACATTATTGCAGCTTGTGGTTACGTGAGCATGAACTACTACCAATATATAGATGTTGTTTACACAAATGAGCACATCTTAAAAGCTTACTCTACACAATGGTGGCCTCTTGGGAATGAAGCGGCAATTCCTCCTTCTGATGATGCATGGACACTTATCCCTGACCCAACTACAATTCGTGCGAAAGGTCGGCCAAAATCAACAAGGATAAGGAATGAGATGGATTGGCTAGAACCATCTGACCACCGACAAAAATGTAGTAGATGTGGAGCAGAAGGGCACAACAGGCGCCGATGTCCAATGCAATCTGACCGTGGGAGTTGTTCATTTAATTGATTTATGTATGTTAGATGAGTGACCTGTATTGGTTGAGGTTTTCTTGAATGTATTTAGTTTGTGGTCTTCAATGAAATCGTTAGATAGTTATTTTTGTTTGTGTACTTTTGTTTTTAGTTTATACATTAGTTATTTTTGAATGTAGCAGTCTCCTAATGGCTGGCGACGTCTTGGAGTGACCTACCAATTAAACCCTAAACACTAAGCCTAACCCCCTAAGCCTAAACCCACAACCCTAATCCCTAAAACCTTAACCCTTAACCCTAAAGACTAAAACCTAGACCCTAATCCCTACACCCTAAACCCTAAAGACTAAACCAAAAACCCTAAACCCTAAACCTTTACCCCTAAACCCTAAAGACTAAACCATAAACCCTAAACCATAAAAAATAAACCCTAAAACCAAACCCTAAACCCTACAGACTAATCCATAAACCTTAAACCAACACCCAAACCCCTAAACACTAAAACCAAAACCAAAACCCTAAACCCCTACCCCCTAACCCTTATGGTGGGGAGTCCAATGCTCTAGTTAAGGTTATTCAAATTGATACTAAAGGAGAACTATCTACAATGACAAACTATGGACTTAGTCATTATGGACTATCTGGATCAAAGACTAAACCCTACACCCTAAACACTAAAGACTAAACCCTAAACCATACACCCTAAATCCAAAATCCTAAAACATAGACCCTAAACCCTACAGACTAATCCCTAATCCCTAAACCCTAAACTCAAACCCCTAAACCCTAAAGACTAAAGACTAAACCCTAAACCCCAAAGACCAAAACCTAAACCCTAAAGAAATAAAAATGATACTAAAGGAGAACTATCTACAATGACAAACTATGGACTTAGTCATTATGGACTATCTAGATCAAAGTGCACACATATGACATTGGTGTTCATCGGAAGTTAGTAACATTAGTTATTTTCGTGTGTCTACTTTAGTTTTTTTTAACATCATTTATTATTATAGTTTGATGCGCGACATTAATTGTATCCATTAGTAAGCCTTAATAAACTGCATACGATAGATTAAGTGTTAAATTCAAATGAGAAACATACAATAACATATTTAAATAGAGACATGAAAATCATTTATTATGATGTCCATGATGACGTGAGGATGTGTCACATGGTCGATCCCATCTTCGTGCTTGGCGATCAGGATTTCTTCTGCCCCGATGTCTCTCTGCTTCTACTTGGTCAACCTCAACAGAAAATTGGTGACGCAAATCAACACCTAATAAGTCACCCATATTAGGTATTGCTCTGGGTACATTCCATTGTGTACCTAATAGGGCACTAGGTGTTGGAATTGGGGCATCATGTTGTTGTGAAGGGGTCATAGTCAGCCATGAAAAATGAGGATGTGTTTCCACAACACCACCGAACGAATGTTTGCTTGTAGAAGTATCAGTGTGATGACCTTCAAAAGGATATTGATACATCTGGGTCGGATACTGAGCAAATGTTTGTGGCGTGTAATACATTCCATGCCCATGCTTCGTCATTTGTTGGGAATATTCTTCCGCTTCAACAACCTCCCTTCGTTTGCCTGTGCCTTGAGTTTCAACACTTGACTACAGCATGTGAAACTCTTGTGCTGGAAATTGATGCTCTGTTGCTGGACCATGTGACACTGGCTCTGTGATTCTCTCTTGTTCTTTCGATAAAATCGTTATTTTCTCCACATAAGGCACGAGATCATCAACTATCCATATATTCTTCTCTTGAGGAGACACCATGTATTGTAATGTCTCCGCAACTTCAGCCTGTAATTATTAGGGTCAGAAAATTAATGGCCATGATTAAAAAAATAATTTGAAGTTAAATATTCAAAAAACAAAAAAATACCAATGTAGCTGTGTTTGCATTTTGTGGGTCAACAATCATCTTTGTTTTTCGCCTATACCAGACCATGTAGTCGGAGTTAGAGCTCAATAGACCCTCTTGTCGGGGATAACCGTTGACCCTAAAATCAACTTGATTGTTCCACTGATGAATCATTGACGCGAACAATTACCCCCAATTTTCATCATGTTTGCCTTTCAGTGGTATGCCATGAATATTCAAGGGTTGCGAAGGACACCCTGGAATTAGTTGTTGCATTCCAAATTGTCTCAATACTCTATCTGATTGGTGCCACTCAATAACTTGGAAACAAATTAGTGGCACCACCGCGAACCACGCGACACTTCCAACTAAACAAATTGGAGGCAACAATGACATAACATTACATTTGTTGTGTAAGGCTTCCACACAAACTGCATATAACAACATAGTTGTCAGGATTTTAGTAAAATAAGACATTGTTTATTATTTTACGAATACAATACCATGTTCTTACCTCATGACGTTTCATAATATCTAACTTGCGACGAAAAACTCTCAAATCATCATTGCCGATATGTTGATTTCCATGTTGCAGCCACCTAAAAAGATTAAAATTTAATATACGTCACATTATTAATTCTTTTGAAATGAAATATAATTTCCAAAATGACTAACCTGTGCCCGAGTGGTTTATTTTCTACTAGGGGAGGAGTCCTCTTTGGAGCCAAAGTTATACATCGTTCCCATGCCCACATTTGTATTAAGATGCACATACCTCCGATTGATTTAGTTTTATAATCGGTTGCACTGCACATCTCTCTGTATAAATATGCAAGTACGGCAGGTCCCCATGCATACGTGCTACAGTCTCTGAAGTCACATAAAAATTGAAGGTATCTTAGAGAAACTTTGTTACTGCTTTTGTCAATGAATAAGACACCTCTAATGAATCTTAGTATCCATGCACAGGTAAACCTTTCTACTTGTTCTTGGTTACCGTCATGGTTATTTATTTGTGCAAAATGGTGAACCAACCAACTTAATTTAACCATACTACCTTTAAGTTCACCTTCTTGTGGTCTAACTCCTAACAATTCCTCACATATATCAACCAAATTAAGATTTGTTAGACCAATTAATGGTGACCCATCCACACGGAGACCTAATAAAACAGAGACATCTTGAAGAGTAATAGTACACTCTCCGCATCTCATGTGAAACATATGTGTTTCCGGCCTCCATCTTTCTATCAAGGCACTAATTAATGAGACATTTATTTTTAAGTATCCCATCTTCATAATCCAGTCAAAACCAGATTGCAAAGGAATAATTTCCTCTGGTATTTCTTCTTGACCTTGATACGTGGGGACAGCTCGTCTAATGTGTAGTTTTCTGTTTTCTTCCCCATTCCAAATATGTGCTTAAACATGTTTAGCTTGCATCCATAAAACGTTACCATCAATTGAACCAGACTTAATTTTTATATTTGATGAACATGATGACGAAGATGTCATTGATACTGCAAAATAAAATATAATACAATAAGTTACCAACAAAATTTATACATTATTTCTACATAATATAAAAAAACTAGGTACATTTATAAAAACTTAATTAAATATATATAAATAAATTTTTAATAAATCACACAATATATATACATTTGAATTTATATATTTCAATAACAAAATATATTATATAAATAATAAATTTTAAATATATTCTGCAGATAAATTAAAATACATTTGTAGACAAATTTAAATAAATAACAAAATATATTATACAAATAATAAAATTTAAATATATTCTACAAATAATTTCAAATACATACACACAGACAAATTTAAATAATTAACATAATATATTCTACAATTAACAAAAAATAAATAAAATAAAATATATTATAACAAATAAATTAAAATACAAACAAAAATTAAAATGCAAAAAAAATTTAAACAATATATATACAAAAATAATAATGTACCATATATTTAATAACATAAAATACCTAAAACAAATAATATTAACCTACAAACTAAAACTAACACTAACGTATCATATATATATATATATATATATATATATATAAATATAACACAAATAATAACATTCAAACTAAAAATAACTAAACCAAATAATACTAACTTACCAAGTAATATCAAATAAAGTGTACTATATATATATAACATACAAAATTATAAAACCTAAAACAAAAAATAACATATAAACTTACAAAAGATAAACCAAATAATATTAACATGTGAACTGCCTAACTAATATATATATATATATATATATATATATATATATATATATATATATATATATATATATATAACACATATAATATCTCACAATATATACAACAACCAAATAATATTTTCATACTAACTAACCTAAGCTTAGAATACCTATTAATACAAATAATCTTTTTATAATATTAAGAACAGAATACATAAAAATTATTTAATTAAAAAAATACGTACCAGGAAAGGAAATGAATGAGTATATTATAGAGGAGAGAAATGCAGCACAGCGCACGCACACTGGAGAAGAGAAGCTGAAAATATTATAGAGGAACTTGGGGAGGAGAGGATAAGAGTATATTGTTCTAATGGAGGATTTTTTTTATAGAAGAAGTCAGGTTCAATGGTCACATTCTCGCCATTAGCAATGGCGATACATGGTCAGAAAAAGCTGCCTCCTCCTGCATCTTTAGTCTGCCTCTTCACCCTGCAACCCTAGCCTCTTCACCCTACAACCCTAGCTCCCATAGCCTGGTGTACATGTCTCGCCAATGGGAGGGGCGAGACTGTCTCCACATCAGCCTGTCTCGCCAATGAGAATAGCGGCACCCCTGCATGCTGGCCACGTAGCATATGTCTCGCCATTGGTAATGGCGGCTTACCTGTCTTGCCATTACAAGCTGCAACACTCTTTGTAGAAACATACCCCCTTTGCAAATTGTTTAAAAAGGGGCCCTGATTGGTAAATAGTTACTAAATGAAACCCTCTAACGTAAATTTGTCGAAAAAAGGATCATAATGAAAAAGACATTTTAAAGTGAATTGGAAAAAAATTAGAGAACAAAAGCTTCAATAAATAAAAAAATAGATGGCCTAAACTCTAAAGGATATTAAGACCAATGCATATAAAATCAGAATTTGCAATGAAAAGTATAAATGCAAAAGGAAACTCTAGTCCTTCCAGTTCTACATAAACATAATGATCATTAACCATTATTCTTTCATAATAGAGCATCAATAGTAGAGATTCAAAATATGAGAGCAATGATGCATACCTTAATAGCTAATGTGTTGGCCAATGTCCAAATGAGAAGAGATCCAACATCATGTAGCATTGATGCTCACCAAGATTAATAACAGATTTTAATTTTAATATTAAACTAGACGTGTACCCATGCTTAGTAAGGTGAGAGAGAATGATGAAGGGAAAAAAAGAGAGAGAAAGAAAGAGAAAGTAAAAGAAAGAAGGTGAAGAGATTAAAAAGATATAAAAGCTAATCAATTTTCTTAGGTCATTGGTTAAAAAATTAAAAGGAGAAAGATTTTTCTTGAGATGCGTAAAATTTGTTATCCATGACTTTTTTATACGTTTTCTTGATCTTCACAATAAATATTTTTTTAGTCCTTTAACCAATCCCCTAAGGACAGTTAAGAGGAAAAAAATTTATATTCTTTTTTATAAGCAAAAAAACAATTTTTTGGTTTTCTTTTATAAGCAAATTTTGACTACTTTTGCTTTATTTAATGAGATTATGTTCAAAATATCATTCGTTTAATAGGGATGTTGTGATTAATATCAAGTTCCAATGAAAGATATTTTAGTTAAAAAAAATTATTGTTTTTTAATTGGGAATAACAATTTAATGAAGTAAATTAACTTTCTCAATAAATATGAAATAAGTTTTTTTTGCTTATAAAAGATAACAGAGGGAGTAACAAAATAAAAAGTAGACACATGGTGCATAAAAGTAAGCATCAACTTCTACCCATAACATTTTTGTTGTGTTAGTTTTATCCAACCAATCCTTCTATTTAGCTTGCCAGAATCACCATGTGTTTGATGCAAAGGCATCACAAGTCATCACATCAGGGAACCATGCATTGCAGTCCATAAGCATTTTTTTTACAATGGCGACAATAAGGAAAGAACCTAAATTTTCATTATACCATGATAGAAACACAACCCAACACACTAGGCCCAAGAGGATTACTAAGAGTCCTAGTCATCTTCAAAACGTTGTTTGATCGAAAGAAGTATTTGAGCTCATCGAGAATTCTAGAAGTTTATGGGGGGAAATCAGTTACAACTACCAATGATTGTTATTTCATTTTGTTAGAATCTTTTTTGTTATCCTCAATTGTAATGGACCAATGATTGGCTCTTACACTTGTTATAAATATCTTAATGAATGAGAATAAAGCAGAGAAGAATGAATTACATTTATTTCTTAGCATATATTATATTTAGCTTTTATGCAATAGAAAACAATTCATATCAATTGGTCTGACCTACCCTTCACCATGATTGATCACAACACCCATAAATAAGACATAGACCGCCTTGAAGATGTCGTTCTCCGCCTCACCCAAACCCAAGACACTTTCAGCACAAATCACCACGACCTCGCACTGAAGGTTGATACAATCCTTGAACACCTATCTTCCCTTACCACTACTTCACCCAACACACTGAAAAACCCACCCCAAACCTTTATAATCATAGACCCTCTATCAAACTCAAGGTGCCTAAATTTGATGGACATGATCCAATAGGATAGATTTTCAAGATCTAGTAATTTTTCAATTACTAAGGAACCTCAGACAAGGAACAAATCACCGTTGCATCACTCTATATGGATGGACCAACATTAAGCTGGTTTCAATGGATGTTTCACAATGGTTTCATCACGTCATGGTCGAGTCATCTTCAGGCGTTGGAATCCCATTCCATGTCCTCTTTCTATGACAATCCCAAGGGTGTTTTGTTTAAACTCACCCAACGTGGTACGATTAATGAATACCTGATCGAGTTTGAATGTTTAGCTAATAGAATCATTGGGCTCATTCCGATATTTTTACTGGGTTGTTTTATCTTTGGACTCTCACTAGAGATCTTTTGTGAGGTCTAGACCCTGCAACCAATGTCATTTCCCTAGGCCATGGCACTTGCCAACTCTAGGAGGACAAGATCAACGATTAATGACACCATTTTTGTAGTTCCAACTCTAACTCAACTTCTTCAACCTTGATTTCCAAACCCTCTACTTTGTTGGCTCTTCCCGTGCCACCAAAAATGTGTTTCACGGATATTTCACCCGAGGAACTCGTTTCTCATCGCAATCACGATCTTTGTTACTACTGTGATGAGTGTTTCACCACCGGCCACCACTACGAAGGTCGTTTTCTTGTTCTCTTAGCCAACAAAGATAACACCTGTGATGACTTTGTCCCTCTACTTACTTCCCATGCTGAACCTGGTCCCATGATCATCGAGGACACCACCACTAGTCCTATCATTAGCTTTAATGCTATTTACAACATGCCTGCATCGGAGACCTTCCGTTTATATGGCCATATCGTCAGTTCTAGGGTTACCATCTTGGTCGACAGTGAGAGTACTCATAATTTCGTTCAAACCAAGTGGCAAAATATCTCAACCTTCCCACGATGGCAACCAATACCCTTCAAGTCATGGTAAGCAATGGCTCTATTTTAGATTGCAAGATTCTTTGTCAAAACACTTCACTCTTGATCCAGGGCCACTTCTTTCTGTTGGACCTCTATGTCCTCCCAATTAGCGCACCAATATTGTGTTAGGGTTCAATGGCTTAAGAATTTGGGCCCTGCTACCACAGACTATGTCTCACTTACCATGAGTTTTTCCCATTTGGGTCGGCCCATGGTGCAACGTGTTGATGTACCCCTTTGACCCCAAGACACCTTAGCCTAATAGGTAAAACATATGTTGGCCACTCCTGTTGCCTTCATTCTCTTTCACGTGAATCTTTTACCCGCCCATTACCCATACCCAAACCCACATCTTCTAAGCCTGACCCTCATCCCTTTCCAGAGATTTCTTCTCTCTTATCCAGATATGCGTCCATTTTCCTCAAACGTTCTCAATTACCCCCCCCCCCAATGAAACATTGCTCACCACATCCATCTTCTCCCCAATATACATGTTTATCGCTACCCCTATTTTCAAAATTCAAAACTAGAAAAGTAGATGGACACTATGGCTTCCTCCAACATGATTTGCCTCAGTCAGAGTCCCTTTTTTTCACTGGTGTTTCTCGTCAAGAAGAAGGAAGGGAGTTGGTGCTTCTGTGTTGATTATAGGTCATTGAATTCAATCACTGTTAAGGACTACTTTCCAATGCCCACCATCGATAAGCTATTGGATGATCTTGGTGGTGCCTCTTGGTTCTCTAAGCTTGACCTCCGATAAGGCTTTCATCAAATACTCATAACAGACAAAGACATTCACAATATTGCATTTCGCACCCAGCATGGTAACTATGAGTACAGAGTGATGCTATTCGGCCTTTATAATGCGTTGTTGATGTTTTTGACTACAATGATGAGCTTCTCAAACTATTCATGGGTAAATTTGTCGCGATGTTCTTTGATGACATAATTCTTTATAACCCTTCCTTTGAAAGTCACCTCACACAATTAGAATCTATTTTTTGTACTTTATTGCAAGGCCAATTCTTTTCACAATTTTCCAAGTGTCTATTTGCTCAACAGAATTTAGAGTAACTTGGTCATATTGTGGCCCAGGGTGGAGTTTCCCTTGAACCCTCCAAAATCTAAGCTATATTTGATGGCCTGTTCCAACATCCACTACTTCTCTTCGTGGTTTCTTAGGCTTGACTAGATTTTACAGGAAGTTCATAAAGGGATATGCTTATATTTCCTCATTGTTCAACTCTTCTCCGAAAAGACAATTTTCAATGGTGTTTTAACTCCCAACTAACCTTTGAAAAGTTCAAGCGTGTATAATAGAGGCACCTGTTTTAGCTTGTTTGACTTCACCATTCAATTTATGCTGGAAACAAACGCTTTGGGTTCTGCCATGGGTGTCATACTTCTACAAAATGGGCACCCTATAGCATTTTTCAGCAAGCCTTTTTGCCCCCATTTGCAATGTGCTTTGATGTATGATCATGAGCTCCATGTGATCACCACTATTGTCCACAAATAACACCAATTAGGCTATTCCTTCACTATTTTAGCGGATCACAAAAGTCTTAAGGACTTGATGTCTCAAGTAATTCAGGCCCTACAACAACAAATATACCTTTCCAACTTGTTTGGGTATGATTATACCATTCATTATAAGTTAGCTGCTAGCAACGTCGTTGTTGATACCCTTTCTTGTATCACCCCTGACTGTTGACTTCTCATCGGCTCTCACACTACAACACTTCACACGGTGGCACTTCACTCAACTTGTCGTTGATCAGAACCCTCAATTGGTTTGAACGCTCCATAGGTAGCCTTTTCCAAGATCTCAAAAATCAGCTACGGATGATTTCAGGATCAATGATTTACCCCACAAATCAACACAAGACTTTCCAATGTGTTTTGTCCTCACGCATACGTTTTTTAGGAAATTTCCCAAAAGGTCACTCATCACATAACTACTCCAAGCCAAGCACGCTTAATTGTGGAGTTATTATGTGATAAACTACCAATATGTAGATGTGACTTGTTAGTATAGGTAGTACCAATTAATTCCTTTAAGTCATCCTCAGTTGTACAGTCTCATACCTGCACAGTCTTTGGATCCCTCCCTTTCTTGTGTAATTCAATAGGGGTGTTACATTTCACGTATTCCTGAGGACCCTACATCCTGTTGCTTCACTATTTCTATGCCACATTTCACTTTCATGGAACAGTTGCACAAGTCCTTGCTTGAGAATTCAAAATTCCAATCTCTTCTCTCCCAAATCCAACAAGAATCGTCATCCTATGTTGATTATAAGGTGTCTTGAGCACTAATTTTCTTCTGCAATGCTATTTGGCTAAATTCGAACAACCCCTTTCAACCTCTATTACAAGAAGAGTTTCACAAAACCCCTATAGGTAGGCATATAGGAATAGCCAAGACTCTACATAAATTGCAAGCCAATTTCTTTTGGGCACAAATGCGCAAGGATGTTAAAACTTATGTGGCCCAAATGCCTCACTTGTTAACAAATGAAGCACTCTACTCATCATCCCAGTTCTTCTTCAACCCCTTCCTATACCTTCATCCATTTGGGATGATCTTTCTTTAGACTTTATTAACAGTCTTCCCCCTTCTTAAGGCCACACTACTTCATTATCATTGATTGTTTTTTGAAAGGCATTCACTTTGGCCTTCTCCACCCTCATTACACAACTTTTAGAGTTGTGTTACTAATTTTTGATATGGTATGTAAGCTCCATGGCTTCCCCCGAAGTTTGGTCTCCAATAGAGATCCAATCTTCATTAGAAATTTTTGGCGGGAGTTGTTCTATATTTGTGGCACTAAGCTTCAAATGAGTACTTCATATCATCCAAAAATTGGATAGCCAGAACAAGGTGTCAATCGCATGTTGGAACAATTTCTTCACTCCTTTGTTCTTGACAGACCTTCTCTTTGGTCTAAATTCATACCTTTGACTGAGTGGTCTTACAATCTTTCGTCCAGTCCAACATTGGTCTCACTCTTTTTGGGATCACCTTTGGTAAACCACCTCCCTCTCTTCCCCAGTATTTACTTGGGTCCTCTTTTGTTGAGGCTATGGATTCTTTACTATCCACTCGTGAGGCTATTCACGCTCTGCTACAACGTCATTTATCCAGGCTGCTATGAAGTGCTTTACTGACAACAAATGTCGTGATGTTTCTTACTATGTGGGAGACTGGGTTTATGTCAAGCTTTGTCCTTATCGTCAGCTTTCGATTGCAAGATCATACAACAAACTTTCTAAGAGGTTTTATGGCCTTTTCTAGATTAGTGAGAGCATTGGGTCGATCGCCTATCATTTCTAGCTTCCTGTAACCTCCAAAATCCATATGGTGTTTCATTGTTCCCTTTTGAAACTTTATCAAGGACCCTTGCCATCCTTTTTGTATTCTTTTCTTCCTACTTCATCAAATGATAATCCTTTGGTCGAACCTTTAGCAATTCTGGCCACCAAATCTAACAACTTCATCAATCTTCCTACCAAAGTGGTTTTAGTCTAGTGGCTTGGTCTTGCACCTCAAGACACCAGTTGGGAGAAATGAGATGACATTAACTTTGGTTTTCACCTTGAGGACAAGGTGTATCTCCCAGAGGAGGAAATTGGTAGCAACACAGCCTAGCACACTAGGCCCACGAGGATTACTAAGGGGCCCAGTCATCTTTAGAACTTTGTTTGATCGAAAGAAGTATCTAAGCTCATCGAGAATTCTAGAAGTTTGTGGGAAACATTGGTTACAACTGCCAAGGATTGTTATTTCATTTTATTAGAATCTTTTTTGTTATCCTCAATTATAACGGACCAGTGATTCACTCTTACACTTGTTATAAATATCTTGAATGAATGAGAATAAGGCATACAAAAATGAATTACATATATTTTCTTAGCATATCGTAGATTTAGCTTTTATGCGGCAGAATATAATTCCTATCATAGTACTAAAATTTCTTACCATTAATGTCATTTATTTTTTGATAAAATATTTTATTCTCCTTGTATAGTTATTATTATAAAGATAATGTCATTCTTTCACAATTTTGATAAAACATTTTTTTAGATATAATTTATATTTTTTTATCCTTTTAGATAAAATATTTAAATGTTACTTCTTAATAATATTTTCTTTCTACCTCCTATTATTTTAAAGGCTATAAATAATTTCATTTACAATACTTTATTAGTCCTTCCTTTATATCATATAATTTTATTATTAATAATCTGAAAATTAAAGATTATTTATTAATATTTTTCAATTATCAACATTACATAATTGATTGACGATTTGATGTTCGAGACACACTTAACAAGTATTGATCTCTTTCATATAACTTTTTTGTATTTTCATATTATTTTTCTATTTTTGTCTTTATTTTCTTAGAACATTGGTTGTGATGTTCAGCGTATTTTTTGGTTCGAGTGCATGATCCAACTCGTTTTAAAACTTTGGAGTAGCAAATAATTATCGGGTTGTACCATAGATCTGTTAAATTTTGTTTTTACTGCATGACTATTGTTACAACATAGCATTTTTTTCTTTCTAATTTTCAACAATTTGAAAGCACATTATTTTTCAATGATTCTTGGCTACTATCATCTTGTGACTAGCATAATTCATTCTAATTTTATAGGTTTTTTATACAAGAATTTAATAGGTTTTTAGAACATAATTAATAGTATATTTTCCTAAAATTTAGAATAATGTAGGTACCAATTTTTAATATAAATTCATGAAAGTTCTTTATGACATGTGAAACTAATAATATATATTTATAATCATGAATATTTTTAAAAAGAACACATAATTTTTTTGTAATTAATATTTTGGATATTATATTAGAAGACATTGGTTTCCCCCTATTTTAGGGTTGTCTCCATCATTCGAAGTTATTAGAGGTTCTATAAATGATAATTCAAGTCTGAAATTTTTCCTCTCACAATCAAAGTCTATTTATTTAGGTCAATTAGACAATTTGGATCAAAAGGACTAATGGAATTTAAAGAGGAATTGGCCTTAGTAGAAAGAGCAAGGATACACAAATAGAGGATCTATATTGTTTTGGGCATTGGCTAGAAATAATTTTTCGTGTGGACTTTAGATTTTATTTAGGAAGTTGGAAACATTATGTGGAAAGGAGTAGTATCGATTTACTACTGAAAAGAGCCACCCACCAAGCCCAAAAGTGTTGGGCGTGACGGGGTGTATTAGGACAAAACCCAAATCCCACATCAGCTAGAGATAGTGTCAACATAAAGTATATAAGTGGAGGGACAACCCTCACCCTATGAGCTAGCTTTTGAGGTTGAATTAGGCCAAAACTCATTCCAAGATGGTATCATAGAGCCAATGGCTTAACAGCCAAATCGATCTTTTTTTCTTCTCATGGCCACTCACCATTGCTTCCAATCTACCCATTAAATTTAATCTCCGCTAATTATCATATGTGGTACCAACAAATAACCCATCTCCTTTATATCTTGGCTATGTAATGAGGACCACATCATGTCCTCCATCCAAAAATCAATTATAATGGTGATATGTATCCAATCCAGCCCACTCCCACTAAAAAGGCCAGGACCTTTTGTCCATGGTTTTATTGTTTTTTCCTTATGGTGGTTAAGAGTGTTAGCTTATGCTACCTTATGGTGGTTAATTAAGCATTTGCTTCTGCCTTGTGATGATTAAGTGTGTTTGCTTTTGTTAAGAAGTTAAGTCTTTTGGGGTTGAGTTAGGATCCTGTAAGATTTTCCACATGAACATATGTGGGGTAAGGGGCTCTTAGATCGTTGGTAGAAGTGCTAGTATGGGTTTTTGAATTTGTTGACACACTAAGCTACAGTGGTTATCTAACTTTTATGGTGTATAACTATATCGTAATCATTGGTAGGGTAGGTTTTAAGTTGGATTCTATCTATGTAAATGGGTGGGGTACCCTTTATGTGTGTGTATGTGTGTGTGTGTGTGTTTTGCCGATAAAAAAGGCTTAATTATGTCTTTAATTCCTAAAATTTATAATAAATCCATTTTATATCTTCCAACTAAAAAAAATCATTTTAGTCATCCCTCAATTTTTATTTTAAAAAAATGTTTTTACTCTTGAAGTTGGATGGCACTAACAAAAATGGTGAAAAGTGGTAATATATTGTTATTAACATTTGACAAGTGTCCACTTTCAAGCACCATGTCACCACATTTGTGAATGTTGTCCGACTATAAGGATTAAAAACTTAAATTCTAAAATTTGAGGGACTAAACTATATATTTTTTAATTTGGAGAATAAAAATAAATCCCAAAATTCATAAACCAAAAACATAATTATGTTTTTTATTTTATTTTTAATAATAAATTATTTAGTGACTAACATTTCAGTTTGATAAATAAATTTACCATTAATTAAGTTTTAAGTCACTATAAATATACCATATTTTATTTGACTCTCTTCAAAAAAAAATTGAGTACTTTTGTTTCTTATTTATTAGTTGTCAATCCTTTTAGTCAGTGACATTAAATTAAAATTGTTTAGTGCTAAAATATTAAATAGAGGTATGCATAATTCTTGCCACATGAATGTCTTGCTTGATGTGGGATCCATGTGACATCAACATGGATGTGTCATGTGTCAATCACATGAAAAAGTTATATAAGGACTAAAATGAGAAAGATCACATATTTATAAGGATTAAAATGAGAATGTCCTATATTTATATGGACTAAAATGAAATAAAAAGTCACATATTTATCGAAACTAAAATGTGACAATCACATATTTATAAGAAAAAAAACTTATTTAATCTTTAGATTAATTATCAATTAGTTTGCTTAAGTTTAAAAAATATAGTATAATATTTAAATAAGAAATAAGAAACAAATATTATTTTATACTTTATATAATAATTATGAAATACTTAATTCATATTTTAATTAATATCCACAACAATTACAAGAGGTTAATCTGTAATATTTATCAACAACAATTTCAAATATGTACTAATTTCAAACACAAGAAGTTAATTTGTAGTGAAGATGTTTATATTTGTCTAATTGTCTCCATATATGTAAACAATTTTATTTGAAGATCTTGTAAAACATTTTAATCATATTTAGTAGTGTTACTCCGATGAGTCATAATTATATTCATATATACGGAGTATGAATGGAATTTAATTCAATTAGTTAAACAAGACATGTGAATTATTGTAATCCTCCAATACATGTCTTTTATTCATATATATATATATATATATATATATATATATATATATATATATATATATATATATATATATATATATAATATGTATATATATACAAAGTATGATTTTTTTTCAAAAGTTGTGCTTAAGGAAGTTCAAAAATATCCCAAAACTAAAATGACTAAAAAATTACAATGGGCTTAGAGTATTTTTCTTTTATTATTTACTTTTATTTTAGAGTAAATTAAACTCACCTCCCCTATATTTTGGACTTATTAGATTTGCCTCCCCTATCTTGAAATGCATTTCTTTGACACCCCCTAAGCAAACACCGTTAACTAACAGTGTTAATATTTAGTGAAATGTCAAAAAATACCCCCCCCCCCCCCCCCCGCCCTCAATGATTCCGAGGTCTTCTACCACAAGATGAAGGGTGATTACCACAGGTACCTCCTTGAGTTCAAGATCGACACTAAGCATAAGGAGGCTGTCGCGATAACTCTTTCTACAGTTACAGTTTAGATCTATTAGGTTTTCTCCAGATTTGCGATTGTGAGGAAGACGAGGACAATTGTGTCCAATTTTTTCATTAAACAAACATGTGCATTGCCAATGTTGGGCTTAACGGAAGTTTTACGGTTACAGTGTAAGGGATGCTTGCGTAACAAAGTTACAAAAATTAGGGAGGTTTGTGTAAGAATCCAACAAAGATGAGGTTGAGTGTAATAAGTCCAAAATATAGGGGAGATGAGTGTAATTTGCTCTTTATTTTAAATTCTCTAAAAACTACACAAGAAAACACTTGTACGATTGTTATTAACCATTTATTTCTTAATCACTATTTTTTGTTCCAATTCTTATTTCTCTTTGATCAAATTAAATATCTATAACTATGCAAAGATTTTTTTATGTTACATCCAAATGCAATTAATTATCTTTAAACAACTTAAACTTATCCAAACAAATAATCAATTATCCAAATCTAATTTTTGCAACTATTCCAAACTTGATTTTATTTCCTTTTACTTGCACTACTACTACAAAAAATAAAATAAAATTTAACAATGTCTTGTCAATGATGGTTTTCAATAAAACGTTGTTAATAAAAATGTAGCGACATTTTTGTAATTAAATTGACGTTGTCGACATCGGTTTTTTTAAAACCGATGTTGAAATAGCTATTCAACATCGGTTTTTTGTATAACCGGTGTTGTTATTAGATTTTCAAAGACAATTTTATATAACTTATGTTGTTAAGTGTTAATAAACCCTTTTGTCCTTTTCAGAGTTAAACACATGCCCTCCATATTTGTTCCCTCTCTCTGTGAACCCTTTCTCTGTCAAACCTTTCTCTCGTGCTCCTTTTATCGATAACATTGTTAGAAAATGTTTTGTGAAACTTCACATTTTTAGGTTGGTTCCTTTTCACAACCCTTCTTGGCTATTGTATTTGTTTGAATTGGGCATATCATTGTTGGTTATTTATCTCTCACCTTTCTAAACTTGTGGTGAAACAAGGGAATATTGTTGTTTATTTGTTGTATTCACATGCAATGTTATATTCCATTATGAAGAAATCTGGTAAAGATATGGAAGAATTAAAGTAACTAAACTATTTTTCTTTCTGGGATGATGAATTGATGATTTACCACTTTATGAAATGTCATAAAAAACTAATATTTGATTTAATTATTTTTCTATCATGTGTTAATTCTACTCTTATCTATTGTGATTAAAAGGATATGAAGGTTTCCTATCTTCATCGAAGAACACTGCACTATATGAATTTCTTCTCTTTGGCTTGCTTTTTTTTTTCTAGACACTAATAATTTTCTTGCCCATCTTGACTTCTCATCATCCCACAACCTTTTCTTTTGGTTCTCATAGTTTTTTAGTTGATTTCATTTATGCTTCTTTCGATTCTCATAGTTTCTGAGTTCATTTCATTTCTACTGAATCTTGATTCTTATGATCCTAAGGAAAATAGGAAGTGTGTTGGCCAATAGTACCTGGCCTATAGGACACGAGTTGCCATTGATCTCCCTCCTAAATGCATCCCACATATACCTTTTGGATCTCCTCCAAGATGTATTTTGATTATGCCTTTGCAAGGAACTTAAAAGGGTTGCCGAGAATCCCTTCCTATACAACTCCCCAGCAATGGTAGTGTACCTTGCTTCCTGGATTTTTAATTTTTGTGCTTCTTTTTTGTTCTCCAGCAATATGCCTTCTTTTAGGTAAGCTAAAATGGGTGCCATCCACTCAGCTTGTTCTATTGTTACTTCCTTGCACTCTTTTCCACTAATACTCAAGTCTAAGAAGGTGTGCTTAATGATAGTATGGTGTTGCCTTGGTTTCTTGGTGCTTGCTAGCTTAGTGAGTTCATCATCCTTGGAATTGTAATCACTCACGATATGTTTGAGCTCTGCATGATCAAAATATTGCATCAAGTTCTTGACTTTGTGATAATATCTGAGGAGGTGGGGGTCTTTGACTTGGGCGATCCATGAGAAGTGATCTGCTACCAGCTTAGAGTTTATTCAACATAGAATCCTCTTGGCCCCCATCTCTCATGCTAAGAGTAAACCTGCTATGATCACTTCATACTCGACCTAGTTGTGTGAAGTTTTGAATTTGAACCTAAGAGATTGTTCTAATGATAAACCTCCTAGTCCTTCTAGTATGACTCTAGCCCACTGCCCAGATAGTTTTGTGATCTATCCACATATACCACCCAATGTGATTCTTCAACTAGAGTCAACGGGTGTAGCTCACTTATGAAGTTGGTCAGCCATTGAGCTTTGATAGGCCCCCTTGGTTCATATCCGATGCTGAACTTTGATAGTTCTATTGGCCATGCCACCATTCTTCTAGCCAACTTGGGTTTTCGCAAAACTTTGGCTATTGGGTAATCTGTGTGCACCACCACTTGGTTCCCTTGGAAGTATTGTTGGAGCCGTCTCGATGCATTTACTAGTGCTGAGGCTAACTTTTCAATCATCTATTCTTGAGCTTTGACTCATAGAGTACCCTACTTGTGTAGCATATTAGGAGTTTTGTGCCTTCCACCACCTATGTTGTGACTGCACTAATTTGTTAAACAAGTGGCCTCAGATATCTTAAGAAGGGGGGGGGGGGGGTTGAATTAAGATATCAAAGATTATTTCCTCAACTAAAATTTTAACTTTCCTTTTTAAAATTTTCAATGTACCCTTATTATAAATTACTAACAAGACAATTCAAAATAAACTTCTTTAATGCAAAAGACAAATAACAATAACTAAAAGAAGTTTAAGGGAAGAGAAAGTGCAAACTCAGTTTATACTGGTTCGGCCACGCCCTGTGCCTACGTCCAGTTCCTGAGCAACCCGCTTGAGATTTCCACTATCTTGTAAAATTCCATTTACAATGTCTGAACCACACAAGGACAACCCTTCCTTGGTGTTCAGATAACCTTACAACAAAAGACCCTCGGTCCCTTAACCAGATTGTAGAAGCAAAGCTTCAAGAATTATTTTGATGATGCCAAGGAATTTCAAAGATCATTCAAGATGAATTTCAAGGATGAAGAAAGCAAGATGTCAAGCAAAGCAAAGATCTCAAGATAAGAATTAAGATAGGCTCTTAGAAAAATTTTTGAAAAGCACAAATGATTGGCCAAGTGAGTTTCTATCTTAACAAAAACTTTTCCAAGCATTTTACTCTCTGGTAATCGATTACCATAAGTTGTAATCGATTACCAATGCTTTAAAATGGTTAAAAATGATTTTGTAACTGTGTAACCGATTACACATCATATGTAATCGATTACTAGAGCTTTTGAACGTTGGACATTTGAATTTTGAATAAAATTAACTGTGTAATTGATTACGCCAATGCTATAATCAATTACCAGAGAGGATTTTCGAGAAAATCTGCCAAGAGTCACAACTTTTCATTAGATTTTTGAATGGCCATCAAAGGCATTTAAATAGGTGACTTGGGCACAAATTTTCTTAAGAGATTTCACTGTTCACAAAAGACATAATCCTCTCAAACAAAAATCTCTTATCTTAAAAAAATTCCTTGGCCAAACACTTGTGTTATTCAATAAGGAATTGAGGGCTTCATTGTAACATCTGTCTCTTTCAAGAGAGATCATTTCTTCTTCTTCTTCTTACTTCTGAAAAAGGGCTAAGAGACTATGAGTCTCTTGTTGTAAAGCATTTGAGCACAAAGGAAGGGTTGTCCTTGTGTGTTTCAGAAGATGTAAAGGATTTGTGAGATAGTGGAACTTCCAAGCGGATTTCTTAGGGACTGGACATAGGCAACGGACTTTGCTGAACCAGTATAAAAACTATGTTTGCACTTTCTCTTCCCTTAAACTCTTTTATTTATTGTTGCTTATTGTTTCTATTCAGTAAGTTTAATTTGAATTATTATTTAGGAATTCATTTTAAAAGGATCTTGGGATTTGGGTTAAAATCAAAGTAGAATTTTTAATTGGGGAATAGTTTGTGATATCTTAATTCACCCCTCCTTCTTAAGATATCTGAGGCCACTTGTCCAACACAGATCTCTTTGAATAAGAAGAGGAAGAAGAAGAATTCTCTCTTTTAAGAGAAAGATAATACAATGAAGATCACTCAATGATTCCTTATTGAATTTGTAAGTGTTTTGGCCAAGGAATTTTTTAGAGGATAAGACAATTTGATTTTTGAGAGGATAACACTTTTTTGTTTAGTAAAAACTCTGAGGAAATTCATGTCACAAGTCAGATATATATAGGCCTTTGATGGCCATTCAAAATCATTTGAAAAGATGTGACTGTTGAGAGTTATTTTCAAAAATTCCTCACTCGTAATCGATTACCAAAATGGTGTAATCGATTACACAGTTGTTTTCTGAAGAGTTGTAACTCTTCACATTTGAAATTTGAATTTTAACTCTGGTAATCGATTACAGACTTTGAAATTTAAATTCAAATTTCTAAAGGTTGTTTTAAAACGTTCAAAACTTCTGGTAATCGATTACAAGCCTTGTGTAATCGATTACAAACTTTCAAAAATATTTAAAAACATTTTAAAAACATTTCAGAAAGCATTTTGGCCACTGGTAATCGATTACAGCCTCTGGTAATCGATTACCAGAGAGTAAATACCACTTTCATGAATTCTTAAAAACTTTAAAAATATCCTTTGGCCATAACTTGTGCATCATCAATTTGGAAACTCTTTCTAAGACTCTAGAGACTAGATTCATCATTTATCTTGGATTTCTTGGAGTCTTGTCTATGATCAAACATGAGAAGCGTGTTTCTTTGGCATCACCAAAACTTCATGACATATTTGCTTCTACATAATTGCATGCTCTGCTACTGATAAATACAAGAGCAAGTCTAGATCCATTCTAGGCTTGGTAAGCATTGGAGATATGGCTAAGAAGATCTTGAGAACTTGAAATGTAGACTCACATTCCTCCTCCCATTGAAAGGTGTTGCTCTTTTTGAGAAGTTGAAGTATAGCCTTAGTCTTCTCAGCTAACCTTGGTAGGAATCTTGCAAGAAAGGCAAACCTATCGGCCAACCACTGAGCCTCTTTGAGATTGCTTGGATTCCTCATGTAAATCACTGCTCGACTCTTATTAGGATCGGCTTCAATGCCCCTATGCATCGACATAAAGCCCAAGAACTTCCCCCCTTCAACCTAAACATACATTTCTTGGGGTTTAACTGCATGTTGTGCTTGCGAATTTGATCAAAGACTTGTTAGTGGTCTTTAGCATTTTCATCACTTGCTTCTCACTTGATCACCATGTCATCAACATATACTTCCAGGTTCTTTCCAATTTTCTTCTTGAAGACTTTATCTATCAATCTCTGATAGGTCGCTAGCCAAAAGGCATGACCCGATAGCAAAAATTAGTTGTATCAGTGATAAATGTTGTTTTGTTCTCATCACGTGGATACATCTAAATCTGGTTGTACCTAGAATATGCATCCAACAAGATGAGGAGTCAATGTTCGGTCACTCCATCAACTAGTCGATCAATATTTGTCAATGGGTATGCATTCTTTGGGCATGCTTTGTTGAGGTCTATATAATCCATGCACATCCACCACTTTTCGTTTCCTTTCTTCACCATGGCCATATTGGCTAACCAAGTGGTATTCATGACCTCTCAAATGAACCCTGCGTTGATCAACGTCGTAGTTTACTCAACCACTACCTTTCTTCTTTATCCCCCCAACTTTTTCTTCCTTTAAGCAACAAGTCTCACCTTTCGGCAAACTGAGAGCTTGTAGGAATGGAACTTAGGGTCAATGTTGGGCATGTTAGAAGCTGTCCATACAAACATGTCGGCATTAGCTCAAAGGACCTTAGTAATATTCTCATGACACTCTTTCAACAACTGAGTGCCCATTCGAGTGCATTGTTCCACTTTCCTCCGAAGTTAGAAATGACATGTGTCTTCATTAGGCGTTGCCCTTTCATCATCATCCAATCGAGGATCTAGCTCCACACTTCCATCCATGGTTGGATTTTTGGGATGGATGGGTCTTTCTTTCTCTACCAATGGAGTCATTTTGAGGCTGGAGACATAACATTCTCTTATGGTCTTCTAGTTAGAATGAATAATAGCAATCCTTCATTTGATAGATGGAAACTTCATTGTCGAGTGATTGACTCTATAGCTCCCAAGGCATTAAGAAATGGTCATCCAAGGAGGATGTTGTAGGAGGCGTTGGCATTGACCACCATATATCGTATGTTAACAATCCGATAATCTATCAACCATGCCAAACTTAGTGTAGAGATCAATGTATCCCCTAGTATCTACCATTTCCCCGGAAAAGCTAATCAATTAATCATCATAGGGTTTGATCTCCACTTAGGAATTTCTAACTTCTAGAATGTCGACTAATAGAGGATATTATTCGAGCTCTCTTGGTCAATAAGTGTTTTCATCATGATGCCATTGGCTACTTCCATTGTAATGACCATAGGGTCATCCGACATAGGGTCTAGGCCTTTGAAAAAGTGATGGGGGCATGCTTTTGGGTTTCGTATAGGACATTGCATTGACTCACATGACCAGCCTGAAAAGTTTCCTACGCAATGAAGTTGTAATGCCACCACCATGAACCCTTCAGCTATCATGTTAATGACTCGTTGAATGGGTTGATCAGTTTAGTGACACTCTTTTGCCTTCTATCACAATCGTCATCTCTTCTATCATCCCGGCCACGTCAGGTGTCGTCCCTTCTATGGTCCCCGATCATGGTTCCTTCTATGGTCATAGGAGATCCTTGTAGCTGGTGGTTTATGAAGAAAATCGTTCAAGTGCCAATCATGTCTCAAGTCTTCTATCTTATCTTTGAAAGTTGTGTACTCTTTATTGGCATGATCCTAGTTCTTGTGAAAGCGACAGTATTTTCGCTTCTCTATCTTTGGGGGTGTAGGCGCCTTTAATGGTGCTCACATGATTTTCAAGCTAAGCACCTTTTTAAGAACTCATTCATGACGGTATATTCGCTTCTCTATCATAGGGGACCTCTTTCCTTGAATGAGTCTCGATTCCTTTTCTACTCTTCTTGTTTAGCATCCTTCCTCTCACTAGCTTGTTCCGCCAACGCCAGATATCATAACTTGACCAACTCCTCCATTTGCATATACTTAGCCATCCTTTGGCGTAACTCATCCATATCTAAGGCTGACTTTTTACATAGGCTATTCATGAAAGGCCTTAGTCGTAAGGCTATGATCAGGTGTTGTAGGGAAACAACAAGGCCCAATCCTCTAATATTGAGGGTGACCTTGTTGAACCATGAACATTCTGAGAGGCTCCTTCTTTTTTTTTACTTAATATGGGCTAGTGCCACTAAAGTTAAGTGTTGAGACGGGCTACCAAGGTGTTGAATGAATCAATGGAGGAAGGAGGAAGTTTTGTGAACCAACTCAATGTTGGTCCCTTCAACAAAGTTGGAAAGATTCAGCATAAAACATAGTCATCACTTGTGTAAAGGCTGACTTGGTTAACATAGACATCTAAATGCTTTTCTAGATCCATGGTACCATTATATTTGTCCATCGTTAGACCTTTCCATGAAAGAGGGAGGTGAACCTCCATGAGGCCCTCGACAAAAGGATGCCTCCGGGTTCCATCTACCAAGGTTGTTGCTATGAAGGGACGAACCATTAAGATGTGTGTTATCCCCCCTGCCAAACTATCCTTGCGATGTACCCTACTAGCTGGGAGTATATGAGTGATGTTATGTGTGTCTGGGATACCTTGGTTTCCTTTGTCTAATGGGGTGGTCTCTGTGTAAGGCCATGTCACTAGTTTTGGAGTGTTGTTTGTTGTTGCCGAAGGGTCTCAATTTCCTTTGCATGACATTTTTTCTTGCCTCAATCTCAACCTGTAACTCTAGAATTGCATTAGGTGTGTTAGAGATAGGGGAGAAACATGAAGATCAAGCTTTGAAGAGTTTTGTCTTTTTACATGCCCAACTTCTTATTGAATGGCATTTGTATTGATTGTTGCTTTTTAGTCTTAATCTATCCATGTGTACATCATGCATCATCAAGTAGAAGTAGGAAGATTATTTCTAAGGCAAGAAACATTTTCAGTGCATAAACTCTTTGTTTTAATCGATTACCAACTATCTATTATCTATTACACAAGTCTTTTGAGAAGCTTGCAAAGAGATCTTTGTTCTAGTTTAATCAAATACCAGTTATCCATAATCGATTACTCTGTTCTTTTGAGATCATGTTTGTTTTTCTTGGCTCTCTACTTTAACCTATAACAAGGGTATAGTAATTGATTACATCGTTCTTGAAAGTGTTCCTAGAAGTGACCAAGAATACTTTAATCGATTAAATCAAGAATCTAATCTATTACATTGTTCTTGAAAGCTTTTCAGGTTTTGGGAAGAATACTTTAATCGGTTGAAATGAAAATCTAATCGATTACCTCTTCAAGATAATTGATTACATTGGCAATTTAATTAATTATAGATGGTTATAATTGTTTTCTCTATAAATAGTCACCTTGTGTTCTCACTTTTAAGCATTTGAAAAAGTGAAAAAGAACAAGCTTTTATGATTCACAACTTTAGTTTTCATTTCTTAAAGCTTTCAAAGGTTAAAATGAGTTGTTAACATCTTTTGAGATCAAGAAGAGATCCATTCAATCAAGCTTTGGTTCTAGCATTTTAATGATAAGGTTGTATGTCTCCTTGACTTTGTTTTCATATGTTTTTACATATTGTTGTAGCATATGCATGAGTTTCTAAAGCATGCCAGAATAGGGTTTTCTAGTTTGAGTTAAGGGTAAGTGTTTCTTAGGCTTTTATTCACAAAGGACCCTAGGGTTGGGTGTCTTAATCTCATTTTCTGGGTAGGATTTGAGATTGATTGTAATTGGTTGTAAGAACTCAAAGTGCATAGTGGAAATCTAATTCTGGTTGAATTAGATAACTAGAGTAGCTTCTTTCGAATTAGAAAGTGAACTAGTATAATCTTATTGTCCATCTTCTCTTGAATCTTATCTTTCTTGCATTGCTTTCTTGATCAATTTGTTGAGTTTAAAGATATTTCTTTTTGAAGTGCTTTAACAAAAGGATATTGTGTAGGAGTGATTAATTAGATATTTGTTTTAAACAAAAAGTTTGTGATACAATCCTTGGAAGCAAAAGTTTTTCAAAACTCTTTTTATTTTGATTTGATTTCAAAACCAATTTACTCCCATCATGGTTTGTGAGTTCCATCATCTTTTTCCATTGGTATCAAAGCTACGTCTTGAAAGTTGCTCAAGATCACAGTTTTTCAAAATGGGTTTTAAACAAATTACTTTTAAAGAGGGTGTTTCTCTCAATTGACCACCATTGTTTAAGGGAGAGCATTTTTCGTTTTGGCAAAAGAGAATGGAAATCTTTATTCAATCAATTGATCCTGGTGCATGGAATGCTATTGTTAAAGGACCATTTATACCAACTAAATAAATTAATGGTGAAATGGTTCCTAAAGAATAGGATAAGATGAAAGATGACGAGAAAAGAAAAGTGAAGATGATCGAAAAGCTAAAAGCATTTTAACTTCTAGTTTATCTTCTGATGAATTTTTCTGTAGTGCAAGGTATAAAATTGCAAAGGAGATATGGAAAATGCTTGAAGTCACTCATGAAGGCACTACAAATGTGAGAAGAGCAAAAAAGAACACTCTTGTATCCGAATATGAAGATTTCTGAATGAAGAATGGTGAAACCATCTCAAAACTTGAAACAAGATTCATCCATATAGTGAATCACTTGCTTGGTCTCGAAAAAATGTTTGAAGATGAAGAGCTAAACATCAAGATCCTCAATTGTCTTACAAGAACTCGAGAACTAAAAATCACAGCGATAAAAGAATCCAAGGACTTGGCGTCAATGACAATGGAAGGTCTCTTTGAAAAATTGCTTGTGTATGAACATGAGTTGATTCAACAATCTCGTGCAAAAGATAAAAAAAAAAAAAGGAAAGGGATTGCACTCAAGGTTAGTTCCACAAAGGAAGATAAAAAAGAAATCTCTAGTGATGATGAAGATGTAAAGAATTTGAGGTTGATGGTGAAGAAGTTTGGGAAATTTTTCAAAAGGTCCAAAGAGAGAAAATTCTCTAACCCTTTAAAGAAGGTGGAAAGCAACAACAATACCTTTACATGCTTCGAATGCAGGAAGCAAGGCCACATCAAATCAGATTGTCCTATCTACCTTAGAAAACAACTTGTTGAAAAGAAAGCAAAGAAGGATAGAATATCAAAGCTTAGGAAGACAATGCGTCAACATCCTTCGATTTTTCTAGTGATGAAGAAGTTGCAAATGTATGCTTAATGGCTAATTCAAAGGATGACTCCTCAACCATTGAAGAAACTGAGGTAAATTCTGAATTTGAAAAAGTTTTGGAAGCATTTAATGAAATGCATGAGGGAGCGTAAATGCTTGTTGTTTTGAACAATAAGCTGAGAAGCGATCTAAAATGGCATATCTCTAAATTGGCTTCAACACAAAGTGAGCTTCATAATTTAAGCATAAAATGAAAAACTTGTTTCGAGTTATAAAGTCAATGGTTGTGTTTATGCTTCTACTTCTCTTAATATGGATGATTACAAATATTTGCAAAATGAGTTTGAGAAGTTTAAAAAGGATCACTATGTAGAACATATGAAGTTGCAAACTAAAATTTTATATCTTAAAGATATTTTCAAGAAAATGAATAAAGGAAAGAGTAATCTTAGTCACTTACTCAATGTGCAAAAGCATACTACCGATAAGACTAGTTTGGGGTATATAATAAGCAAATTAACTTTTCCAAGAAAACTAAGTTTGCATCCTCCAAAAACGTGAACCCAAACAAAGTCTCCAAAAAGAAAAGTATAGTTCATCCTAAGCTTAATGTAAATACTTGTCATTATTGCAAGAAAAGAGGACACGCGTCCTATAAATGTTATGTTAGGAGATTTGGTGTTCCTAGAGATAAATGTGTTTGGACTCCTAAAGAATTAATTGTGGAAATTAACCTCGTTAGACCTAACCACAATTAGGTACCACCTCTCTCTAATTGATTTTGTCTTGTAGGTGTTCCTAAAAGCAAGAGACTCACTATGGTACTTGGATAGTGGCTACTCTAGGCACATGACTGGTGGCAAGTCAACACTTACTGACCTTGTGTTAAGGGAAGGTGGATGATAACTGCTAATTATGAGTATATTTTAGGGTTAAATTATAAAGGAATTTGTAATTTTTCTCTTCTAATTTTTCCTTTTTGAGTAAATAATTGTTAAATTAACATCATTTAAGTTTTTATGCAGAGAATATTAAAAGTGATGCATTTATGAAGCTTAGTGAGTAAAATAAAGCCTAGAAATGCAAGAATAATTAAGGAAAGCAAGCTAATTGAGGAAAGAAGGACTAATTAAGGAAAGAAGACTAATTACAATTAAGGAAAGCAAGCTAATTGAGAAAAGAAGTGCTAATTAAGGAAAGAAGACTAATTGAGGAAAGCAGGAAAGCAGAATAATTAAGGGAAAAATGACTAAATAAGGAAATCAAACTAATTCAGAAGTCCGTTAATCTGCACCTAAAAAAGAAAAAGGAGAAAACACACAAAAATTCTAACAGAATATAATTTCTTATAGAAGGCAAAGGCTAGAAGAAGGAGAAGCAAGCAATGGGAGTCATTCCTTCTCTCCATTCTCTTTCTTATCTTTTCTCCCTTTACTAAATATTTCCCTCTTGCAATTATAAAGTCTTCATGACAATGAGAGGCTAAAACCCCTTTTGTTGGAAACTTGGTAGCCAACTACTCTTGATGTAATTTTTCTTCCTATCTATTTATAATATTACATTTGCATTATCCTTTCTTGTGCTCAATATTATTGCTTGTGGCTTGATCACTCATTTGCATGGTAAGTTTTAGGGGTAGCGTTGGAAAATGTTATTTTCTAATAGAATTGGGAAAGGGTATCTAAATAAAATCATCACTAGGGATATGTTGATATTTGTTTAGCCTATTATACATATGTGTTCTTAATGCAATTTACTATTTTAGCTCTACAAAGGGATTTGGGAGTGAAAATAGATAAATTAGGCTCTTTCGTGCGGGGACCAAAGTTAGAGTATACTAGTAGATGCAAGTGTAAATTTGAATAATTATAAATAGAGAAAAATCATTAACATTACATTAAAAGTAACTTTGGTAGGCTAAGTTCCCAACATTCTCATCTTCTGAATTTTCTTTTACAATATTATTGGGTTTCCTCATCTTTTCTATCTTTAATTAATTAATTTAAAGTCATGTTTAATTCTTTATCTTGTTTGATTTAATTTTCAGCAATTTAATTTACTATTTTCTACTACCTTTTCCAAATCTTTTTCTTAATTAAATATTCATCTACCTAGGTACAAACAAAGTCCATGTGGATATGATACTCGGACTTCCATTTTAACTTTACTACTTAGGACGAATTGGTGCACTTGTCAATCCATCAACAAGTTTTTGGTGCTGTTATCGGGGACTTTGTTCTTTATACTTGGTATTTTGGATATTTTATTTTTATTTTTATTTTTCCAAAAAAAAATTAAAAAATAATAATAAAAATTCAATTTTCAAATTTTCTTTTTCACTCTTAATTTTAATCTTTATTTTTATGTGATAACGTGCATGGTACTGTTTTTCTTTCTTGTATGCGACGAAACAATCTTGTTCCATTGGATCTAGAGATTAAAGTAACGTGTAGAAGAAACAATGTTGCAAGAAGAAAGAAAGAACAACAAGGGAATCAAGAACCATCATTCTCTATATCATCATCTTTTCCACATCCCAACTTTGAAGAAACATCATGGCAGAAGATCAGCCACGGAGGATCACCTTGGAGGACTACTTTAGTACCTCTACACCTTAATACTTCACAAGCATAGCCCAGCCTGAAGTTTAAGCTGCCAACATCACTTATCCACATTTTCTCTTCCAGTTGATTCAAGGCAATCTCTTTCATAGGCTACCCAATGAAGATCCATATGCCCATCTTGTTACATACATAGAGATTTGCAACATGGTGAAGATAATAGGAGTTCCTGAAGATGCCATCTGCCTCAACCTGTTCTCCTTCTCCTTGGCTGGTGAAGCAAAAAGATGGCTACACTCGTTCAAGGGAAACAACTTGCGAACATGGGAAGAGGTAGTGGAGAAATTTTTGAAGAAATATTTTCTAGAGTCCAAGACCATTGAGGGAAGGGTAGAGATCTTTTCATTCCACCAATTCCATGATGAATCACTAAGTGAAGCTCTTGACCACTTCCATGGTTTACTCCGGAAGACTCTCACCCACGGGTTCAGCGAGCCGATTCAACTCAATATCTTAATTGATGGCTTGCGACCCCATTCGAAGCAGTTACTTGATGCCTTCGCTGGTGGGAAGATCAAATTGAAGACACCCGATGAAGCTATGGAGTTAATTGAAAATATGGCAGCTAGTGACCATGTCATCCTTCGTGATCGAGCCTACATATCTACAAAGAAGAGTCTTCTTGAGCTCACATCACAAGACGCACTACTAGTCCAAAACAATCTCCTAGCCAAGCAAATAGAGACCTTCATAGAGACGCTGGGCAAGCTTCCTCAACAATTGCATGCAGTGCAACCTGCCCATTCTTCAATCATGCAAATTGGGGGATGTAACATTTGTGGTGGGCCCATGAGTTAGGTATGTGCATGAACCAAGACAATTCATCCAAAGAAGTCAACTACATGGCCAATCTCAATAGTCAAGGGTTCCATCAAGGAGGACCTCCTGGAGACAATTAGGGAGGACTTTTTTCTCAAGGCCAAAGCTGGAGATCTCATCCTGGGAACAACTTCAACAACAATCAAGGTGGCCCATCCATCCAACCTTCCAATCAAGGGCCCGATTTATATGAGAAAACCACCAAGCTAGAAGACACTTTGAATCAGTTTATGCAAGTTTCTCTGTCAAATCACAAGAGTACTGAGTCTGCCATCAGGAATCTAGAGGTACAAGTGGGCCAATTAGCTAAGCAATTGGCTAAAATGTCTATGGACAATTTTGGGGCCAACACGGAGAAGAATCCCAAGGAAGAAAGCAAGGCAGTTCTTATTAGAAGCCAAATGAGGGAGAATGTTGAGAGAGAAAAGAGAGATGAGGGAGCAATGGAGGATATGAGCACTGAGGAATAAGATAATAAAAAGAGAGAAGAGGGTGGTGAAGAGAAAGAAGAGAGCAAGGAAAGGGGTGAAAAGGTCTTACCTACTAAGACCAAAAATCAGTTAGCAAGGAAGGCTAGGAGGGAGATACTTGTAGCCCCAGTGAAGGACATCCCTTATCCTTTGGTGCCATCAAAGAAGGAGAGAGAGCATTATTTTTCCCGCTTCCTCACATATTCAAGAAGCTGGAAATCACCATACCCTTCGGAGAAGCCTTGCAGCAAATGCCCGTGTATACGAAATTTCTAAAGGATCTGCTCACAAAGAAGGGCAAATACATCAACAATGAGAGCGTCATGGTGGGAAGTAACTGTAGTGCTGTGACCCAGAGAATTCTAGCACATAAGTTCAAAGACCCAAGGAGTGTAACCATCCCATGTTCTATTGGGGAGGTATCAGTGGGTAAAGCTCTCCTTGATCTAGGGCAAGCATCAATCTGATTCCCCTATCTATGTGCCGGAGGATTGGGAATCTGAAGATTGCTCCCACAAGAATGACGCTTCAGCTAGCAGACTGTTCGATCACCAGACCATATGGTGTAGTTGAAGACGTCCTTGTCAAGGTTCACCAATTCACTTTTTCGGTGGACTTTGTGATAATGGATATAAAAGAGGATTTTGATATTCCTCTAATATTGGGTCATCCATTCATACTTACTGCAAAATGTGTTGTGGACATGAGGGATGGCAACTTGGAGATGAGTGTCAAAGATCAAAAAGTTACCTTTAACATGTTAGAACCAATGTAGCATCCCGGTGATCATAAAGCATTCTTTAGGGTGAAGACAATAGAGAAAGAAGCTGACCTCATTGTGCAGCAGTTGGCCATTCACTCCCCATTAGAGAAGGCCCTTATAAATGTTGTTGATTGCCTGACCAATGAAGAAGAAGAAGATCTCAGAGACTGTCTAGCAGACTTAGACAGATTAAAGGAAGTTCCCTCAGGGCAACAAACCTTTGAAGACTTGAAGAAAGACAGACCGACAGAGAAGCCCAAGGTGGAGTAGAAGGCTCTACCCACTCATTTGAAGTATGTGTCCCTAGAAGATAATGGAACCAATCTAGTCATGATTAGCAATAACCTGTCATCAAATGAAGAAGCACGATTGATAGAGGTTCTTAGGAAGCACAAAGAAGCTATTGGGTGGTATATCTTTGACCTCAAGGGAATCAGTCCCTCATACTGCATGCACAAGATTATGACAGAAGAAGAGTACAAGCCATTGAGATAGCCGCAGAGGAGGCTCAATCCATCCATGAAAGAGGAGGTGCAAAAAGAAGTTCTAAAGTTACTTGAGGCTGGACTTTTCTACCCTATTTCTGATAATACTTGGGTGAGTCCAGTCCAGGTGGTGCCCAAGAAAGGAGGAATGACAGTGGTCCACAATGAAAAAAATGATCTAATTCCGACTCGTACGATCACTGGATGGAGGATGTGTATAGACTACCGCAAGCTCAATCATGCTACGAGAAAGGATCACCTTCCTTTACCATTTATGGATCATATGCTGGAGCGGTTAGCAGGCCAAGCCTTCTATTATTTCTTGGATAGTTATTCGGGGTATAATCAGATTGCAGTGGACCCCAAAGATCAAGAGAAGGCTACTTTCACATGCCCTTTTGGAGTTTTTTCTTATAGAAGAATGTCGTTCGGCCTATGTAATGCACCGACCACTTTTCATAGGTGCATGCTGACTATCTTTGTTGATATGGTGGAAAAGTGCATCGAAGTATTCAGGAACGACTTCTCCATCTTTGGCCCCTCTTCTGACTGTTGCCTGACTAATCTAGAGCATGTGCTGAGACGTTGTGTTGAGGCAAATCTGGTGTTGAATTGGGAGAAGTGTCATTTCATGGTCCAAGAAGGAATAGTGGTGGGCCACAAGATCTCAACTCGAGGGATAGAGGTAGACAAAGCAAATATTGGTGTCATTGAAAAGCTACCTCCGCCAGTAAATGTGAAAGGCATTCGGAGTTTCCTTGGACATGCTGGATTCTACAGAAGATTCATAAAAGATTTCTCCAGGATTGCCAGACCCTTGAGCAACCTGCTGAATAAAGATATTGTGTTTAAGCTTGATGAAGAGTGCTTGATAGCCTTTTAGACCTTGAAGACTAATCTCGTGTCTGCTCCCATAATAGTGGCACTTGATTGGAATAAAGAGTTTGAGCTCATGTGTGATGCTAGTGACTATGTAGTGGGGGCATTTCTTGGACAACAACGAAATAAGGTATTCCATGTCATTTATTATGCCAGCAAGGTCCTAGATGATGCAAAACTTAATTATGCCACCACTAAGAAAGAAATGTTCTCCATTGTTTATGTCTTAGAGAAGTTCAGATCCTATTTTGTGGGTTCCAGAGTCATCATCTTTACTGATCATGCAGCTATTAAGTACCTTCTCACGAAGGCCGATTCGAAGCCAAGGCTGATCAGATGGGTCCTTCTAATTCAAGAGTTTGATATAGTGATTAAAGACAAGAAGGACTCAGAGAATGTAGTGGTTGACCACCTCTCCAAGTTAGTCAATGAAGAGGTCACTCAAGAGGAGCAGGAAATCCAGGATGAAATTCCCAATGAATCCCTTCTACATATGCATAAGAGGTCGTGGTTTGCAGATATGGCCAATTATAAGGTTGGAGGTATCATTCCAAGTGATTTCATTTGGAATTAGCAAAAGAAGTTCCTCTATGACGCTCGTTTGTATGTCTAGGATGATCCCCACTTATTTAAGATTGGAGCAGATAATCTGTTTAGAAGATGAGTTACTATGGAAGAAGCTAGAAGCATTATATGGCACTATCACAATTCTCCTTGTGGCAAACATTACAGTGGGATAGGACCGCTGGTAGGGTCCCATAGGCTGGCTTTTTCTGGCCTTCTATCTTCAAGGATGCCCATGATCATGTGCTTCAGTGCGATCAATGCCAGAGAACAAGGGTAATTTCTCAAAGAAATGAGATGTCATTACAGAATATCATGGAAGTTAAAGTATTTGACTGTTGGGGGATTGATTTTGTGGACCTCTACCATCCTCTTATGGGAATCAGTACATCTTGGTTGTTGTTGATTATGTGTCTAAGTGGGTAGAAGTTGTACCTGCCCCGAAGAATGATGCTAAGATTGTCATAAAGTTTCTCAAGAAGAATATTTTCTCCCATTTTTGGGTTCCCAGAGTACTCATCAGTGACGGAGGCTCACATTTCTACAATGCACAGTTATAGAAGGTTTTGGGGCATTATCATGTTAGACATAAGGTGGCTTTACCTTATCATCCTTAGACAAATGGCCAAGCAGAGGTTTGTAACAGAGAGTCGAAGATGATTTTAGAGAAGACTGTGGCTTCCTCCAGAAAAGATTGGGCCGCTAAGTTGAATGATTCATTATGGGCCTATAAGACTGCTTTCAAGACTTCCATTGGATTGTCACCCTTTTAGATAGTCTATGGAAAAGCCTGTCACTTGTCGGTGGAGCTGGGCACAGGGCTTATTGGTCCTTCAAATTCCTTAATTTTGATGAATCTTTGTTCGATGAGAAGCAGAAGCTGCAGTTGCTGGAGCTAGAAGAGATGAGACTCAATGCCTATGAGTCTTCCAAAATTTATAAGCAGAAGATGAAGGTGTACCATGATTGGAAGCTGATACAGAAGAACTTTCAGCCCAGACAACAAGTGTTGCTATTCAATTCAAGGTTAAGGCTCTTCCCAAGTAAACTGTCTAAATGGTTTGGGCCCTTCATAATTAAAGAAGTAAGGCCTTCTAGAGTAGTGGAGCTGGTGGATCCTGCCTTAAGTGACCTTGAGAGAAGCTGGATTGACAATGGTCAGCGACTGAAGATCTACAATGGTGGCTACATTGAAAGATTGACCAACGCCATCCACCTTCAGGACCCATGAAGGAGTCCCACGTCAAGCTAGTGGCGTTAAAGAAGTGTTTACTGGGAGGCAACCCATGATTTCTTCTATCTTCATCTTGTTTTTGTTTTGTTTGTTTTTATTAAATTTTCACTTTTATTTTCATTTTTACTAAAAATCCAAAAATAAATATTATTCTCTATGATTTTGAAGTTTTTGGGGTGATGATTCGTGAAATTTTGATGATTTTCAAGAAGCTTCAGGTGCCAAGCGAGCCATCACGTGCTCCCGGTCGCCTTCACTTCTACCAACCCTTCTTCTTCCCAGCAGGAGCATAATCTGCACCAGTTGCCCATTCACCTTTCTATAGAGCCTCCGCTGATGACCCCGAAGGCTTTTCTACAATAGGTTGCCTGGCCAGGAGTCCAGCCCTCTTTTGTATGAGGGGTGACACCTCTGGCGTGGGTAATGATGATGCTGCAGAGACTGGAGCTGATAATGATTACATTATGGACATCACTGTTCCACATGAAGCTTGGGATCTAGGGCTTACATAGGATTGAGGCCCATTTTGATTAGGATTTTTCTTTAATTCTCTTCATTTGTCTTTATTTATTTTGTTTTGGTTTCATTTTCTTTTATTCTCATTTAAATTCTTGCATTTAGGATAATCTAATTTCAGTAGTTTAATTTCAATAGTTTAAATTCTGTCATTTAATAGTTTTAATTTAGTTTGATGCATGATAGAGAGGTAGATGCTTATTGATGGATTGCAACACATTATGAGTGAAATGATTGGCATGAGTGAGACTAACTACATACTAATGAGTATTTTTGTGAATGGTTGATTCTCGTGAAAGCAGGCTTCAGTGTAAGTGATGGAGTGTGAACTAACAGTGCAAGAGTTAAAAGGTTAGTATTTCTGACAGAAAAGCATGGAATGAGAACCTAAATACTTCAATGAAAACCAGTAAGTTGTGAGAACTTTCAACTATGAGAGAGCAACTGGTTTTAATTTCCTGATTTTGCATGATTCTTGGATTGCTTGAAATGCATGTATGATGTGGAGATGATCAAGACCTTGTTTGTTATTTTATTTTAGCTACTTAGCCAAAAAGTCATCCTATGAATGAATGCATCCCTTGCACCCTTTTTGAGCCTAATGTAAAAAAATTTGTTATTGGAACCTAAGCCCAAAAAGTGATATTTACTAGCTACCATTTCTTAGGTTGTAGGAGAGTACTCATGGATCCAAACAAATTTGTCCCAAATTTGGGGAAATATTTTTGGGTGATTTTTTATTGCAAGAAAATAAATGTACAACATAAGTTAAATTGAGTTACAAAATATGGTATTACAAAGTCATCCTGTGAATGAATGCATCCTTGCACCCTTTTTGAGCCTAATGTAAAAAAATTTGTTATTGGAACCTAAGTCCAAAAACTGATATTTACTAACTACCATTTCTTAGGTTGTAGGAGAGTACTCATGGATCCAGACAAATTTGTCCCAAATTTGGGGAAATATTTTTGGGTGATTTTTTATTGCAAGAAAATAAATGTACAACATAAGTTAAATTGAGTTACAAAATATGGTATTACAAAGTCATCCTGTGAATGAATGCATCCTTGCACCCTTTTTGAGCCTAATGTAAAAAAATTTGTTATTGGAACCTAAGCCTAAAAAGTGATATTTACTAACTACCCTTTCTTAGGTTGTAGGAGAGTACTCATGGATCCAAACAAATTTGTCCCAAATTTGGGGAAATATTTTTGGGTGATTTTTTATTGCAAGAAAATAAATGTACAACATAAGTTAAATTGAGTTACAAAACATGGTATTACAAAGTCATCCTGTGAATGAATGCATCCTTGCACCCTTTTTGAGCCTAATGTAAAAAAATTTGTTATTGGAACCTAAGCCTAAAAAGTGATATTTACTAACTACCCTTTCTTAGGTTGTAGGAGAGTACTCATGGATCCAAACAAATTTGTCCCAAATTTGGGGAAATATTTTTGGGTGATTTTTTATTGCAAGAAAATAAATGTACAACATAAGTTAAATTGAGTTACAAAATATGGTATTACTCCAGTCCAGTATGAATGTTTTTACATTTTCAAAAATAAAGAGAAAAAAAAAAGTTGTTATTATAAAGAATAAAAGCTGGGGTAACCATCATCAAAGGATATAAAGGTGTTGAAAAGAGTAGCAAAACAATAAGGTTGGTGTTGTGAAAAATTCTAAGTTGTGGTTTGTAAATAATTTGGGGGAATGAATGCTCTCCTAGATCCTAAGCTTTGATTCCTAGAAAAACCATGATTTCTTTGTTAGCCTAGCCACGTTACAAGCCTAATAAAGTCTTTAGTAATCCACATTATGCATGTATGATAGCATTGACTGAGATGATGTGCAAAGTTAGGAATTTTAGTATTCAGTTGTTATGATTCAAACACTTTTACCGAGACTCTTGTGGGATTGAGAGAAACACTAGCCTTGTGAGGACTAAAGTTTGGTGATTATTCCTTGTGATATGTCATTCTTGCTAACAATTTTATTTGAAGTGCATCTTGGTTTGCTCCTTTCATGAACTTATGACAACTGTGAACTTGAGAATTGGTCAATGAAGCTTTTTGGAATGTATGCAGTTATCTCATGAACTATGATTAGTAAACTCTGAACTTTTTCCTTATACTTGAGGACAAACAAAGATTTAAATTCGGGGGAGTTTGATAACTACTAATTATGAGTATATATTGGGGTTAAATTATAAAAGAATTTGTAATTTTTCTCTTCTAATTTTTCCTTTTGAGCTAATAATTATTAAATTAACATCATTTATGTTTTTATGTAAAGAATATTAAAAATGATGGATTTATGAAGCTTAGTGAGTAAAATAAAGCCCAAAAATGCACGAATAATTAAGGAAAGAAAGCTAATTAAGGAAAGAAGAGCTAATTGAGGAAATAATGACTAATTAAGGAAAGAAGGCTAATTAAGGAAAACAAACTAATTAAGGAAAGAAGGGCTAATTAAGGAAAGAAGACTTGAGGAAAGCAGGAAAGTGGAATAATTAAGGAAAGCAAAATAATTAAGGAAATTAGACTAATTCAGAAGTCCGCAAATCTGCACCTATAAAAGAAAAAGAGAGAAGAAGGAGAAGCAAACAATGAGAGTCATTCCTTCCCTCCATTCCATTTCTTATATTTCCCCCTTTACTAAATATTCCCCTCTTGCAATTGTAAAGCCTCCATGACAATGAAAGGCTAAAACCCCTTTTGTTGGGAACTTGGCAGCCAACTACTCTTGATGTAATTTCTCTTCCTATCTATTTATAATATTACATTTGCATTATCCTTTCTTGTGCTTAATATTATTGCTTGTGGCTTGATCACCCATTTGCATGGTAAGTTTTAGGGGCGTTGGGAAATGTTATTTTCTAATAGAACTGGGAAATGGTATCTAAATAAAGTCATCACTAGGGATAGATTGATATGTGTTTAGCTTGTTATACATCTGTGTTCTTAATGCATTTTACTATTTTAGCTCTGCAAAGGAATTTGGGAGAGAAAATAGATAAATTAGGCTCTTTCGTGCGGGGGGGATCAAAGTTAGAGTCTACTAGTAGATGCAGGTGTAAATTAGAATAATTATAAATAGAAAAAAAATCATTAACGTTACATTAAAGAGTAGTTCTGATAGACTAAGTTCTCAACATTCTCATCTTCCGAATTTCCTTCTACAATATTATTGGGTTTTCTCATCTTTTCTGTCTTTTATTAATTAATTTAAATCCATGTTTAATTATTTTTTCTTGTTTGATTTATTTTTTAGCAATTTAATTTACTACGTTCTACTACCTTTTCCAAATCTTTTTTCTTAATTAAATATTCATCTACCTAAGTACAAATAAAGTCTCTGTGGATATGATTCTCAAACTTCCGTTTTAACTTTACTACTTGAGACGATTTGGTGCACTTGTCAATCCATCAACAGTGGATATGTCACTTTTGGAGACAACAATAAAGGAAGAATTATGGGAGAAGGAAATATTGGAAATCAGCACAAGACACGAATAAAAAATGTTCATATGTTGATGGACATAAGCACAATCTCTTGAGCATAAGTCAATTATGTGACAAAGGCTTCAAAATTGATTTCAATAGGTATTGTGGTTTCATTTGTGAAGCAAAAATTGGTGAGGTTGTTCATATTGGTAAAAGAGTAGGTAACATCTACATGCTTAATATTGAATGTGCATCATTTCATGAGATTAGTTGCTTGGTAAGTAAGATTGATGATTCTTGGCTATGGCATCGTAGGGCTGCACATGTAAACATGCATTATCTCAATCATCTAGTTAAAAAGGACTTAGTAATTGGTATTCAGAAACTCAAGTTTGAGAAAAATAAATTGTGTAAGGCATGACAAAAGGGAAAACAAGTCAAAAACCCTTTTCAAAGTAAAAATGTTGTTTCTACTTCAATACCATGTGAACTACTTCATATGGATTTATTTGGACCATCAAGAACTATGAGTTTAGGTGGAAACTACTATGGCTTAGTCATTGTTGATGATTATTCTAGGTACACTTGGACTTTGTTGTTGAAAACCAAAAATGATGTTTTTCGCAAACTTTCCAATGTTATTCAAAATGAGAAAAGTCTTACTATTGTTTCAATTAGAAGTTATAAGGGAGGTGAATTTCAAAATGAGTATTTTGAAAAATTTTGTGAAGAAAATGGAATTCATCACAATTTTTCTATCCCAAGAACACCTTAACAAAATGGTGTTGTGGAAAGGAAAAACAAATCTTTTGAAGAAGGAGCTAAAACTCTTCTAATGAAACAAAGCTACCAAAGTATTTTTGGGCTGATGTTGTGAGTATTGTTTGTTATACTCTCAATAGGCTTCTAATAAGACCTATTTTAAAGAAAACTCCTTATGAGCTTTACAATGGAAGAAAACCAAATATTTCTCATTTAAGGGTTTTCGGATGTAAATGCTTTGTTTTAAATAATGGAAAGGAATCTCTTGGAAAATTTGATGCAAAAGCCAATGAGGCAATTTTTTCTTGGTTATTCATTACAATGCAAGGCATATAGAGTGTTTAATATGAGAACATTGTGTGTGGAAGAATTTGTATGTGTGTGTGATGAAACTAACTTTCTTGTTCAAGAAAATGCTTTGCAAGATGAAAATGTTGGTTTTCAGGATAAGGACACTACACTTGAAGATGAAATCAAGGTTAAGGATCTTGAACAAAGCAAGGAAATCACTGCCACACCTCCTAAAGACCTCTCAATGGAATGGAGAGCTCAAAGATACCTTTCCTTGGACAACACCATAGGTGAAATATCTAAGGGAGTATCCACTCGCTCTAGACTTAGAACTCTATGCAATAACATGGCTTTTGTTTCTTAAATTGAACCTAGAAATATGGATGAATCATTGAATGATGAGCATTGGTTATTGGCTATGCATGCTGAATTAAATCAGTTTAAAAGAAATGAAGTGTGGGATTTGGTCCCTAAACCTGTCTCTCACAAGCCAATCAGAACCAAATGGGTGTTTCGAAACAAGCTTGATGAATCATGTATCATAGTGAGGAACAAGACCATATTGGTTGCTAAAGGATACAACCAAGAGGAAGGCATTGACTATGATTAGACCTATTCCCCTATTGCAAGGTTAAAAGCTATTAGGTTGTTGCTTGTTTTTGCTTGTATTATGAATTTCATGTTATATCAAATTGATGTGAAAAGTGTTTTTCTCAGTGGATACATTGAAAAAGATATATATGTGGACCAACCTCTATGTTTTGTAGACTTCGAACATCCTAATCATGTTTACAAGTTGAAAAAGGCACTGCATGATTTAAAACAAGCACCTAGATCTTCGTATGAAAGATTTGTTGGATCAAGTGACCTCAGAATAATTAAGAAGGGAGGGGTTGAATTAATTATTAACGAACCTTTACTAATTAAAAAACTAATCCTTCTTAATGTTACCAAAATTAAAAGCAATAATTAAAGTGCACAGCGAAAATTAAAGAGTGTAGGGAAGAAGAAGACAAACACAAGAGTTTTATACTGGTTTGGCAATAACCCGTGCCTACATCCAGTTCCCAAGCGACCTGCGGTCCTTGAGATTTCTTTTCAACCTTGTAAAATCCTTTACAAACAAAGATCCACAAGGGATGTACCCTCCCTTGTTCTCTTTGAACAACCTAGTGGATGTACCGTCCACTAGAACTGATCCACAAGAGATGTACCCTCTCTTGTTCTCAGTCACAACAACCCAAGTAGATGTACTCTCTACTTGTACCACAAAGGATGTACCCTCCAATGTGTTAAGACAAAGTTCTCAGGCGGTTAGTCCTTTGAAACTTTGTGAAGGGGGAAACAAAAGAATTCTCAGGCGGTTAGTCCTTTGAAATCTTTTGTTTATGGGAAAGGGAAGAATCAAAAGAATTCTCAGACTGTGTCGTTTTGAATTCTTTGACAAAGGAGAAGGGAGGCACAAAAGAATTCAGGCGGTTAGTCCTTCTTTCTTTTGGAAAAGGGAGAAGAGAGACACAAAAAGAATTCAGGCGGTTAGTCCTTGGCGAATTCTTTTTGGCAAAGGGAGAAGGGAATGAAAAAGATGAATAGCACACTTTTGTTTTCAAGGTTTAGAAAACCAGAAAACTTTAGAAAACTTTTGGCAAATGAAGAAGAAGAAGAAGATGTTCAAAGGAGATTCAAAGATTGTAAAGGATTCTAATAATTGTTATGAATGAATAATCAAAATGCAAGTCAAGGTCTTGCTTTTATAGACTCTTCATGTCTGGTCAAGAAAACCATTAGAAGAGTTACATCTTTTGATTTTTATTCAAAACTTATCACTGGTAATCGATTACCAAATCATTGTAATCGATTACACAAAGCATTTTTGTGAAAGGATATGACTCTTCACCATTGAATTTGAATTTCAACGTTCAAACACACTGGTAATCGATTACCAAAATCTTGTAATCGATTACACCATTTTGAAATTAATTGGAACGTTGTAAATTCAGTTTGAAAGATTTTGAAAACAAACTTTGCTGCTGGTAATCGATTACAGTAAACTGGTAATCGATTACCAGAGAGTAAAGACTCTTTGGTAAAAGCTTTTGTGAAAACTTCATGTGCTACTCAATGTTTTGAAAAACTTTTTAGTACTTATCTTGATTGAGTCTTTCCTTGATTCTTGAATCTTGAATCTTGAATCTTGATTATTCTTGATTCTTGATTCTTGAATTGTTCTTGACTCAATCTTGAAGTCATTCTCTTGGGCTTTTTGTCATCATCTTTGTTATCATCAAAACACTTTGAATCAATTGTGATTCATCATCATGAATCAATCTTGATTCATGACTCAATCTTGATCCAATCATGAAGCTTGCTTCTACAAGATTGAGATTTTTCCTAATTGTGCAATCTTTTGTAAGAGTTCAAGCTGACAAAAAATTATTTATCAAGAGATCAAACAATAAGTTGTTGCTTGTGCAAATTTATGTTGATGACATTGTTTTTAGTGCTATTGATGAAGCTTTGCGCAAGGAATTTTCCAATTCTATACAAGAAGAGTTTGAGATGTCTATGATGGGAGAATTGACTTTCTTCCTTGAACTTCAAGTCATGCAAATGAAGCATGGAACCTTCCTATGTCAAACAAAGTACTGTATAGAATTGATTAAGAAATTCAGTATGGAAAAGTGCAAAGAAGCATCGACACCAATGACAACATCCACTTATCTTGACTTAGACGAAAAAGGTAAATTGATAGACGAGTCAAAGTATAGAGGTATGATTGGTTCACTCCTTTATTTGATTGCAAGTTGACTCGGTATTATGCTTAGTGTTTGCTTGTGTGCAAGATATAAAGAAAATTCCAAGGAATCCCACTTAATTGTTGTCAAAATGAATATTAAGTACCAAGGGCACAACCAATGTTGGTTTGTGGTATCCAAAGGTACCTCCTTGAATTTAATTGGCTTTTCAGATTCTAACTTTGCAGGATGTAAGGTAGATAGGAAAAGCACAAGTGGGACATGTCACCTCTTGGGAAGCTCTCTTGTATCTTGGAATTGCAAGAAACAAGTCAGTGTAGCATTATTCACTACAAAAGCATAATATATTGCAGCTAGAAGTTGTTGTGCTCAAAGTCTCTGAATGAAGCAGCAACTTGAAGACTTTAGGATAACTCTTGATCACATTCCTCTAAAATGTGACAACATAAGTGCTACTAATCTATCTAAGAATCCAGTCATGCATTCTAGAACTCAACATATAGAGATCAAACATCGTTTTCTAAGATATCATGTACAAAAGGTGATTGTTGCATTGAATATGTTGATAATGAACATCAATTAGCTAACATCTTTACAAAACCTCTTGCTAAAGATAGGTTCTTCTTTATTAGAAATGAGCTAGGTATTCTAGATGGATCTAGCATTGAATGATGTTGTGTTATAGCATGTGCATCTTGATATATGATGTCTATGTCTGTCAATTTCTACCTTGAATGTCTATGTATGTTGATATGTTAAGATGTGTTTGAAAATCTTTTTCTGAAAATACATGTTTTACTCTGTTTTTCGTGATTTTCACTATTTTAATCATTTACGTGCTCGTTTTAATTGATTACACAATGTTGTTTTGTGTTTATCAGTTTTAAAGTTTCTATTTTAATTTATTACTTGATGTTTTAATCGATTACAATGTATGCTTTTGTGGTTTTATGTTACAAAGTTTTATGTGGTAATCGATTACAACTTCGTATTAATCAATTACATGCTTTAGTTTATGGTTTCTTTTGGCTTTGCGTTCTATTTTAAACAATTTCTCTATGTTTTAATCGATAATAAAGGCCTCAGGGGGAGTTTTCTGTCAAATCTAATCGATTACACTGTGTTTTAATCAATTACTTATATTAGATTTTGGTTTTTGGGTGAAATAAGAGCCAATTTAATCGATTAGTATGTAATTTTAATCAATTACTTGTGTGTTTTTTGTGTGTTGTAATCCATTACACCTCTTTGTCTTCACCTCATCTACCACTATTATCAATGCATTTACTCCTGCCACCCACCCCAGTTAATCAAAACGTGTCAGCCTCTCTTTAAAAGCAAACCTAAACCTATCCACAAATCACACCAACACTTTTTCTCAAGTTTCTACTACCACCATTTCTCTGAACCCAAACTGCTTCTTCTCTTCAACCTTTTGTCTTCTCTTTGAAAATGGCAAGTAACCCATCAAGAGCTCAGGAGAAGGCAAGGTCCTTCAAAAGGAAGTAAGGTGAATGCTCCTAAGCTGCCATCAATCGCTTGGATACATGGTTCACAAATGAAGGAAAGAAGAGCGACTATAAGCTGATTTATGTTGTCAAAAACGTGAAGGTCCCTAAGTATTTGGACTTGGAATGGTTTTCTCAGCAATGGTTCAACTTTCCCAATTTGCTGGAAGCTCAAGGGCTAAAAAGTTGGTGTAGATGAAAGGAACATTTTATCTAGAACTAGTCAAAGTGTTCTACACTTGTGCACGTGTTGACCTTGAAGGTAACCTCTTCTATACTATTTATGAAGTAGATGTGGTCATAGATGCTACTGTGTAGAAGGAAGTTATTGGTCTGGACATGGGTGGAGTCTACAAGTTTGATGAAACTGCAGGTGGCTACAACAAGATGCAAACCTATAAGGGAATGCTTCTTGATCCTGCAAGGATATTGAGAAATCACCAAGGAGTTGGTGGATTGACTGTTGAGTAAAGAATGATGGTATACCTCATCACCTACATTCTCACACCAAGGTCAAGCAATCATGCTCAATTTACCGATGATATGGTTTGATATCAAGCATCAAGATGAATTGGGTACTACTGATTAAGACTCATGTTGAAATGTCGTCGCCTTGTGGATTATGAGTTTCCATATGTTGTGCTTGCCTCTAGATTCATTGACTGCTTTAAGGTTGATGTCTCTAATGAGATTACCAAAGCCTCCAATGAGATGACTGAAAGGTATCTCAAGAATCTTGGTATCAAGTATGTTGATCATGAATGGATAATGGTTGGAGAGCCTGCTACTAGAAACCCTGAAAAGATGGAAGAAGATGTTGAAGCTGAAGCTCAACATGAGTTTGTACCTTAATGGAGTCCTTTTGAGTCTCTCATGATTCAGAAGATGAATGTTATAAGTTATGATAAGAGTGATCAAGGGTTATGACTCACTAGTATTGATTTTCCTCAATCCTAGTCCTAATGAAATCCCTTCCCCAACTAATTATCGATTATTAAAATCAACTAAAGCCTATGATCAAGGCCAGAAGATGCTTTTTGCTTTAAATCAATACCCCAATGATCATGGAACTATCAATTTAAGTCAAATGATAAAATCAATTTTGGGGATGATTAATTAAAGATTAATTAATCTTTGGGAGATTACACAAAGTAGTTTGATCATGCAATTTGGTGCAAAACATTCTCTACCTAGATCTACCAATTACATGCAGATGATCTATGCAATCAATTGAGTATTAGAATGGTTGATTCCAAATAAACATTAAAATAAGGAATATAATTAATTAACATAAAAAATGAGGAATTCCATTAAGAACAAGGAGATGAGTACAAATGGTCAGTTACATCATAATCATAACCCCAGACTAAAGGGACTAGCCACTCATGATTAGAGCAAAACTAGAAATTCTATAAAGAGTAAACATAGACATACCAATAGGTAGGAACAATGATCACGATCAGTCCTAACAATATTGGGCACGCTCTTCAACTCTCAAAAGCCCTCAGGTTATCCCAAATGCGTAAAAAGATAAGAATAAAAATGAAGAATAAACTCATCCTCAAAGAGAGAGACCTCATTCCGTATTTATAATATTTTGTGGAGGTTCTCCTTCTATCTTTCCTTAATTAAAGAATATTATCAATTAGGATTTAAATGTAGCAGGTGATCCTTGTAATCTTTAAGTGAAAGGTGATGCAGGTAGATCACGGGCGTACAAAATTATCGCAACAGTACTAAATTATCATGGTCATACAAAATTATCATGATCGTGATCTTCTCATTAGCTCCAAAAATTCATGATATTTAGCTCTTTTTCACATGAAACCTCTTAAGTACCTATCTTTCACCAACTTACACTAAACCATGAGTTTTGCCAAATAAAATATATCAAAATGCATGAATATGACATGAAAACTCACATCAAAATACAGTCAAATCCAGATTTATCACTTGACCACTATGGTCAACAACTAGTCCATTTATTTTAACTGGCCCATTGTTAGGTATTGGTCCATTTTTTTAATTGGCCTATTGTTTGGTACTGGCCCACTATTGTCAACATGTTCATTAATCACAACACCAGGTCCTACATAATCCAAACCTATGAAAGTGTCAAATGTTAGAATTATTAGCTTTTCTATACGTAATTACCAGGCTAATAGTTGCAATATTTTACTTGGCTTAGCCATTTGTTGTACTTCCACATTGTCTTCATCTAGAACATAATCTATATATTGAATTACATCTCTTTCATAGATTGGAAGCAACACATACAAATGAATTCCCCAAGCTACCTTGCTATATGCATCATTTCCATTGCACCTTTGTCATCTAATAAAGCCTTCAGTCCAGTCTTTAGCTTTTCAGCGGTTGTCAAATACCACATCTCATGAACTTCATATTTCAAATTATTCACTTTGTCAATTAGCTCAAAATAGCAATTCTAGATTGATTGATTTATTGTATGCATTGTATATAGAGAGACACTTTTATTTCACTCACAGTAGACTTTGATTGAATCTCTTGTAGATTGATTGTAATTTTATGCATTGAAATTATCAATGTCATGTTTGCATGTTTAGCCAAGAGCCAAAAAGCCTACCCTACATTCTTTATCCCTTGCACCTTACTTTGAGCTTAATTGATGTATTCTTTTCTGATTTCCTAACCTTGAAATTTATATATTTATATATTCGCTACTACCCTTAACTTAAAGGGTAGGAGAGCATAGGTCTAGGAATTGGGAAAAGTTTTAAGTTTGGAGTGGCAATGCATCACTCAAAACGAGCAAAATAAAAGGTACCAACAAGTTATCACGTAAACAAAGGTTGAAAGTATTATCCTCATTCTCTCTTGTAAAGTATTGAAAAAGGAAAAATTTGAAAAACAGAAAAATAAAGAAAAACAAGAGAGAAGCAAAGTAAAGAAAAAATAAAAATTTAAGAACAAAGTAAAGTATGTATGAAATTGGAAATCTGGGGTACCAAGGATTGGTAGGAAGTCAATGAAAATCTAATGAATAAACTAAATGCCTTCCTTCCTTTGAGTTACTTTTGAATATCTAGAAAAACCAATTTTCCTTGTTAGTCAAGTCACATTACAAGCTAAGAAAGTCCTTAGTGATCTTTGCATGCATTTGATGTATTGGTTAACTTGAGATGAAAGTTAAAGTTAAACTATGGTGTCTTAAGTTGTGAATTGAGTGAAAAACTTACCCAAACTAAGTCAAAAGCTTAAGAGTGAAACACTTATTGTGTGGACAAGTTGCTATAACATTAAATTTGATTGTCACTCTTGTTGCATATTTTTAACCTTGCATTTGATTTGGTTGAGCTAAAAAGTTGAATGTGGGCACCATACTTAGTTGATTGAAGCACATGAACAAAAAAAACTGAATAAAGGGGAATGCAAGAAAAGTGTGTATCTAACTTGTCATTGTGTATCCTCAGCCTTTAGTTTTAATTTGTCTTTTGTTTTTTAGTCTTAGTTTAATTTTGTTTTTGAGTCCTTACTTTTTTTTAAGTCTTTTTTACTGTTTTAGCTAGTCTTGCTTGTGGACAAGCAAGATTCTAAGTTTGGAGTGTTGATAAACGTTAAATTTATCGAAATTTCATGTGCATTTTGTGATGTTTATTTGACATTTTAATTAACTTTAGGCTTTGTTTTGAACCAAATTAGCTTTAAATTCAATTTTTACTTTATATTACGTAAAATTTTATGTTTTAGTTATTTTTAATGAATTTTTGATAGTTTTCCAGCAAAAAAGGTTATTCTGGCCAGAGCTCCAGATGCCCAAAATTAGCAAAAAGTCCTGGAAGGAGAAAATTGCAAAAATTGAAGATAAAAGCTAGGAAAATAAAGAGCAAGATATTTCTTTAAGATAAATCAGCTGAAGAAAAAGATAATTACTTGAACTAATTACATATATTATTTGTTTCTAATTTCTTTTTATTATCTCCTTAATTAAACCCAGCTACAATTCTATAAATAGGAAGCTACACATTCATTGTAACAATGTAGAAGTCCTGAGCAGTACTTAGAATTAAGTTTTAGACTTCCACCTACTAGATGCCTCCATTATTCCATTAGACACTCTAGGTTTCATTTTATTATTTTTATGAGTGCAATTCCTTCCACTTAGGAGAGAAAAGGATGAACCTTGTTTCGCTTTAATTATATCAATTCAATCATTCATCTTGAGTTCTTTATTTGTTTCCGTACTTAATTCTTTTATTTGAATTGTCATCTTATAGATGAATTCAGGAATTGACTTGTGCTTTGTCGAGCCTTGTTGAAACCTGAATATGAATCAAGTACTTAATTGAGATTATCTCTAGGGATAGAATAATTTTGGGTAAGTCTCGCTAATTCTTGACCATCAATGTTGATTGCTTGTGTCAGTATGCCCAAAAGATTGGATATCTGGCAAGTAGCCTAGAATCTATGACCATGCACGAGCTGGGGTAGAATACATCAGTGAATTGGAGATGAGCAAGAAAGATGAGCAGAGAATTGTGAAGTTACAGTGGATCGAGCGAATTTCAAGTCCAAACCTAGACATTCATTCATCAAGATTGACATCACCATCCAAGTCTAGTATTTCTATCTTTACTTAATTATTTTACTGTCATTTAATTTTTACTGTAATTTATTTTATGTTATTTATTTCATAACAATCAAAAAACAAAAAAAAATACAAAAATTTAGTTCTTAGTTAAATAATTAAATGAAATCTCTCCTTTATTCCTTTGAAAGACGTCTTGGATAATAATTTAGTTACTACATCATGATTGGGTTATACTTGACCTATAAGTTGAATCTAACGTGAAATAAAACCTTAACACCAAGTAAATTATAATACTTTAAAAAAATTCAAACAATACATAAAACAATGATTATGCAGAAATTTTAACAAAACAATTTCAATATTTGTTTCAATTTTATCTTTAAAAATAACTTTGGTTGGAAGGTCACTTTTCAATGGTTGATAAAAATGCTTAAGAAGTTGAACATACTTCTTCAGCAACAAAAAATAAATTAATAGTTAGAACATGCAAGAAATATATCATAACATGATTAAAGTAGTAAGTTTAAAAAAATTGTTATACACAAAATACAAAAGACACATATAAGTAACATTTAGTGTAATTTTTTCCTTCAAAAGATGCCGATAGAGTTGTTATTGTATTCTTTATACTTTAAATCGATTGGATGAAAGAAGAAAAAAGCATAATCACATACTATTCAAAGACTTCTTTTTGTCTATTTATAGTGAGAAATGATGGTATACAAAAAGAAAATCATTAGCATTAATTATCTATTTATTAACATTTGAAAATTAAATGTATAATTGGGTATTAATTATAGGTGTCTCAATTTTTAATTACTTATGTTTTATATACTATCGAAACAATCATTATTATTATTATTACTTGTTGAAAAATATTTTAATTATCTAATTTAAAAAAGTAGATTAAGTTCAAAATAAGTATAATATATTCAATAAAAATAAAAATATGTATAATAGGCAATGTTTATATTACAATATCTATATATTTATATATGTGTAACATTTAAAGTTAAAATAAAAGGAAATAATAAAAATTAAATACATTTTTTTAAAACTATTTTTCTTTAAGAAAAAAAATAAAGTTATATTATTATTACAATATTTGTTGATGTTGTTATTATTATAATATATTTTTTAATATTTGAATAAAACGAAACTAAAAAACATAGTCTACTTAATTAAAACGTCTTATTTTTAAGTATCTATAATAGTATTTAACATTTGAATAAAATTAAATCAAATTATTATAACATCTAAATTATATCACAAAATTTGTGAAAAAAATATAAATTTATTTAAAACATTTTTATAAAATTACTTTTAAGAATTTTTATAACATCTCTCTTGCTCATTTTCAATTCACTATTGTATTCTACCTCAACTCCCCCATGGTCGTAGATTCTAAACTACTTTCTTGATGTCCAATCTCTTGGACATACCGACACAAGCGATCAACATTAATGGTCGAAAATTAACGAGACTTACCCAAGATTATTTTATCCCTAAAGTGCAAGTCAATTCCTGAATTCATCTATAAGATGACCATTCAAATAAAAGTATTAAGTACAAAAACAAATAAATAACTCATGATGAAGCCTTGAATTGATAGAATTAAAGCGAAACAAAATTCATCATTTCCTCTCCTAGGTGGAAGGAATTACACTCTTAAAAATATTATAATGAAACCTAGAGTGTCTAATAGAATAATAGAGGCGTCTAGTAGGTGAGAGTCTAAAATATAACTCTAGAAGCTGCTCGGGACTTCTACACATTACAATGAATGTCTAGCCTCCTATTTAAAGAATTGTAGATGAGTTTAATTAACAAGATAATTACAAGAAATTACAAACAAATGATATCTCTAATTAATTCAAGTAATTATCTTCTTCTTCAATTGATTTATCCTTGAAAAATATTTTACTCTTGATTTTCCTAGCTTTTATCTTCAATTTTTGCAATTTTTTCCTTCCAGAAATTTTGTTTGATTTTGGGCTTCTGGAACTCTTGCTAGAATGACCTATTTTTGTTAAAAGCTATCAAAAATTCATTAAAAATAACTAAAACATAATATAATTTTTCCTAAGATAGTAAAAACTGAATTTTAAAGCTAATTTGATTCAAAACAAGATCTGAAGTTAACTAAAATCTCAAATAAACATCACAAAATGCATATAAAAATCAGGTAAATTTATTGTTTATCACACTACATTGAATTTAATTATAAAAAAATAAAAAAATAGATAAATTTGGCAACTTGATCTTATCCTCCAATGATTTCACTATAACACACATGTTATAAATGACGACAAATCTAACAAATAAAATAAATACATATGATCTTACACATCTAGGAGAGATTTCACAATGCAAAATACATCGTTTTAGATTTCTGGTAGATTCTTTGTTATCATCATAATAAAGATAATCTTCCATTTGATTATTAAAATAAAAAAACAAATAAAATTCATGAATGTATCATATCACATGAAAAAACAAAAAATAAAATGAAAGTTAAAAAAAAACCCATCAATATAACTAAACCTTGACACGAAGAAATACTTGAATATGATCAAGGAATGAAGAGATTATCAACATGATGGGTAGGGGAATAGTTAACACGAATGTAATTAATATGGAGTGAATGCAATTAAAATGCAAGTTCAAGAGAGAAGATACAAAGTATCGCTGAGAGAATTATGATTCAACATGATGGGTAGGAGAATAGTTAACCTGAATGTAATTAATATGTGGATTGAATGTAATTAAAATGAGGTTAAGGACGAAAGATACAAAGAATGAGTGAGAGAATGAAGAGTCAACATGATGGGTCGTAGAATAGTTAACATGAATGAAATTCATATGGAGTGAATGCATATAATATGGAGATTTCAGTGGGAAAATAAAGATTGCATAAGGTAGGCGAAGAAGATTTTGAGCGGGACAGTAGAAGAAAGAACTTATATATATATATATATATATATATATATATATATATATATATATATATATAGAGAGAGAGAGAGAGAGAGAGAGAGAGAGAGAGAGAGAGATCCAAATTAATGTTTAATTATTAAATTTGTACAAGAAATAGAATATTCTTACTTTATATAAAAAAATATCAAAATTAATTTTAACTATCAAAATTATATATTAAATCTTATTCGTATGAGCAATTTAAAGACGAAAGATACAAAGAATGAGTGAGAGAATGAAGAGTCAACATGATGGGTCGTAGAATAGTTAACATGAATGGAATTCATATGGAGTGAAAGCATATAATATGGAGATTTCAGTGGGAAAATAAAGATTGCATAAGGTAGGCGAAGAAGATTTTGAGCGGGACAGTAGAAGAAAGAACTTATATATATATATATATATATATAGAGAGAGAGAGAGAGAGAGAGAGAGATCAAAATTAATTTTAACTATCAAAATTATATTTTAAATCTTATTCGTATGAGCAATTTAATTCTTCATTAAATACAATTTTAAATCCGTGCAACGCATGGGTTTATTTAATTATATATTTTTTATATTTGTATTTATTTTTTTAATATATTTTTTATAAATAAAATTGTCAATTGTTAATTTAAAATAAAGAAAATGATTAATTTAATTTTTAATTTAACATATGTTGCCTTAAAAAATATTAGCCTATTGAAACTTATTTATTTATTTATTTTCTAAGTAATAAGAATGGTGCAATACCTGTATGGAATGTATAAATTAAAATAGAGTGTAAACATAATAATTTATATGAATGTGTAATTATTTACATTTGAATGTTTATTTATTTATTTATTTTGGATATTATGTTAACTTATACTTGAATTTTTCTATTTATGATTAATAATTGTAAAATATTTTTATTTTAAAAATTCAATTTTAATTATTTTAATACTTTTAAAAAAAGTGAAGCAAATCCTCAAAGCATATCAAGAAAGGTTGGTCATGAATAAACAATATAAAATGAACTTTATTAATAAAAAAATTCTAAATAATTTTTTTAAAAAAATAGCATATCAAGAAATATAAGTTGAGAGGCAAAATTGTATTTTTGTGCTTCAATTTTTTTTATTCCTCAACAAAAGACTATTTGTTGAACTCCATACTCCCATGACATCTTTTGTCCAATTTGATTTAAATGTTTCACGTGGAAGTTAGCATTATACCTATAAATCATAATGTAAATAAACATTCACACAACATGGGACAATACAAAGATAACAAAATGAGAGAGAAAAGAAAAGAAAAAGTAACCACATGCTACTAAATCCCAATACTAAAATAGTCAAACATATCTATTATTGAAATGGTCAAAACAACAGATTAAATAATTCTAAAATAATAAGCATATAACAATGGAAAGTGAACATAAAGAGGTAAGAAAATTCCTTTGTTTGAGGGTAAAAAACTTTTGTGTATACTGAAATAAAAATCAAATGAAAAAGATTTCAAATGTTATTAAATTTGAGAACATAGTAAAGAATTAAAAAAACTATAAGCAATGAACATGGAAGGAAAGGAATGTACCACTATGAGATAAGAATATTTGAGAGTGAGACAAATAGAAAATCTTAGTGATGCAATATTGAAAATACTATCAACTCTTTATATGTGTGTGTTACTTTACTATAACCGAAAATTAAAGAAAAAATTGTTTTGTATTCCTTACTAGGTGTTGGCAATGAAAGAGAGTAGGCATGATAAGGAAAAAAGATAAAGTGCATTTGATTTGCTAAGAAGACATGATAGATAGAACAGAACTAGACAAGTAGCTGAGTTACATGATAACTTTTTGTATTATATGTTGTTTGGTGGTCGATATACAATACAAGTAATTTTGTGTTGTATCTTATTTGATGTGCTTATGCACGAGATAAAATAATGTAAATTTTACTATAATATCCTTTGTACTGTGCAATGTTTGGTTTGCACAAGAAAAGATACTTAACATGATTTTGAAACTTTTTAAATTATTTTATTATTTAACATAAAATTTATTATCATGCTTTACTAATATTTATAATTTATTAATATTGTGATATATTTTAAAGCATTATTTTAGACTTATTGTCATAAAAAATTTACAATTTATTAATTATATTGATATATTTTTAACTATAACTTATAAGTATCATATTATAAATTGAAAAACAATTCAAACTAGCATTATTTATTTAACTCAGACCAGGCCTGACTTTCGTGACCATTTCAATTCTTCTTTTTTATTCATTTTTATTTTTTTATTATTTTTTTTGGGTTAGGGTTGGAATCGGGTCACAGCAACCCAACCCAACTCGCAAGTAAAGGAATGAGTTGGAAAACCCTACGTGCATTAACAACACCTTGACAACACAACAAAGCAGAGGCACCTCCACGGAGGAGGCGTGACCCCTGACATCACTGGGCGCAAGGCTTGGCTGTGCGAGGCCGCCACATGGTCACGACAATGGTGGCGGCGTGACACGGTCTCGTTGGAGTTAGCCAAAAGAAAAAAAAAAAACATGGCAAGAAAGAGGAAGATGACGATGGAAACATTTGAATAAATTAACAATGAAAAAAAAAGAAATAATGAGCAAAAAGGGATCAGCAGCAGTCCATATGATCCTTGTTAGAGGCCAAGGTGCCCATCGACGAGGTTTAGAGAGAAAGAATGAAAAAACGAAAGGGAAGAAGAGGGGAAGGAAGAGAGAAGAGAGTTGAGGTTTAGAGAAGGCGACCCATATGAAAGAAGAAAAGAGGCGTGAGATAATGAAAAATAAGAAAATATGGATAGTATTTAATTTTTACTTTTGTTAAACACTGAACAAAAAGTTATACGAGGTTAGTGAGTTACAAGTTTTTGAATATTTGTCCAATCGATTATTCTTTATTTTGTACTATCCCTCAATCATTTTTTAACTCAAACGTTGGACAAGTATTGTTGAGTCCTTTATTTTTTTAGCGAATCAAACACACTCATAATATCTTATTGAAAACTGTTGTAACACCCTAAACATATTTAATTTTTCATATTTATTTGTAACGATGATTTAATGGTTATGATTTTTTTTATAACTTACAAAATTAATTTGTGAATATATCTTTGTTACAAATTTGATAAGAGCCAAATTATTTGCTATCTAAATTTAATTCCTTTTTAAGTGTATTAATAAATTATCTTATTGTGTACCAAAATAAATGTATTTTTAATTGTGAAGTATTTTAAATTTAGTCACATATTTATAAAATTATTATTTTTTAATTAATATCATTTTTCATGAGATAAATGTAAAGTATATTAAAATTTCTCATGAAAAAAATATTATTATTATTAATTATAAAATTAAGATGTTATTTTATTTTATAGATTAAAATCATTAATTACAAAGGTTAAATATTAATAGAAATTTTAGAAAAAAACTAATTTAAAGTAGTCTATTTTCTAATTCAATTTATTTTTCATCCAATCACTCATTAATTTTTTTAAAAAATTATTTTCTAAAGAGATAAATCTTTTGAATTAATTAACTCTTTCAATTTATTTTTATTTATCTTTATCTTTAAATTAAATTTTAATAAATTTTTAAAAGTTTTTTTGGTAGTTTATTTGTTATACATTTCAATTATTATATACATTTAATTATATAAAATAATATTTATTGTCTATACAGCTAAAATACTGTTCTTATTATTTGGGTACGCAATATTTGAAGGTTGTGTTATTCTGAAAGAGAAGATAGGGAGGGCGGTTTGGTTTGGTGCAAATGGATTCCTTAGAAGACAGCGGCTGTTGGGATTTTCTCGATTACTCTTTCATCGATCAAGCGCCCCCTGATTTCCTTTGGTCCAATAACAATAATAGGTTATTTATTCTCAATTTTTAATTGTTATTTTTTTTCTTTTTTGATTACATGTTTCTTCTTTCTGGGTTTCATTGTTGATCTTTGTGGTATTGATTTGCTGATATATGGTGAAAAACAAGACAACCCTTTTGATATGGTAATCCATTTGATTGATTGTTCGTTGTATTATAGTGGTGGCTCAAGTTCATTTTTTTTAATTAAAAAATAAATAAATCAATTGTTATTGATTTGGTGATGTATGATGAATTTTTATTTTGGTTTGCATGGTTGGATTCTTATTTTCTCGTATACCTAGTTCAGAAATTTGATTTGAATGCTTCATTAGCTCCCAGATGTTAATTGTTGTTGTATTATTGTATGCTTTTGTTTTATTAGTTCGGGGATTTTAGTTTTTGTGTCATTTTATTTATTGCCCTAATGTATGGTAATCAATATATATGATTGATTGTTCTTTCTGGGGTAGTTCAAGTTCATATTTTTTATAAATTTTATTTTGAGTTTAGTTGTTGCTTTTGTTCTGGGAAATGTAAGGTATTGAAAAGTTAGATTTTTGATAGAGCTAATGGCGTCTATTGATGCATGTAGCCAAATCACATGGCAGGACAAGAGATGGTGGCTGCTGTCTTTACTTAATATTTTTTTTTTGTGGCAAACATGGCTGATACCTTTCTCTTTTTTGCTGTATTTGCAAGTGTGAGCACCGAAATTGACATTCCAGGTGATGCTGTTGCTTGTCAAGAGAACACCAAGAAGAGGTATCTTGTCTGTTACTTTTGAAGTGATGTACTGTGTGAAAATGTGAGGATGTAATTAGTGGCTTGAAAAGTTGATGAAAATATTATTTTGACTCTATACATTCCCTCTTTTAGTTAGAATATCTGTAATTTCATTCATTAACCAAAATAAATCTAAACTTCAAATCATGCATGATTATGTTACATATCTGATTCAGTCTCAAACAAGCTGTTCAGTTGTGGTTATTACCTAACAGATTGGTTGGGTTACCTTTCTATTTTGTGTTTATATAGGGGTAGTGGGGCAATCTTTTGTATCATGATACAGCTTGGTTGTTTTTGTGATAAGTTTGGTGCAAATCTTTTGTAGGGGACGCACCGATTCATGCTTCAAGGCGGGATCAAAAGCTTGCCGTGAAAAATTGCGAAGGGAGAGACTCAATGAAAGGCATGCATGCTTTTAAATATTAAATTTATGATTCATGTCATGCCAGAGTGCTTACTGGCTGCATGTTTAGCTTTTCATGTAGCTGTTGCACAATGAATGTTTACTCTTCCCATTAATTTCTGGTTACTTGTTGCTTCACACATTTAGTTTGTACTGTCATTTTGGATACTTGAGGTAGATGCATCATGCATGTGTATGGTACCACTGATGTGTATGTACGGAATTTACAACTCTGTCAACCAAGATCATTGTTAGGCATATTTCTTCTGAGTGCAAGGCGATACCAACTTTCATAAATTGTCAGTTGTATTCGTAGGACTACTTAATGTACTTTATCCGCCCACTGGGTTACGGGTGGGTATTTTACCAGTCATTTTGATTGTATCAGATCTATCATTTCTTTCATAACTTTCTATTGTTATGTCAAAAGTGGTCTTAGTTTCTAGCTACTTAAGATAACTAGGTATACACGATACTTGTGTAACAATCACCTCATATTTTGTATTGTGTTTTGCTACTTCTTATAATGATTAAAAGTAAGAACTTGGTTGTGATTATTGCAGGTTCTGTGACTTGAGCTCTGTTTTGGAGCCAGGGAGACCTGTGAGAACAGATAAACCAGCTATACTTGATGATGCTATCAGAGTCTTGAGCCAACTTAAAACCGAAGCCCAGGAGCTCAAAAAAACAAATGAAAAATTACTAGAGGAAATAAAATGTTTAAAGGTCAGTATTGTTTCAACCATTTACTGTAGTGACTTGAATATTTTATTTCTCTTACTTTCTAGTTGCTACATCCCTGATTAGTTTTCTTTGAAATGTTGGCTTCTCTACCTTCATTCTTGAAACCTCACTGAATGATGTTGTTGGAAAAGAAAATGAATTGTAATTTTGTGCAACTACTATAAGCTTCATCTTGAAATGATTAAACTTCTATCATTTTTTTTACTAGCTCATAAAGAAAGCTTTAAGGGCTCCAACCTCCACTTTTTGCTAATGGTTATTTGATTTGTACTGCTAAAGTTAGAGAGTTTTGTAAGTATTAGGGGTGAAATGATATGATTTTAGCATGCAGTTGATGTCAGGATGCATACCAATTAAGCATTTACTAAGATAGTCCTTTTCTGCATGGACAAAACAAATAATGATTAGTTCTCTAATTATGCAGCTACTATGAATTGGTAAAAGTTGATGAGAAAAATATTGCTGCAGAGACCTATTTAAGTGTCAAAGAGTGTCCTGTTGTATTTACCTCTTTCTGATTTTTTTTTCCTAAAAAAAACCTGGAATCAGAATATTCAGGTAGTTGTTTTTTCTTTCCTTTGGACCAAAAGTGGTGGTTTTATGTCGCATTGCTTTTGGATGTTGTGCATTCTACTGTTTCGTCCTACACTTTGGTTTTATTTTAAATTCAACTTCTCTCTCAGCAACATGGTTTATTAATTATTTCAACATAGTTTTGTGTAATGTCACCACATCCTATGTCAGAGGCATTATTATTTCTAATTAATTGTCTATTGTATTTGTTTATTTAATCTAATTCTTCTGTCAGCTTGTTTAATGACACAGTCTGTTCTGACATTTCAATTCCATTAGCTCTACATTCCAGTTAGTTATGCTACTTTATTTCTCACTTCTCATCAATAGTTGTATTCTGCCATTTGTATGCATGATTATAAATTACCACGCCTAATTCAAGTTTTGCAAATTAGTCAAGTAGTGACAGTGACACTTCAACATGGTAGCTATGTTTTATCATCTCTATTGAAGATGTAATGTCATATATAGATTCAAATGGTTTTCTTGCATCATTGAAGACACCTTAGGAGTTCAAACTCTGTAAAATAGACTTGAAAGTTGTATTATAGTATTTCTTTCAAAGTTCTACAAATACAACAACAACAACAAAAGCCTTATTCACTACGTGACATTAGTTACATGAATCACATGAAGCCATTTGGCTCAGAAATCTGTCATGAGTGATCTGTTCTCGGTCTATTGACAAGTTTTATGTTGGCTGCCGAGGACTTACAACCCTCCTCATTTATCATGTCTTGGGACCGACTATGATATACCATAGTTGGAGTTGAAGTCTTCCAATAGTATAGTATACAAAAATTATAGTCTTATGATTTAAAGAAGTCTTGACCTCTAAAACCTAGGTGATTGATTGGATCATGAATGATGGTTGATATATTGATAACTAAATAACTAACATAACATAGCATGATGCAAACGTGAGTTAGAGGAAATTTGTGCTTCAAGCTATAGCCTTTATGTATTGCCTCTTTCTGTCTATAACTCTCTTAAAAGAGCATTAGTTTGCTCTAAAACTCCCTCTTTAGGAGTAAAATCGTCGACTTGGGTTGCAATCATGGCCTGTGTAACATAGCTCACACCTGTAATTGTGATTTTAGATGATTGATTGGTCATGGAGTGTTGATATAATGCATGTGTGCTATAGGAAATTTCAATTTGTGCTTCACCTAGCCTTATACTGTCTCCATCTCTCCATATAACTCTCTTACAAACTATTATTTGGCTCTATAACTCTTATTATGGATTTGACCTTCAATCATGGCCTATCTATCTTAAACCACAGGCTGCTAGTTATTTCCTGTCGTATTCTTAGTTGCAATCTGGAGCTTTAAGACAGCCCTTCCTACAAATTCCCATATTTCTGTTGTTTGTAGTAGACCATTTCGCAATACCTTCCTTGCTTAGATGTATAATTTGAAATATCAAGTTTGAGATAATCATATATCAACAATGGTGATGAGGCAATCGTAATTTAATATCAGGGTGTATATTATCAACTGCTATTTATATAAAACACTGAAAACTTGTTAGAAGACATAACCGTAATGTACTGATAACTAAGTGGTTGGATATAATAAATTTATATCATTACCATGGAGCAAATATGTCTTTTGAACAACCTCTGTTATTTTGGCATTCCATTCCCCTATATATTACTTTTATGTAATCTGCATATCAGTTTTTAGGCTGAAATACAATTAGATATGTCTCAAATGCACAATAAATGGATACTCTTGTAGACATTGGTTGATGATTAGCTTCTGGTATTAACTTATGTTAGGTGCCTATACATATCATTAAGAAATTAAAAATAATCCAAGGTATAAAACAAAGGTCGCCCAAAAAAACCCAGAAAAATAATGCATGCACTAGTAAGGAAAGGAGAGAGCAGAAACATGCAGAAGTATGGTTTTTTTTTTTTTTTGGAGGGTGTTATGTATTAAATTTAGTTGAAATGTGTTTGCGAGTCTAAGCAACCATGTAGCTAACTTCACCAAGTGGGATCAGAATTTGTTATTGTATTGAAATATGTTAGCTGTGGTACAAGAGTTCATCAACAATTTTTGTTTTTTAGGTTACATTATATTGGGTGATCTATGTAGCCTACCACATCTAGTGAGATAAAACTTTGTTGTTGGTGATGTATCAAAATGTGTCTAGTGGTACCTGAGTTCATACTTCAACAATTTTTTAGTTTACTCCAGAGTTACATTGCTTTAGTGTTTGAGTCTAAAGTTCTACATTTTTTTCCCCATCAACAGGCAGAGAAAAACGAACTACGCGAAGAGAAACTTGTTCTGAAAGCAGATAAGGAAAGGATTGAGAAGCAGTTGAAGGCCTTGCCCGTTGCACCAGCAGGGTTTATGGCTCCACCTGTAGCTGCTGCTGCTGCAGCATATCAAGCAGGGGTGAACAAGATGGCCGTATATCCAAACTATGGCTACATCCCAATGTGGCAATATCTTCCTCAATCTGTCAGAGACACATCACATGATCATGAGCTCAGGCCTCCAGCTGCATAGTTGTTTCTATTATTGTTGCACTTTGGATAATTATTTAACATTTGCGAAGTATTGACATGTAAATATTGTCATCGTTTCGATTATTTATTTTTATTTTTTACTTAGTATAATGTGCTAAAAATAGGTTTTCAAGTAATCTATGATGGCAATGACATGAAAACTCTGTCGATGTACATTGCAAATTGCCCAGTTCTTCACTTCTTAGTAGCTCGCTAAATTCAATACTAAATTTATTGAAAGTTTTATTTTATGAGAAAATCTAAGGTGACGCTACCTGGCATGTTATTTGTAGTTTTTCAAGCAAATTATAGAAATCTCCCCTGAAGTTTACTTTAATTACACATGCACCCCTCCTTTCCCAAAAATGTCCCTATTTATTTTCAACACAGACCCAACCTAATCTCAATTGTCATCCCCTAAGGAGTTGCTGTGGTAGTGGTGAGAGAGGGAGTTGATGGTGGAGGGCTGTGACAGCCGAGAGGCATGGAGTCGAGGGTGATGTGATGGGGCCGGTGTCTAGAGGTGAGCAAGATCTATGAGAGTGGTGAGTGAGATCTGTGAGAACTCAAAATTCTGAATCCCTCTTATTCAACATTCTAATCTTGGCACTGCAACCATTTCCCTTGTCCTCCCGTCGTCGTCGTCGCTGTTGCCTTGCTCTTTGATTATCTCTTTGCCCTTTCAGCAACCAATTCGACGTTGTTGCATTCAACCCCCTCTTCTTCCTCAAATTGATTTTGGATAACCAACGTCTATATTGTTCTTTATCTCAACCCCTCTCATACTTTTCTAAGCAAACAAGAAAAGAGAAAGGTTGCCAAAAACAATCTTAACTTTCTTTTGTCTTCTTCACGCACCATTCATTATGTTGCTTTCTTCTTTGCATTCATTCATTCTCATGAGAGGTGGTCCTTCGTTGTTGTGTCTATTTTGGTCTAGGCGCATTGGTTATGAAGGTTCGTTGGCAAGTGGTGGTAGTTGGTGTGACTGTTAACGACGAAGGTAAGGTATGTTGATTTTTTTTTTTTGCAACTTCAATCTAGTTTTATAAGGAATTTGCAATCCTTAAAAAACTTACGGATTGATCATCTATAAGTTTTATAAAAGTTTCGTATTGATAATTCATAAATTTTATATAACTTACGGATTAGCAATTCGTATGATTGTTATGAATTGACAATATGTAAAACACATATGGATTGTCAATCCGTAAGAACCTTTTTTTTTTATTTTTTTTAAATTATTTTTTAAATATAATTAGTTTTATCATTTAAAATATTTTTAAACACATATAGTTTCATAATTTGTACCTTTTAATTTTTATAGTTTGAAAGTGATGTTTATTTTAAAATAATTTATATTTTTATTTTATTTTAGTCATTTTATTTAAAATTGTTTTTTAGCAAAGAAATATTTTTCTAACAGTAAAGGAGCACACTGTCAACTATTATACAACAATGCAAAATATTCATATGGTTCTTTTGTAAGAGATAATTATACATCTGCATCATCATCACTAGCTTGTATCCTAAGGCTGCCTATAGTCTGACGTAATCCCCTGATTCTAACCATAGTTGACTTTCATAAACTAACTAATAAATTGAATAATAAATAAATTTAATTTAAAATACTGAATAAATTACTATTTAATAATTCATAAATAAATATTTAATTATTTTTTAATTTACTTTTTAATACTTTTATATATTCATAAATCAATATAGAAATTCTTTTTAAAAATTTATACACTTCACATCACTAATTCTAGTAAACTTAAACATATGTTCAAAATCTAAGTACAATTTTTTTTTATTTCTAATAAATGACTATTTCATTTTTTTTTACAAATTAGTATTTGAATACTTTTAAATATTTATAAACAAATGAAGAAATTTTAATTTTATACTTTCAAACACTATTTATATAAATATTTAATACTATTAGTGTAATAATATTTATATGACTATATCAATAAAAAAAAATCATTTACAAATTGAGATTTTCTTGTTAAACTAATTTGTACAATATATACTTATAAAAATTTGGAATTAATGATATTTAAAAAATTTATAAATAACTATTTTAAATATCAAATATAATTAAATTTTTTATCTTTTAAAATAAATAAATAACAATAATATTTATACATTCATTTTTTTAATAAGCAAAATACTTAAATTATTTACTTATTGAATAAATTAATTAAATAAAAACACATTAAAAATATACAACAATATTTATTTATAAATTAATTTATTTTTTAATAAGAAAAATTATTCTTATTTTATTAATTAATAAATTAAAAAAAATTATACGAATTGGTAATCCGTCTGTATCATACGGATTTCAAATCCGTATAAATGCCAAACACTATAAATGTCAAACGAAGAAAAGGGGCGTAGACGAAGGGACTTATGACAAATGGGACGACAACGTATATGGTGGGAGCAGTGGCACTCATTGGCAGCACGACGCAGATGGAGGGACGAATGGCGGCCTCTTGATGACACTGAAATGAAGAAGGAGAACAACAATGGAGAAAGGGTGAGGGAGAGAAGAGGGAAAGCAATTTTAAATTTTTAACTGAAGGGCATTTTTACCACTTTACTTAAAATGTTGGATACACCAACAATTTTGTTGGGTGCAAAAAAAAACCCTTCTCATTTAAGCAACTTTGAATCCATTTATACATGTAAGGAATAATTTTAAGAATGGAGATTTCACTTAAAAAAAATGGAGATTTCAATTCACTGCTATTTGAATTGATTCTTGAATCAATTCACGGGCTAATACATATTTGAATTGCATCACTTATTCATAAATGGATTCCAAAAAAATAAAATGTATGGTGCGTGCCGGGAATAGTTTCTTTGATAATGCATTTGCTCGAAGATGCTTGATAAATGGAAACATCTTGAATGGAGAATTGCTTTCTCTTTTTTTTTTTTGACAGAGAAAGGGAATGAGAACATTTTGGGAACAAAAAATCATTGAAACATCATGTGCCAATCACATGCATATTTATTAATGAAACTAACGTTGTTTGGGACATAGGGGAGGCTTGTGTAATGAGAATGTGGAAGTTAGGAGATTTTGTGTAAGGTTAAAAAAAGAGAGGAGGAAATACATGTGTAATTAGAGTAAATCTTAGGAGAGGTTAGTATAATTTGCTTTATTTTTATGGTTTAGTTGTATTTTTGGTTTCTATAATTTATGTGTATTTTGGTCTCTCTGAGTTATTTTTGAGATACTTAAGTTTGTATATTGAATTTTCTTTTCCACCTAAAATCATTAAATTCTCGTTCTCTATTTAAAATCTTCATAAAATGAGTCGATTAAATTGTTTTAGATCTTTGACTCAAAGTTCACTAATCAAACAACAAATTTCACCTTAAAAAAAGAAAAGAACTACTTTTTTCCTTTTTCAAACTCAAATTTCACATATTATTAAATGCGTTTAACTTTTAAATTTTTGAAGTTGTTTCATATCTCAAATTCATTATAAACTTTACAAATATTTTGATAATAAAAATGAGAAATTGAGAGTTTTAATTAGCAGAAAATTAATAGAAAGAGTAATTTTTCTTAATTTCAATAATTGAAAGACTTAATTAAATGGGAATAATTAAGAGACTAAAATCACACGTATATCAAATTATTGGAATTAGAAGTACACTTAATTCTTATTTTTTTTTATAAATATAGATCACAAATTTTGCCTATGTCGTACCTTTGTGCAAAGGTATTTTTGTTTTTTTGAGGGAAAACATGATCATATCATTTCATTAAGGAGAATAACTTGTACAAATGTGGGAATACAAATAAAATCATGGGAGCTAGCATGAAAAATTGATGTCCTAGCTAACTTGTGAGCAACAAAATTTGTTTGCCTCCTTACTAAACTCACACGAGTTTTTGATACAAGAAAGAGATGCCCTACATTTGGCTAATAAAACATGGAAAGCATTGTGTGTTGAAGATTAATCTAGAAAAGTGTAAATGTATAATTGGTGGTCCATTATCTAGAGAGTTCTACACCTATGGATATGTTGTAGTGTGTAGAAACTTCTTGATGGATGTAGAAAAATTATCTTATTATCTAAAGTCATAGAAGCACCTAGAACATTATAGAGATGAATGGTAGATGATAGATGAGTCTACAAGACTCTAGGACTAAGTAGTATAGAAGTGTGTAGAAATCACCTATGTAACCTATATAAAGACATAAGTTGTAGCAAGCCATGTAATGTAAGAAAAGAAGCTAATAAACACAATTCAAGTTAAGGTGTCAATTTTCTGAAAACTCATCCTCTTCCTACTCCCATCATTTCTATCATACATTTCTACCATATCCTTCCATAGAAAAAATGCATAACCACGTCCCATATCCTAACAGTGGCATCAGAGCAGTGTTGATCCTATGGCCTTTGCTACATCACCTAGCCCACCAACCTTCAACTATAACCAAACCTTAGTTCCCATATTTAATGGGGAAGCATATGATTATTGGAGCATCCAAATGCAAACTCTATTCATCTCACAAGACTTGTGAGATGTTATAGAGAATGGCTATCCAGTCCTAGAAAGCCAAGAAGAATTGGCTACGTGGACAGCAGCAAAGCAAAAGGAGAACAAGCAAAACAAGCAACATGATGCTAAGGCTCTACTATTCATCCAACAAGGAGTTAGTAGGAGATCTTTCCAAGAATCATGCAAGCAAAAAATACAAAGAAGATGTGGGAGACTCTGAAAAATGAATTTAAAGGCACAGGCAAGGTAATTTCTATTAAACTTCAATCTTTGTGGAAGGATTTTGATAGATTAATAATGCGGGAAGATGAATCTATATAATCTTTCTTCTCTCGTGTCTCTAATATCTTCAATCAAATTATAAGTTACATGGACACGATTGAAGACAAGAAAATAATACTAAAAATATTAAGAAGTCTTCCCGTAAAATATGATCATATTGTGGCTGCCATAGAAGAATCAAAAGATTTATCTAAACTTACTCTAGTAGAATTAATGGGCTCTTTAGAAGCTCATGAAGCTAGAATGAAAAGATTTGAGCAGCCACTAGAGCAAGGATTCCAATCTAAAATTAATATCTCTAAAAATGATGGAGATAAAAAATAACCACGGTAAATTTCCTCAAAAAAGAGGAGGAGCATTCACTAATCGTGGTAAAAGGAGCGGAAAGCAATATAATAATAATGCTTCAAGCTCCTATTGCAAATTATGCAAGAAAAATAATTATGATACAAATGATTGTCGGTACAAATGCAAAAAGTGCAAAAGGCACCTACACTACGAAAAAGATTGTTTTTACCGACAAAAAGAAGAAGCAAATTTTCTAGAAAATAAAGAATCCCTTGATCATACTTTGTACTCCGCTTTATCTTCTCAAGAATCAAGGGATTTATGGTATGTTGATAGTGGTTGTTCAAACCACATGACAAAAAACAAAAGTTGCTTTGTGCAACTAGATGAGACAATAAAATCCAAAGTTACACTTGGTGATGGAAATGTTCAAACAGTTGAAGGAAAATGCACCATTGCTGTTAAAACTCAAAATGGTAGCCAAAAATATATCCATGATGTTTTTTATGTGCTAGGTCTTAGTCAAAATCTTCTAAGTGTTGGTCAACTTATTCATAAAAATTATAAAGTCATCTTTGATGATGATAAATGTAATATCATGGATAAAAGAAAGGGCCAAATTATTTCTATCAAAATGGCTCCTAATAAAGTATTTCCTCTATTTATGCCATTTGGGCAAAACAATGCATTGAAATGTGAGAATATGGATGAGTCCATACTGTGGCACTTGAGGTATGGTCATCTAAACTTTAATGGCCTCAAATTATTAAAACAAAAAAATATGGTGTTTGGGCTTCCTTTTATTTCATCTAACCTTAAAGTTTGTGAAGGCTGCATTTATGGCAAGATGCACAGGTTACCATTTCCAAAAACATCTTGGAGAGCTAAAGCTCCACTTCAATTAGTGCATGCTGATATCTAGGAACCATCAAGTACCCCCAACTTTGGTGGAAAAAGATATTTTCTCCTCTTCGTTGATGACTACACTCGAATGATGTGGGTGTACTTCATTCAAAAAAAATCCAATGCATTCTCTTGCTTCAAGGAGTTCAAGGCCCTAGTGGAAAAGCAAAGTGGGCATTCCCTCAAAATCTTGAGAACAGATCACGAGGGAGAATTCAATGGGCACATATTCATTAATTTTTGCAATGATCATGGCATCAAGAAGGAGCTGACTGTTCGTCACACTCCACAACAAAATGGTGTCGTTGAAAGGAAAAATAGAATCATTATGGAAATGGCTCGATTGATGCTACAGCACAAGAACCTGCCAAAGAATCTATGGGCAGAAGCTGTTAGCACAACAGTATACATCCTCAATTGTTCTCCAACTAAAGCAGTCTTAGATATGACGCCATATGAAGCATGGTTCAACAGAAAACCAACAGTTGATCATTTTAAAGTTTTTGGATGTGTTGCTTATTCGCACATTCCAAAGGAGAATCGAGAAAAGCTCGATGAAAAAAGAGAAAAGTGTATCTTTGTCGGCTATAGTGACCAATCTAAAGGTTACCGATTATTCAAACCAGATTCAAAGCTGCTGATCATTTCAAGAGATGTAATCTTTGACGAAGGAGCAAGCTGGCAATGGAGTATTGAAGTCAATGAGACGCAAGAAGTAACCAATCCAAGCCCGTGCACACTGCCACCATCACCAACACAACATGACCAACAACACCAGCAAGAAGAAGTAGAAGAAGTCCCACAACAAAAATTTCGAAGATTAGGAAGGCCACACAAACCAAATCCAAAGTACACAAATGTTGGATTTTTTGCCTGTGAACCTCAAAAGTTTGAGGAAGCATCGAAAGAAGAAGTTTGGAGAAAAGCCATGGACGAGGAAATCAAAATGATAGAGAAAAATCATACATGGGAGCTCATGCAAAAACCAGAAGACAAGGAGATCATTGGCCTGAAATGGGTTTACAAAATTAAATATAATGAGGATGAAGCAATCCAAAAACACAAAGCACGACTTGTCGCTAAAGGCTATTCACAACTGCCAGGAGTTGATTTCAATGAAACATTTGCTCCCGTTGTGCGCATGGAAACAATCAGAACTGTACTAGCCTTAGCTACACAGTTGAAGCTACAAGTCTACCAGCTAGATGTAAAATCAGTTTTCTCGAATGGAGAGATTGAAGAAGTCTGCATGGAGCAACCACAAGGATACAAAGTTCAAGGAGAAGAAGACAAAGTATATCGCTTGAAAAAGACGCTTTATGGTCTCAAACAAGCTCCCCGAGCATGGAACAACAAAATAGACAAATACCTCGTCAAGCATAGATTCCTCAAAAGTCCAAGTGAGCCGTCACTATATGTGAAGATGCAAGGTAATCATTTCTTGATTTTGTTCCTATACGTAGATGATTTAATCTACACCGGCAACAACTCACAAATGATGAAAGAATTCAAAAAGGCTATGATGCAAGAGTATGAAATGACCGATCTTGGACTCATGAGATAGTTTCTCGGCATGCAAGTCAAGCAAAGACCTGGACAAATATTTATCTCGCAAGAAAAATATGCGGATGACTTACTGAAGAAGTTCAACATGCAAGATTGCAAACCACTTGCCACACCTATGGCGATGAACGAGAAGCTTTCAAAAGATGATAGGCAAAACAAAGTTGATGCAATAGTTTATAGAAGCCTAGTCGGTTTGCTAATCTACTTAACCAACTCAAGGCCAGACATCATACATGTAGTTAGCATCGTGTCTAGATTCATAAGTAACCCAAGCAAAGCACACTTTGCAGCAGCCAAGAGAATCCTAAGATATGTCAAATGCACAAAGGATTTTGGCATTTTGTACGAGGCAGATAGAGACTTTAACTTGACAGGTTATACAGATAGCGATTGGGCTGGAAGCACAAATGATAGAAAAAGCACAAGTGGATATGTGTTTCTTCTAGGCAACAAAGCAATATAATGGGCATCAAAGAAGAAAACGACAATTGCTCTATCATCAGTAGAAGCAGAATACATGGTTGCAACAAGCTCTGCGTGTGAAGTGACATGGCTCAGAAAAATTCTGCAAGACGTACAACAAGACTCCAACAGTTATTCATTGTGATAATATGTCAGCTATTGCAATGACTAAGAATCCAGTATTCCACAGTCGTACAAAGCACATTGAGATTAGATACCACTTCATCAGAGAGCTCGTGGAACATGGAGAAATGAAAATGGAGTTCTGCAAGATTGAAGAACAATTAGCAGACATCTTCACCAAGCCAATTGCAACAGAGAAGTTCATCAAATTCAGAGACATGCTTGGAGTTCAAGACTTTTCTAGATTAAGGGGGGGGGGGGGGGGTGTTGAAGATTAATCTAGAAAAGTGTAAATGTATAATTGGTGGTCCATTATCTAGAGAGTTCTACACCTATGGAGATGTTGTAATGTGCAGAAACTTCTTGATGGATGTAGAAAAATATCTTATTATCTAAAGTCATAGAAGCACCTAGAACATTATAGAAATGGATGGTAGATGATAGATGAGTCTAGAAGACTCTAGGACTAAGTAGTATATAAGTGTGTAGAAATCACCTATGTAACCTATATAAAGGCATAAATTGTAGCAAGTCATGTAATTTAAGAAAAGAAGCTAATAAGCACAATTAAGTTAAGGTGTCAATTTTCTGAAAACTCATCCTCTTCCTACTCCCATCATTTCTATCATATATTTCTACCATATCCTTCCATAGAAAAAAGGCATAATCACGTCCCATATCATAACATTGTGCCCTACTGTTGAATTTGTTATGTTATCCTTAATCATTTTACAATCTGTTTCAAACATAACATTATGGAGATTGAGTTGCTGAATCTATAGTATGGTGTGATGAAGAGTAAAAACTTCAGCTTCATGTGCAGTAGGTGTTCCTGGATAGAGCTCTGTTCTTGCTTTTATGAAAGTACCCTGGTCATCACGCATGCAAAACCCGATACCAAACTTGTTCTGGTCAATGAAAAGAGCAACATCAAGATTGCATTTAAGTGAACCTGTATGTGGGGGGTTCCATACATAAGTAGCTGCAACTTGAGGAGGCAAAGTGTTTGTGTGGTTCTTCTTGCGCACAGATAGCCATTCAAATAAAAATTGTTACGCCAGAGAAATTGCAATAGAGGCGAGTGTTTCTATATTTTTCCAAAGCTTCTAGTTTCTGGATTTCCATATGCACCATAATGACAAAGCTACCATGTTGGAGTCATGCGGTTGAAGGTGCTCGAGAAGAGAGAAGATGAGATCATTGTAACTATCAGTAGAATCTATCTTTCCTCGAATCACATCCCAAAGATTAGCAGCAATCCAGATCTCTTTGGCTTTAACACATGCTATAAAAATATGCCATTCATTTTCGTGAGCAGAAACAACACTGAGATGGGCAATTAACTCCTCTAGTGAGGAGTCTTTGACGTATTGGTAAACAACCTCTCAGAGTCCTCCATAAGAAATGTTTGATCTTTGGAGGAATATGAAGATTCCAAACTAAATGTCAGTCTCTATTAGCCTTCAAGTGGTTAGTATATTGCAAATTTTCCATGATGCAATGGTATGAAGTTTCAACATAAGAAGAGCCATTTGGAGAGAAGTTCCAGATCAGTCTATCATCATTAGATATATTAAGAAGAGGAATAGATTTAATAGCATGTGCATCTGATTGGTTGAAGATAGAATCAATGAGATTGCCTCGCCATTCCTTTCTTTGATGATCTATGATATCTCCAATAATGAGGGACTCCAACCCAAGGGGATTTGTAGATGAAACCTAGGATCCTTGGGGAGAGTTGAGCCACAACTGGCACCAAAGGTTTATGGATAGACTGTTTCCAATATTCCACTTCATTCCCTCCTTGACAACAACTTGTGAAACATGAATACTACTCCAGACATAGCTTGAATTATTGTCTAACTTGGCATCCAAAAAATTCCCTCAAGGAAAATATTTATCTTTGATCACTTGTGAAACCATATATCTTGGTTGATCAATAATCTTCAACCTTGCTTTCGTATCATTGCAAGATTAAAAGCATGAAGTTGTCTAAAGCCCATACTTCCAAATTCTTTTTTCATTGTGAGCTTGTCCCGTTGGAGCCAATTGATACCCTTTCTTGATTGATTTCTTGAACCCCACCAAAAAGAACTCATCATCTTCTGAAGCTCATCCTCAAGAATGGAAGGAAGGAGAAAAACACATATAATAAGTAGGAATGGATTGAGCAACATATTTAATTAAGATTTATTTACCGGCCTTTGACAAATTTTTGGATGTCCAATGGTTGATGCGCTTCCAAAGTCTTTCTTTGATGAATCCAAAAACTTTTTTTTCTGCCAATTATTTAAGGTAGGCCAAGATATTTCCTAGTGCCGAGCGTCTCAATAACACCCAAACGAGAGGAGATGGTTTGTATAGAGCTTTGAGGAGTGCTTGAACTGAAGAATATTTCTGATTTTTGGAAATTGATCATTTGCCTGAAAGCTCTACCATAAGTGTCAAGAATATTTTTTAGGATAGAAGCTTCAGTTTCATTTGACCGGCAAAAAAGAAAAGAATCATTAGCAAATAAAAGGTGTATGAGGATAGGAGATTCTCCATACACTTTGATACCATGGATGTCCCCTCTATTCTCATATTTTTTTATTAGTGAGAATAGTCCTTTAGTGCATAATATAAAGAGGTAAGGTGACAATAAATCACCCTGCCTTATCCCTTTTCTAGGAGTAATTTTTCCAAGAGAATCACCATTGATCAACATAGAATAATGAATAGTCTAAAGACAGATTTTGATCTAATTTATCAATGTCTCATGAAAACCCATCTTCTGTAAGAGACAAAACAGATAATTCCAATCAACTCTATCAAAGGCTTTATTGATGTCAACCTTTAGAGCAACCTTGCAAATTTTCCCTTTTATTTTGCATCTCATGTGGTGAATAAGCCAAAATGATATTGTCTAGAATTGAGCGATCTTCTACAAAATCTTTGGAAGTAAAGGCTTTAATCGGTTAGCAAAGACTTTTGAAATGATTTTATATAGGACATTACAAAGAAATACATAGAAAATTTCTCGGCCACAGAGATGCCAAAATCTTTTGAAGAAAGCATGATTTAAGCCATATGAACTAGGAGACTTGTCTAAATTCATCTGAAAAAGTACTGTTTGAAATTCCTCTAAAGAAAAAGGTGCAATTAGAGACTCGTTATCATAAGCAAAAACACATTAGGGAATATTATTCATACTGACATAAAGTCATTACAACTATTATCAGCACTAAAAAGATTATTAAAATAAGAGATTTCTACATCACATTTTTCACCATACTCATGAACTACAGTACGATCATCGCGAGCTAGAGATGCAATAAAATTATTTTTCTTCCTTGAGGATGTTGAGGAGTGAAAATATTTTGAATTGACATCACCATCCTTAAGCCAGAAATTTTTTTATCTTTGACGCCAATAGGTTTCTTCTTGAGCAATAAGAGCACCCAGCTTATTTTTTTATTTCCAGATAAGATCAATCATCATGTGAGTTTGGAGCAGCCTCCAAATCCCTCCTACAAGCTTCCAATATGTTCTTGAAAATCTCTTCTAATTTTTCGTCCCCGCTCATTCATCTATTTCGTGCACGAAGCAATTTTGTCAAGGAAAAAAATAGAAGAATTTGTCCAATCTACCAACATGACATCATTCAGTTTTGGTTCTTGTAGCCATGCATTTTCAAAGTGGAATTGCCTCTTGGAAGCTCTTTTCTTAGCATCATGAGGTTCGATGATGATAGGAGTATGGTCAGTTTGGAAAAAGATCAATCCACTCCACTGTTGCCAAGCCTCGGTCAAATTTTAATTTTCTCCAATACCATCACGCTCTCTTCGCCTTTTAGAGCAAGTAAATTGGTAACCCTCCATACGAAGATCATGGATGATCATTCAGGCCAAGATGGATGATCATTCAGGCCAATTTTTCGTCACTAGTGAGCAAATCATTAAAATTACCAAATACAAAAAGCTTGAGTCTGTCTAACCCATACATTTGCCAAGCAATGGGCAACAACATTTGTTTCCCTGTTAACATACTTCAACATGATTGACAATCACGGAAGATGCATATTGGTGATTTGATACTATAAGGAATTTTACATTATCATTCAATTATTATTTTTCATGTTTAGTAACAGTATTGACTTTTTTAAACATCTATAATTTTTTTTTTTATAAATCACTTTATATGAAAAAGGTTAGAAACACATTCTCTTGAACACATTTTTTTCCATTGGTTAAAACTTATTGAAAATGATAAAATTTTCAAGGTCTTATTTCATATTTAATGATTTGTAATCCTAATTTTGTAATTTTCAATAAATTTTAATCAATCAGAAAGAAAGAGAGAATTTGTGTTCTTAGCACTCATCTACATATATTCTTCACTAGAGATAATCTTGTACAAGTTAGATAAAGCTACTATGGACAATAATTTCACTAAGCTAAAACAATCTTGTGCTAGTTGATTTGTGTTTCATGTTATATATGATGATTTTTTTTTTTTTTGTGTGTGGTGGGGATAAGAATAGGTTGGACCCCTAACAAGAGTCTATGACCTAGTTTATTTAAATTCTGGCCTGACCTGTTTAATAAAAAGACTAGACTTGTGCTTTTATAAAAAAAAAACCTATTTAATTAAATAGGCTAGACTTGGGCTAGTAAAAAAGTTTATTAAGCTTGATAGGTTGGCCTATTTATTCATTTAATATAGGACAAATTATATGAGAATGACTATTTTTATATGAAAATAGGAATGACTAATCTCAAATGTTAGATTAAAATGAAAAGTCAAGATTAAAACCTCATTTAACCATCAAATCTCTATAAGATTTACCATAGAAAATTAAATATCTTAAAGACTAATTAATGACATCCTAAAATATCTCAAACCTATTATCACCATGACCACCATCCGTTTCCGTCACAACTGTCATGACCTCCACTATAATCACCATCATGATTGTCAACCGCCGCCACCACTAACATGACTTTTCTCGTTGTTACTATCGCCACCACCACCACAACACTGTGATCACATCTATGACAATCGTCATCGCTACCAACATAACCATCGTCGCTGTTGCTACCACAATCGATGGTGGTGATTGTGGTAACAATCTTAACGTAAATTAAATTTTTAAGATATTTAATTTTTTGTTTGATAAATCTTATAGAGATTTTATGGTTAAATGAGATTTTAATTTGAATTTAAAATGTTTTAATCTTAACTTTTTATTTTAATCTAACAGTTAAACTTAGTCATTCTTATTCTCACATAAAATAGTCATTCTCATATGATACGTCCTAAATATTTTTGTGAATTATACTTTCATATTTAATATCTTAATAAGGTAATAATCTTATATCATAAATAAAATAAATATTTGTGATAAAAAAGGTCTTTAAAAGGGCTAATAGCCCAAGTTAGGCTTTTAAAAAGATTAGACCAAGCCTAAAAAAAGCCTCTACTAGACCATTAATTTTTTATAATAGGCAAGACCTATTTATATAAAGTTTGGTTTGGTCTAACCTATTCTTACCCCTAAAGAGCACTAATGAGAATTAAACCTTAGCCCTTGCTTCTAACTAAAATTTAATAAAAAAAACATTGACAATATAACGATTTTTATATTATTATCTAATTGTAAATTATTATGTATGATAAATTTATTAAATTCTATTCAACTACTTTAAAAATTATTTAGGATATTTTTTACTAGTTGGCAGTATAAAAATTAAACTCATTTTTAAAGACAATAGCATAATTTAATTTATACATTATCACGAAAAATTCTTAAGTAAAAGAAACCATCCATTTCTTTTTAAGCATAACTTGAATTAGAAGTGGCAAAATGTGTTCGACTAGTTGAGTCGATCGAGACCCATCCAATGAAATGTAGAACTTAGATTAAATGTTTTAATCCAAATTAAAGAGGGTTTTTTTAACTTGATCCATCTATGGCCCAATGTGGGCTAACCCGCACAAAACCCAGACTTTTACATGGTTAAGTTTCATTTTCATGTCCAAATTAAATCCAATTTTTCCCCCAACATATTATAGTCGGCAACCCACATTGGACCGGATAGTGCGTTGAGTTCCCACGCTCACAAATCTTTGGATTTTCCTACGTGCACCCAGCAGAATTGCTGGTGTACCCAACAAATAACCTGGAGTGGCAAAAATGTCCTTCAGTAAAAATTTAAAAGGAAAAGATTTTCCCTCGCGTCCGTATAACCACTGCACTTCTCTCCTTGGTTTTCTTCTCGTTGTCGTGCCTCCCTTCTCTGCTGTTTGCGTTCATTGTCGCCGTAGAGCCATTCGCTACCACCACCACAGTCTTTGTAAGTGGTTTCCTTTGTTCTTGCATTATTTGTGGGGGTGGGTGAGTTGTTTGGTTGTGAGATCCGTATAATTCATACAGAATATAGTATTTTCAAATATGTTTTGAAATATTGATTTTTTTTAAAATGAAAATATATTATTTTCCAATATGTTCTGAAATAGTTACTGTTTTTTTAATGAAAATATATTATTTTTAAATATGTTTTGAAATAGTTATTGTTGTTTTTAAGTATAAATATTTTATTTAGAATGTTGTTTTTAAATAGTTAATCTATTTTAATAAAAAATAGATTATTTTCATTTTTTTAAACACTTATTGTTTTATTTTTAATTATAAATATATTTATAATTATTATATATTAGTTTTTTATGTAATTAATTAATTATAGTGTTTTTTTAAGTTGCTTTTTAATAAAGAAGTTAATTCACTATATAAAATTAATATCAAATAAAATTTGAAAAAATATATATAATAATAATTTTTTAATTTATGAATGATTGTATTGTAATTGATTGAAGTATTGTTTGAATTTTGACATAAATTTGTATGTATGTTCAAATTTGCAGATTATGGTTAGAACCAGAGGTTTAGGTCGTGCTTTAGGCAGAATTACAAGAAAAGCCCTGGGGAGAGAAGATAATCATGATTCAAATGAAGCTCTCCATCGGCGAAGGCTCACAGCATCCGCACGTAGGCAATGAGAAGTTGTCGTTGTTGTTGAGGATGCTCCTCACTTGGATGGCGCAACTGAAGAGGTCTTCCAACAGCCTGAAGAAGTAGTTGTTGATGACTAGGGTTTTCCAGGCAGGCCGTGTGACACATCAGTTCTAACTGCCTATGCTGATCATGTTGCAATCATTGTTTGGAATGGAAAGGTATTTATAGTTTTAAATAAATTATATTTCAATAAGTATTTGTTATTATTGTTTAAACTGTTAAAATTGTTTAATTTTTTTTAAGAACGTCCTAAATTGAAGCTATCCTTCCATGGAAGGAAGGTTTAGAAATTCGGGAGGCCTATTGCTGACATTGAAGGGTTAGTCGATGCCACAAGATTAAGTCTTTTGATCACATATCCATTGGACACTGGCGATCAGGGACTTATATCGACTTTTATGGAGAGACGACATAAGGAAACTAGCAGTTTCCATTTTCTAGTAGGAGAGGTCACCATCACCCTCGATGATGTGGCCTCTTTACTTCATCTGCCCATCATATGCGTATTCCATAGCTTCAAGACTCTTTATGACGACGAAGCGGTGTTGATGGTAGTGGAGATGAAGCCAAAGCTGAGACACTACATTGTCATGGGGCATATGTACAACTATCTTGGTTACGAGATATTTATTATAGCAAATGTGAGGTCGGACACTGGACTGTAGCAGCTCGAGCTTATCTTCTACATTTGCTAGGTTGCACTTTTTTTTTGCTAACAAGAGTGCAACACACGTACATGTGGTGTTCTTGGATGCCTTTCGAGACCTCAATCAGAGTGGAAGCTACGCATGGGGAACTGCCGCCCTAGTTCATATGTACGATAATTTGAATGATGCTTGTAAGAGCAGCAACAAACAACTTGATGGATATATCACACTATTACAAGTATTTGTCATTGAATCTTATTTAATTTTTTTTCTGAATTTTTTTATGTGTTGATTTGATATTTTTTTTATTTTGAAAATTTGTGTAGTGTTGGATTTATGAATATTTTCCATCTATTGCTGAGGTTTTTACGAATGAAGACTATGATGAAAGGCCACCCCATGATTGTCGTTGGACCTCTACGAAGGCCTCTATGAAGGCATTATCAGTGTCAACGTATCGGAAGCGTCTAGATCGGCTGACAACTGCTGATGTTTGTTGGATACCTTACGGTGACCACCGTGCAGTTAGAGAGTTCAACCTAATTTCATGTTTTTATGGACATATCCAATGGGGTCCCGTTGACCAGAGAGGGTTGTGCGGTAGTTTGGGTATGTTCAGACGATTCCTCCACACTATCCAGGTTAAAGATTATGCTTTGAAGATATTGACAACAGATGAATGCATTTCTTTGACTACCTTGCACTGGTGGGCCAAATTGTGTTGTGCCTGGACAATGTGCACCAGATTATATGGACTGGTTCTACATGATTTTGCATCCATTCATGAGGCCAACACAGCTCGGGGATCCACCCAGACATCCACCTGTCGTGCAAGATGAGACATATATTGAACCAGATATGCCTCAGTATCCAGTGGTGGCAGCAACTATAGAGGAAGCACCTGCGCATGCAGTGGTAACATATATATTCATCTTACTCTTAATGTCAATAGCTGAAAGGTTGGAGCGGTTGCTCAACCTAAGGATAGTGATTGAAGGCACAAAAACATATGATGTCATGCAAGACTGCCTAAGGATCGCTAGAGGTGTCATTGTGGATCACAATGTATATGTGCGGTCGTGACAAAGGCGACACACGGATCACGCATGAAGACATTTAGAAATTTTTAGGAAAATTTATAGACTATGTTTATCATTTTATTTTATTTGACAACATTTTTCTTTTAGCAATTTTATTTGAATTATTTTTATATTACTATTGACAAATGTAAATTATTTAACCCTAAAGCATTTTTTATGTTCTACTAAACCCTGTTTTTCACATGACAGTTAACTCTAACAATGCATATAACACTAAACCCTAACTATTATAGTAACCCTAAACCGTTTTAATGTAAGGTATAACACACAATTATGTGAATTTCCTATGAAACAACTATATATTATTATAGTACATGACAATGTCATAGGTACCTAAATGTTCACTCTTCACTTAAATCAACATAGTCTCTTTTCAACATCATCAAATTTCTGTATTGCTACATTCTACTAATATATGGAGTTGGTCACTACTTTGCCTAAGGATGACAATTCCTAGACCATAACAAAGCTAGAGGCGATAAGGGACAACGATCTCTTAAATAAACCTGTTACACATGCACAAATTGTAACATCCCAATTTTTCGTAAATAAATTTAAAAAGCTTTTTAGAAATAAATAAATAAATAAATAAATATAGAGCAAATAATAGGCTGAGTACCCTAGGTATAAATAGTTATGTTAAGTCAGCTGCCTCCTTTTGGCCTCATTTTCGTTTTTCCCCTTCTCCTCTCAAAACCCTTTCTTTTTCCCGCAGCCCACCAAACCAGTCTCAGAAAAACGACGATCTTGAACCCGTTCACCGTTGGATCGTCGTGAAATTTGAGTATCATGTTCGCAACACAACTCCGAGCCTTCTAACCGTTGGGAATTTCGATATCATGTTTGAACTGAGAGAGACACCCTTCGCATTGTAACCTTTTTCTTTCCCGCAGAAACCCAGAGCTGTCTTGGTAAAACTACGATCCCGGTTTCGTTAACCGTTGGATTATTGTGAAATTTGGATATTTTGTTCGAAATTCAATTCCGCACGCTTCCACCGTTGAGATTTACGAGATAATATTCGTGGAGGGAGAAAAATGAATCGCATGAAGATAGCACAAGTGGAGGTTTCAATCTCTTCTCCGTCTCTCTGACGTTTGGGAATTCTATCGGAGCAGTCGGATGAATAATTGAAAGAATTTCCAGGAACCGCTAGAGATATTGCTATCGCTGGCTGAAGACACGTGAGCCCGCTTAGAGGTAAGGGATGAGTTTATCGCAATTGGGGATTAGAATGAACATGTGTAGGGATCCTTAGAGAACTAAATTTGGGTTTATTTTGAAATGTTTATTGAATTATAATTTTCTCTTTATGATTATAAATATAATATTATTGTGTTCTATGTACCAATTGATGTCCTGATGAGAATTGATTGATAAACTTGAGTGCTCTTGATGTCTTTGTGTTTAACCCATGAATTTGATTAATTGATTGTGATATAATTGTGAGAAACTATTTCAGGGATTTTACACCCCATATTGTGATGAAATCTTTTGTATAAATTGTTTTGTTGAGGTTATGAAATGATGATTCAAACTGTGAGTATGTGATAAATTGAACATGTGACGGATGATGAAATACATGTGTATTGAGATGAGATGTGTGTATTAAGTTGTGAACTATGAACTGTGCAATCACACAATTGTAAGACCCTTTAAGGGCGACGAGTATTGTGATGGGATCCACTATGGGAATCCGACGAGTTAAAATGATTTTGAAAACAATTGAGTAGATGTGTGTATTGCATAGTTCATAGGTAAAGTGTACATGATTCATGAGGTGTGATAATATGTTAAATTGAGATTATACCATTGTGATTGGGATTAAGTGTATGTGATAAATTGAGTATGTATATGATTGAGATATATATGTGCATCGAGTTGTGAACTATGAATTGTACAATCACACGATCATAAGTCCCTTCAAGGGCGACGAGTTAATGCTAAGTCCCTTTTAGGGCGACGAGTTGATGTTAAGTCCCTTTTAGGGCGACGAGTTGATGCTAAGTCCCTTTTTGGGCGACGAGTTAATGTTAAGACCCTTTAAGGGCGACGAGTTAATGATAAGACCCTTAAAGGGCGACGAGTTAAAATTATTTTGAGAACAATTGAGGAGTCGTGTGTTTTGTACAGTTCATAGATAGAGTCTGTGTGCTAAAATAATTTTAGGGGTTGGACCTGAATCAGGAGGGAGAGGCCCTGACGGACTCTTCGGAGTGTAGGCCTTGGGGGTCACCGGGTTTGAGTGCTCCTTTAAGCCTATGTTGATCCCATATGGTTGGAGCATTCTCGCAAAACATCGTGACCCTGACTGGTCTCCCTATGATCTTACTTAGTGAGAGTGACCTGACAAACCCATTGTGTGGTGTGTCTTGTTATGTACTCCTAAGCGCCCCAGGGTGGTTTTTCACTGACATGGTACCACATTGCATATAGGCTTGAGTCTTAGCATAACTGTCGCATACGCTTGCTAATTGTTTATTATGAAATTGATGTGTTATTATGTCTTGATCGGAGTGTGTGATTCCTGTGTATAATGATTGATGATTGAAAGGTGTGATTAATGAATGAAAAGTGTGATTGATGAATGACAAAGTGATGAAATAATGTGAGATATGCTAAGTAAATTGTATTTGGTTACTATATGTTGTGTTGTTTCTCTCTAGTAGTTAGCAATGTGATAACTCACTCCCGGTTTGCTGTTTGTGTTTGGATCTTGTGATGATCTTGAACTTTGTGTTCGGGGGAGCAGATGAATAGGTGGATGACTATGAAGAACCTCATGCTAGAGGACACGGGAACACCACGCTCTGATAGGATGTGACATTAGGATATAGGTTCTATATTAATTGTATGAGACTTATATGACTTTCTTTGAGTCGAGATGACTTTATTATTTATTTGGACAAGTTTGAATATGATGTAGAAGAAAGTGAATGTGAGCCTTTTACCCATTTGAAAAGCTTGTATTTAAAAATGTTTTAAAAATACTTTTAATTAATATTTGAATTTTTATTCCTTTATTAATATATATGTGAGGGGTAGAGGGTGTCACACAAACAATTTCAAGTTATGATAACACAATTAATTTCAAAAATTTAAAAACAGGATTATGATGAATCTACCTAAACAAAATGATTGTCAAAGACGCGACCAATACATATTACACGATGCACATAAGAATTTGTTGATGGTTGACTTCTAAGAGGAAAAAACATAATGCTTTATTGTAGAGACAACGATACAAGGATAACATTATACCTTGATGCAATGACTTATCTCATGTCTCATATCCATCCACTTATCCATAGTAACCTGCATGAACCAGTTATACGGATTACATTTAGTTAAACTAAATTTAAATAAATAAAAAACAAAACATAAATTACATACTATGGATAATCCATCAACAAGTAGGGACCTCTTTAATTTCTCAAATTTGTCTATGCTACCAAGGAGGTTGATATACTCATCAGACCATTTGTCAAGTTCTTTAAGCAAATGGTTGTGCACCAACAACCATGAATCTTCACCCATACCTAATAAGACAACAATTGCATGATATCCACAGTTACCGTTAGCTTTGACATTGACAATGTTTTCAATGGAATCGTGAATGAAGAGATGAAATTGATCCAACATTGGCATAGTCCTTCTTCAAATTGCCTGCTCTAAAGATGATGCACTACGTTTAACTGAAAAATTACTATTTTGCACAGAATGTAAAGCATCAATATACTCCCAGTAAGACGAATCACGCTTTGTTGATCTTTGATGTTTGGTCATCAATTTCTTTTGAGCACCTTTGGTGTTGACCTTTTCTTCAGACATTATACTGTCATACATTCATTGATCTTCGTCCATCTTAACAACACATTCAAAAGTTTGAGCATCACAAACAAACAACCCCTAACTACACCATACATATACTATCACACAAAACCCTACGTAATTTTTTACTGCATATAATATTATAAAACATTAAAATTGATAACCCTATATTTTAAAAACCAATAACATAAACTTTTTTCTACTTACAATTCATAACCATATAATACATAAAAAATTATAACTGAAACATATGTAGTAAAATAAATTATTTTAATCAACTTAATTCTAATTCATTAAATTATGACCACACAAAACAATCAATTTTATACCACAACAACTTAAATAAATTATACATAAATTACAAGTGTAAATTATCTTACATTTAATACCATTTCCAAAATATAAAAATAAGTAATTACAAATTAATTATCAATCTACACTTATTTAAAAATATTTAAAACAATAATACTAATTACATTTCAAATAAAAAAATAAACAAATAATTTTTTTATACACATTAATTCAATTTTTTAACAATCATACTAACATATTTATAATTTTAAAAAATTAAAAATTTAATATTTCTTTTAATTTTAAAAAAAAAATCTGTATAATTCATACAAATTAACTAATCCGTATGACTTATACGAATTAGATAATCCATATAAATCATATGAATTAGTTAATCCGTATGAGTTATACGAATTACATAATCCGTATAACTCACGGATTAATTAATCTGTAAGTTATAATAAAACTTACGGACTAATCAATCCGTAAGTTTTATATAACTTATGAATTCTTTAATTCATATATGCAAAAAAAAAAATAACTCTGATGTATCTTTGATGTATCTCCGTTAACAACCAAAGTAACCACTGCAACAACCACTACCATCATACCTCTGTAACACTTTCACCTCGATCAAAGTGACACAATGCACCTCTTGCGATAATGAAAAAACCAGAAGAAACGGACCGAGAAAATGAAAGAATGACTGTGTTACTGTAAAAAATAAAACTTAAAGCGACGAAGAAAGCAATAAAGGTATTTTTGGAATTAATTTTTTTTGCTGGGTGCACAAGCAATATGACCGGTGCACCTAGCAACACCCCATATCTTATAAATAAAATAACAAATTTTGGGTAGTTGATGTTCATTCCAAGAACCAAAAAAATTCCATTCCGTATCGCCCTTTATGGCGTATTCATCTTGTGTGGAGGCTGAAGACTTTGTTTAAAAGGATCCTGTAAGTGATGTGGAATGAAAATTAGGAAGAGATTTCAACATAAAATTAATTTTTAATTAGAGATTTCAATTAAAATACTCTCCTAAAGTACGCTTTATTTAAATTTTTAAGGTTACGCCTTGTGCTCTATTTGTTCCCATAATATTCAAGGAACAAGAATCACTAGCTTCTTGAGCAGCTTTTCTAAAATTTACGATAAGTTTACAACTTTTGTTTAAACTTACCTAATTTTATTGACTTTTGCATAAAGATCTATATCTCACCATATCTTCACTCGAGTCTATTAAGCAACTAAAGATTGGCGTACTGACATCATTGTCTCTCATTTCAAAGACAGTTCTAATACAATTCGCACTGTTACCAAATTAATTGTGTATAAAGAAGAGAACAATAGCAATGCAATGCATTAAATTTTTTTAATTTAAATAAAATCATTTTGAGGAGTCAAAAAATACAAATTTTCAAGTATTCAAACTGATGTATGGTAAGTAGTTTAGTTCCTAACTTGAATAAGGAAAGTGTTAACTTCCTTCTTTACCTGTACGTCTATAGTTTAATTACTTAATCCAGGGTCAGACACAAATGAACTAACTATACGATTACTTTTTTCGTAGTAGAAAGAAATGGTATATGCACACAAATGAGAATGAGGACAATCATAACTACATAAACCTTTTCAAGCATGAAGTATCTAACAGACACTTATCAGGATGAAGTATGTTAAAAACAACTATTAGTATCAAGTATTAACAACCAAATTTCATGTAAGGAGGAAACTTGTGCAGTTTTTAAATGTTTTTTATACTATTCTCCTATCAGAATTGGAGTTTTCCCTTGCGAACCTATGTTGACATTAGATGTAAACATTTACTATGCGAATTATCAAGATGAAACTTCAATTCTAATTGGAGAGCAACATAAAAAATACTTAAGAAATTACATTTAAGTTTTGTCTTTCATTGGTTTTGGTTCATATCCCCCCACGTTAATCTTTTGACTTTTATATAATCTCTTGGCATGCTGTAGATGATAGGTGGGGTTAGAGGTACCACCCTTGTTGGGATGTCTAACCCTATTGTGATGCCTTTGCGGCTTTGCATGCCAATTTTTATGAATAAAAAAAGTTGTCTATCATGTAAACATATAGGTTTATATCTTTGCAAAGCAAAATCATTTATACATTTTTCGTCCCCTTTACAATCTGCATTCTGCAGCTATCCCAATTAAATTTCAGAGTACAACTCTACAGTGATTCCTTTCCTATAAACAATTTGAAAAGAAAATTTTCAACAAGACTAACTTTGGTTGGATGAGGGAATTCTAGTGGAAACGTTAGCTACCCTGCAGCTAATAGCCAAAGCATAATTAGAGATGATATTGAAGTTGAAATCCAGCTCAGGAATGCAAGTGCCACAGAAATCTGGTACTTTTGGCACTCCTCTCCAAAGTGGCAGTGTCCCAGATCATGAAAGTACAAAACTGTAATGCCAGCAGAGGCAGAAGCTGCTGCTAGAGATAGTGTTGCTGTTAACTGTGGAGAATGTACAGTGGTCAAGAGGAAAACTTGTGAAATGATAAACATCATAACTATACAAGTTCTACTGTGTGTAACAGACTAATTGCATGTTTGGATAACTGTCCTTAACGTACTTTTGGGTGATGAATGCATTTTTGGAGAAGAATATTCTTTCTATCTTTTATTCTAAACATACTTTTGGAGAAGAATATTTCTATCTTTTATTCTGAACATACTTTTTGGAAGGGGTGCAAGTGGGCAACGGTTATCCAAACATGCACTAATTAGGAAGTTGGGAAGAGTAAAGGTTCACTTAGAAACTAACCCAATCTCCAACTACAAAGAGGCTAATTAGTACTGGGTTTAGGAGGACCTTCTTTCTCACCAAAGCATATAAATCCATTAGAGCAAGCACAAAACTCCAAATGATTTGTAAGCCCATTGAAGCTATCAAGTAACTGCACAATTACCAGAGGAACATTCAGTGTCTTAAGTTATTCTACATCCAACATCCAAGCATTGCTATTGAAGTATTGATGAATAATGCAAGACTAGTTTCTTGACCACCACTCAATCAAAAGCAAAATATTTCATGAGTAACATGTTTTTATTACAGTCTAGAGAAGCAAGAACATAGACTTGAATAGAAAACAATAAAGTTGAATGGTTGATAATCAGAATTCAGGAGCTATATCACAGTCCCATTCCATTGAGATTTCACTGAAGATCTCCATCCTTTGCAAACACCCTTGTTCATCTCGACCATGAGCCTAGTTTCTACCTAGCTGCGGTCATTCTATTCAGTATTATACTGCCACATCAGTCACCCTTTCCACAAAGAGCCAAGGTGCATAAAGACACATTCAGTTTGTTTCCTCAATTCTAGTATCCAAGGAAAAAGCCAGTGACAGTGAAAAAACAGCTTTAAATGATAGGTTCATGGATATGATGCATTAAAGAAGTGAATCAAGATCTGAAGGTAAAATGCATTGCCTCTTTATAGGAACAGGGCAAAATAGAGGAGGGGAGCATACGGATCATGATCCCCTGCACTGCAGTTTTTATTTCAACTGCATCAATCGCAACCATTTATATATACTTAAATAAAATATTTATAAAAACATAATTTAAAAAGAATGGACAGTGAAAGATTGAACTGCACCTCCCTGCAGTTATTTTCCAACTGTAGGGGATCCAAATCCCATTTGAACACATTCAGACCACACCAATTAATCTAAATCAAGATACCAACCATACATAAAATGTGTAAATCTGTTGCAACAAAATCACCTAATAGACCTAATTATTCAGTGGTAAAGACATTTTTTTTTCCATAGAAAGTAAATCAAAACAAGTATACATCTTGAGTGCTTCAAAATCATTCGGAATTGAATAGTTCAACTAACTAGTAGGTTGTGTCCTCCCAATTCGAAAATCAAAGAGCAAGCAGAGTCTTGCAAGGACTGTTAAGGACTAGAGACACATACATATAGCCAAAGTGACTAATAAAATATGAAAAATCAATAAGTATTTTGTTGGCCAGACATGGAGATCCCTGCATTCACACATTCACATATTCATAAACCGTAACTGTCAGATGAAGATCGGATGATTCACATATCGTATACATATTTTAAGTTAGATTTGTGAGATGAAATATGAGTCCTTCAATCATTATCCTATGGTTACGATTCATTGAATGCATGAAATCTCTTGACATCCATAAACTCAGCCATGAAGATGAATGGAGCATGATTCAATTGACAAACATATCACATATGATATGACTAATGTATTTTGAGAACACAACACAACACTCATGAAAATCACACCAAACAAAAATGAATGCAGGTTAAAGTTTCGCAAAACAAAAACAAATTTTTTACTTGAATGAGAGGGAGAAGGGAATTGAGTAATTACCAAAAGGCAGTCAAATTAAAGAAACTGATTGTGGTAGCCATGGAAGCAATAGACCCAGCAGCAAAAACGAACTGTGACATCCTAAGAACAAGCCCAAGAACAGTGCCAGGTGTCCCACAGAAATCCTTCATCTTTCTCCACCAAATCAAAATCAATGCTCAGAAACCTCAATGCCTAACAATGAACAACCATCTTCAGATTCCAGACCAATGTAACAAAACAAATCACCAATGAACCAAAAAGGTGAGACTTTTAAGTTTTAACATCCACTTCACACCCACATGATACACACCAGAAGTCACAAGCAAACAGGAAGATAAGACTGGAAAATGAAGACAAATATAAGAGATTCCAAGTTGAATTTTGAATCTGGGTGGACACAACACAACAAATTAGACTGAAAAAAAAAGGCTCAAAATTGAAGAGGTAATAATGTAGCAAAGATAAAAGAGGGCATGAACAATTAATAATATGCTATTTTTTTGATATTTTTTTATAATATTAATAATATGCTATTAATTCATTATCAATTCATATTACTTTATTTGCATAAGTTTTCAAGTATGAACTATGAGAGAGAGACAGAGACAGAGACAGAGAGCTATGTTAATGTTAATACGCTATTTTAATATTATTAGATCTTTGAGCTTAATTTTGACCATTTTTAAAAGTAATATTGCTTTATTAAAGAAACAATTATGATATTAAAAATATGAAAGTGTAATAGTAGTAATAATTTTTCAATAAAATTTTGTTACTTTTATTTAGATAGTTAAAATTAATTTCAAGGACTGATATAAATATTTTTTATTAAACATTATTCCTTAATTTAATTTTGAGTTTAAACACGTCATATTAAAATAAAGAAAAATGTTTTTTATTTTTTAAAAATTTCATTTAATCAAATAAATGTTTTTTGCCAATTTAAAACATATTATCCCTATAATTGTTTCTTATATAAAAAATATTCACTATTGATTATATATATATATATATATATATATATATATATATATATATATATATATATATATATATATATATATATATATATTATAATTATGTTTAGTAAATTAAACTATGTAACCAACAGAGCCTAGATTTTGTTAGATTTTTCTGGATATAGCCCTCATTTTTAACCCATACACTAACCTTTTTAATTGTTTTAAAAAATATTATATTGATCTTCTTTATATATTACTCTAACTATCTTAATTCTTTTAAAAAAATATTACAACGCATACTTCTATAAGGTAGGTTGATGTAAGTTAAAGGTAATTTACTCTTAAATTTTTTTAGATAAATGTCTTTACAATTAACTAATAACATTATTAATATTTTCTTATATATAACATTATTTTTTATATATTTTATATTTTCTTAAACTTAAAAAAAACTAGTGTAATGCAAAAATATAGATTTGAAACATATGAAGATTTGAAACATATAGATGTGAAAAGTTAATAAAAATAAAATGAAGTAAAAATATAAATATTTAAAAAATACAAAAAAAAAACGGTTAATTATTGCTTTAGTATGTGTTAAATAAGTAAATTAAAATTTTGCTCCCTAATTTTATTTCATTTTGTTTTCAATCCTCTAAATATTTTAAGTGATTGTGTTTTGTTCCTGTAAAATAAGCAAATTTTAGTTTTGGTCTCTAAATAACTATTTTTTATTCTAGCAAAATGAGCCAATTTTAATTTTGGTCTCTAAAATTACATTCTTTTCCTTTTATCTCTTTAAAATTAGAAAATATAATTTTTCTATAGAATGAGGAAATTTGGTTTTGTTCTATGTAATTTTATTTATTTATTTTCATCTCATAAAAGTTTGAAACCATTATTTTATTCACTATCATTCATTTTAAGACTAATAAATAGAATTTATTTTTTATTATAAAAAAAGACAAATGCTTATAATATATTCTTATTCACACATTCTATTTTTTTGGGTGAAATTGGACTTACTAAATATGTGAATCCTATTTTTTATTTGTTGTGTCTCATTCTAAAATTAGTAGGACTCACATACATTTTAACAAAAGGAGAAAATATTTTAAAAGGGACATTTTATTAAATATTTCAGGATCACATGTCTACGGTTTCAACCAATCTCTACATGACATTTATTTAAGTTTTTCAGTTTATAACAGAATTAAGAATAATTTATTAGATGTGGAGATTAATAGGGACCGTTATTTCTTTTTGGAAGGCAAATAGGGACCATTATAATCCCACACCATCTAATAATTTCTTGTGGAAAGCATAAAATTATCTCTTCCACCCGAGTTTTTCATTAATTCCTCATCAAGAAATTGACACAGTGGAAGTTCCAAAGTTTGTTACATTTAACTCCCTTAAATGAGGTCATAGTTACTTTTACAACGATTGAACACTAGTTAATATGCTGAAGTTAAAGTCGAATAGTTCGGATAATATTCGAGTTTGATCCTTAGGAAAAATAATTCTTTGTCAGACATTATTTACCTCCCGATTAAATTTGGATTAGTCAGGATCTTTTTTTCCTTGAAAAATCAAAAGATTAAGACGAAAAAAAATCACTTTTACAATATTCTACTTGTCAAATCTTGAAATGTAGTAGAGGATTCTACTTGTCAAATCTTGAAATGTAGTAGAGGAGAAGTATCCTTCATATATTTTGTTCAGTAGTGAGCTGTAAATTCTGGAATTGAAAATTCTCTATATTTTGCAGGATTGTCTTCAGATAAAAGTTCCATGATGGGACCATAAGTCCTTGAAGATGGATGAATGCTGGACTAAAAAAGCATACAATGGAGACTCTTGGACCTGCAGTATTTGCCGGTACTCTATGTTGACCACTCTTGAATTTGTCATTTGAGATAAGTTGGCATTCAAGAATATTAGGAATTAGCCATATTGGTGAAGGATCACATATAATAAACTGAAAGAAGCCAAAGTGATAAGTCAAGTCAACAGTTGAGATTCAAAACTAAACTATGAATGATATCTAGTGATACAAAGAAAAATTGTCCTTCCAATACTTGTTTACATTTATGTGGATTATACTCTCCTCTCTTATTTGTATAATTGGTCCTTGCTGTTCCTATATTTCCTAAGTTTCAGTCCCTTAAAAAAACAGAAGTTTTACTTTGTATATGCCATCATAGGAACTAAAACTTGTGATTTTTACATATAGAAAGAAACCAATGTGATAAAGTCAAGTCAACAATTGAGATTCAATACTAAACTATGGATAATGCCTAACAAAGAAAGAAAAATTGTCCCTCCAATACTTGTTTACATTTATGTGGATGATATTCTCCTCTCTTAGTAGTATACAATTGTCTTTGCTCTTACTATTTTTCTTATGTTTTAGTCCCTAAAAAATTTCAGTTTTAGTATTATATATCCTTATAGAAATTAAAACTTAAGTATTTTTAATAAAGATTGATTTCTAAATGAGACTATAAGACTATCAGAGAAGGAACTATATGTTAGATTTCATCTTAAAGTCAGGCCTTAAGTGAAATTGTTCAACAAATATATAAGCTGCATTCCAAGAATTGAGGATGTGACACTTTAAGATATAAGCTACACACAAAGAATTGAGAATGTGGGACTTTCTCCAACACCCTCCTCTACATTAGCCTACTATAACAAATGGATTATAAGCTCCAATACCATATTAGATTTCATTTTAAAACCAACTGGCCTTAAGCGAAATTGTCCAATAGATATATTAACTACACCTTAGGAATTGAGGCCGACAATGTGAGACTTTCCATCAGTATAATTTAAGCCTCAATCAAGAAAGGAGAGTATAGTTTATAAGTTCTTGTTAATATGAACCTAATAAGTATGCAATAAGGGGGATGGTATTCAGTGGCAGGAAAAGAAAGACAAAGACATGTTTGTAGAAAATCGCCAATGTTAAACACTAGAGCCCCAGGCACAGGGGTTACATCGATTTGTGTGTTCTGATGAAGAACTTGGAGGCCACCTATATGGCCTTGTAGAAGCACTGTGATGAAATTAACATCAACATGCTTTATGGTTCCCAGAGTTAAGTTTGGTTCAAGATAGGAAGGATAGTAATGACCAAAAGCAAATTGTCCCACATCGCAACTTGTATCTCTTAAGTAGGTTGAATTCAAACTAAGAGCTTCTGATAATAACTCAAACAATAAAGTCCCTAGTTTCATTACTTGATTTGAGTAATCCACCATTATGTCTTTACAAACAAATGAAACCAAAGATATGACTAGGAAAGAATCACACGTTATGAAAGCTACATCATCACAATAAAAAAAGTGTAGGGTAACAAGTAATATTTTATAAAATTGGGAAAAATATGTTTTTGGTCCCTATACTTTTGGCCAAACTTGGTTTTGATCCTTATAAATTTCTTCCCCATATTTGCTTTGACTTTGCTTCTGTAGATTTTCACCATAGTTCATCTTATAACTCCTTCAACTATGTATTGCTATTTTTGTAGAAGCAAAGATATCATGATGTTTTGATGATGCCAAAGAAACGTGCTTCTCAAGTTTGATCCAAAACAAGACTCCAAGAAATCTAAGATAAATGATGAAGTTAGTCTCTAGAGTCTTAGAAAGAAGTTTCCAAATTGATGTTGCATAAGTTATGGCCAAAGGTTTTTATCAAAAGGTTTTAAAAGAGATATTTACTCTCTGGTAATCGATTACCAGTGACTGTAATCAATTACCAGTGGCCAAAATGCTTACTGGAATGTTTTAAAATGTTTTTAATATTTTTGAAAGCTTGTAATCAATTACACAATGCTTGTAATCGATTACCAGAAGTTTTGAACGTTTTAAAACAGCCTTTATAAATTTGAATTTAAATTTCAAAGTTTGTAATCGGTTACAGAGTGTATGTAATCGATTACCAAAGTTAAAATTCAAATTTCAAATATGAAGAGTCACAACTCTTCAAAAAAACAATTGTGTAATCGATTACCAGTGAGGAATTTTCTAAAATAACTCCCAACAGTCACATCTTTTCAAATGATTTTGAATGACCATCAAAGGCCTATATATAGGTGACTTAGGACACGAATTTTACAAGAGAGTTTTTCTGAACTGAAATGTCTTATCCTCTCAAAAAGGATTCCTTGATCTAACACTTGCATATTCAATAAGGAATCTTGATTTATCTTTAATTGTAATATCCTTCTCTTAAAGAGAGAAACTTCTTCTTCTTTTTCTTATTCAAAGGAAATTGTTTAAGAGACCAGGGATCTCTTAAGTTGTAAGGATTCCTGAACACAAGGGAAGGGTTGTCCCTATGTGGTTCAGACTTTGTAAAATAAGTTTTACAAAGAGAGTGGAAAATCTCAAGTGGGTTGGACTTAGGCACGGGAAGTGGAAAATCTCGAGTTTGCATTTCTCTCTTCCCTTATCTCATTTATATTATTGCAATCAATTTTGTCTTGCATGTTTAAAGAACATTATTAAATTGGTTGCTGCTTCTTCTTCTGCATTCTAAGCCTATCCCTCTTAAGTTATTGAGGTCGCTGGTCCAACAAGTGGTATCAGAGCAGGATTCTTGTTTAAAGTTTAAAAACTTCAAGAATAGATATGGTCTCATTCAACTTTCCATTTCCTGAGGGAAATTCTATTAATAGGCCTCTTATGTTCAATGGCAAGGGTTATCACTATTGGAAAATCCAAATGTAGATCTTTATTGAAGCCATAGATTTAAATATATGGGAAGCCATTGAAGTTGGTCCCTTTATTCCAACAAAGGTAGTGGGAAATGCAACTATAAAAAAACCAAGAGAAGAATGGAATGATGATGAAAGAAGAAAGGTTCAATACAATTTAAAGGCAAAAAATATAATCACTTCTGCATTAGGCATGGATGAATATTTTATAGTCTCAAATTGTAAAAATGCAAAATAAATGTGAGATACATTACAAGTAACCCATGAAGGCACAACTGGTGTCAAGAGATCTAGAATAAACACTCTCACACATGAATATGAACTGTTTAGAATGTATCAATATGAGACCATAGAAGATATGCAAAAGAGATTTACTCATATAGTTAATCATCTTGCATCATTGGGAAAAATATTTCCTAATAAAGATCTCATTAACAAAGTGTTGAGATGTTTAAGCAGGTAATGGCAACCAAAAGTAACAGCAATTGCAGAATCAAGAGATCTCACTAATATGTCTCTTGCCACTCTCTTTGGAAAACTTCAAGAACATGAAATGGAACTTATGAGTCTCCATCAACATGAAGAGAATGATATAAAAAGAAACGGAATAACACTCAGAGCCTCATCATCTTCTATTCAAGAAGAAAGTGACAAAGAGGACTTGACTGAAATAGAAGAAGATGATGATTTCATATTTTTTGTGAAGAGGTTCAATAAATTTCTGAGAAACAAAAGAAATTAAAGGAAATCAAACATCAATCCAAAGAAGAAAGAAGAAGATTCCTCCTTAGCCCCAAAATTCTATGAATGCGATCAACCTGGGCACATGAGATTTGATTGTCCTGTCTTTAAAAGAAGAATGGAAAAATCCGACAAGAGGAATTTTAAAGAAAAGAAAGCATACATCACTTGGGAAGATAATGACATAAATTATTCAAGTGATTCAGTAAATAAAATCATAAATCTGGGTCTCATGTTGAAAGACTATGAAAGCGGAGAAGAGCAAAGTTGATACATTGATAGCAATTTCTCCAAACACATGGCGGGAGATGCATCAAAGTTTATTCATATTTCTCCCAAAGATAGTAAATATGTGATCTATGGAGACAACGAACAAAGGCCAATTGATCAACAAACCTAACAAGTGGTATCATTGATACCGAAAAGGTCACTTGTCTTTGATTGATTACTTTTGATTATTTTTGCCTATAATTATTAACTTTTGATTAAATTTTGATGCTTGTTTTCTACTTGAGTTTTGATTGTCCTTGATGATTATGATTGATAGTTATGTTGATTGTCATTGATAGTTATTTTTTATGATTGCTTTTGATTGTGTGTGTGATTGAATATGTTTGATTGTGTGTATGATTTTGTTTGTGTGTGTCATTGAATGTGTTTGATTGTGCTTGATTGAATAGAATGCTTGTGATTATGGTTGATTAGTATAGTTAGATATTTTTAGACATAGACATAGGTAATTTTTAAGAAAAAACCTAGTTTAGTGTTCTGGTAATCGATTACCATTACATGTAATCGATTACACAAGAACATGTAGCCTATAATCGATTATGGAAGTCTGTAATCAATTACCAGTAGGTTGTATACTCCTGTAATCGATCACTAATCCTTGTAATCAATTACCATTTGTCCTCGTCTATACATACACGCATTTCAGAAGCTGCAGTCCATGAAAAACCTCGAGTGATGGCACCCCTCTTTGCTCCCAAACTTTAAATCCTCGTATCTTCTTCGTTTCTTCACCAAATCACGTCCCACAAAGCCCAATCTTCATCATTTTCACTCCTCTTTCGATTCCACTGATTGAAATCTGCTAAAACTTCATCAAATGGCCAAATCATCGAAAAAGCGAAAGGGATCTTCCTCCACCACCGCCGCCGCTGCTGGCCATCGCCGCCATGGACCATCTGGAGCACTAACAGCACCAATTCATCCTTCATTGTCATCTCCTAGATCACCTACCTTATTCTCGTCAGATGATCAACGTCAAAGGTACTCCTCCTAATTCTGTAATAGAGTCATCTTAGACCCTAAGTACCTAAACATTGATTTCTTTGATGGTGAAACATTTGACTGCTATCAAGTGTTTCAAAACTCTGGATTAATTGATTTTATGTCTTTAAAATTGCCTCATTATCCTGAATTAGTTAGAGTCTTTTACAATAATTTGAGAATTCAGGATGGTGTAATCTACTTTGAGGTGCATAGCATTCCTATTGTCATTGATTAGTCTATGTTCTTTTCATTAACTAAATTACCCAGTCAAGGTGTTCCTTTTGAGGGCACCATTGTTGATGACTGGAAGTTCAATTATTCAAGTCATGATACTCACTGTATGGTCTGCAATGACCAGGCTGATATGACCGGCAAATTGTTTGCTGGGTCATTAACCTTTGATTGTCGCATCATGCACTACATAATTGTTAGAATTTTGCTACCCCGTTCATTTAATCTTGCTCAAGCCTCTGAGGAGGACTTGATTCTAATGTGGGCTTTTGATACCGGTCGTCAGATCGACTGGGCCTACTTGGTTAGGTACCGAATGCATAAGGCATTACGGGTCAATGCACCTCTTCCTTATCCTCAGTTGGTCACTCTTTTTCTTCATCACTTCCAAATTCCTTTGAATGATGAACCTTTTGTTCAAGTTAAGAGGTCTTTTGCAATTGGTGTTGGAGTGGTAACTTCTTTTGGGTACCGTATCACAACTTGATTAGTTTCAATCCATTTCCCTAAAGATAAAGATACTAAACTAACTCAAAAACCAAGATGTGCCGACTAGGAAGTGAAAAGAGATTGTAGAGTACTGCTACATAAATTAAATATTCTACTTGTTTCACTTGATTAATTCTTCAAAATCGCATCCAAGGGGTGATAACAAAATCTCTGAAACAAGTAAACAAAAACGTCCCCCCACGTACTTGTCATGCGGGCGATGCTTCAACAACTCGCCTCTGCCATTAATTCTCACTAATTTGCTATTGTAATCGAATCCCATAAGTTCTTTATTTTTGGCGAAGCATATCGAGCGAAAGCGACAAAGAGAAATAGAACGAAGGTAGCCATCATAAAAAAACAAATGAGTTGGTCCAAGATGATTGCACTTTGTATTCCTTCATGGTCCACATTTCATACATCATATAGTCTAGGATTGGAGCCCCGTTCAAGAACTCCCCTTGACTGAAGGAAAGATTATGATGATCAAGTATTCAAGCATACGCCTCTCAGTGAAGGTCCATGAATTGTTTCTCAAAGAGAAACATTCCACCACCATGGCAGGATATCTCATTGTTACAACAACTACCACATAGTCATCATTTGATGAGTCATACACAATGGCAAATAGAACAGGCAAAACATCCTTTGCCAAATTAATACAGCGAATTCGTTTGTAGAGGCCCGTTGACGGATTCCATATTACAAGATGAATGAAATCTAATAAGTACGAAAGTATTTCTAAGAGTATATATTTTCTACAAGTACCTTTAAGGGATACATCTTTGGGAGCAGTGTGTGGTGGTGGAAGTGGTGGGATATTGAAGACTACGTTGTCCATAGCAGAATCATCATCTACGTCTATGAAACTGACTGAGCTAGAAGCAATATTGCTAGATTTACATTTACAAGTGGAGTCCTCAATGAATTTTTCTGAGTCCACTTTCTCATTTCTCAAATCATAGACTTCCTTTTGTAAAGTGGTAAATTTTTTAATATGTCATCTAACTGTCTTTTGGAGTCTTGTTCACAAAGGTGAGTCTTTGTGCTTCTTCGTGTAATTCTTTGATTGCATCAAGTAGATTGTCATAGTTTGTGTTAGATTTAGAAAAAGAGTCACTTACATTGCTTTTGGTCTCATCCTCATCAATGTTGGCCGTGAGACACAAGTTTGCTTCTTGTTGGATCAAGTGGCCTCAAAATAATTAAGAAGGGGGGGTTGAATTAATTATTCCTAAACCTTTACTAATTAAAAATTTACTCTTCTAAGGCTTTTACTTACGTTGTTAAGAGAATAAGGAGTAGAAGAGAAACTTAATCAAAAGTAAAAGCGGAAATTAAAATGCACAACGGAAAGTAAAAGAGTAGGGAAGAAGGAGACAAACACACAAGAGTTTTTATACTGGTTTGACAACAACCCGTGCCTACATCCAGTCCCCAAGCGACCTGCGGTCCTTGATATTTCTTTCAACCTTGTAAAAATCCTTTTACAAGCAAAGATCCACAAAGGATGTACCCTCCCTTGTTCTCTTTGAACCTAGTGGATGTACCCTCCACTAGAACTGATCCACAAGAGATGTACCCTCTCTTGTTCTCAGTCAACAACCCAAGTAGATGTACCCTCTACTTGTACCACAAAGGATGTATCCTCCAATGTGTTAAGACAAAGATCTCAGGTGGTTAAACCTTTGATACTTTGAGAATGGGGATACAAAAGAATTCTCAGACGGTTAGTCCTTTGAACAATTTTGTATAAGGGAATGGGAAGAATCAAAAGAATTCTCAGACTGTGTCGTTTTGAATTCTTTGACAAGGGAGAAGGGAGACACAAAAGAATTCAGGCGGTTAGTCCTTCGTTCTTTTGGAAAAGGGAGAAGAGAGACACAAAAATAATTCAGGCGGTTAGTCCTTAGCGAATTCTTTTTGGCAAAAGGAGAAGAGATGAAAAGAATGAATAGCACAAGTTTTCAAGGTTTAGAAAACCAGAAAACCTTGGAAAGCTTTTGGCACAAAGAAGAAGAAGAAGTTCAAAGATATTCAAGGCTTGTAAAGGATTGTATAAGATTGATTGGAAAAGTGTATTGAAAAGTAAATCAAAGTCTTGCTTTTATAGACTCTTCATGTCTGGCCAAGAGGACCATTTAGAAGAGTTATAACTTTTAGAAAAACTTAAAACCAATTTGAAAAAGTCAAAAAATCATTTGAAGAGTTACATCTTTTGATTTATTTAGAAACAATCACTGGTAATCGATTACCAAATCAGTGTAATCGATTACACAAAGCTTTTATGTGAAAGGATGTGACTCTTCACATTTGAATTTGAATTTCAACGTTCAAAGGCACTACTAATCGATTACCAAAACATTGCAATCGATTACAGCTTTTTGAAATCAATTGGAACGTTGTAAATTCATTTGAAAACTTTTTCAAATCTATTTTGCTACTGGTAATTGATTACAACAATCTGGTAATCGATTACCAGAGAGTAAAAACTCTTTGGAAAACATGTTTTGAGAGAAATTCATGTGCTACTCAATTTTTGAGAAAACCTTTTCATACTTATCTTGATTAAGCCTTCTCTTGATTCTTGAATCTGGATCTCTTCAATCTTGATTCTTGAAATCTTGATCTCTTGAATCTTGATTCTTGAAATCAACTTTTCTCTTGAATCTTGAAGTGTTCTTGATTCTATCTTGAATATCTTGAACTCATTCTTTGATTGACCTTTGAGCTTTTTGTCATCACCTTTGTCATCATCTTTTGTTATCATCTTTGTTATCATCAAAACATCTTTGAATCACTCTTGATTCATCATAAAGCTTTGCTTCTACACTTCTTCTTCCTCAATTGAGTCACTTAAAAAACTAGCATCATTATCATCCCATGCTTTCTTTTCTTCTGTAATGGCTTCTTTTGCTTCTTATCACCTTCTTGTTGTTTCTTGAGGTAGGTTGGACAATCCGTTTTATGTGGCCTTGCTTCCCACACTCAAATCATGTGTAGGTTGTGGGAGTAGAATCATTTTTCTTCATGCTCTTATTTTGAAAGTTCTCTTTGTCTCTTTATTTCTTCTTCACGAACTTGGAGAACTTCTTAACAAGTAAATTCATATTTTCATTATCCGAAGGGTCTTCATTACTAGCTTCATGATGTGAAGTACTTGTTTTAAGGCTAATCCCTTCTTTTTCTTGTCAAATTCTTCATCCTTGAGTCTTTCAAGTTCTAACTCATATTCTCTTAGCTTACCAAAAAGTGTAGCTACTGCCATTGTAGCTAAATCTTTAGATTTCGATATCACTCTACTTTTGGGTTGTCAAGTTCTATTAAGATTTTTTTAGAACTTTTACATTAAGCTCCTCTCTTTCAAATGTTTTTCCAAGAGCCAACAAACGATTCACGACATGTGTAAAACACTTCTGCACAACGAAAATGCTTTCTCGAGGCAACATTCTAAACATTTTGTGTTCTTGAATGAGAGTATTTTTTTTTGCCATCTTGACTTCTGTAGTACATTCATGAGTCACTTCTAATATTTCCTAAATTTCTTTGGCATCTACACATTCAGAAGCACAATAAAACTCATCAAGTGTTAAAGCGGAGGCTAGAATATTTTTAACTCTAATATTATATTGAGCACACCTATTTTCTTCTGGTGTCCAAGAATTAAAATCTTTTTCTTCCTCTTTTCCATCAACAATAACTTTAGTAATGTAAGGACCATTTACAATAGCATCTCATACTCCTTTATCAATGGATTCAAGAAAAAATTTCATGTTACTTTCCAAAATGGATAGTTTTCTTTGATAAGAGAATAGGTCATTTTATAGATGCACCTTTCGCAAAGATTTGGTGATTTTCAGCCATTATGAGGATCTTTTTTTAAATCCGTTTGAATGACTATCAAATAAAGCTCTTATATCAATTGTTAGAAATAATGACAAGAATTATCATAAACAGAGAAGGGAGGTGAATTGGTTCCAAAACAATTTATGACCCCAAATGAAAATTTTTCATAAATACTTTACTTAATCCAAGAGATATAGGTGTGTTGCAAATACACTTTGATTCCTTAAACTCAAGCAAACACTTACCCAATTATGAACAACAATTATTCAAAGCTCAAAGAATACAAATCTTATGCAAGAAGCAATACAAGAGATGGTTAAAGGAAAAGATACCCACGACAATTTATACTGGTTCGATTTCTAGAAAATCTACATCTGGTTTATTCAAGCAATCCACTTGAATTTTTTCACTATAGCCTTTTAAGTTACAAACAAACTCACAAGTAAATGCACACCACAAATGCCTAAACTCTTGAAAACCTATTCTAAAACACATGTAGAAAACCAACTACATGCAAACCATTGAGAACCCTACTCAATGAAAAACGAAAAACAAAATCACAATTAAGGAAAGATTTCACCTTGCCTATGAAAGATATGAAAGTTTTGAAATACTCCCTATATAGCCTCAAACTACTCTTCATGATCCATGCCAAGATCCATTGAATCCATGTGAAATGATGTTTTCAATCAAGGATCAAGGTGGTGATTACACTCTGAAATTTTTAGAAACCCTCTCAATGAAAATGCAATGAAAAATATGAGAGGAAATTATGTCACACTGAAATCCTTTGAAAAACTCATTTTTATAGCCTCTAAACTAAAATAGTTGATTATGCCATAGAGATAGTTGACCAAATTGTTCTTTGCATCACCTAGGTTTTCTGAAGAATATATAGTCAATTATATTACCATTTAATCGATTGTTTGTGAAAGTGAAAAACTTCTTCAGAATCATATAGTCGATTAGACACTTAAGATAGTCAACTATTTGCGAGTTGTTCTCAATTATGAGAATTCAAAGGCTCAATATAGTTGACTATAATAGCATATAGTCGATTATCATGATGCAAAGTTGAAACTTAGTGATTTAAAAAACTAAGTTACTAATTTCAACTCTTTAAGGCTTAAGATCAATGACCAATGCAATGATTAAATGTAGAGTAATATTGATCTACTTCTCCTAGTCTAGGATGCATGTATGCATGATTTATCGCACACATTCAAGCATTTTAAGTATAAACAAACATTCTAATAATGACTAAGGTTCCTTAATACAAATACATCATCATTATCAAAATAAACTAAAAGTCTTCATCTTCATTTACTCTTTATGTTTACAAAGTGGTGGGTGTGTTTGTGGGCGGTGCGTCAAAAGACAAGCCCAATTTGTACTAGAATATGTAATAGTGTCCTTAATGTCATTAGTTTCTGCCTAGGTTGTGCAGATTGTGTTTGAATCAGTTTGTGTTTGTTTCGATCAATTCAAATTCAATTGTTGATAGTTGTTCTTAGTTCATATAAAATTCTGAAATTTTTTAGTTTAATCCTTGTGCTAGTTTGTGTTTAGGACTTTTATAATAGCTTGATTTAAAGATCTTGTTGTGTGGTTACATGATTTGAAGTGGAAAAATTATGATTAAAGAAAAAACAACAAGTGTGGACAGGTTTGAGGTTTGAGATTCATAGTGTTTGAGTTTGTTCTTGCTGCAATATGAATGAAAATATTGAATAAAGCTAGAGCTTTAGTTTGTGAATTTTCCCTCCGCAAATGCTCCATGCTCCATGCCTCCTTCATTTTGTAGTTTTTTGTTATTTCAAAAACGTACAATATTTTTAATGTGTGCATGAAGGAAGACAAGGACATTTTTGTCCTAAAATTTTATTAAACAAGCATGAGCCTTGCATGTGATGAATTTGGGTTAACAGAACTAACACTGTTATGTGGATGGGGTGCAAGTGGAACAAAATTGCAAAACTTAGGAGAGGTCTGTGTAGGGGTCATGAACGGAAGGGGTTCAAGTGTAATAAATCCTAAATTGAGAAAAAATGAATATAACTTACTAAAAAAAAATATAAAATATGATATTGGTCCCTTAAAATATTTTGGAATGTTAGTTTTAATCTCTATAAAAATTTAATACTTTTAGTTTCTATATTTACGTAAAATATATTTTTAATCTCTCACCAAGGACTAAAGTCACATCACCTGTAGTAAATGTAGGGACTAATTAAATTTTGGATAAATAATTATTTTTGTCCTTTAATATGTAATCCGCTGACAAATGCGTCACTAAAAGATGAAAATACAAAATTTAGTCCCCGAAAGTTTAAAAAGTATGACAAATATATTTTGCTGTTAACTTCCGTCTGTCACCGTTAATAAAATAATCTACGTGGCATAGAAGGACGAATTTGTCACTGAAATGATTGTCAACGTGGTCATGCTGATTAGATTGGACAAAAATGTCAGTAAGATGCCATTTTTAAACGTAAATATCAGTAATTTTTTGTTGGACAAAAATGTCAATAATTTTTTTTTGACCTAAATATCAGTACGTTCCATTGGACCAAAAATGTTGATAAGTTACCATTATTGGATGCAAATGTTCGTAATTTTTTATTGTACCTAAATATCAGTATGTTTTTATTGAACTAATTTGTTAAACCCGAAAATTCATTTCATTTAAGGGTAAAATATAATTTTAAGATAAATTTCTACTATTTTTTATCGTTATAAGCTTAACATTACAACAATTACTTAAAAATATATATTGACAAACATAATAATAACGATAATATTGATTATCAATCATAATTTATTTGTCACAATAGAAATTATCTAAAACAAACATTGTACCAGTTTACTAAAATAAAATATTACAACAATATACCAATCATTACGAATTTTTCCAAATTACCCTAAAAGATAAATATATCTCATATTTCACTTCTTCGAATTTTGGTTATTTTATTAACGGTGACGGACCAAAATTAACGGTCGGATATATTTGTTGCACTTTTTACACTTTTGGGGATTAAATTTTGTATTTTCATCTTTTAGAGACATATTTGTCAGCGAGTTACACATTCAGGAACAAAAGTAACTATTTTCCCATTCATATTCTCAGAGAATGGGAAGACGAAAAGTCAAGGAAATATTATATGACAATTATGTTCTTATATTGACAGTTAGAGATGATCACGTTGACAATTATTTCAATAAAAAATTCGTCCATCTGTGTCACGTAGATTATTTTATTGACTGTGACGGCTGGATATATTTGTCGCACTTTTTATACTTTTGAAGACCAAATTTTGTATTTTCATATTTCAGAAATGCATTTGTCTGTAAATTACACATTGATATTTACCCTTAAATGTTGGCGAAAAAACTATGTCACAATGCTAGAATATGAAAAATTAACTAAGTACCCATTAAAATTTTGTGCAACTTTACCCAAAACATTCAGTGCCAAATTATCACAATTACATCATTAGTAATTTTGGTGCCATGTCAAACAAATATCTACTTGTGAATTCACAGACAACTTAGTAGGCAGTGTGATTCTAATAAAGATTATTTCACATTGCTAAAAACTCTTGAGGTGTTTTAAAAAGTTATTTACAAAACTAGCTCCGATAGTTATAATAAATAACAAGAAGTAGAAATTCTCATCTTCTCTTTCTTTTGAGTATGCTTAAAGAGAAGAGTAAATCCAATTTTCTCCTTTAGTTGATTAGAGACAAGGCAAAATTAGTTGGAGATGATTATAAAAAAATTATTTTAGTTAATTTGTTTCTATGGATTTTTTATGCAAATATCAATTGGTGTGATAAGGGTATTAGTTTTTTTTTTTTAAGTGTATAAGGGCACTAGTTAAGGTGAAAGTAAAGGAGGAAAGTCTTTTTTTTAGCATGTAAAATTTCGGTCCTTATAATTCTTAATAAAAAATTTCCTTTTTTTCTTGATAAAATTTAATTTTTATAGAAAGTTGTATGAAACATTTTTATTTAAGAAATTTGATATTTTATATCAATTCATCTTCATATATATAGACATAATTGATTGATTAAACTTGACTACTGCTCTACACGTTTGAATTTTTTTATATGCAATTATGTTTGATTTATTATTATTAATTGATGGGAAGGTAGAGAAAGGGATCTAATAGTAGAAGGCAAGGTGGTGGATGGTTGGTGATTACATTGAATTGTAAATTGAAACGAAAGCGATGAAGTATAAGTATTCTCCCTTACGTTACAATTACATTTTTAAGAATGATTACAATATGTTTTTCATTTCCGGTAAAATATTCAAAATTTGATTTTAGTTTTTATAAATTATTCTGTTTATTTTTCTTACTCAAAATTAAAATTAAAGTGTATAATTTTCTAATTTCGAACTAGGTTTGGATCCTCGGGTACGTGAAATTATTTTAATTGAAATTTTAATATAATAAAAATTATCACAAATTATAAAAATAAAAAATATAAGAATACTGTGACGATTATTAAAATCTGCTAAAGAAAAAAATAAAAAATAAATCCAAGAATCAGCCACGGTAGCTCAACCAAACGGCCACCACCTCTAACACCGAAATCTGAAATTCCTTACCCCCAAATCAATAATAAACATTAAAATTATGTTTAGATGAATACTTTTAATAAAATAATTCATTTTAAATGAGATATTAGAAATTAAATATTTATTATTTTAATAGAGAATTTTAATCTTTGTTAAAATTGAGAATTTAAAATTTTACTAAAAGAGATAAAATTTCTAAAATTACTCATTTGCTAATAAAAAAGTGTCTCAAACTGGATGATGTTTTTCTCTTTTATATATATATATATATATATATATATATATATATATATATATATATATATATATTTTTTTTTTTTTTTCTATCCCTCCCAATTGTTCATTTGTTGTTGTTTTTCTCCTGCAAACTTTCCTCACTGAAATCCAAACCCACCAATAATCATCTTCGCCAGAATCTCAACCCATCGATGATCATTTCCACACTCTCCACCGCGGCGGCAAAAAAAGTTGAACCAAACCAATAACAATACTAAGTGTTTGGACGAGTTGTGTTGCAGAGAGAAAGTGAGGAGAAAGAAAAAAATTTATTTAAAATTAATAATTAATAACAATTTTGAATTTATATAAAAATAAATTCAAGACTAAAATAATTCAAACAAATTATTTTATAATTGAATGAAATTTAATTACTTTCAGCATTTCAAATTTTTTGATATTTTGATAGAGAATAAAATTCTTTATCCATACACATGCTAAGCATATTCAGAAAACAAATGTACAATATGGAGGCAACGTCTCTGGATCAGAGAGCGCGTCGAGGAAGGAACGCTTGGGGGAGGCATTGTCATCGCCGTTGAAGCCAACAAAGTATTCGTAGTCCTTATTGAGAGGAGCCTCTCTTTGCTTTTCTCCAAGAAACTGTGTCTGAATGACCCCACTCTCGTAGCCATTCTCTCTCGACTGCGACGCCAGGGTCCACGGAGCCATAGCGGTGGGATTCTGATGACTCCGCAACCACCGTGCAATGGCAGTGTGACAACGATCGAGGAAGGCCTTCCTTAGTCACACCGGCGGCGGTGCAGAGCACCAGAACTCCACTGACCGTCGAATCCTTAGATCTGGATAGTCACTCTCTCCAAATCTTCTAGATCTCGCTCAAATCACTCATTCGTCTCTCTTCTCCGACGATGACGGTGAAGGCATGGGCTATGGTGGCTTGGTTGGTGGTGGTTGTAGGTGAGGGAGAGACACAGAAGAACGAGAGTGAGGTTTTGATTTGGACTAATGAAGTGTTGACGCATGTTGCACGAATCACCACGTATGATCGGTTATTAAGAAAACTTAAGTTCTGACTAAAAAAATATAATATTTTAATTTTATGAGAAAAAAATAATTTTTTTTAGTAAGAAGTAAATCCAAACTTTAGATGTTTTACCGTAAAAAAAAAACATGTTTTAGTTTTTAACAATTTACATCGCTTGCGTGACACCCTCAACTTCCTTTAACTATTCCAAATCCAAATCTTATACACATAATAATAATAATCTCATTTAATAATTTAATACATTAAATTTAATCAAATTGACCACCTTGTTCTGGTCACTGCCACTCTCTCCTCTCTCTCTCCAACAATATTATATTTCATTTCGTGTTCCTTGCTTCACTCTCTCTCTCACTGTCTTCCCCGTTATTCTCTCTCCGAGCTTCACTCTCTTCGCCTCTGCCAAAGGGAGTAAAATGGGGTTCTCCTCCTTTCTGGGTCGTGTTCTCTTTGCCTCCCTTTTCATCCTCACTGCATGGCAGATGTAAGTGACCTTTTCACAGATCTATCGGATTCGTAAAAAGGAGTTCACTTTCCACTTTGTTTTCGATTTTTGGATGTGGGTTTTCGTTTTCTCGCCTTTGGGTTCAAGGATTGACTGTAAAGTGTCTTTTAGGATTTGGGGTCACAAGTTTGAGTCCATCATGATTGATAAATTGATTGGATTTGTTTTTTAGTTTGATATGATCTACTAATAAATGGAATTGTTAATTTGCTAGAATGTAGGTGATATTGTTGTATATTGTTAATTGTTAGTATGTGTCAATTATCTCTTGAGCGAGGTTTAAAAAAATGTTCCTAGACTGTGATTTTGGGCGCAACATTCCGTGTCCGCAATTGCGGACACATCAGCTGCATTTTTTCACAAATTAAAGATCATGACGAAATTGCTACCACAATTTAAAACCTTTTGCTTTTGAGTATACTGTCATGTTGAATGTGAAGTGGTGTTGAATATTAGTGAGAATCAATGTCCTATGAAATGTTGAGTTGCATCGTTTGTATGTTGATTTTCCTTTTAAGTTACTTCCTTTGATTCATTGAGGATTTTGAAGTTTGCACTAAGTACTCAGACTTTGATATCAAATAAGGTATAGAGCCTAAGCTGATAGATCTAATAGGGGAGCCAATTTTATGTGTCAAGAAACTTCTGGTTTAGGTTAAAATTAAATCTAGTCATGAAAACAAGATAAATCCCATTGTTTCCTTTACTAGCCAAAAACCCCATTAATGGTCAAGCCACAAACATGAGATTCACCGGCTGCAAATCTTGATGTTGACTAATTCGCTGACTATATCTGAATCTCAGCTCCAATTCCTCTGTGACTCATACACCAAACACTAATATTAACTTGTTAATTGGAATCTAATTTGATTTGGTTTTGCAACTTCCCTAGAGGTGCATCACCGGGTTATGATTTGATTAAATGTTTGACTTATGTCATACACCTTGTTTGAAAAAAATTTAGCAAACCAGATGTTAGGTACCTCAAGAAATTTTGGTTTGCTAATGTGTGTACTGCTTTGTGTGGCAGAATTGCTTATATGTGAAGCTGTTAAAGTGAAATAGTTCTATTAGAGCAAGTTTTTGTACTTTTGTATTGATATAATGTTTATGTTTCAAGGTTTAATGAATTTGATGCCAATGGTGGACCCATCTCGAAAGAGTTGATTCCCAAACTCACTGTGGTGAAGAAAAATTTGTCCTCTAAATTGGGGGTAGCACTACCAGATATTGATGTAAGGCCATTTTTTTTTATCACACTATTCTTTTAGCTAAATAGATTTCATTATTTTCTTGTAGTTCCCTTCCTGATTGGCATACTAAATACAGGCCCGGCAATTCATTGCTACTATCATATTTCTTAAGGGGGTAGGAGGGATTTTGTTTGTGTTTGGCAGCACATTTGGATCTTTCTTACTGGTAAGGGTTTGGCCTCTTAGTTTGCATTATGAAATTGTTATTCTTAATCTTAAATTGTATTTTTAAAGCTTTTGTCATTGTTGTAGTTCTAAAGAATTGTAAATCCTGATTGAATTTTTTTCCCTTCTGTGGCTTCTGCATCTAAGACTTTTTGTTGTTGTTATTGTTGTTGTTGTAGCTTTTGCATCTGGCAATTACTACTCCACTTCTGTACGATTTCTATAACTATAGACCCGGCAAGCCTAAGTACAATCAGCTGCTGAATGATTTCTTGCTGGTTTGTCTAAACTTCTTTTACTTGATGTCTTGCTAATTGATATGATTTCATTTGTGTGAGAACTTGATATATATATATATATATTGTGCTGGTTGCTTTTGATGGCAGAACACAGCACTTTTTGGGGCATTGCTATTCTTTATTGGAATGAAGAACTCAATTCCCAGGAGTCAGCTCAGGAAGAAGACCCCTAAAGCTAAGACAGTTTAGAAAAAATAGAGCAGATGTATTAGTGTGCCAAAATGCTTAGTTTCGGCATTAAGTATTTGATCTTCAGCTGAGTTTGGAATAGTTACTTAGACCTATTAAGATTATTTTGTTTATTTGTCAGATGGATTATAATTTGATAACTGATATGCTTCCCCTTTCACTTGCAATTCTATTTTGCTTGGCACAAAGAAATTTAGCGAAGCTATGGTCAGATTTGATGTCCAATATGCTTCGTGAGAAAACACATTTCCTTGTTGGGAGCAGAGTAAATTTCATACTTAATACCCCTTCAAATTGTTTGATTTTAGTCTAATTCTTTATAATTCAAGCATGATTACAAAGATAAAATTGAGCAAATTATACCATGTTGATTTTGGACATCAAATTTTAGGCCTTGTTTCTGTGACCAAAATTTGCCGTTGGTGTAAAATTTAATCTACGAGAACTGAATTACAAAATTTTATCTTCACTAAATTGAGATGTTTCTACATGAGAAACAAACTGAATCCCCAGTCAAGTGTTGATCAGCATGGTAGGTGTCATTCTGATGGAGACGAGTGGTGGTGTTAAGATAGATGAGTCACGTAACAGTCCGTCCTTTTTATGGAGCCACCATATAAATTCGGCTCATGATGCTACCTACTACCCATTTATTCGGTCATGAAATGAATCAAGATTTTCGTATTTTCATGGTGCTCTAAAAGAAAAGAAAAAAGAAATAATAATAATAACAACCAGCTATTGCTCTAACAGAAAAAAAAAAATCAACACCAAAGTCAACACAAGCATAAAGAATGGTACAATGGATTTCTTTTTCTTTTTTTGAATACAATGAATTGACTCTCAACTTCTGAAGAAATTATTATATGGTTCGAAATTATTATGTAGTCTTTGAATAATCTTAAACGACATAAGATCAAGTTTTATTAATTTTTTTTAATTAAAAAATTAATCATGTGTAACATAACAATTGGTTAGATTTGTGAATATATGATAATTTTGAATTATTTAATAATTTCTTTAAATTTTATTAGTCTTTGAATAATCTTAAACGACATAAGATCAAGTTTTATTAATTTTTTAAAATTAAAAACTTAATCATGTGTAACATAACAATTGGTTAGATTTGTGAATATATGATAATTTTGGATTATCTAATAATTTCTTTAAATTTTATTATTAACATGTCTTAACATAAGTTAGCAATTGTTGCCAACAATCTAATTAGGTACAATTGTTTACTGCTCACATGCATTCCCCTGTCCTCAAATGACCAAGTAAAGATGCCAACAATCTCATTAAGTACAGTTATTGATCACATGATTCCTCTACCCTCATGTGACCAAGTAAAGACGCAACAGGCCTTAATCAAAATGCAAGGGTGGAAAAAGAGAAGTGGTCTTGTGGTGGAATGCTTATGCAGGAAAATTCTTTCTTTCTGCAGGTGGTAGCAGAAATTTATCATCGAATTCAATTATTTAGATACAAGAAGAGTGTTGATGTCCTATCTAATACTAACTCGATTATATTTATAAGAAACAATTGATAGTACAAAATACCAAAGGTAGTGTTATATTTCTTCATAGTCTTGCATTCAATGGAGTAGAAGTAAAAAAAAAATCATATTCACAAAAGAAAAGAGGTAAGAATTCAACAACAGCGAAAAAAGAAATAGAATTTCGACATAAATCCAGTGGAAGAAGAACTACTTGTCAAACCAACCACAAAAAGAACGCCTTTGACAATTTTAGTCTTGCTCTAATATAAATGGTCCAAGCAATGAAGGTTAAACATTTTTTTTACATAGTAGTGAAGGTTATAAACTTTACACCTCAAATAACTTGAGGATTATTTAACTCAATATCACTACAATTCCAAGGTTTGCTAAAAAAAATTCACCATTGTATTTATATTTAGGGTGAGTTTGGTTGTCCCGAAGCGAAAAAAATAAAAATAATTAAAAAGAGATATTTAAATTAAAATAAAGATAAAAATGTGAAAGACTTACACTGTATTTTGAAAATTTACTCTTTAATAGTAAATTCTTCCTCACAACCAAGCAGGCACTTAGCCTAAATAATTTATGTAGTAATGATGTAAATATTTTTTACTTTCTCATCTTATCACAAATTGATATATTTGATAAATTTGGTGGCCAATGCTTTAGAAATTTAGATGCTTGTATTTGGTGGCAGATTTCTAATCATATCATATTATTGTACAACCATATACACAACACAGGATTGATCATATTTTCAAATTCATTCTTTATATAATTTTTTTTTCTCATACTTTTATCCACGAATTGATTTTGAATGGATAATTTTTTTTCTAAATTACTAAATGGGGTAAATTTTAAATAAATATCCAGAAATAAATAAGTCATAATTTTTTTCCTTTTTTATTGAAGTCATAAAAAATTTACGAATTCTTAATTTTTTTTTAATTTGACTTTAAAGTCATAAATTATTTACAACTTTAAAGTCATAAATTATTTATGATTTTAAAATCGTCAATAATTTTATTTAAATTAATATTTTTATTTTTAATTTTAGTTTTATTTACTATTTTTATATTTTTATTTTTTTGTATATTATTTTATTTAATATTTTCTATATTTTTTTTCCTAATTGTAATACATTCCAACGAGTTCTACTCTAAAGTCCTATATATAACCATAGTTTCATTTTATTAGTACTTCATTTATATAAAATTGTTAAATAAAACTATAAACAATATACAAAGTCGTATATTTTTATTATTTAAATCCATATTTTTATTTTTAGTTTTATTGAATATTTTCTATATTTTTTATTTTTTATTTAATACTTTTTATATTATTTTATTTAATATATTTTTTTATAAATGAAGCACTAATCAAATGAAGCCCTGACTATGTGTACAACTTTAAAGTTGAACTTGTTGGAATGTATTACAATCAGAAAAAAAATCCTTTAACATTAGAAAACGAATATAAAAAATATTAAATAAAATAAAAAAAAATAAAAAAAAAGGTTTTAAATAAAACAATATATAAAATATAGAAAATATTAAGTAAAAATAATATACAATAAAAAATATTAAATATAATAATAAAACTAAAACTAAAAATATTAATTTAAATAAAATTATTTACGACTTGAAAATCATAAATAATTTACTACTTTAAAGTCGAATTAAAAAAATTAAGAAGTGATAAATTTTTTTATAACTTTGATGAAATAACCTGTGATTTACTCATTTTTAAGTATTTATTTAAAATTTATCACATTTAATAATTTAGATAAAAAATTATCCCTAAAGTATTATTTGCCCTACTTTTATCTATACCCGTGCTTTGCACTGGCACATGTCCAATATTTTGAATAAAAAAATGTAAATAACAAAAGAGGATAGAGAAAATGCAGAATACAATGACAAAAAATGTCAGTCATACCTGTCTAACCTTTAGACAGATTTTATATAATTATATATAATTAAAATTATTATTTCTAATATGCTAAACGTATATGAGTTTAGTAATTATTGTTGAAATAAAATTTCTGTATTTATTTATTCTTCCTGTATGAAGAGGAAGAAGAGTTACGCTAGAGAGAAGGATTGAATTTTTGGGTTCAAACATATCAACATCTTGTTATTAATTATTTTAATGATTTGCTCAATATAAATTGTTGGATGTCATTTACCGAATTACAGTTATAATTGCTGCAGCAGAGAGTTTTGTAGAGTTATTAACGGGGAAGGGAATGTGTGTTTTGCAATTTGCAGGGTGCAAAAGAAAAAAAAAGGCAAATTAATAATAATAATAATAATAATAATAATAATAATAATAATAATAATAATAATAAAACAATATTGTATGAAAAAAATCTTATCCAAAATCACAACTCACAAGAATAATTTCAAATTAAATTAAAAAGGAAGAATTTCAAATCAGCCATCAGATCGATTATCAATTTTCAAGAAAAAGAGACCCAATAGACTCAGACGGCACGTTTTGGTCCCAAAATGACTCAGACAGCATGCGGGAGTGATACCAAATTGTCGGCACGTAGTCATTAATGTTTCTTACTTGAGTCATTTAATTCAGGATTTAAATTTGGAATTGATATTAAATATGAAATAAATTATATTTAAAAAATAATATTCATCTTATATATTTTGTGTATATTTATACTTTTCTGTCAGGTTCTTAAGTAAATATTTTATTTAATAATATGATAAAAAAGATTAAATAATCATACTGGTCATTTAAATTATTTATTTAATTTAAAATGATTTTTTATTTTTAAAACATTTATTTTAATTTTTTATATTATTTAAAAAATTTAGAATACATTTATTTTTAAAATTATTCATTTTAGTTATTTAAATTATGAGTGACAAAATGGTTTTCATTTTAATTTTTATTAATTAATTAATAGATAACCCAAACAAAGATTGTAGTGTAGCGTAGGTGCTGTTGCCATTTCCACTCGTAGCTAGAGAGAAGGTTCTATTGCGCGTGGGATTAATGGAAGGGGTGAAGCAGCTTGCGTACAACACTGCGGTGAAGCTAATTCTGGTTGCACTCGAACGCAACTTTCTCCCTGACTTTGTTTGCGCGCTTGATGGCGGCTATTATCCTTGGCTCCGGTTTCAAACCATCCTCCCAACTTCAACTCTCCGATCTCCTTCATTTTGCGCATTGTACTCTCTCTCTCTTAATCAACAAATGTTAGAATTATACTTTTGTTATGAGTCGAATACGTAACCTTTTTTTCTTTTTCCAAAATCATTTAACTCACCTTATCTCTCCCTACTCTTTCTCTCTTAAGGATTTGTTTAAGTAAGTTCTCTCTATATACTTTTAAGAAGAAAAAATAAAATAACTTTTTTAATAAGTTAAAATCATCAACTATAATTTATAGATGTATTTTTATCTTTAAATATATTATACGAGAGAATTTCTATAAATTAATTATAGAAAAAATTATTTTAATGGAAAAATTCATTTCATTTTCTTAGAAGGGTTTGTGTAGAAGTTGATCTATTTAAATCAGTCCTTAATTACCTTCGCATTCTCACTTTTCTTTTTTAATTTTGAGCGTATCGATATATTATAAATCTCAATTAAATATTTGATTAAAAAATTATTATCTAAATTTATCAAGACTTTCTTGTTTAATTTCAAACAACTCAATATATTATGCACCGCAATCAGATATTCATATCGAATTTCCAACATTTTAATCTATTATGAAGCTAATAAGTACCATATTTCAATTATTTTTTGGGATTAAAATGTTACCACTTCTCTTTCAATTAATACTGTAAAATTTCAGTTAATTCTTCCCTATTTTGAGCATAACTAAATCATAGCTTAATGTTTTTTATATTTTAGAAAGTAGAGGAAGGAATTGGTATTGCAAGATAATAATTTAGAATTATTTATTTAAAAATAATTATAACTGAACATTAATACAATATCAATTCATGTCTTGTACTCTTTCAGCTCTACAACAAATGTCCATAGCAATCGACACTGATGAGCCAAATTATAAATTAACTTTATGAATTAGCAACCGCTTTCTTCGAGTTGGTGCTCGGAAACAAACTCAACTACAGGTACTTTTAAAAATTTTGCTCACATTGAAAAATTAATTTTAGCTATATGTTTTGAATTTTGCCCAAGCTTTTTTTGTTTTGGCTTAATAACATTTTAAAATTAAACTCGAAATAATTTTAGCTTAAAAGTTCCTTTGATTAACGGACACTCACACTAAGCTCATGTCTCACCACTACATATGACTCACACCCTTGAGCTAGGATCACCAGATAGAAGAAGGGGATGACAATATCATTCAACTGTTTATGTTTTTATGGTTTTTAAAACATGTTTTGGATAAAAAATCAAAACTCAATAGATTTTCGACGAGAAATTGATTTTGATCGAGTAGCATGGAATTACTTTAAAGAACAGATTTTAAAGCCAAAAAGCAAAAAGGAAATCAAATAGGCCCTTAGTCTTTACATCAAGATCAACCTACAAGGGTGTATAGGATGAATGGTGGGCAATGGGAACAACCTTGCCATTGCTCACTTGATTAGCTAAAGCAGGTTTCCTGTACTGATTAAGTTTTGTGTAACAGAATTGTAAAGATTCATTATAAACAAGTCATTTTCTGTTGCAAATTGAATATATGAGGGATGTAATTTGTTGGCAATATAAATTACTGACAGGTAAGTGTGCATGAAAGAAAAATGGTAAAATACACACAAACACAACCTTATGGCTAATATAACATTCGTATATGCATGAACTGATGCAATTGCTATTTCCCTTCTGCCTCTATGACACTGGATGATGCTGAAGAAGCAATGTTGAAACTGTACTGCGAGAGATCAAATTTGAAAGATGGTCATACAGTACTTGATTTGGGATGCGGTTGGGGATCATTGGCCTTGTACATTGCCAAGAAGTACGCTAACTGCAGGGTTACAGGGATCAGCTAGTCCACAACTCAAAAGGCTTATTGGGGAAAAGTGCCGGTAAGTTGTTTGATATCCCATTGTTTGTTCAAAGCATTATGTATGTCATATGGTTAACAAAAATCTTAATAACAGATGACACTTAATAGGAACCAATATTTAGCTTGCAAATTAAATTAAACTAGACTTTCAACCCGTTGTATGGATTTTTTTAAAATTATATATATATATATATATATATATATATATATATATCATTTTATATTTATTTATATAAATAAAAACAACAATTTTTAAATATTTAGTACTATGTTAAACATAATTATATTGTTAATTAGAAAGTTGATTAATTATATTTTTAATTGAGTTAATTTTATCTTAAAAATTAAGTATATTAAAATTTATTGTAATTTTTTGTTCATTCAAGTAATAATGGTGATGCAAAATCTTTTGAAAAATAAATGTACATAAATAAAATTATCCATTTTAAATATTTATAGTAGTGACACAAATATATAAATATTAAAATTAAAAAATAATATTAAATATTATATTTTTAATGAACTCGTGTTCTCTTTAAATTTATTAAGTCAGTTGAATTTTACTCTAACTTATTTTTTCTTCGGTAATAATATTAATACAATACCAATATGAAACATAGAAGTTAAAGAATAATAAATATAATATATATATATATATATATATATATATATATATATATATAATATGTATAATATTTATATAAATTTGAGTGTACATTTATGATAAAAATTTAAATATTTTTTAAATTTATTGAAATAGTATGAATTCTATTAAATAGATATGATCATTAATTATTTTTACAACTATAATTTTACTTATTTTGAATATATTAATTTTGTGTAATATTTTTAAAGTTTTGAAGTTTGAATTAATTAACCCTCATTATGACGGAATATAAATTGAATAATTTTGATTTAATATTAATAATTATTATTATTATTATTATTTATTTTCCCTTAATTTTAGTTTTATTTTCATTGCTTACTAATTTCCAAAAGTTATTTATAAAAATAATTATATGTTTCAAAATTTAAATATTATTGTTTACATATTTATTAACTTATTAAAAATGTCACCAATTATTTATATTTATTATTAGTCTTTAATATGTTACTAACTATTACATTCTATTGTTTCTTTGTAATAATAATTACATTGTTACATACATTAGCTATTTTAAATTAATGATATTTAATTTATGTTTATTATCCTTTATGGTTTAAATATATAAGGGTATTAAGTTATAGCTTCTTATGATTGACCTTTATAAATAATTGTTATATTATTATTGTTATTGCTATTAATATTTATATTATTTTGTAATATTTATTATCAATTTAATTATTTAAATTATTTATTGTAAGTTTTAGCATATATTTCAAAACTGAAAATATTATTATTAAATTGATTGTGTTAATGATAGTTATTAAATTATTTACAGTGATAACATGTATTTTAAAAAAATAAATTAGCCAATTGATAGTTAAAAATTATCATTCATATCATTCGACAATTGATTTGAGAAGGAAAAATAAAAATTTGTAGTGAAATTATTCAAAATATGATTGATAAAAAAAATATCACAATAATAGAATCTTTTCATGTCTTGTTGAACAAATATAATGTAAAAGTAAGATTTCTAATACAATAAGTATAGAAGAAAAAACATGAAACATATATATAAAAAACTTGAATAATAATAATAATTAAAACTTATAATGACATAACACTAGAATGAAGAAGAAGAAAAAACAGAAGTCATTCTTGCAAAGAAAAAAGAAAAAATAATGAAAGACAAAGGAAAAGATGATATTGATTCAAATATTTAGTTAATTTCACAAAAATTATTTAGAGAAACAATTAGATATAGAATCAAAATATAAATATAAAAAACACTAAAAATAAAAATTTTAACAATTTTTTTATCAATGATGAATATAGATCCACATTATACCTTACTAATCTAAAAAACTTAAATTTTGATTTTTGACGAATGGCATGTTCAAAGTATCCTTTCATACATAAAAATGAAGAATAAAAGAAATAATATTATATCAAAACATATAATAACATAACGATAAAATAAAGAAAAGAAAAATAACGGGAGTGATACTTGCAAAGAAAAAAATAATGATAAAAGACAAAGAATAAAATGACATATCTGGTCAAATATGATTTCTAATTTCCACTTTCCATTCCTCAAGATGTAGTGGATAAATTATTCATATAAGAACATTCTAATAAAAATATAATATTGGTTAAAATATTTATTCAATCTCACAAAAATCATTCAAAGAAATAGTTAGGCCTAAAATCATTATATAAATATAAATAACATTGAAAATAAAAAATTTAAACAGATGAATTTTTATCAATTATGAATATAGATCCACCTTATATTTTACTGATCTAAAAGAGATAAATTCTCAATCTTGACTATGATCAATAACACATTCAAGTATCATTTTTCATACATAAAAATAAAGATAAAGAATGAAAGAAATAATATTATAGTAATGAAAAAAGAAGAAGAAGAAGAAGAAGAAGAAGAATATAGAAAGCACACTAAAAAAAAAGGGTGGATATTTACAACTTTTTGAAGTAGAGATTATATAAAAAATGAAACCATCACTTTGATAATGAACGGTGAAAAAGGTAATACAATTTTAATTATAATCAATGACTATAAATATTGTTAATTTTAAAAATAATTTCATTATTAAAAGCTTTAAATAATAGTAAATTTTTATAAAGCTAGAACCAAGTGAAAAAAAACATAAACAAATAATATATTATACTATTTTAATATATAATAATAATAATATCTACTATATTATTATATATAATAATAATGTCTTAAACAGTTTTAATATATATTATTTTACAATATATAATATTATAAATATTTTTAGTTATTTTGTGAAATATATACCTCAATGTACCTATTTTAAAAAAATTAAGCATAATCAAATATTATTTAATTTACTATTAATGTCAAAATTATTATTTAAAATAGTATCAAAATTATATAATTAGGGTTAATACATTTAAATGACTATGGATGAACTTAATTGAAAATTATATTTCATAAATAAGTTAACTTAGAGTTTAGATTAATTTTTGTATTTACATAAAATTCAATCTTAAAACTCATTCATGTATATATTACGATTTCCTATTAATCTTATTTAATATGATTCAATAATATTTTAATTAAATTTTATTGGTATTCATTGTGTAACTTAGATGTGATATTAAAATAATTTAAAATATAATTAACTTTTTTATCATTGAACAAAAATTTATTTTAAAAAACATAATTTAAAATTAAAAAATATTTTTAACTTTATCATATGATAAATTTTATAACATATAGCTATTTTTATATAAAAGTGAACCCAATAATATTTATTATTTAATTATTACATTTATAGTTTTTTTTAAAATAGTTTATAAAATATATTTTACAATAAAAATAGTGTAAAATTTATTATATTTATATTAATTGTTAGTCTTCTATCATTAATTTATATTTATCTAATTAGTTCTAATTTAAATAATTAACATTGAATATAAATATTAATAATTTTATTTTAAAATTTATATATATATATATGATTTTATATTTTTTATTTTCATATTATATTATATTATTTTATAACTTTAAATTCATGAATTTAATTTATTATTTTTCTAGAAATATATTTTAAAGTAACTAATTATAAAAATAAATAAATTTTTACATAGATAGTAATATTAAATTAGTTAAAATTTTATGTTTATTTTATTTAATAATTTTTCCTATGTAAAATTAAATATTACTAATAATTTAGTTTGTTATTGATATGAGAAGTTATTAATTTTATTAAAATATATCAATCATTATTGATCCGTGTTAGTTTGAATTAATATAGTGATACAAAAGTTAAATGCTCTCTTCTCTTCAAAACACTAATGTTGCTTGATGTGACAGCGTGGTATCCAGAAACTTAGTTTTTATATATCATAAATAAATAATGCATGATGATCAAATTCACATTCTTCTGCTGCTCTCTTGTCAGGGATCTTCATCTGCAAAATGTGAATATTATAGTTGCTGATATTAGCACGTTTGAAATGGAGGCTTCTTAGGACAGAATATTTTCCATAGAAATGTTTTAGGTTAGAATTTGTGAACAAATAATTAGTGTTGAAGCCACGTTTTCTTTAATTTTAAAGTCAGTTTTGACCTTGATGCAGCGTATGAAGAACTATAAAGATCTTCTCAAGAAGATATCCAAATGGATGAAAGAGGATAGCCTTTTATTTGTTCATATCACGTGCCACAAAGCATTTACCTACCACTTTGAGGTGAGCCGAACATAACGCTGTTAAACAATTTGGCCATCATGATTTGTTGGTTGTTTTGTTTATGGTATTAGTCAATATCTTAACAATGAGTAGTGAGTTTTTAACTTTTCATAGATACAATTCATTTACCCACTGGCTACTTCTTCCTGAAGGACAAAAATGAAGATGACTGGATTAGAAGATACTTCTTTGCTGGAGCAACTGTGCCTTCAGCAAATCTACTTCTTTATTTCCAAGTAAGTTTGCTTTGCTATGATACTTATGCTAGCTTTGTTATTACCTGATGGTATTTCAGAGTCCTATCAAATTTTGCTATGTTCTTAAAGATAAAGATGAAGGAAAATTCTATAGGAAAAAAGTATTGCTTTTCTCGATGAAAGAAACAAAAAATACAAGAGCAGAAGTACCTGCTATATTTTGGTTTAATTACCAAAAGGGTGTAATTTTTTTTGAAAAAATTACAGATATGGGTAGATTTCAAATAAATTACCGAAATAGGTATATTGTGTTCTTAAAGACGATTTCATATGAAGTTTGTAAGGAAGAGGTTTGTTTTTTTTTAAAGACAATAGACCCATTTCGGCAATTTATTTGAAATCTACCCGTATTGGTAATTTTTTTTTAAAATTGCACCATTTTGGTAATTAAGCCGCTATATTTTTGTGTAACACCTTTATATTGCATCCAGATTTAGCTCACCTGTAACTGACTTCTTTGGCCATGTATGCAGGATGACGTTACAGTCATCAACCATTGACTAGTAAATGGGAAACACTCCACACAGACCAAGTTAGAATCATTTAAATTGCCCAATGATTTTACAGCAATCTTGTAATATTCCATGAATAGTTTATTTGTTTCCAAGGCAAGTTTGAACTGTACTACTTAAGACGAAATGGATTTATGTTGTAATGAAAAATGGCTCAAAAGAATGGACCAGAAAGTGACATACATCAAGCCAATTATGGAATCAACGTATGGCAAGGATTCAGCTACCAAGTGGACTGCCTATTGGAGAGCATTCTTCATAGTTGGAAAGGAATTTTTGGCTTACAATAACGGTGAAGAATGGATGATTGCACACTTTCTTTTCAAAAATAAAAAAAAATAAGGCGAAACCTAATCTTCTAATTTGACTATTTAAGAATGACGTTAAAAGAAGGTGCTAAAGGAGGTTACACCCTTCAATGATGTTGTATACTTTTATGAGTTAACGAGTACGATATCCGTGCAGACACGGGTGCCTCCGACCACTTTCGTATGTTTTATAAACAAATACATATTCAGTTTATTAAGATGATTATTTTTTAAGGAATCAATATTAAAAGGAATTCATTTTTCCTAGAAATAATAATTTTTGTGTTCAGTAAGAATATAACAATAAAATGAAAAATTTTAGGTAGAAATAAATACGATTCAAATTTGTATATTATAAAACAGGATAAAATTTGGATATGGTTTTTATACTTTTAACTAGACTTATTTTAGTTTTTATAGTTTTAAATTTACCAATTTAGTCTCTATGCTTTAAAAAAATAAATGAATAAAGTCACTACACATTGACAATTGATGGACCAAATAAGGACTAACTTCACATATTTTAAAATAAAGGGATTAAGACCACCTATTTATTTAAAGTTAGCAATCAAATAGATTTGATTTGAAGTTACACGGGCTCAAATCAAATTTGATTAAAAATATAAAGTATAAAAATATATTTTAACCTAAAGTACATTTACTATGTAAAATAGGAATAATCATAGATGAATTTCAAATTTAGTATATTATAAGCAACAACACAAAGAGAATAAACTGTTTTGTATATAATAATATTGTGTTATATGCAATTGATTTTTTTAAAAAATAAATTGATCTAATAAATACATGTGAATGTATTAAAATATTTTTTTATTTAGAAAGAAAATTAAAATAAAAATAAGATAATTAAAAGACTAAAATGTATTTTAATCTTATCCAAATATAATTATTTAAAACAAAAAATATATAAGTAATGATTATGAATAGACATAACAATGAAACAAGACAACATTATTTCATTCTTTGTCCCATCCTCACTCAATAAAATTAAAATAAAATAAAATAAATAAAAGATATTTTAATTTTATTAAAATATGTAAATATTTAACACAAACATAAGTGATTATTGTAAATAGACATATCAAAATGGCAGGATGAGGATGAATATGTTGTTTCTCATCCTAGTTCGCATCCCCACTCCCGTCTCCATCAATGATTTTTGTTGGGGATAAAAAAAAGTTATACTCGGCTCCATCATTGTCCTATAAAAATGACTACTATTTTAAAACAATATATTTGTAAATATATTTTGTCTAATTTTAAATTTAAAAATAATATTGGATATCATTAAATTAAATAAATCATAAATATACAATGATTCATAACATAAACTCAACCCATTATAATAAATAAAAAATGTCAAGTCTAAGAAAAATATTAAATATATTTTGAGAAAACATAATTAATTGCTTAAACCTTTTGAAAATGAAAAAAGAGTATGATAATTCAAATAGAAAAAATATGATATTTGTGATTTCTACTGTAAAGTTAAACCTAATTTAAATTATGATATTATTGACAAAGTAATTTTTTTTACTGTTGTATTTATATTTAGGGTGAGTTTGATGGTGTGAAAGATAAAAGAAATGAGAACAAATATTTTAAATTAAAATAGAAATAAAAAAGTGTGGGATGATACTAATTTTTGAAAATTTACTCTTGAATGGTAAATTCTTCCCCCACAACCTAATAAGCACTTAGAATAAATAATTCATGTAGCAATAGTGTAGAAGTTTTTTAGTTTTACATTCAATCACAAATTGGCATATTTAAAAATTTGGTGGCCGATGCTTTAGGTCAATATACCAGAGATATAGATGCTTGTATTTGGTAGCCGATTTCTCATCATATGATATTATTGTACAAACATAGTACACCGTATATTATTGATTACATTTCAAATTCATTCTTGGTACATAGATTTTGTTTTTATTTTCTCATACTCTTATTTGTTGTTTACTGGTATCCCAACCCGGCTTTGCTAGGGTCTTCGTGTCTTTCGAAATATCAAGTTGGATACAAAACAAATATTAAAAAAATTAGAAGAATAATTGAATGTAACTTATTAAATTATTTGAAACACCTCTCTACATATAATATTTTTAGTAAATAAATATGCTGTTTTCTTTATAAAAAATTAACACTTTTTAATTTGTTCTTGACTCTTGAAGTTGTTACATAACGTTAACCTTAGCACATGACATACAGTTAGTTATAGGTTTGTGATATTTTTTTATTTCATTTGAAGTTGTTATAAATTGAATAAAAAAATTATATTTAAAAACTTGAAAATAATGTAAATTTTGATAAATTTAAATATTTTTGTAATTGTAAAGAAAACTCATTTTTTTTAATTTTAGTATTTAAATTTTATAAATAATATTTTGAATGATTTAAAATATAGACGTTAACTAAATTGCTTAGAATAAAATCTTTCGATATACAATTTTCATTATCACTTGTATAGGGTGTTTAGTAGTATCTTTTACATGTGAAAGTAATACTAACTATTAATTTTTCTAATGTAGGTATTTTTCTCTTTAACATAATCATGCAAGAAGTAGGGAGGATGTGTTGCTCTTCACCAAGGCCAAACCGTCCAAAGTCAGAGTTGTAGCTAATATTCTGGCAAACTTTTGTGCAGCCCCGGGGATGAAAATAAGTTTGGAGAAATCTAAGGCTTTTGCTTCTAAAGGCTTTTGAAAGATTAGCAATATTTCTCATATTGCTTTTACTAATCACTTGGGGAAGTATGCTGCATGGGAGAGTTACTATTAGTAATTTTGACTTTCTCGTGGAGATGATTCAAAGCAAGTTGGCTTCCTGCTCAGTTATCACTTCTATTCCAACTTACCACTATGAAGTGCAGTGGCTTCCTCAGAAGACGTGTGATTCTCTGGATAGGGTGGCAAAAAGTTTTATTTGGAGCTGTACCATGGAGAAAAGAGTCCATCTTGTCAAATAGAACTCTATAGTTTAGAAGAGAAAAGAGGGAGTGCTTGGAACGCGCATTTCTAGACTCCTCCAGGATATATCTTTGTTGGGTAAGTTGTAATGGGATCTTATGAATCAGCCTGATAAATTATGGGTGCAGTTTGTTATGAATAAATATAATTTGGATGGCTCTTACTTGATAACCTCGTTGAAGAATGCTTATGGTTTTCGTAGGGCAGTGTAATTTGTGGATTGACCCTTGGCTGGAAAGAGAGCCTTAAGCTTCCAAGGTTTCTTTTGTCCACTTCAGGGATATGGATTTGAAGCTTTGTGATGCGGTCTTTTCCAACCTCTATGCTGTAATTCCGCCAGAAACAAAGCAGAAGATTATGGTAACTAATTTGAACGGTTCAATTCTTTTATGCTGTAATCCCGTCCCCGTCCCCGTGCTTCATAGATATACTTCTGCTTAATTATATTCGAGCACACTCCAGCTTAACATTGTCATGGCAAAAGCCATGGGAAAGTGGAACTTTGTGTTGTCCCCTGCATCACAGTAACCTCCAACCAAGTTTCCTTTCACATCAGTAGCGTCGTTTCCATCATTTAACCCTGAGTTCCCTCTCCATGGAATGCCATTGCTCTTGGGCAATCTCCTAGCTTCACCATCACAATTAATAGACAATTCAGATTTGAACTTCTTGGTTTTTTTTTTTTGCTTTTTTGTTTTTGTCAGCAAAAACACAATATCTTAGAACGAGGATACAAGAGGTGCTGCAATTTTGTGGATTAACATTGTTTAATTACTAGATTTAATTTATGATGATTAATATCAATTATGGAAATAAAATAATGGGTTGGACATCATTCGTGCACAAATGAGAGGTATTTGCTTTCATTTGATGGTTTTAAAATTGTTGTCACATTAGATAATTTAAAAAAAAAATACAACATTGTGAAAAAACCCTAACCACCAAGCAGAAAGTAATATCTCTCTCATTCCGTATTTGGTCTAGTATCACCATTATCCTCAACTATGTCATTTAGTTGTTTACAACCTTCGCATTCCACGTGTTTGATCTATTGCTTGTGTGAAAGTTGCCTTGTTTTTACATTGCTTTGTAGTTCATAGTCTTTAAGATTTTATTGTAGTTTGGTATTACATGAATTGCCTAGCACACACGAAACATGTGGACACAACGTTCGGTCTTACCATTTTATTACTACTTGTGTGATTTGATTAACTTGTCAATCCGTTAACAACATGGTGATTCTAGAGGTGGTGGTGTCATTGCTTTGTCATTGTCTTTGCGATTTTCTTCTTTGTTCAATAGCCCAATGTGGTGATGTGTCACTAGCTTGCCACCAAGCTCTTCTTTTTAATCCACCATTGACATTGTCTCATTGTAATCACCATTATCGTCGTCTCCACATGCATCCCCACCCAGAACTTTCAACAATAAAAAAAATAGGAGAGAAAATCATAAGATATAGAATATAAAAATTGAGAAAGATAATGAAATGAGAGATTCGGGTGAGGAAAAGACTTAGGGGTGGTTTGGTTAAGTTCAAATAAGAAGGAAGGGAGAATAAATTTTAAAAAAATTGTGTGGGTCTCACACCTCTTTCTATCTACTTTAATTCAAATATTTATTCTCTCTCATTTTTTTTCCCTTCTCTTCCACTCAACCAAACATTCCCTTAGTTGGAGATGAAAGATTGGGAGAGAAATAAAATATTTTAAGAAAAAGAGGCAAGGGACCTTTATTAGCATCACTAAAATCAAGAGCTAGCATCGACCAAGCCAACGCTAACATTAAAAAATTAAAAATATATATTTTTTCTTAGGAAATGACCAATGCTAATTTTCATTTGTTGTTAGTCTTTTTCAAATGGACAAATAACCAATGAAAACAAAATTATCAGAGAGCAAACACAAAATCTCTAATTTATCATGGATTGAAAAGAGTGATAGGGACAAAAAACAAATTTTTTGCTTTATCAGGGAGCAAAAACAAAGAAAAAATTTATTAGGAAGCAAACATAAAATTCAGATATTGATGTAATCTTACCCACCAAGGGTATTGGATAGAAGACTCCAAGAGGCTTGGGCTAGAGCTACTAAAGAAGGCCCTAGGGTTCTCATGAACCTTAGGGTAGATTTTTGAGCCCATGGGTCAAGGTTGGATCCATTCTTCTTTGTAAATGTTAGAATTGGTTTTTCCTTCTTTTGGGCCTTGTATTTTGGTCATTCTAGTAGTATAGGATTTTAGCTTTGTATTTCAGGGCATTTTGAGTAGTCTTTGTAATAGGGACTTTTTTTTTTTATATTTTCATGTATTTTGGTATGGGGGTGAGCTTAGCTATTATAGGGGGTGTGTGTAGCTAAGCTCTAGCTTCTTTAAGAATCTTCTCAAGGAAGCTTCTCAAGGAGGTGAGCTTAGTTATTAAAGGGGTATGTGTAGCTAAGCTTTAGCTTCTCAAGGAAGTTTTCTCAAAGAAGCTTCTCAAGGAAGTTTTCTCAAGAAAGCTTCTCAAGGAAGCTACCTAGTCTATAAATAGAAGCATGTGTAACACTTGTTGTAACTTTGATGAATGAGAGTCTTGTGAGACACAACTCAAAGTTCAACTTCTCTCCCTTTTTCTTCCTTCAATTTCGTGCTCCCCCCTCTCTCTTTCTCTCCCTCTTTCTTTTCCTCCATTAAAGCATCCTCTTCAAGCTTCTTATCCAAGGCAATTCTTGGTGGTGAAGCTCCTTCTTCCTTGGCTTATTCCCTAGTGGATGGTGCCTCCCCTCTCCTCTTCTCCTTTGCCTTCCGCTGCATCTCCATGGTGAAAAATCACCATTGAAGGACCTCATTGAAGCTCAAAGATCCAGCCTCCATAGAAGCTCCACAAGCAAGCTTCCATCAGATATTTATTAGGGATCACAAACACATTTTAGCCAAACTAGTATTTAGCTTGGGCTAGGGCCATGGCCAACACTAACTTTTTTCACTTTCCCATTCAAATTTAATTTTAAAAAATGTTTAGAATGGACCATGAGTGACTCTACTATCTAATATTGTGTCAACTTGACTAATGTTATGTAATTAATTATTATAAAATAAAATAAAATACCACTTAAAAGGTTACATCCACTTGGCAGACTATTGAGATATTAGCAAGAGTACTAAATCGCTCAAGTAATAATAGTGAAGTAAAGTCGTCTCCACATGGACTTGTGCAATAATTGGATAATTAATAGTAAAAATATAGACTATTGAAATACAATAAATCACACTAGAAGGGGGGGGTTGAATGTATTCAAAATATAAAACCTTTTGAAATGTAAGATGTTTATAATAAATAAGTTTATAAAACCCTCGTTCAGTGACTAAAAGTGATTGTCATCCAATGATGTATAAAAATTATATTTCCAATGAAAACCATGTGTGCAAAATGTATCAATAATAGACTTTGATATAATTTGGTAAGCTAAATTAAGAAGAGTAATAAAAGTACTTCGTTTTAATGAATTCACTCAACCTGAGCTACGTGTAGTTTTCCTTTACCAATCAGTGTTCCACTAATCAGACTTGATTATAACAAGAATTCTTTTCTACCACTTTTGGCTTATAAGTATTTTCAAGGTCACTACTAGCACAACCCTTAAACTCCCCTGAATCTAAAAACACACAAGTATTGTTTTGTTACTAAGCCACTCTTGGCTTTCACAAACATAAGTTTGATATAGAATTAGAGATTCTTTACAAGACTCAAAGAGTGAATTTACAATGAAGTTCTAATCTCTCATGAGTACTTTGTGTATCATAAAAGATGGACTCTCTTAAGCTTAGTGCATCTCTCAACAAATGCTTTTCTTTTCTCTTGTTTCTTGTTTCACTACTTTTGTTTTTTTTTTTAATTTTTTTCTTGTTCCTCAATCCTTGATGTCATATTTACAGGAAGAGAGAAAGGCTCATAATTGGATAATTAATAGTAAAAATATAGACTATTGAAATACAATAAATTGCACTAGAAGGGGGGTTGAATGTATTTAAAATATAAAACCTTTTTTAAATGTAAGATGTTTATAATAAACAAGTTTATAAAACCCTCGTTCAGGACTAAAAGTGATTGTCATCCAACGACGTATAAAAATTATTTTTCCAATGAAATCCTTGTGTGCAAAATGTATCAATAATAGACTTTGATATAATTTGGTAAGCTAAAGAAGAGTAGTAAAAATGCTTTGTTTTAATTAATTCACTCAACCTGAGCTACGTCTTATTCTCCTTTACTAACCAGTAAAGTGTTCCACTAATCAAAATTGATTATAACAAGTATTCCTTTTCGTCACTTCTGGCTTATAAGTATTCTCAAGGTCACTACTAGCACAACCCTTAAAATCCTTTGAATCTAAAAACACTCAAGTATTGTTTTGTCACCAAGCCACTCCTGACTTTCACAAACAGAAGTTTGAAATAGAATTAGAGATTCTTTACAACACTCAAAGAGTGAATTTACAATGAAGTTCTAACCTCTCACGAGTACTTTGTGTATCACAAAAGATGGACTCTCTTAAGCTTAGTGTATCTCTCAACAAATGCTTTTCTTTTCTCTTATTTCTTATTTCATGACTTTTTTTTTGTACCTTTTTCTCTTGTCCCTCAATCCTTGATGTCGTATTTATAGGAAGAGAGAGAGAGAGGCTCATAATTGTGGAGAATATCTTTGGGATTGAATAATATGATCGTTATCCTACTTGATCCTGTTTCTTGGAATAAGCAAATACTATGTCTTTCTGTCTTATATGATCAGAACTTTCCATATCTGTCATTCATAAGTCAATATGGATGCAATACTTGAATGGAATCCCTTTGGTTTGAAGCATGCACATGCTCAAAATTTGAGGGGCTTGCACCATTGGTGTCATGCCACACAGTCTAATTCCATGAAGTCCGAGCATCATCAACATTAAGCGCCTAGATGAGTTTTTGACCCTAGAATAGAGGTTTCCAGTTATGTGAGTGGTTGACTAGTTGTGTCTCCTGACCTCTGCTTGGCATTTCTTTGTTGAAGTAGAGCTTCAAGCCTCTCTTCTTCCCCTCATCATAAATGGGTAGCCTTGGGCATGTTCTATTAGGCATCATCTTGATGTCAGTGCATTTGCTGATGTGGAGTCCAGGGGGATAAGCAGTAGCTTGGTCAGGTATGTACATTTGCTTCAAAATGCCTCCTATTATGTCAAAATCCTATTTATAGGGTCTTAGGCATGCAGCGTTGGAGGGAATGAATCTAGTGCGAGGAGTCCAGATATGCACCTCCTTGGACCATTGGGTTTGAGGAGTGGGATTCTCCTTGGCAAGGTCCACGTTGATGGTTGCTATAGGCAAATTAAGCCTTGGAGCTTTAGCAAAAGGATCATTGAAAGTTATAACTTTCTTCTGCTTCTACTCTATTGGCACCGCTGATGGTTGAGTGGTTCTTGTGGTACCATTAGGCATCCAATAAGGACCCATCGTGACTAGGTTGGGATACACTAGTCTGTTCCATGAAGGGGCATTTGGAGCCACTAAGACATCTAGAGGCAGAGCCTCCTAAGTAGCTAATGGAGTATGGGCATTATCATACTTTGTCCATTAAGGTGGAGTCACTACCTCATGCTATCATTGGATGGATTCCAAATATGGGCACTGGAAGATCTCGCTCTTCTTGCAGTAGTTCTGTTGATTTCTTATAAAGAAGACCACGAGAAACTTTTTGTGAGTAATCTCTTCTCTTATTTGTTGTACTCATGGTCTCTAGTTTCGCTTCAATGTGGATCCAAGTATTGGAAACTTCGATGTGTTGATTGGAGAAAGAGACTTCTTGGAATGCACTAGTGGTGAGCTGGATGGCTGTGGAGTGGAAATTGGAGTTACCTCAATGTCGGACGAACTAGAGTCGTCAGAGGATGGCATTCTGATGGGTTCTTTTGGAGTCATGGACTTGCATCTAGCTTGTGTCTTCCTCTTCTTTGGAAAAGAAGAGAGGATGATTGGTTGATCAAGCTTTTGCTTCTTCTGGACAACAGGTACTTCTTACTCTACTTTGTGCTTCCTTGGGATTATCATAGGGCCCTTGTCGTCTATTTCACTTATCCCTCAGCTTCTAAGCCTTAGAGGCATGCTCAGAGATTTGTCTTTGACTTCCCCTAACTAGAGTGGTCTATGGGGGAGTCTGCTGAGACTAGATGGGTCTAGACTCTGTATGTTTTTTCTTTGTCCGTTGCTCCTTGGTGATAAGCTCTTCTTCCTCCACTTGTTGTTGGGATTGCTTCTTGGTCTTGACCTTGCCTTTCTGCTCCCTGAGAATCATTTGTATCTTTTTATCAAGTTGTCTTCAGCAGCAACAATCTTGGCCAGGTTCTTCTGCCTTTTCTATTGGAAGTCATCTTGGTCTACTAGAGGAATAGGCTTGTCCCTCTTGATTTCTACCTTCATTGCTTTTAGGTTGACAACACTAAAGTGTAGTCGTTTGGCGATGAAAGTACCTTTACTAATGATGGACTGATTGGAGTCCTCATCCATTCTCTCAAAGATGTGAAAGAACTGGTGTTCCCAGAGGAGTTTGTTGATGATAACGGCATAGTAGATGTCATCCACTCCTCCTAGAGACTTCATGTTTCTTACAATATTGATGTAGACTTTGTGTGGAAGGTCAAAAGGGATCTCATCCATTAGATGGAAGAGCACAAATTTGTGTAGGTCAGATATAGAGTCTTTTAAGCCTACTTTATGCATGAAGCTCTTCTAAGTGATGTTGAACCAAACCTTGGTCATATCACACAGAAGGTTGTACTTAACCTTCTTTTTCCCATGTACCTCCTTGAGGTTTTTCCCATAGAGAGATTTTGGAACATGACTCTCATAAGTCTTCTCTCAATCTTCTTGGTATATTTTTCCTTCCTTGATGCACCCTGTGACTTGTGCAATGGACTCCATGGACAACACCACCTCCTTTCCAAGAACCTTAGACACAATGTTCTTCCAGTCCTTGAGTTTAGCATTCCTCCAGAACATCCTGACGAGTTTTTGGTATATCATTTATGGATCATCAAAATAACCATGGATGCCACAAAGCAGTAAAGTGCACTATATGTTGAGATCGAGTCCTTCTAGCATTCCAATGTCGAAGAAGTGTTCGATATGAACAATGGGTTCTCCTTCGATGTGGATGGAAGTGGTGTTTGTGGTGATGATGGTCGTGGCAGGAGCAGTGTTCTTGCTGGAGTTTGTCATGGTGAGCAGAGAAAAAATATTAAGGTTTTTATGAGATTTTCTTGAGAAAATTCTTAGAGTTCTTGCAAAGATAGTGAAGATAGACCATTGCCCTAATTTTAAGGAGTTTATAAAGGAATGTGGGTGATTTCTTTGGACTTTTAAAAGGTAATTAATATGCTCGTTACTCAAGGATAGCTTAGTAGTCAAAACATAACATTTTGATAAGATGTAGAGTTTTCAATGTATCCCTCGTCCACTCATGGTCATCCAGTCATGCATGTACGTATGTATGGCCATTAGATGATTTGTCCTTTAGATGCAGAGTATAACTTGTCAGGCATTTAGTCATTAATCATACCTTTACCAAGTTCATTCCAAAAGATGATCCCTTAACAGAATCAACCTTTCTTCTATAAGAGATTTTGCAAAAATGTCAACAAGTTGACCATCAGTGGGTACAAACTGTAGTTCCACTGTTCCCTTCTAAACATGGTCTCTTAAAAAATGATGCTTAATCTCTATATGTTTGGCTCATGAATGCAAAGTAGGGTTTTTAGAAATACTTATTGCAATTAAATATCTAGATATTCTTTTGACAACAATTAAATGTACTTCCCTTGGGTCTTGCTGGAATCGGGCACATAGCCCAACACTGAACAATATGTCAAGTCTAGACGTAGTTAGATATAGTTAGGATCCAATATTTGCTCTATATTGTGATTTGTCCACTTTGTTAGATTCCTCGTCCAATCCAAGACATTGTTGGATGCATATGAGTCTTCATTTCTTTGGCATCTTCTAGCTTAAACTTCTTGAGAAGTTCCTTGACATACTTGGTTTGATGGGTATAGGTTCCATTGTTGGTCTATTTTATCTGTAGTCCTAAGAAGAACTTCAGCTCTCCCATCATACTCATTTTGAATTCAACATGCATTAGCTTAGAAAAATCCTCACAGATAGGTCCATTAGTAGCACCAAAGATAATGTCATCCACATAAATTTAAACTAATATGAATTGGGAGTCATAGTTCTTGTGGAACAAAGTTGTATCCATTATTCCTTTTTCAAAGCCATTGTTTACAATAAATGAACTAATGCATTCATACCAAGCTCTAGGAGCTTGCTTAAGTCCATACACTGCTTTATAGAGTTTAAAAACATGGTGTGAAAAAAAGTTACTATCAAACCCAGAGGGTTGTTCTACATAGACTTCTTCTTGTATCAATCCATTGAGAAATGTGTGTTTTACATCCATTTGATATAGTCTCATTTTTGTATGAGCTACAAATGAGAGTAAAATGCATATTGTTTCTAGATGAGCAACATGAGCAAAGGTTTCTATATAATCTATACCTTCCTAATGTGAGTAACCCTTGGCAACCAGTCTTGCCTTGTATACCTTGTCCGTCTTGTTTCTAAACACCCACTTGGCACCCACTACTTTCTTTCCCTGTGGTAGTTCTATAAGCTTTCATTCATCATTTTTCTGGAATTGGTCAAGTTCCTCTTGCATGGCTTTTACCTAGTTCTTATCTTCCATTACATCATCAATATGTTTGGGTTCCACTTTTGAAATGATAGTTGTGTGACATTGTTGTCTGAGAGATCCTCTTGTCCGAACTTTGGTTGAGGGATGTCTAATGATTTGACTCTTTGGATTGTTATTCCTTAGAATTTGTCCAATTGGTTCTCTTTCTTCTTGAGGTTGCCTTGTTACTTGATTGGATGCATTTGTTCCTGTAGATTGTTTTATCAGTGGTCCAATGTCATTGTCCAATCTTATATCTGTAAAAGGATTCATCAAGCTTTGACATTTCTATATCAGGCTTTATGTTATTAAATCTTACATGAATAACTTTTTCCACAGAGGTTCTAAGGTTGTAAACTATGTATGCCTTGGATGTTTCAGAGTACTTAAGTAATGTTCCATTATCACACTTAGAGCCAAACTTTCCCAAGTTTTCTTTAGTGTTAAGAATGAAACACTAGAATTCAGAAGGATGGAAATAAGAAATGTTAAGTTTTCATCCTTTCCACAGTTCATAAGAAGTATTTTTTAGAATAGGTCTTATATAAATTTTGTTCTATAAACAACAGGCAGTATTCACTGCTTTAGCCCATAAATGATAGAGTTGTCATTGAGCATGGTTCTGGCCATTTCTTACAATGATCTATTATTTCTCTCAACTACACCATTTTGTTGTGGTGTTCTAGCAGTAGATAAGTTATGAAGAATTCCACTTTTTAATAGAATAAACGAAAGCTCTCATTTTCAAACTCTCCACCATGATCACTTCTGATTGAAGTATTGCATACTTTCTTTTCATTTTGAATTCTTTTACAGAATTTAAAGAAGATCTCATTCTGATGAGCATGGAACATAACCCATGTCTATCTTGAGAAGTCATCCATTACTACCATACCATATCTCTTTCCACTAACAAAAGTTGTTCTAGTTAGATCAAACAAATCAATATGTAACAGTTCAAGTGGTCTTGAGGTGGAAATATAGTTTTTGATTGAGAATGAGGTTTTAATTTGTTTCCCCTCCTGACATGCTTCACAAAGTAAATCATCTTTGTATGACATTCTTGGTAAACCTCTCACAATATCATGTCTTTGCAGTTTTGAGATTAACCTCAAGCTTGCATGTCCAAGTTTCTTATGCCATACCCAGTGGTTTCCTTTGATGGATAATAGACATGTTACAATTTGATTTGATAGTTCACTAAGATTAATCTTATAAAGATTACCTTTCCTCTTAGCAATGAAAAGTTGAGTCCCATTTTTGTTTTGGACAACACACCCTTCTTTGTTAAAGGAAACATCAAGTCCATTGTCACATAATTGACTTATGCTAAGCAAATTATGTTTAAGCCCTTTAACAAAAAGTACATTATCAATGGGAGGATAGGGATCAATACTTATCTTTCATACTCCAACTATTTTCCTCTTCTAATTTCCTCCGAAAGTAACTATTCAACCATGCATGAGAGTTAGGCATTGGAACATACAATTTTCTCTTGTCATGTGACGTGAGCAGCCACTGTCCAGGTACCATGATTGGTGTGTCCTTGTTGTGGTTGAATATATATGCAACATGAATTATTTTCTCTTTAGGTACTCAAATTTTCTTGGGTCCTTTCTTGTTACTTCTAAAAGCATTGGATGATCCAATCTTTGGTAGATGTCTACACTTGGATGTCATGTGTCCAACCTTTCCATAAAAATAACATACTATGGTTTCTTCATCATGAACATACTTCTTTCCTTTATATCCATTTCCAGATTTGTTAGTCAGACATTTGATGTATCTTGATGAAGTGTAACAACATCTTAAGGTTGCTTTTAGATAATCTCGTACTGTTCAAGTTTATCATTTGAGAATTTTAGGCTTTTCTTATAACCTTCACATTCATCCCATAAGTTATATTTACTTGCCTTCAAGTTTTCATAATTCTTATGGACTTATGAACATTCTTTCAATATATTACACATTTCCTCATTTAGGTAATCTTGAACTTTATTGAGTGTGGTGTACTCATTTTGTAAGCCTTCTAGTTGATTTTTCAACTTCTGAAGGTCTTCCAATAGACTAGATCTTTCTTTACAAATTTCCTCATTCTCAAGGTGAAGCTTTGTTGTCTTTAACTTTAGACTTTCAAAGTCATCACATGATTGAGTGGAAATTTCTGAAAAATTATCTTCTTTTCTTCATGTTTCCCTTAAAGTTATTTATAATATTTTGAAAGAATTTTGAAGTCCTTTCTCAAATTTTGATAAGCTTTAGACAAAATGGATGAGTTGGAGAGAAGTTCATGATATTCTAATTGAAGAATTTCAAGGTTGTTTATATTTACCTCTTCATCTAATCCTTCTGATGTAGTGTCTGTCATCAAGTAAAGGTTGGCTTCTTCTTCTTCCTTTGTTTCTTCATCAGAAGACGTGTGGTCTAGTTCTCCTCATGTGTTAATCAATACTTTCCTGTCCTTTGGTTTGAAGTACTTTTTCTTGTGAGCCGATTTATCAAGGTTTGGACATTATGACTTGAAATGTCCTGGTTTCTTGCACTCATAACATATGATGGAGCTTTTCTCCTTATCCATTCTTTCTTTATGTGGTTTCTTGGATCCTTTCCAGTTTGATCCACTCCTTTTCTTCCATATGTTCCTTACTTCCTCATGATGAAGACTAACTGATCATCTTCATATGAGCCTTCACCATTGGACTGATCATTAGAAGGTGTATCAATGTTGACAGCTTTGGATGAGCTTCTGGATGTAGGTCTGGATGAAGATTCCTTGTATGTTGAAGATGGTTTGGCTTTTTGGATAAACTTCTTAGAATTTTGTCAATGTTATATCAAATTTTTTGTTAAGACAACGTAATTCATTTAAAATAGTTTGGAAGCGTCCAAACATGGCTTGTATAGCTCCCCCATCTTCCATAGTGAAAAGTTCATACTTACGTGTCAAGAAGCTGAGCTTGTTGCATTTTAGTTGCGACAATCCTTCATACGTCAAAGCTAATGTGTTCCACATTTGTTTTGCACTTCTATTGTTGTGGACCTTTGTATATTCTATTGGATCAAGTGACCTCAGAATAATTAAGAAGGGGGGTTGAATTAATTATTAATGTACCTTGACTAATTAAAATTTATCCTTCTTAATGTTACTATATTTAATTAGGCTTTTACTACAAAGTTAAGAAAGTAAAGAACAATAATTGAAACTTAACCAAAAGTAAAAGTGATAATTAAAAGTGCACAACGGAAATTAAAGAGTGTAGGGAAGAAGAAGACAAACACAAGCTCAAGAATTTATACTGGTTCAGAAACAACCCGTGCCTACATCCAGTCCCCAAGCAACCTGCGGTCCTTGAGATTTCTTTTCAACCTTGTAAAAACCTTTACAAGCAAAGATCCACAAGGGATGTACCCTCCCTTGTTCTCTTTGAACAACCAAGTGGATGTACCCTCCACTTGAACTGATCCACAAGAGATGTACCCTCTCTTGTTCTCAGTTACAACAACCCAAGTAGATATACCCTCTACTTGTACCACCAAGGATGTACCCTCCAATGTGTTAAGAAAAAGAATTCTCAGGCGGTTAGTCCTTTGAAATCTTTTGTTTAAGGGAAAGGGAAGAATCAAAAGAATTCTTAGACTGTGTCCTTTTGAATTCTTTGAAAAGGGAGAAGGGAGACACAAAAGAATTTAGGCGGTTAGTCCTTTGTTCTTTTGGAAAAGGGAGAAGAGATACACAAAAAGAATTCAGGCAATTAGTCCTTGTTGAATTCTTTTTGGTAAAGGGAGAAGAGAATGAAAAGATATAGCACACTTTTGTTTTCTGCAAAATTTTCACTTGTAGAAGAACAAGGTTTGGAAAAAAGAAAATTTAGAAAGCTTTTTGGAAAAGGAAGAAGAAGAAGAAAGATGAGTAGGATAGGTTTCAAGATTTCTCAAAAGTTGTTCAAAGAAGTTCAAAAGTTCTCAAAAGATTGTGAAATGCAAGTGAAGGTCTTGCTTTTATATACTCTTCATGTCTGGTCAAGAAAACCATTAGAAAAGTTATAACCTTGAGAAAATCTTGAGAAAACCATTGGATGAGTTACATCTCTTGACTTTTTATTCAGAACTTGTCACTGGTAATCGATTACCATAACCATGTAATCGATTACACAAAGAATTTTATGAAAAGATGCCACTCTTCACAATTGAATTTGAATTTCAACGTTCAGATACACTGGTAATCGATTACCAATATATTGTAATCGATTACACCATTTAAAAAACATTTGGAACATTGCAAATTCAGTTAAAAGCTTTTGAAATCAAACTTTACCACTGGTAATCGATTACAGGTAATTGGTAATCGATTACCAAAGAGTAAATACTCTGGTAACCTAGAAAAATTTGGAAAAACTTTTCTTGTAAAACAAAACTGTGTTATGTTTGGTTTTTGAAAAATCTTTTTCAATACTTCCCTTGTGAAGTCTTGACTTATTGCTTTTTGGTTTCTTCTCTTGAATCTTGAATTCATATTCTCTTGAATCTTGATTCTTCTTGATGTCTTTTATTTAATCTTGATCTTGAACTTGTTGACTCAATCTTGACAACATTCTTTTGGGATTTTTGTCATCATCAAAACTACTTGAATCATACTTCACTCATCATCATGAAGCTTAAGCTGAAGAAGAGTAATAAAAATACTTCATTTTATATTGATTCACTCAACTTAAGCTACATTCAGTTCATTTTTACCAACCAATAAATGATTCCACTAATCAAACTTGATTACAACAAGTATTCTTTTCTGTCACTTTCGGCTTACAAGTATTCTCAAGGTCACTACTAGCATAACCCTTAGACTCTCCCTGAATCTCAGAACACCCAGGTATTGTTTTTTCACTAAGTCACTCCTAGCTTTCTCAAATAGAAGTTTGATATAGAATCAAATATTCTTTACAACACTCAAAGAGTGAATTTACAATGAAGCTCTAATCTCTCACAAGTACTTTGATTATCACAATGGATGAACTCTCTTAAGTTCAGTATATCTCTCAACAAATGTTTTTCATTTCTCTAGTTTCTTGTTTCATGACTTTTGTTTTTCTATATTTTTTTTCTTGTTCTTCAATCCTTGATGTCGTGTTTTTAGGAAGAGAGGAAGGCTAGTAATTGTGGAGAGTACCTTCAAGATTGAATAATATGACCGTTGTGCAGCTTGATCTTATTTCCTAGAATAAACAGATATTGCGCATTTTTGTCTGATATGATAAGAAATTTCCATATCTGTTATTCATAACTCATTATGGTCGTTAGACTCATAAAAGAAAATATAAGATTGATTCGTAGATTTATTCCTTATAAAAACATAATCATTTAAATTGGCATAAATTAATAATTCAAATAAAATGCATATTCCAATCGTTGTTTAGATGGACTCGACGAGTACTTTCTGCTTCCAGCAAACGAGGTATCCATTAATGGATAAGTCTCACCTGATGTTGTTTCTAGTCATCAAACATGCTAACTTAAATGTAACAGAAACTAGAAAATAAGATTTTTACATCGATTATTTAAGACTTTCAACATCGGTTATTATTAACCGATATTGAAAGTATCGATGTGGAAAGTAGTATCGTTAGCATCGGTTTTTCAAAATCGATGTTAACTAATAAATACAACATCAATTATTTAAATAGCCGATGTTATATGATAAGAATTATGAAAAAAAAAGTTATAAATCTACATATCAACATCGATTTTTTAAAAAACCAATTTTATAAGTGACATTTAACATCAATTTTTTAAAAACCGATGTTGTTTTAGAACTTTTTTTTAACATGTCTATTTTTTCAATAAACCCAAAATTAACCTGCAAATTTTAAAACCAGACCACACAACATATAATTTTCATTCTGTTTTGAAACAGTTTTTACTAGAAATTCCATGAGAAATTTACTAATTACTATGAATTTAAAGCATATTTAATATTGAGACATGAATTGTAAAAAATGTAAAGTAAATATAAACTACAATTACAAAATTGTCTAAACATCCTAAGTTTCATTTTTAACTTTCAAATAGTACTTTGCCCACTGGATGCGAAGCACCTTCAATCTCTCTGGTTCCAATGGTCCAGCGTCAGTGAAATACTGCATGATATAATAAAACATAAGTTAATAACATATTAGCAATCATAAAAAAAATGAAATTTGGTGAATTAAAAATTACCATTTCCCAATTATTCTTGAAATTTCCTAAGATTATAGTTGACATCCAGTGCATGGCGTAATACCCACACTCAGTGCTTCCTTTTTTGTCTATTACACTAAATACATTATCAAATTTAAATATTCAATGTTGAGTACAAATTAGTGTACACAGTACTAAAATATAAGTAGAAACATATTGTTTAAATGACTTACTTTAACAACAATCCACCTAGCAGGAGGCTTGGATTTACTTTGTTGAGTATCGTCTAGTCCTTTCAAAGCACTGTTGAATACAAACATGGATGCTTATTGTACAATTAAAATTTTGATGTTCCTGACTAATGCTAATGCAAATGTATTGAAAAACAACACTGACCTGTTAATTATGCCTTTGAGGTAGTTGTATGGCCTATTATGCAACGAACAAAACCAAATGACAATATTTTCCTTAGACAAAATGACGACCATTTGCCAATGTGCACTGCAGTGGAGATCAATATAGGTTATTATACCATTATACATTATTTAAATTCATTTGATGAGTTTAAGTTACCCATTCAGGTAGGCTCCTAGGTACACATCCCGTTTTGAATTTTGCATCCAGTTCTTAATGTAACTTTCTAATTCAAATTGTGATTGGCCAGATCTCTAGATAGACTGTGGCTCGAGGAATCCATACACATCGGTATTTCCCGCTCGCATACTTGTCCCAGTCATATGCCTATTGTTGTTAACACAAAGTAAATTATGCATGAAGGTAAAACAATAAGTTAGGTAATTAACAATAATCTAAATTGACTTACAGAATCCACAACTGTATAACAGAGATGCTGACACATTGACCACCGTGTGCTATTTCAAATAGATCTTCATACTTTATGTACAAGGGTAAGTCTTCATTAAACAGGTCAAACAAGGTAGCATCCCACATAACCTGCAATGGCTTCAGAAAAAGCTGTGGGATGATCAATGTCATCAGATATAAGGGATCATCGACCTCATGATCCGACCTATCTGCAGGTTTTGCAAGTCCCATAACTCCATGTTTATCCAACATAGTTAATTGACATAATTTAATCACAATAAACATTTTAATGGAAAAATAATCATTTAATGACACTAAAATACTTGTTCTGATAAATGCTTGACAAGATGTGTCGGTCAAACAAGGAATGTGTTAAAAGTCTGTCCCGTGACCATAACCTCTTTAGTGGGTACAGGAATGGGAACATCTGCATCTCTAACCTCCTCAACACCAACCTTTACTTGATCATGCAAAAAAGGAATTTTGTGAGCGATTGTGGAGCCATATCCATGTTGTATAATTCCTCTTAATTCCATCACACAACAGATGCTCTTGTATGTCATCGACTTTTTGTCGTCTCCCGTTCAAACAATTTATGCATGGACAAAAAAACTTCCCATTTTCATCCGGTCAACTTCTTTCTGAAGCAAATTATAAGAACTGTTCCACGCCTTCCTCATACGCAGTGCTCAAGTGACTTTCATTCATCCAACTATGATCCATCTAAATAATAACTCTGTCATACTCCGAAACTCATTTAATGCATGAAATCTCACTTTTTCATTTAAGGTGTGGCACTATCCCATTTAGGAAGAAACTTTTTTATGGTAGATTCATGCATCAAGGTTTATCTTATTTTGTTAAATTTGATGAAATTTCGGTAGCATTTCACATTGTTTTCCAAGTACACGACATGAAATCGGTGAAATTAATTCCCCGATAATCAAGTATGCACTCAAAGAACAACTAGAAATGCATTGTACCGAAATTTCATCAAATTAAACAAAAATAATGTTAACCTTAAAGCATGGATCTACCATAAAAATATGAGTCTTCCCAAACTGTCCAAACGAACAATTCAAGATTCAATACAATGATTAATGCAAATTGTCCGCAAAAATCATTATATTCAATCTCAAACAAGAATCTAAGATTCATTCTTTATGAACAAAACTTATATCTAATTAAAGCAAAATACATTAATGCCATAAATCAACATACAAAAACAATCGTAACTAAATTAAGCATAAAAAATTTATGAAAAAGTTTGGTACCTGTGGTGATGACTAGAACAGTGTGCAACAGCGAATGTCGTGATCACGATGCAAAAACCTCACTCAAAGATGTCTAATATAGATAGAACCCTCACTCAAAGATTACAAATAAATAGATCAAAACGAGATAATATTTATATTAGTGAGGATAATATTTATATTCTACATTTTTTTCCCTTTCAATTTTATTCTATTGTCCATATGCCCACACCATTTGTAATTCTATTCCTCACTCAAAGATGTCCACACCTAGAAAACTACACTTGTAGTTGCACCTCACACATGGCTTGTTCTTTATCACACTAGATTTTAGCATGGTATGGGAAATTAATAATGAAGTGCAGGTGTAGAGAAGCTTTTACCACTAGGGAAAAGTTTTGATTCTTGCAGTACTATTCCCAATCCTTTAATTTTGTTCTATTCTATATATACCTGGGAAATTGTAAGTGATCAACCAAATGCTTTAATTATTACCATTATTCCAAACACAATGGCATTTACAAATAAGCAAATGCTAAGTTAGTCACCAATTTAAGGACAACTAAAATTATCTATATGCAGTGTGTGCCGTGTGTGCTTAGATAATAAGACAAAAGAGATAATTATATTTGGTGTGCCGTGTGTGCAGAAGGTAATAAGAGAAACCCTGTTTTCTGAAATAGAGGCCCAAGGAGCATACACGAAGTAGAAGTTGAGTATTTAGATTTATTTTCAGTTTCATGTATGCTTCCAAGTTCCAAGAGGACAAATGAAAATGTGTTCCACAAGTTGATATCTATCCAGTAACACCAGTATCAACTAGTGGTGCTTTTGTAGATCAAAAAATCAAAAACACATTCTGGTACAAAGATATATAGAGATGAAAGATGAAAAGAAAGAGACAAACAAATCAAACACAAAATCAAAAACCAAAGCCTAGATAAAAAAAATGAAATCAACAAAATTAAATAACAAAACACAAATTAACGAAAATTAGAGACAAGATACGAACGTATGAATACACCATGAGAGTGGGAGTGTAAACCACTGTGTGAGAGAAAGTGAGAATGCATTCTAAACCACCCCGTGATAGCGTGAACCACCATGAAAGAGAGTGAGAGTGTGAACCGTTGTGCAAGAGAGTGTGAGAACACACCCTGAACCACCGCTCGAGAGTAGAGTGAGTCACGAGACGGTGAGAGTGAGTCAAGCTAGGAATTTCAAATGCTCTATTTTTTGGGAGTATTTTAAATTCCATTGATTTAGTACAATTAATTGCCTCATAAAAGTACTAGCATTTTAGTTTCCTTTTAAATATTTTTTCTAAACAAGTAATTTCATTTAAGAGAATTTTAGTCGTCTAATAAAAATGAATCACCCGATTAAGTTGACCTATCCAAACGGACGGTAAGGATTTTATTGATGCACAATTCTTTTTACCTATCCTTAGGCATAAAAATTATTGGGTTTTATCTTCAATTCACAATTCAATCAAATTTCTCAATTATAATTGAAATAAGAGAATCATGCAAAAAGGGTGATCAGTGATTAAGCCAAAAGCAAGCATTAAGCATGGAAGAGAAACAATAACAATCCCTAATTATATAATAAAGAACGCAATTACATAAGAATATAGTCAATTACATTAAACCCCAACAAAAGGTACAAATTAGTTATGTATAGCCATTAAGGAAGAAGAAATCAATGAAGAATCGATTGGAGAAGAGCCCATAAGCCTAGAAGTGTCTTACATTCCACTATGCGTCAAAACCCTTGCAAAAATGCAAAAGACCGACTGTTTTTTGTGTGTCATAAGCCCCTTTAAATAGCACGTGATTTTTTATTTTTTTTACAATTTGGGTTTTTTCTTACTAACTAGCTTAAACTGTCCCATTAAGTGTTACTTAAGTTGTGACAATAACAATTTTTTTTATCCAAATGTGGCTCGCTTAAGCCAGTCTTGCATATTCACAAATCCATCTTTGAAGCTCGAAATGGTGGCATTAACGCTTCATAAACATATCTCCAAATTGTCCTTTATCAATACTACATAAAAATATGTCTTCAATCCCTAATAAATTCCCAAATTTTGTGTTTGTTCCCTGATAAATTTTTTCTTTGCATTGAGTCCCAAATAAAATAATCATTTTGTTTTTGGTCCTAGACATTTTTTTATCCCCTAATGTATTTTCTCTCTGATAAAAAAATATATGTTATTAGTCTTTTTTTATAAAAAAAAGACTAATAACAAATGATTTTTTTATCAAGGAGTAAACACAAAATTTGGTAATTTATCAAAGACTAAAAAAAGTGTCAAGGACCAAAAACAAAATTGTTGTTTTATCAACAAAAACAAAGTAACAAAAATTATTAAGGAGAAAACAAAAAATTCAAGTATTTATCAGGGATCACAAACACATTTAGCCTAGACATTGGCATGATGCCCATTGTCACTTCCTTTTCAGTTTATGTGCAAGGTTTTTGCCTTTCAAAAGAATCTGACGCGGAAAGCGTCACTCAAGCTAAAGAAAGGCCTACAGCCTATTCGAAATCAAAAGCAACTGACGATGGGAATTCGTGTAGAGCAGATAGATTCTTCCTAAGAAATCTTTCCTGATAGGCGCATCTCTTCCTTAACTCTTGTTGAGTTCTTGTGCCTCTCTAGCCTTTAGCACAACACTAGGAATTGTCTAATCTAAGGGTCTACCCGCTTTGAATCTCTTGGAGTAAGGGCTTTAGGTCTTGTATCTCTTGATGGCGGTGTGATCGTATCTGCTCTTGAATAAGAATTGCTTCGGTAAGCAAATCCCCCACTCTTTCGCTTCCTTATTTGCCTTAAAGCGATTCCAGGAAAGCCTAGCATAGAGCTTTCTTGTGATGAAATCGCTTACCCCTTCTTCTCTGCATGCTAAGGCTCAGTCTTTCTAGATATTATAGTTATCCATTCGTCCCCTATAGGCTAAACTTCACTCACTTTCATCACTACCCCTCCCCTGCCTATTCACTCTTATTCTTCTTTCAAGCCTTATGCTAAGTGATAAGAAAAAAGAAGTAGGTTTCTATATCATACTCAGGTTTCGCAGCTCCAGCTGGACCATGCCTTACCTTCTTTCCAAAGCCGTCAATCACATTAAGAATTCCTTTTCTTTAGATGCCTGTACCTCTTTCATTTTACTCCGACTCGACTTCAAAGACACAGTTGACTCGAGGTATGAAAGGATTGAACCAGAGCCGAGGGTGAAAATAGATAGAAAGTCTCACTACCCGTGGGCGCTTTTATAAGGTTTGTATAGGGCTATAAGTAGGTCCTTGCTACATTTATTAAGGAGAGTTCCTCGCACTTGAATAGTTTCCGAATGCCTTTCCGTCACTAAATTCGCTATTCTTCCTCTTTCGACGAGCAAGGATGCGGAGTAAGTGAGAAAGAGATTCACCTTCGTGACCAGATGTGACCAAAGCAGGCACTCCCAATGCCCCTCTCTTCCCTTTGTTCTTGCTGCTCCGCTGCTATAAATCCCGAGTTAGCCCTAGTTTCCTACTGCTAAACTCTTCCCCGCTTCCTTTCCTTTTTCTAACACATATTGAGACGTGTTGACGGTTAGGAGCGAAGTTGCTGCTAGGATCCTAGCCAAAGGTTTCCCAGGAAGTAGTAGCCCCAGAGGAAGCCGAAGGCATACCCAAATAAGGATAAGTAGAGTTGGTATTGAGTTCATGGAAGAATAAGAATACAAGGTATTCAGTCTGATAGTGCTTTAACTCATCCCGTCATTTATTTATTAGGATTGAGAAGGCAATGGCCTGTATGCACTCGGATCACTGCTTGTCTCTTTGAATGGGATTAGATCCGGAACTTCATCTGGTTTTGCATTCGAAGGAAGAGTTAGGCTAATCGACGTGTAGCTGACGGGTAGTTCAGTTGGAAGGAAGTAGCTCACCTCAATGAGTTGAGTAGCTTCAGAGGTGGAACGATTAAAAAGGGTGATGTCGGATTGACTGAGCGGACTTTATAGACCTTTTATTGAGGCTCGGTCTTTTGATGCGGGAAGAAGGAGTGGATGCAGCTCTTATGATGCTACCTGCCTAGTTGCCTCATATTATGACTTTCTTGGAAGGAGCTATGCTATCCAGATAGATAGGTAAGAGATGCCATAGTTGGAAGGAAGTATTTGCCCTACTAACTAAAAGAAGAAGAGCGGAAAGATGTGTTTGTTGCTTGTTCTGAATCTTGCTTCTGTCGTCAGCTGAAAACCTTATTGTTAAATCTCGTACCATGAACCAGCTGACTGATGTGAATACTTTCTATTACGATGAACGTCATTGATTAGAACTGCCCTTATTTGACAGTTGTTGTAAGTCTTTTAATCCGTATTGGACAATAGAACAACTACTTGTTTCCGGACGGCGCATGGCTTTGTTTTTCAGGGGAGCTTATATTTGAAAATCAGTCTTGTTGCTTCTTCTTAGAAAGATGGGGGGCTTAAGAAGTGTATAAGGTAGGTCTCATTCTGTTGAAAGTGTTTGTAGCGCTGCTGGTTTAGTTCCCCACTTGGATTGTCGGGGGGCACATTTGGTTTGAAACTCTCTATCTAAGAGTCTTAGGTTCTAAAAAACCCTATAGTAAGATGCAAGCTTAGTTGAGTAAATTAGTAGGTAGGGCGGACTACTCAATTTCCCCCAGGGTTGTTGATGTAGTTGCTTGTAGTTTTTTTTAGTTGCTAGCTAGAAAGAATTATTTATAGTTCAGGAGAGAGAATCAATGTTCAGTAGTACGCCTGGTGAACCGGGTTCTACCACTTCAGGTCCCAATCTTTGGTATGTCCCTTAGTTAGCTGGGCAACCCATTATAATGCTCTCAAAAGAGACTGGCATATGATATGTTGTTATATGCTTAGCACATGTACCTTGGACTCTGCTTTCTAGATTGATAGCTGAAAGACCCGATCCTTTCTCCTGTTCTTGAAACGAATGAGTGTCTTGTGATTTGCTTTCGGTCAAATGGCACATTCAGAAAGTGTGAAATTGGCCAGTGTTTTCCCTTTCTCATTTGGTTAAAAGAAAGAATAGAAAATTGCATACGAGAAGAAGGGTTCGTAGACAGCCCATTGTCACTTCCTTTTCAGTTTATGCGCAAGGTTCAAAAAAGCAATATAAAATATGCTCCTAACTAACAAAGATATTTATTCAAAACAAACTAAAAATGACTAAAAGCATGGTTCAAAAGCATAAGAAGTGTCCAATACTTGCACCAAAATCATTGTAGAATACAAATAGTGGTGGCAATTATCAACACCCCAAACTTAGAATATTTACTCAAGTCCTAAGAAAAGCAAAACAACGAGATTTGGTCTGTAACAATCACAATCTCATCACGAGCATGCATGGAAAACTCGCAATCAACATCAATGCTCCTTGGTCCTCACAAAGTATATATCATTCATGCACACACCATTCAAGTGAGTGTATCCCTCTACAACATATTGACACTGCACATATCAATTTTGCTACTCATTTCTCAAAATTCATTGTCCACATGCATGCCAACAAGGACCACTAAGACCTTTATGAGCTTGTAATGTGGTCAGGCTAACAAACAACAATGGTTTTTCTTGGGATTCAAAAAATCTTTAAAAATGTGAGAACGGAGAGATATAACTCAATTTAACCCAACAAGACATAATTATCTGTACCTCAAGTTCATTTGATAACCCAAAACCAATTATTAATCCCCACCCAAGTCCCACTTTATTCATTTGCTCCATTTTTTATTTTTTGTTGGATTTTTTTATAGCATTAACACCGTGGGAAAAGGGTGAGCAACACTTTTTGATCTTTTTTTAACACTTCACCAATTGAGCAACCCTTAGGCACCTTTTCCTCAATTTTTTGCTGTCTAACAAGAAACCCTAAACTTAATGCAAGACTTCATCTCTAAATTGTTCCCCTATTCCTAAGATTGGGAAAGCAATTGTTTTTCATTTCCGGTTAAAGGTTAAATTAAGCATCAAGATTTTTCTTGTTTAGCTCAAAGATGGATGCAAGGCATTTTTATTAAGATAAGTAAGCTAGAAGGGTCAATGGTTGAATTAACAACGATGACCTTGATCACTTCCAACCAACATGCAAGCAACAAGAATCAAGAGATTCAAGCAAAACCATATGAATGTAGGGCTCAATGGTGTCAATCAATTTTCATCAGCTACTTCTCACTATGGTTGGTTTCATAAAGGAACAAAAATGATCATGCAAGAGTGCCAAACATATTAATTATTTTTAATTTTAAAATAACAGTTTTAAAATAGTAATATTCTTTAAATAATAACAACTACAACTGACGTTGGCTAAAAATGGCCTTTGTCAATGATGGGCAAAAATTTCCTCGTCCAATGTCAGCCGAAAAACAACCTCACCACCCTAATGAACAATGGCTGGAAAATAGCCTCGACCAACGTCAGCCGAACAAAAAAAACTAGCCGAAGTAAGCCAAAGTGGACCTAACCATCGTTGGCCCAAAACAAACATGGCCGATGATGAAAAAACCGCCTCAATAGAAGAAAAAAAAACCTTGGCCGAGGTCACCCAAAGATTGCCCTGGGTAATGTTGGTTGAAAAAAAACCTTGTCGACATCTGCTGAAAAATAACCTCGATGAGGTCGGTCAAAAATAATCCGGCCAACGTTGCTTGAAAATTTCCCTGACTAACGACGATTCAAAAACAAGCCTTGATTAGGTTGACCATAAAATAGTCTTAACGAAGGTCGATCGAAAGTAGCCTTAACCGATGTCAGGTGAAAATTGTCCAAACCAACATCGGTCAAAATATTTTTTAAAAAACTTTTTAAAATATATTTTTTAACAATTTTTAAAAAATAAATTTAAGAACGGTTTAAATATGAAATAAGTATCTTAGATCAATTTTGATCCATTAAGGTAAAATATGTTTTCGGTCCCTCTTAAATGATTAAAGTTCACTTTTAGTTCCTCTAAAATATTTTGTATTATTTTCATCTCTCTAATTGTAAAATGTATTTTTTTTCATCCTTATAAATTTGAAAAGTATCACTTTTAGTCCTTAAAGTATTTTGGGTAACACTCTATAGTAAAGTAAAAAAGATCTAGATAATGCTCAAAATGAAGAAAAAAGTGCATTTTAAAATTAGAAGGACAAAACAATACAAAAAAATTTCGCACCAAATTTGAACATTAATAATTTAGAGAGACCTAAACCATAATTTACCCTTAAAATAATAACAAATAATTATATGCCAAAATTTCAACGAATGTTGTATAAGACTTTTATTTATGCATAAAGGGGGCTATAATCCCAACCAACAAACAAGGAACAATATGAGATTTTGGCACTCAAATCTTTTTGGGTCCATAAGCATTAGCACCCTTAGACATTTGTTTCTTCTTATAGATACATCTGAACTTAGAATGTCCAGACTTACCATAAAAGTCACATTTGTCTTTGATAAACTGTGACTCAAGACAATGCTTTTTTTTCTAATCCTAAACTAGACTTGTCATGGGGATGTTGATGAAATTTTAAAAACATGGTTACAGTATTGGAATTTAAAAGTATGGTTAAAGTATTGGAACTTTCCAAAAACTACCCAAAGTCTTTTGTAAGACAAGTGATCTCCTCTATTAGTTTTTCAACTGTACAAGATTCGTCAATCTTGCTAGCCTAATTTGGACTCTTTTCTAGAGTATGAATTTTCTTTTTCAGATCTTCATTTGATTTCTCCAGTTCAATGTTTTCACAAACAAAAATTTTGTATTTTTCCTTATATTTATTGCAGTAAAGAGAAATCACATGACTATTCTGAAGAAGAACATCATAGGGTATATCTTCTTCATCATTTCATGAAGAACAAGAGGAAGAATCAGATTTAAAGCAGGTTTTTACCTCAACTTTCTCGCTTGTATCTGCCATCAAACAAATGTCTACTTGCTTATTGTTTGAACTATTACTCTTCTCACTATCTAACTCATCTTAGGTGGCAATCATACTTTTCTTTTTCTTGTCATCAAAGTGTCTTTTTCTCTTTAACTAAGGACACTCTGCCTTCATATGTTCAGGTTTCTTATGATCTTGTTGCTCTCCTCGTGTTTCTTTTTAAATCTCGTACCTTTATGTCTAGAAGAGTGTTGGAACTTTTCTTTCTTCTTCTTCATTTGTTTGAATTTTCTTGACATAAAGGTCACTTCAACGTCTATGGATCCCTCATAATTGTTATCTAAGTCGTCAGTCTCAGCCATCTGCACTTTCAGAGCCTTAGAAGAGCCATTTCTTTCTTTTTGTCTGGAAATGGTTTTTCCAAATTTGAAGGCAGGGAAATTTCTTTTAGGTAAATGATCCTTGTTTTGAAGATGGACTTCATGATACCTAATAGTTCATCCTATGCTAGGGTTTTTAAGTTTCTAACTTCTTGGATGGTTGTTGCTTTTGGTTCCCACACCTTGGGAAAGTTGTCTAGGATCTTCATGTTGATATGAGATTTGGTGAAGGGGTGTCCTAGAACTTCAAGTCTAGTCAAAAGAATTTGCAGTCTCCCAAACATATCATCCACAAATTCTCCTTTTTTTCATGCAGAAGCTCTCACAGTGACGCGTCAAAGTGGCAACTTTTCTAAGTTAGACATCTTATGTTACTTCATAATTGATGCTTAGAGAGTCCTAGGTCTCTTTAGTTGTCCTTAATCTGCATATCTTCTTGTACTTATATCTGGATAGGGGACATGTTAGTGTAACTAGCTTTTTTGTTTATCTCCATTATATCCAAATCTTCATTTGTCCATTCTGCTTCAAGTCTAGGGATGAGAATGTCTCCATTTGTGATTATCAGCTAGAGCCTATAGTGATTGGACTTGATCTACATCTCTATTTTGTCTTTCCAGTATAGGTAGTCCTTTCTTGTGAAGCTTGGTGAACTTGTGAGAGATGGTCCTTCAACAATGAATTGATCGTTGTTGTTGTTATCTGCCATTAGGATCTTTTCTTCTAAACACTGTTAGGTGCTTAACCCTAAGAGGTTAAGCTCTGATACGAAACTTTAAAGACAAATATCACAAAAAGGGGGGTTGAGTTGTGATCTTAGAGATTTTTAAAACCTTTTTCACAATCAAACAAAGTCTTTCGTCTGAAGAAGAAACTTTGCAAACATAGATAACATATCTTTCGAAAAACAAAATCAAATGATGGAAAACAAACATGTTAATCACAAGATGCAGTCAAATGTCTAAAAACAAATTTAGACCCTGGGTCAGTTGAAAACAGTAGGAAAACAAGTAAATATCAGACACAAAGAGTTATATTGGTTCATCTCTACCATTAAGAATACGTTCAATTCTTGGTAAAATACCAAGTTACCAATTTTAAGATTGATACGTCAAATCTTCAAAGCTTTTTGTTTTTATAGGCCTCATCTTTAAGTGTTTATTGTCTCACAATGAGTAGATTTCTTCACTTGATCTATGTCTGATGAATGTGGTTGTTACGAGCATTTAATGCACGTCATTTCCTTATGTAGAAAGTCCACTCTTCGATACTTGCATGTTGAGTACTGTAAAAGGTAGTCACTTCCTTTATGTCAAAGTAGGTCTTGTACAAGAAGGCTCTTCTTTTGATGGCGATTAAGAAATTTTAGACCTTGACTTCATTTATTCTTTATTAGATTTGACAAATTCTAGGAGGATGTTTCTGCAAAAGAGATCTCAGACACAATATTAAATGAAGTCTTAAATATTATCTTAAATGTCATATTAGATCATGACTTTATCTGCCTATCGTCTAAAACAACAAAGCCAGACTTGTCAAGGCATGTTCTGATAAAGCATTAAATATGAAACATCAGAAACAAATTTCGCATAAGGCACGACTTTTAACCTTTATATTTTTTATCATCTAAACAAAATAATTAAGGATCTTGATTCGTCTTAAGACATAAATGTCTTTTGACTTAACACAACCCAATTATTGGTCTACACTTTAAAAAAATTTATTTGCAACCATTGAGACAAATATAAATCCTCTGAAATTTAGGAAGTAGATCCATGATTGCTTGTAGTTGTTATGAATTTGATCAACATCCACCTTCAGCGTCATAGTTGAGCCATAGGTTGTTTTCTATAATTCAATAGCATGGTCATATAGCCTCTTGTATTGTTCCTTGTAATCTCCTTCAACTTTTTGCTTAGCAGAATTTTTGTGACCTCAAAGCCATAGACCTAGTTTTCCCAACATTCCATTTCCTTTGAACCTTCTCCCTAATATTAGTAGGTCTCATTTAGATTTTTCCTCAATCCTGTTTACAGCTTGCCACCTAACCACTTTGTCCTCAAAAGCCTAATCCAGTATTGTTTCCAACAATTGTGTTTGTCCCACACTTTTCTCAATTGCCATGTTGCTTTATTATTTATTTTGGCACAATATGCATACCATTCAAACCCAAGTATGTTGATGACTCTCACCCTCACTGTCATTTTTCTCAAACTGCAAATTCCATCTAGAATGCACAACATAGGTGACTATGCCTCCTTGAACTACTGCTTAGATACAAGAGTGTTCCAGCTACCCACTTATAATCAACCATTTTTTGTGGCATGCAAAAAGTATCAAATTTTTAAGGTTTCACCATCTTTATATCTTCATCACTTTCATCTATGTCAGTGTCCAATTTATTTGATTCATACTCAGGATCTGAAGATTCATAATCCATTGATGCATTGAATATATTTAATTTCTAAATTTATTATACCTTTTTTACAATCAAATTTTATTATCATAAATTAAACTTAATTCAATCAAATATAGTTTTTTATCATTATATTTATTCTACATGATATATATATATATATATATATATATATATATATATATATATATATATATATATATATATATATATATATATAGTTTTTTTTATCATTATACACGATTTTTCAATTTTATTTACATTTCAACAAAAGTTACCCACAAATTTTTTTATAGGAATAAATAATCAATATTTATTCTAATTAAATGTGTCTTAAATTATGAATTGTCATCACTCTTTAAAATCTTTATTATAATAAATTAAAATATCAATCGAGTAATATAATTATCAATTTAATATATAATATTTGTTAATATTTTTATTTATGTCCAACCATTTAATCACAAAATTTAGAAAATATGTTTTATCATGTATTTTAAAATATTATGAAAAAAATATATAGTAAATTGTTTCATATTTAGTTAAAAATAGTATGCACAACTAGGAATGACAAAGAAATTCATACACACATATTTCGCGGATAAAATTCGCATTATATATTAAATTAGTATCTTTAGTGGGTTCCGATGGCTAATGGATATAGTCAGATATGTATTTTTTTACTACCTGTTTGTTAATGGACATGGGAGCGAATATCATGGTAATTGTCGATATGTGTTGCCCATTAATATAAAAATATTTAAATATTCTTTTCTTTTACCAAGTTTAAATAAATAAATATATTTTTTTACTTATGTTTTGGAGTATAATTTTATTTGGAATTATATTTTAGTGTATTTTTATTTGAGTTTATATTTTAGAGAGTAATTTTTAGATAATTTTGTTTGGAGTTCACAAAATTTATTTATTTAAAATTATTTACGGGCAGTTTTAATTGTGTAGATCGTAGAATATTTGAATATCTTTAGTTGTAAAAATTAAAATTATTTTTTCAAAAAAAATAAAATAAATAAAAATTACAATAAAATGTTTATTAAAATATTTTTTATTTTTGTAAAAATATATATAGGTACCCGCCAATATTAAAAAATCCACTCTTCTTAACGGTACCTTAGTAACCAGCGAGTACATGACCAATATTTACTTGGTGGGACATGCAATGGATGATTACTACCTACTTCACTTCACCCATTGTCATCACTATGCGGCAAATTGACCAGTTTGGTGCCTTTTTCAAACTTATTCCTGAACTAGGGTTGTTTTGAAAGTTATTCCATGAGGGTGCTGTTTTTTTATGTGGAGGGCATGCAAAAACGCCAGCTCCATTGGTGCTTTCCTTGTGGCTTGACACGTGGCATGTCGCCACTGCCACTGGCGACACAGCCAGTGGTTGCCGCCACTCCTATTGGCGCCTCCAGCCTGGACGAAAACGTTGGTTTGACCGGCGACTTCAAGCATTGCAGGCGTAGGCTTTAGGCGTAAGCTGAGGTGCTCAGGTGCTGTAGCGGGTGCAGCCTTTGACGGGGAAGTCGTCGTCCGTGCTGGCGACTTGGCTTCGAGGATGTCGCCATCCTTCCTGGCGCTTTAAGCTTGGTGGATTTATATATCCCCAAGTGCCTTAAACGAGAGTGAAATGCCTTAAACGAGAGAGTGAAAAAGGGTGCCTTTGCTTGTGTCGAGAACGAGAGAGCTAGCTGCTGCATCTTACTTCGTCTTCTTTCATTTTCTAAAAAACTTGTAAGTTATATATTGAATATTTTGTATGTTTTATTTATGTAGATGTTTATATTCTGATAATGGAATAGTTTTAGGTACTGTAACTTAATAATTTTGTATAGTTTAGTTTCAGTTCTTAATTTTATATGGTAGATTAGATTTAGTTTAAATTTTTTATATAATAGATTAGGAATAGTTTTAGGTATTGTAAGTTATTAATTTTATATGGTAGATTAGGAATAGTTTAAATTTTTATATGTTAGATTAGGTTTAGTTTAAATTTTTTATAAAGTAGATTAGGAATAGTTTTAGGTACCGTAACTTATTAATTTTAGATTAGGTTTAGTTTAAATTTTTTTATATGGTAGATTACATTTAGTTTAAATATTTGATATGATAGATTAGGAATAGTTTTAGGTACTATAAATTATTAATTTTAAATTAGGTCACAATTAAATTTTTTATATTACGTTAGTTTTAGTTATTATTAGTTTCATATACTATGTTTAAATTAGAATAGTTTTACGTATTTTAAATTATTAATTTTGTATGCTAAATTATTTTACTCGTAAGTATTTTAAGTTATTAATTTTGTATATATATTTTTTTAATTTTTAGCCGCAAATATAAATATTATGTTATATATTTAAATTTATATTTGTATGTAATTTAATTTATTTGTAGAATATATATGAATTAGGTTATTTGTATAATATATTTTGTTATTGAAATTAAAAAAATATATAATTTGTTATTTATGTAAAGTTGTGTTTGGATGTGATTTAATTTATTTGTAGAATATATTTAAATTTCCTTGATTGTATAATATATTTTGTTATTGAAATATTTGAATTTTGAAAAATATAATTTGTTATTTATTTTAAGTTGTGTTTGCATGTATTTTAAATTATTTGGAGAGTATATTTAAATTTTATTATTCATATAATATATTTAGTTATTAAAATATATATATTCTTTTATTGATTTCACTCCATTTGTTATATATATTTAATTATTTTTTTGTAAATGTACTTAATTTGTGTATGTATAATTAATGTATAAATTTTATCGTCAATTTATTGTATTATATTTTATTTTGCAGGATCAATGACATCTTCCTCGTCATGCTCATCAAATATACAAACTAGGTCTGGTCTAATTGATGGTGACGTTTTATGAATATAACCTAAGCACGTTTTAGAGCATGTTTGGAATGAGGAACCAGATAGAAAAATACACATCAGACGAGTTGTCCCCACGTATCAAGGTGAAAAAGAAACACCAGAGAAAATTATTCCTCTGCTTCGGCAATTTGGTTTTTACTGGAAAATGAAGATGGGATAGCTAAAAATAAAATGCAGCATTAATTAGTGCCTTGATTGAAAGATGGAGGTCCGAAACACACACGTTTCATATGAGGTACGGAGAGTGTACGATTACTCTTCTAGATGTCTCTGTTTTGTTAGGTCTCTGTATTGAGGGGTGCCATTAATTGGTCCAACAAATCTTGATTGGGCTGATTTATGTGATGAATTGTTAGGAGTCAGACCACAGGAAGGTGAAATTGAAGGCAGTGTGGTTAAATTAAGCTGGTTGGCTCACCATTTTTCACAATTAAATAACCATGACGGTAACGTAGAATAATTACAAAGGTTTACCCGTGCATGGATCCTTAGATTCATAGGAGGTGTCCTCTTCGTTAACAAAAGCAGTGCCAGAGTTTCCCTAAGGTACATACAATTTTTACGTGACTTTCAACAGTGCAGCGAGTATGCATGGGGACCTGCCGTGCTTGCTTATTTATATAGACAGATGTGCAGTGCCACTGATTACAAAATTAAATCAATCGGAGGTATGTGCATCTTAATCCAAATGTGGGCATGGGAACGATGCACGACTTTGGCTCCAAAGAGGATGTCTCCCGTAATAGAAAATAAACCACTCAGACACAGGTTAGTCATTTAAAAAATTAGATTTCATTTGAAAATAATTAATAATGTAACGTGTCAACATTGATGTTTCATTTTTTTGTAGGTGGCTGCGACGTGGAAATCAACATATTGGCAATGAAGATCTAAGAGTTTTTCGTCGCAAATTGGATATTATGAAACAACATGAGGTAAGAAGATCGTAATGTATTGGTTAATTAATAAGCAATATGTTATGTTTGAGTGAAAATTAACAATTGTGTTGTTATATGCAGTTTCTGTGAGAGCCTTACACAGCAACTGTGATGTCAGCGTTGCCTCCAATTTGTATGGTTGGAAGTGTAGCGTGGTTCACGGTGGTGCCATTGATTTGTTTCCATGTTGTTGAGTGGCACCAACCCGATAGAGTTTTGCGACAATTTGGAATGCAACAACCTATTCCCGGGTGTCCTTCGCAACTGTAGAATCTTCATGGCATAACGCTCAAAGGCAAACAAGATGAAAATTGGGGATAACTATGGGCCCCACTAATCAGTCAATGGAACAATCGAGCTGAGTTTAGGGTCAACGTTTATCCTCGACTAGAGGGCCTATTGAGTTTTAACTCCGACTACATGGTCTGGTATAGGCAAAAAACAAAAATGTTTGTTGACCCGAACAATGCAAGCACAACTACATTGGTATTTATTTGTTTTTCAATATTTAAGTTAAAATTATTTTGTAAAGCATCGGCATTAATTTCCTAACCCTAATAATTTTAGGTTGAAGTTGTGGAGACTTTACAGTATATGGTGTCACCACAAGGGAGGAACACATGGACAGTTGATGATCTCGTGCCTTACGTGGAAAAGTTAATGATTTCATCCGAATAGCAAGAGAGAATCACAGAGCCTGTGTCACATGGTCCAGCATCAGAGCGTCAATTTCTAGCACAAGAGTTTCACATTCTTCAGTCAAGTGTTGAAACTCGGGGCATAGGCAGACGAAGGGAGGCTGTTGAAGCGGAAGAATATTCCCAACAAATGGTGGAGCATGGCCATGGAATGTACTACACACTAGCAACATTTTCTCAGTATCCTTCACAGATGTATCAATATCCTTATGAAGGTCATCACACTGATACTTCTGCAAGCGAACATTCGTTCGGTGGTGTTGTGGAAACACATCCTCATTTTTCATGGCCGACTATGACTCCTTCATAGCAACACAATGCCCCAATTGCAACACCTAATGCCCCATTAGGTACGCAATGGAATGTACCTGGAGCAATACCTGATATGGGTGACTTATTAGGTGTTGATTTGCGTCACCAATTTTCTGCTGAGGCGGATGAAGTAGAAGCGGGGAGACATCGGGGCAGAAGAAATCCTGATCGTCAAGCGCGAAGATAGGATCAACCATGTGGCACATCCTCACGTCATCATGGACATCATAATGAATGATTTTCATGTCTCTGCTTAAATTTGTTGTTGTATGTTTCTGATTTGAATTTGACACTTAATCTATCGTATGGATTTTTGTAAGGCTTACTCATTGATACAATTTTATTCGAGCAAGAAACTATAAAAATAAATTAAGTTAAACAGAAACTAAAGTAGACAAACGATAATAACTAATGTTACTAACTAATGATCCACTTCATTTATTTCAACTTCTAAATGTTATTTTATTTCGTTACATGAATCAGTCTGGACTTTTTTCATCTTCCTGTTTGCTCAAATTATAAGGTTCTTCATCAGAAATACCATAGTCTTCAAGGGTTAGGGTTTATAGTTAGGGTTAGGTTTAGGGATTAGGGTTTGGCTGAGGGTTAGAACTAAATACATTCAATAGAACAACAACTCCCATGATTTCATTGAAGACCACAAACTAAATACATTCAATAGAAATTAAACCAATACAAGTCACTCGTCTAACATACATAAATCAATTAAATGAACAACTCCCACGGTCAGATTGCATTGGACATCGTCGCCTATTGTGCCCTTCTGCTCCATATCTACTACATTTTTGCCGGTGCTCAGACTGTTCGAGCCAATCCATCTCATTCCTTATCCTTGTTGATTTTGGCTGACCTTTCGCACGAATTGTAGTTGGGTCAGGGATAAGTGTCCATGCGTCATTAGAAGGAGGAATTGCCGCTTCATTCCTGAGAGGCCACCATTGTGCAGAGTAAGCTTTTAAGATGTGCTCAGTCGTGTAAACAACATCTATATATTGGTAGTAGTTCATGCTTACGTAACCACAAGCTGCAATAATGTGTGAACATGGATAGTGAAGTGCAAAATACTTTCCGCATTGACAATAATGGTCATTCAAGTTTACTGCCCACTTTTGTCTGCCACGTTGCGTGATAGGATTGAAGGTCTCCTCTACTTCAAACCTTGTCGAGTGAATATCATACACGCGAACGATGTGTGAACAAGCTTGTTCTTGATTTTTTCTAAGTTCTTTAACAAGCTTAGAATAATATACTTGGCCTTCATTTAATTGTCGTTGGGCTTGTCGACCTTGATCAACAAAGTACTTTCGACACCTACTATATGTTGATTTGGCCAACGTTGTTATCGGTATGTTGCGACAATCCTTCAAAACCTTATTTATACATTCTGACAGGTTGGTTGTCATGTGGTCATATCGACGTCCTTCTCTGTCATAAGCCATCATCCATTTGTCCTTTGAAATGCGATCAATCCATGTTGCTATGGCTGGACTCAGTTGACAGAATTTTTCTAAATTTTGATAAAAAATGTGCTTGCAAGGAGTGTACCCTGCATGAAATTAGTTAGCAACAACAATTTTAACTATATATGAAACTTAAATTAATGTGACCATGATAAATGAAATGTTACCCAATTTCTTCAACATTTCTTTTTGTTTGACATTATTGAATTTCTGATTGAAGTTGCTTGCTATGTGTCGCACTCAATATACATGATAACCGTGGGGAGGTTGTCAACCAAGTGCTTCGTTAGCCACAACAGACTTTATACTCGCAGTTGATCAGATATCAGACAAATACCATTTTTATCTATGACGTGTTCACGCAAGTGTGCCAAAAACCATGACCACGTTGTCAATGTCTCACCTTCGACCACGACGAATGCTAGAGGAAGGACACCACCATTTCCATCTTGTGATGTGGCCATTAAGAGGGTCCCACGGTATATTCCGTGCAAATGTGTGCCGTCAACTTGTATGATTGGCTTACAGTACTTGAAAGCCTCTTTACATTGACCAAAAGTCCAAAAAACTCTATGAAACTGACGGTGTTCGTGACTAACCGTATTCCCAACGATAAAATCGTCATGTAGTATTTCAAAATATGATCCAGGAGAATGATTTTGCATGTGTGTTAGTCATGACGAAAGTTTCGCATATGACTCATTTCAATCGCCATATTCAATTGCAATGGCTTTCTGTTTCGCCAACCAAGCTTTTTTGTACGACACCTCGTACGCAAATTCACTATTAATCATCTCTTGAATCAAAGAAACTTTTATTGATGGATCTTCTCTGATCATGCCTGTCAATAACATAACAAAATTTAAATGACAATTAACAAAAAATTAACATAATATGAACATAAAATACGTACCTACTACACAAGTGGCAATTAATCTGAATCAAGCTTCTCGTGATCTTGTGTCATGGTCATATTCAGACATGTGTGTGGTCCACCTCATTGTGTGACTTTCCACGTATCTGTTTTTTTAGATAAAATTGCCCTCATATAGAAAGGGCAAAGACACTCTACACTTTTACTCAAGCAACAAATCACATACTTGTTCGATTTGCTTTCAACAACTTTGAAACTTTGATGCACCTTCATAACATATTGTCTGACTGCATTTTTTCCCACATATTTACTATCAAATTTCATGCCAACATATAATTCTTGCCCAACATTAAAGGTCAACGGCATCTCCAAACCGCAAATGTCCTCCTCATCAGGATGACTCCAATTGATATTGTTATAATGCAAAGCATCATTCCAAAATGGATTTTGAATTCCTTATACACCTAATAGTTCAAAATAAAAATTCAAATCATACTTATTTAGCATTAAATACAATTGTCATCAAATAATAAATGTATTGTGTAATTTTTTTATACAACAAATTATACCTTCTGCTAGGTAAACAATTCTTACTGGTTGAATCATGTCGGTGACTTCATCGTCTGTATCAGATATACCGTCAACACTGTCATCTTCGTCTAAAGACTCTTCAACGTATGAGTTAGACACAAAATAATAATCATCATCATAATCATTATCTTTGTCACCATGTAAATTGCTCACATTTGTTGGTGGTTGTGTCTCAATATTAGATAAATTATTTTCACATGATGTAAGAGAATTTGCAAAATGAAACATAGAACCACCAGCCACATCCTTTTTTATGTATAATTCCAGAACTGACATTTGTTCTTGTTGTTGAAAACTTTCGAGCATTGTTTCAACATCTTCGTCATCACAAATTTGCAAGGCAATATATTTTCATGACACTAAAAATCTACAACTGATAGCAGAAATAATTTCATTATTTTGTAACTTTATCTTATCTCCAATTTTTTTTCAAAGCATTGAAACTTATTCCACGTTTAATCTGAATCACTTTTTTACTGTCTTCAAATATTACACCATCATTATCTTCATATACCCTTCCATTGAAATACACTGTTATAACTGAATTCATCGTGTACCTACAAAAATAATATTTTAAAACTTTAAATAATAAAATGGTTATCACAAAAAAGTCCTTACTGGAACTTCACATCAAAACTTAATTTTAAAAAAAAAAATAACTTAAAAAAAATTCACATTAAGACACTTTAAAAACATTAACGATTTCAACGCAGTAATTTTAAACTAATCAAGATGTAATCAAAATTATTAACTTTAAATAAATTTCACATCAACACACTTAAATAACATGAATGATTTTAAAAAAATGTAAATCCAAAATAATAAAATGTAATCACAAAAAGTCCCTTTATTGGAACTTCACATTCAAATTTTTTTTTAAGAAAAATTAATTAACTTCAAATAAATTTCATGGGAGACACTTAAAAAAACGAATTTCAAGATATTAATTTTAAAGACAAAATAATTCATGAACGAAGTTAGTAGTATAAATAATTAATCTTAACAATAATAACTTCAAAATAAAAATAAGTAATTACAAAATTACTACAAATATATTAAAATAAATATGATACGAGAAACAAGAAAGCATCAAATAACACTTTCAAGTTGAATGCTCATAAAATTTTAACACACCAACAAACCAATCTAATCTAATTAAAAAAATACTACAACTTCATATTAAAAAAAAAATTCGTACTCAAAATACTTACTTCAAATAAATATGATCAATAATTTTTTTATGGAAAGTTCAAACATTCATCAATTTTTAACACACTAATAAATCAGCAACACCAACCTAATTTAATTAAAAAAATACTACAAATTTCATATTCAAAATATTTTATCTTCACTGAAAATATTTTCTTCAAATAAACATCATTACACAATTTTTCTTTTATTTTAGACATTTAAACACACACAAACAAGCCTATCGAATATAAAAGCTAATTTAATTTTTTAAAAAATAAATACTTCAAATTCAATCTTTATTCCAGCCTAACAAAATTACTTTAAAAAAATATTTCATACCACGGAATTTTTTGATTCAAAATTTGAACTTCAAGCCTTACAAATTTAAACGCCAAAGCCAAGAAAGGAAAAGAAGTTGCAAAGGGAAAGCAAAGGAAGATGCAAAAAATGCTGATATTTAAACACCCTAAAACGCCAAAGCCAGTGTCGTTTTCTACTTATCCTAAATCGCCAAACGTGATTGCGCCTTCTTCCAAAAGCTGGATGCACCGAACTGTGACACTGCCATCCACTGAAAAGCTACTGCCATCCACATTGGGACACTGCCATAAAGCTGAAAAGCTACTGCCATCCACTTGAAAAGCTGAAAAGTTGAACCCTAGCCTGATTTGTGTAAATCGCCAGGTTGACCAGCGACTCCACCTTGCATGGCCAAAGCGTCAGTACAGGTGGCAATACCACCTGTGTCGCCAGTGGCAGTGGCGCCACTACCATGTGTCGCAGCCACAGACGACGTGCCAATGATGAAGAGCACCCTTGTGGATATTTTCATGCAGGATACGTTCAAAAGAGCACCCTTGTGGAAATTCTTTTAAAACAATCCCAAATGGGGAAATAGTTTGTAAAAGAACTCCATTTGGGGCAATTTACCTCATTATGCACTTTTTTTTATATAGAAAAAATCAATAAAACACTTATATTGTAAAACTATTCTTTTTAGAAATATTGTAAAACTATTTGAATATATATATATATATATATATATATATTCATAATTGTCTTATATTTTTTTATATATATACTAACATATATACAATTTTAAAAATAATTTATATATATTATAAAAAAGTATAATAATATAAGAAAATCATAAATTATAAACTCTAACACTCGTGCTTAACGCGAGATACTAGGCTAGTATATTTCGAAAACAAAGTCATATTAAATTATTTATACTATGTAAATAAATGTTATATTTAATATTTACGTACATAATTGTTGATTTCAAATTAATCAATTTTAAATTAATAGTCGCTTAAAATTTGGACTGGTCTTAACTAATGATTTAAATTGTTTTCATAATTAAATTAAATGAATATCATATGTTTAATTTTATATCTTACTGAATTTTGAATCTTCCAATTTTGAATTGAATCATTAACTCTTGTGCATACTAGAAAAAAATCATCCAAATTTAAAACTGTAAAGAAAAAACACAAAATAAGACCAATGTTCTCAAGCTTCATATACCATGATTTAAAATTTAAGATTTATTTTAATATTTCTACTATAAATTTGATTAGAAGAACCTACTTTGGCAGGAAAAAAAAGAAGAAGAAGGTAAGTTTCATATAATATGATTAATAATGTATACTTAAATGGGTTTTTTTTTTAACAGACTTAAATGAACTATTAAAAACCCCGAAATAAAGAAAAATAAATAAGAATTTTCTTTTAATATTTTATAGAAAAATCCAATTAAATAACAATGCATCTACATGTAATCCCCCACCCAATCAGATAACAAAGAATAATCTATATCCCGATGAAAAAAATGTTACATGTGCATACCACTTGACGAAAACATGAGCTACTTCTTGAGTTCCCTTCATGGTTTTTACATTCGTGTCTCAATTACATTTGTAATTTTTTATGTTTGATTGTATTCAATTCATGCATTGAATATATTTAATTTCAAATTTTATTATATTTTTTTACAGTCAAAATTTATCATAATAATAAGATACGTTATAAAAATGAATGCACAGTAAATATTGATAAACATTATTTTTATTCTTTTTTGTTACGGTCATTTTTTTATTATAATATAATCATAATAATATATTGAAAAGAAAGAAAATATCAAAAATGGAAAACATGAATAATAAATATTTCTATTTAGTTAAAAATAAAAGTTTAGTTTTGGAAATAGAAATAAAAATACAGTAACAAAAAGAAAGAAATAAAAATATAAAACATCTTTTTCATTTTAGTTTTTAAATTAAAATTTTCTCTTTCCTTTATTTTGTTTCCCAACGAATCAATAGGATTGTAAAAGATGAAATTAAAATCTGAGTCTGTCCCGAAACATATGCCACTATGCGTACGCCTGCCAGCAGTACTTTCTTCGAAATCGTTTTTTTTACCCTTGCCGCCAAATTATTTACACAACAACGGTAAATATTTATTGATAATTAATAATTTCAATTAACAAAAATCTGTCATTAACTCTTACCATTTTTCAACAAGTAATCATGCCATATCAGCAACGGTAAAATAATATAGATTTAAATATATTTTCAATCCTTATAAATGTAAAAAATTTAGTTTTAAATTAATTCATTTTTAATATAACTTTTACTATCTACATTGTAACCGTGTAATGATAATTCTATTTTAAACTTTTCTAAAATTAAATTAATAAATTTGCTTTTTTTAAAACCTTAAATCAAAATTTCTTACCACTAAACTTGAGAATCTTATTCAGTTAAAACAAGATTATTTTTTTATAAAAGATATATATGATTTTAAAAAATTATTTTTTATTTTTGTAGAGACTAATTAATATATATTTAATATATTGAACTTTTATTAATTTTTTTTAAAAAATGGTATATTATTATAATTTAATTAACAGAGCCAAAAGAAAAACAACAGAGCGAAAGGTAAAATGATTTCGCGCCATTTTCATTCTCTGAAAAAACCCGCGTTTCATTTCCTTCCTTCAAACCCTTATAAGCAAACAAAACCCTCTCTCACTCTTTCCATTCTCCACATTCTCATCGTCTTTCTTACTTTCTCTTCCTTTCTTCACTTCCTTCTTTCTATTATTTCTTATTATTTTCTGATATTTATTTCTCTATGTCTATGGCGGAAGAAGAACCTTCCATAACATCGCCACCGGCAAGAACGTTACACAAGTTCCTCTCCCGCAGCGGCAAGACCGTCATCGCCGCGCAACCTCTGGCGGTGGTTCGCGCCACCACCAGCACCGGCGGCGCGCGCGTTCTCGCCGCGCCGCCGAACTCGAACGACGATCCAACACCACCGCAGGAAGAAGAAGGAGAAGGCGAAACCGGCTTCGATGCTTCTCATCATCATGAACGGATATTGTTGCAGAGAGAGCTAACGGTTTCGTTCGACGAGTTTCTCGAGGTCACCAACACGAAGGTCGCCACCGAAGAGGAGGCTCTGAAATCAGTGATGGCGCCGTTGGAAGAAGAAACTGAAGAAGGAGAGGAAGCCGAATCGTCACAGGCTCAATCAGCGCAACCGGTTCAACCGGTGCCGAGGGGACCGCAACTGTTTCGACCGGTGCAGAAGAAGAAAGCGGTTACCGGTGATGACGTGGAGGTGGTGGAGGTGCGGAAGCCTGTGGAAAAGAAGAACATTCCGAATATTTCGAATCTCGAGGACGGTGAGTTTCCGGAGGAGTCTGGGTGGTTCCTTCTCGGGAGGAAGGTTGAGGTCGCAGTTTCGACGGCCAGGGGAGTGAACAGGTTGGTGGATAATGAAATCGTTCATTTCAATTTTCCTATTCCGAGTTACTCGAGTAAGTCTCAGTGGATCGTTCGAGCGTCAACCAAGCGTTCTGGAGAGGTAATAACTAACTATTGCCATTGATTGTTGTCGAGATTGTTTGACTTGGTACTTTTGAAAATTAATTGATGTTATATGTTTGTAAGTGTATGTGTGCATATATGAATGAATGTAATTTATGAAGGTTAGCTTTAATGGAAAAAGGCCAGTTCTTACAAGGCAATGAACTAAAGTTTGAATCTTTGTTGGTTTGGAGAGGTGTCTGCATGTTTTGAACAGACATTGTTTTTGTTTGTGTATACCTTTGGGAAATAACAAATAATGTATGTAAATGTGTATAGGAGTTTTAAGAGATAGGTTTGATGGTGCTTTGTGTTGTTGAATTTGGCTTCAGGTTGGGAGGATGCCAATGGAATGGGCAAAGGCTGTGATTCCGGTTATGCAATCTGGAAGGGTTAAGGTTCGAGGCCGGTGCATTGCTGTGCCAGATAAACTACAAATGATGCAAGAGATTATGTTTTTAGTGAGGTATACTTTTATAGCCCTGTCTGTTTATTTTGATGGTAATGGAAACTTTTTTTTATGTGTTTTTTAATTTGAATTTGTAAGTTCAAATTGTTTTGTGTCTGTTGGTAGGTGAGTCTAATTGATAACCTTTTTTTGGGCAGCTTTTATGTTCACCACTCTGTATTTGCTGAGCGTGTTGATACTTCTTGGAGGCTGGAGGCTTGTGGTAAAATTGATGATACTGTTTATCCACTTCTTGCCCTATTAAAAATGCTAGAGATCAAGCCAAGTCAAAAGGTAATTGACAGCCCATTCTCTCTCTGTTTTGTTTTTTCTTAATGTTGCATTTGTAATGGGTGGTTGTTACATTCAACTAGGCTGTATTCACTCCTGAGGATATAGATTCCCGGAAGCGGTTGCTCTATCCAAAGGCATGTGTCACTACCATTTTCCTTCCCCTTTTAATTGGTTATAGCTTTTGTGATGTTGATGTCGAAGTGTATTGAATATTGTATGGTGCATGTTCATTGTTGCCTGATTCGTTAATGAACCTATTCTTTTAAAGAAGCCTAATTATGCTGTTGATGCTAACAGGCTGATCCAGATGAAGCTGCAGCATTGCCTTTGATCAAGCGAAGAAAGGGCGGTGAGCCCCTTCCTGAGCAAAATAATGATGAACAAGCTCTTTCAGAGTCAGCTTTGAATAAACTTGTTGGAGCGGCAGAAATCTATGACCTCAAGGTAAAGAACTTTCAATTGTTTTAACTTCAATTGTTAATCTCTAAATTTATCTCTAGCATCACATGCCATCAATCTTTTTGTGTGTTGTATGTCTTTAGGAGAAGGAAGCCCCAGAGACACTTGTGTGTAATTTAAAGCCTTACCAGAAGCAGGCTTTACACTGGATGACTGAAATAGAGAAAGGGATGGATATTGAGAGTGTAGAAAGAAATCTGCATCCCTGCTGGTCAGCCTACACTATATGCAAGGGGTATTTACTAATAGTAAATGATTCAACAGAATGAGGTTTTTCTCCCCAATATTTTTGTGCAACTTAACCTTACTTTCTTTTTAGCAGAAGGACAATTTATTTGAATATTTTTACTGGAGAGGCCTCTAAAAAATTTCCAAAAGCAACGCAGATGGCAAGAGGAGGAGTGAGTTTGTTTGAGGCCTTCAATTTTCCAATGACTAAATCAGTTTACCTGATTACGAAATTGGTTTTTAATTATTTATTTATTCATCTTTGATCATAGATTCTAGCGGATGCAATGGGACTTGGAAAGACTGTTATGACAATTGCTTTGATACTCAGTAACCCAGGCAGGGGTAACTCAGAAAACAATGATGTGGAGAATGGAGATGATAATTTTATCACAAATAAAAGAAAGAATGCTAATACCTTACATAAATTTGAGGGTGGCACTCTTATTGTTTGTCCCATGGCTTTGTTAAGTCAATGGAAGGTGAGTTTCTTTGTATGATACCATATTGAAAAGCAAACATGTTTTTTCTTTTTATAACTCTAATAAAGACATCCTATAATTGACAAGGTAGCTCACAAGTATTTTAAATCTGCAGGATGAGCTTGAAACACATTCAAAGGAAGGTAGTATATCCATATTTGTTCATTATGGTGGAGCAAGAACCACTGATCCCTGGATGATCTCAGGCCATGATGTTGTCTTGACAACGTATGGTGTCCTACAAGCTGCATACAAAAATGTAAGGAAATATCCTTTATATATATGCTTTCTTCCATTTGTGTAGTGAAGCTTCTTCATATTCATTTCTCTGGCTGTTGAAACCAGGATGGAGAGAATAGCATCTACAACAAGGTCAAGTGGTACAGGGTGGTGCTAGATGAAGCTCATAATATAAAAGCCCATCGGAATCAGACTGCCCAGTCTGCTTTTGTTCTGTCCTCACACAGCCGCTGGTGTTTAACTGGAACCCCACTTCAGGTTTGTCTTTTTATTTCAGTTAACAATTAACATTATGTGTATAAAAAGTACTCCACCCACAATGAAATTTCCATCTTTCCCATATGAAAACATTTCTTTCACCTGTATCTTAGTACCTTTATTCAGCAAAAAACTCACTTTTGGGCACCTCTTTGTGAATGTGTCTATTGCAGAATAGCTTGGAAGACCTATACAGTCTCTTGCGTTTCATGCGTGTTGAACCTTGGTGTAACTTGGCATGGTATGGCAAGAATGTGATGCTAACTTAGAAATTGTATTTGGAAAACCAGTAATTATTTTTTTAATGTTGGAAACATCTGTGCAGGTGGCAGAAGTTGATTCAAAGGCCTTATGAGAATGGTGATCCAAGATCCCTGAAGTTGGTCAAGGCCATTTTGAGGATGCTGATGTTAAGAAGAACAAAGGAAACGAAGGATAAGAAAGGAAGGTAGTCATTCTCACACTTCACTAGAACTGTGTCCTTTTTGAAACACATGTATATATTTTTTCCAATCACAATTTCAATTCCCTACATGTTTTTCCAGGCCGATACTTTTCCTGCCTCCAATTGATTTTCAGTTGATTGAGTGTGAACAATCAGAATCTGAACGGGACTTTTATGAAGCCCTGTTTGAGAGATCTAAAGTAAGTTTTGTGCCACAGCTTCTGATTTGTTCTTGGTTCTGAATAACAATCTGTTTCACTTTTATCAATTTTGATAAAGTCTAAAAACCTGTTAATAGTAACTATTCTCAAACATAGCTTGTTCTAGTAACTGTTAATAGTTTTATGTTTGGCATGTTCACTGTCTTGCGACTCTTGAACTTATTATCCAATGCAAACAGGTTCAATTTGATCAGTATGTCGCACAAGGAAAGGTTCTTCACCATTATGCAAATATCCTTGACCTACTAATGCAGTTGAGGCGGTGTTGTAACCATCCATTTTTAGTTATGTGGTAGGTGTGGAAAACACATTAAAATGCTCTTATATGTTTCCCTTTCCTGATGCTTATGCCTCTAACAAGATTTTCACTTGTATATGAAGCGGAAGCGATACCCAGAAACGTGCAGATTTAAGCAGACTCGCAAGAAAATTCTTTCAGACTAATACTGAATTCCCCGATGAAAGCAATCAAAATGATCCACGGCAGCAAGCAGAGTTGAACAAACTTGCAAGTAGATTACTTCTAAAATCTGCTTCTTCTTTGCACTCGGTTCAACCTCATGCATACATTGCCGAGGTTTTGGAGAATATTCAAAAGGGTGACATCATAGAATGCTCTATATGTATGGAATCTCCAGAAGATCCTGTGTTTACACCATGTGCGCATAAGTTTTGTAGAGAATGTCTATTTAGTTGCTGGGGCACCTCAGTGGGTGGCAAATGTCCAATCTGTCGTCAATTGCTCCAGAAAGACGATCTGATTACTTATTCATCTGAAAGCCCATTCAAGGTCGATATTAAGAACAATGTGACAGAGTCTTCAAAGGTTTCGAAGCTATTTGAATTCCTGCAACGTATTCTGAACACATCAAGTGAAAAGAGTATCGTCTTCAGTCAGTGGACATCATTTTTTGATCTGTTGGAGAATCCATTGAGGAGGAGAGGAATTGGTTTTTTGAGATATGATGGGAAGTTGACTCAGAAGCAGAGGGAGAAAGTTCTGGATGAATTCAATGAGACAAGAGAGAAAAGGGTAAGCAAAGTTAATTTGAACAATTTAACTTGTTTAGTTGAAAAATATTATCACTGAATCACTGTTTTTTATTCCAATCGCATTGTTTCAGGTTTTGTTAATGTCACTAAAAGCTGGTGGTGTGGGTTTGAACTTAACTGCAGCCTCAAATGTTTTCATTATGGTATGCTATGCCTAATTCCTTTCTATCCTGTGCACAACTTCATTTCTTCTGTGTTAACTTTTTGTGTTAAATGTAGGATCCATGGTGGAACCCTGCAGTTGAGGAGCAAGCAATAATGAGAATTCATCGCATAGGACAAAACCGAAGAGTTGTAGTGAGAAGATTCATCGTTAAGGTTAGCCAATCCATTTTTTCAACAAGCTTAGAACATAAAACATGCAATCCTACTCATCTTAAACCTAGATACCCATATTACCGACTTCTTATGGGTCAAATGTTTCGATTTGGACTTGGAATATTCAAAGTCCCCTTTTTTCTTTTTGCCAAACGGCGCCACTTAATTTGTTGTTAATTGATAAGGCATCATTTCCTTTCTTTTCCCCCTGTTTTTCCTACCAAATGCTATGGGTTGCCCTTTTGATTATTTTTGTTTGGTATGACCCCTTTTGATTATTTTAATTTGCTTTGCCTTGAGATAGTTCAACCGTACAAGTACTTGGAGCTGCCAAATTTTTATGCATTTGATGACTATTTTATTGTTTTGATATCCTTTTTCTCAGTTGGGTTGAAAAAGCCATTTTCTCAGGTTGATCACGTTTTTCACAAGTAGTCTCACCTCACCTTATCCTTTTGTTGGGTCACATAGTCTTTAAAAAAAACTTTTCTACGATTGGTTTAAATTCGCACGTTGTTTTGTTGACTTTCCTTTTTTTCCCCTTGTTTTTTGTTAACTAACGGTAAGGTTTGTGGGTCATTGTGAACAGGACACAGTGGAAGATCGATTGCAACAAGTTCAAGCTAGGAAACAAAGGATGATATCTGGTACCCTCACCGACGATGAGGTTCGGACTGCTAGGATTCAAGACCTCAAAATGCTTTTCACATGAGATATGAGATAATTTATTTATTTAGAAGCTGATTTATTTCTCTAGATTCTTAGACCTGGGAAGCCAATTTTGTATAGGTTGTCGGATCCTTTCTACAAGCTAAAGGCTTCCTTTTCTTTTGTGTACATACATGAAATGATGATATGATCATTCTGAACTCTAAAAGGAAGCCCACTGTTTTGTAAATCATGAGGCTTTAGTGGTTATGGTAAAAGGGTTAATTTCATTTTGGTCATTCAATTTTCAATCTGTTTTTAACGAGAAGCCGAAACCTGACAAAATTTAGTAATTTATCATGTGAAAGACTAAAAGATGAATCAATCAAATTACTAAAATATAACCTGTGGCACCAACTAAAACATGTGTGCATCTTGCTTTCTCTAGCAACTAATTATTAGAAGCGAAAACAAAGGTAGTCCCTGGAGAAACGAAAATGGAAAGCCTATTTATTAATGATGATAATGGTTTGCTGAAATTTGTTAATGTGTTATCATAAGCTCGAATGCATGCGTAAGCTTTATTAGGTCACCAAAAATATGTTGGCTATAATAACCAATCTAATATGCAGTTAAGTCTTTCAGTTATGTTTATTTTTTAAAAAAAGGAACAGAAAAAAAATGAAGAGTGCTGATTAAGTTCATAAAAATGTTATTTTCTGTAAACAAAAGTTTTTAAAAAATTGAGGTGTTTAAATATCATTACTTTTAATTAATTTTAATGAACTTTCATACATTTGGGGGTATCTGTTTTTTTTATAAAAAAATTATCATTGTTTTGAAAGTCAAATTATGTTATTATTTTAATTAAAATAACATTGAACAAAGTTATTTTAATAAACTAAGTCACTTTCATCTAAAACTAGCATGGTGCAACATAAGAACGGGTATAAGAATCGGGGTCGAGTGTGGATGCGGCGTAGGATGTAGGACGAAAAATTGGAAGTAAGCGACAGCTGGATGGGGTTAAATCTAGGGGCCATTATTGTATTAAATCATCAATTTAGTCATATGATTCTTATCTTTATAGTTTTTTTAATCCTTATAATTTACATTTTAATTCTCTTAATTCATATAATTTAAAAATATTTTTTTTAGTTCTTATAGTTTACATTTTAATTCTCTTTTAATTCCTTAATTTAAAAACTATATGATTAAAAAAATAAGAATATATGAAACTATAAAAATTAAAAAGATCATCAAAATTATAAAGACTAAAAGAGAATTAAAATGTAAACTATAGGGATTAAAAAGAACACTTTCAAACTATAGGAATAAAAAAAATAAGAATCGTGAAATTATATAAACAAATAAGTAATTTAATCAATATTTAAAATGTGGATTTTATTAAAGAGTTTTTATACAGCCATTTTTATTAAAGAGTAAAAAATATTTTTCAATGCTAAAATAATTCTTGACTTCGTAATAATATTTTTGGCAAAACTACGATTTTGTTTTATTCTAGTATTTTTTTTCTCAATATATTATGTAAAAAAAGGAGTAAAGTAAAATAATTAAATTTGATATTAAATATTGGATATAATTATAAATTGATTCAATTCAATAAAAATTGTAAAAAATAAATTAAAACAAATAAAAAATCTGGATGTGTGTATAAATTTTATAAATGTAAATATTTCCACAAATCCTTTTTTCTCGATGCCCCACTCATCCTTATATAATTATATATTTATGAAATTATAAAACTTATCAGTCTATTTATAAATTTATTGCCCAAATTACATCTTTTTTGTTTAGAGGATACATCATATTATTTTATTGTATTTATAAATTAATTTAAATTTGTTTTTGTATATTTTATTATATAAATTGTGCTTTTTATAAAAATAAATAATTTTATCATATATATGATCATTTATAATTAAACAATAATATATACAAAATTTAAACCATCAATACATTGTAATTTAATTTCTAAATCAATTCAAATCAAATTGCAAACATTTCTATCAAATGTAGTATCATGTTCCTATTCCTATTTAATATAGTATCAATTATTTTACTTTTAAATAGAAACTGTATTTTTTTTCCACTTTTTAGGATAGAGATTAAAGGTGAACGCGACGCCTTACCAACTTATCGGTCAAAAACATTCCAAATTTGGATTTATTAAGAGGTGTTTGGTTTGGTTGTTTTCTGTTTTCTTTTTCACTTAAAATAGAAAATGGTGATGGAAATATGTTTGGTTGAATTTCTATTTTCATTTTCAGTGAAAATATTTTCCCAAACGAACCAAAAGCTGGAAACAACAATACAATGATACTTGGCATGCGAGACTGTCTTGCACATGGCTTTTGTCTGAATGTGAGGCCTTGAGATTCCAAAGGCCATTAATAAAAACCATCTTATTATCATGCCTCATAATTAAAATTGCCATTAAAACGACAGGCTTACTGTAACTCTGCACTACTGTCTTATTGTCATGCTCCAGCTTCCAAAGTGCGCCTACCTCTATATTTAACTGCATAGTTACATCAAAGTGTCAATGAGCCAAAAAAATAATAGTGCACAAAAAATGAGTTCAGCCCCAATTTGTGTGTTCATTTATGTCAATGGTGAGATCACCTGCAATTCAACTGGAAACACGGTTTTCACCAGTGACAACACAAGATCGATGTTGTTGTATCCAACGATGACGCTGACCGACATAACCAGTGTAATACAATCATCAATTACAAATATTGGTGTTTCGTTTGCAATTACTTCAATTTGGTATCATTGTCCTTTACACGAAATGAATGGACATGTTGAGTATACGACATGTCCAATTAATGATGAAGAAGATGTTTGGTGCATGTTTAACACATTCACAAACATGTAAAGTGTAATATGTATGAAACTTAGAGTTGAAGTTCATACTTCACCATCATTGTCTCACGCTAATGACCTAATTTGGATGGAGATGGAGCAGAAGTTGAATAGTTCCATGAAATTAGAATAAACTATTTAACATATGTTGTTGTATTGTTTTTAATTACTTGTTAGTTTTTATTATGTATTTGGCGTTTGTTTGATGTGTTTGCATGATGTTGCTCAGTTGTCATTGTCGTTTGTCATGAGGGTACTCAAATAAATTGTAAAATTAAAGGAGCATGAAGATAATGTAAGTCAAAAAGTTCAACATAAGTTAATTGGAGAATGATATTTTCATCATACAACAAATTTGACTATTCCACATGGAGGGCGTATCCTATTATGTCTTGGATTTCAACGTTGGCATTGATCTGGTATATCATGCAGTGATGGATTATTCTCTTCAACATCTTGGCTAAACATCAAATTGAAACTTGGTTCCACTTCATTTTGTAGGCTATGCATATATTCACAAGCTAATGTTGTCATGCCATAATTAGTTCCAAAAATATTGCTCAGGAAATCATCTGGTTGGACAATCGATGGAGTGTAGTCCATGTTTGAAGGACTAGGAAAATGTAATCCGTCATGGGGGGGGGGGGAATTGGTGTGTATGTGTGTGGAGTGTAATTTGTCATGGGGGGAATTGGTGTGTATGCATGATTACATTCTGGTTGCACGATGTTTGTTGTCCTTGACGATTAACTAGTTTCGAAATTCATTGAGAATCCACTTGGCGATTGCATATTTAAAAAAATAATAGTATTACTTTGATACCACGCCATGTATTCTTGAGAATGCTTTGCATGCCCTATAATAGGTTGTCCCTGTAAAACCATTGATTGATGTTGTTGCCAATACCTTGTCCACTTTGCATGTTTTTCCGCCTAATTTGGGTTAGTTTGACCTCGCATGTCGATTTTGTGAAGTTTGTCTATGTTTCATGGGGGATCTGATATGTCTTGTCGGAGGTGGAATTGAAGTTTAACTCTATCCGCTTGGTTCCATTCTACTATCGAGAAACAAATTAGAGAGGTTCAGGTTATCCATATGGAGGAGTCTATGAAAGCTGTCGACTCTAAGGCATCCAAAAAGTGGAGATATGGATTCCACAAGAACTAAAATAATACAAAAAGAACAATTAATTAATTATTAAAAACACAAAACTCAATATTATTTTTATGTAACCTATAGTTTATTTATTACCTGTTCAGTTGTCATGTGGTTTAATCTCATTCGATAACCGATGACATCTCCATGTGGTGTACCAGTAAAGCTTAATCCACCACCACTCCATCTAATAAATGAAAAATTATTAATTTAATACAATGCTAATCATATAACAATGAATTTGAGATTCATATTACCTTGTAACCAATGGATACGATGGTGTCCGATTAACTCTTGTTGCAATGAAGGGCATGCGATACCATACCCAAGATTGCAACAATGACGCATAACCGACCATGGTTTTGGCATCAGCGTCAGTGGCCCAACACATTTCCCTATACAGCATTGCCAGACAAGCAGGACCCCAACTATACCACCTAACTTGGTTGAGATCAGCCAACACAGTGAGGTACATCAAATGAACCCGATTTCTCGTCTTGTCTAGCATTAAAACTCTGCTAATTAGCCACAAAATGTAAGCTCTATAATGTGCTTCTAACTACTGTTGTGTTGGTTCTGCGGGAAGCGACGACATATTATCTTGCAACCACTTAAGCTTAATGGCAGAGCCTACTATTACTTCTCCCTTTGGCGGTACAACACCCAAACATTGTTCACACATTTCCTCCCAATCATAGTAGGTTGCACCAGTGATTGGCCTACCATACACCCTTATGCCAGGCTATAGTGCTACATCCTCCATGTGTAATTGTACATTCTCTAATAGGAAGATGAAAAGTGTGCATCTTTGGTCTCCATTGCTTAACAAGCGCCACTAGATGATGATTAATTTTGAAGTGGTGTAATTTTGCCACATCAGCAAACCCAGTATGAACAAGAAACGACTCAATTAAAGGATGAGGAGCTGGCATCGAATGACAATACGAAATGATTATTGGTGGTTGTCCCTATAAAACAAAATTTATATTTTTATAATTATCACGACAATAAAAGGTTATAATATCATCTAATTGGTACTTACCATGTTTTGTATCTTTGAAGCTCGGTGACAAACTTGTTTCCATAACAATGTTGTTGCCTCCATTCTTCCTTTGCACAATCAAACAATTGAAAATTTAGTTCCTGATATTCAAAAAGAACAGGTGAGTGTAATAAGCTATATGGAATGAGCCGTCTGAGATGGTTTTTATAGGCGGAGAAAAATTTACACGTGCACTATTCACGGTATTGTTCATTTACTGTTCACTCTACTGGTAATGTCAAGAATCCTACAACAATACTATGTGCATCATAACATTGGTCATGTCACTATGCACGTCAAGAATCCTGCAGACACACTGCTCATGTCACTGTGCGTGTCAGAACAATGTTCACGTCACTCTGCGCGTCAGGAATCCTGTAGACACATTGTTCATGTCACTGCGCGCGTCAGAACACTGTTCACGTCACTTTACGCGTCAGGAATCCTGTAGACACACTGTTCATGTCACTGTGCACATCAGAATATTGTTCACGTCACTCTGCGTGTCAGAGCACTATTCACGTCACTGTGCACATCAGGATACTGTTCACGTTACTGTAGACCAATTTTTGACCGTAAAAACTATCGGTGCATTGTTCACGGCACAGTTCACGCAATTTTGACTGCAAAAATTATCAGTGCATTGTTCATGACACTGTGGAGGCAATCTTAACCGTTAAAATTATTGGTGTGATGACAACCGTTGGATCTATCTGTAGCCACGACACTATAAATAGGTCTCCAAACATATTCTTCTACACACAGAAAACACTTCACAACAGAAGTTTCAAATGACTCTTAGTCTTCAAACCAAATCACTCTGACTCTCCAAAACAAATCACTCTCAATCTCCAAACCAAATCACTCTCAGTCACCATGGCAAGCAGAAACAAAAATGTCCCTGTCATAGTCTACTACGATGCCTATGTAGCCGACTGTGACGAGGGCGTTGAGTTTAAGGGCAGAAACAATGTACTTGTTTCAATGAGAAGAGGCATGACCTTGAATGCCTTGAAAACAAAAATCCAATGTAAGATGGGCCTAAATCGAGGTCGAACGATAATCATAGTCATTTATTGATACCCAATTTCTATTGGGTCTGACATGTTCAATTACTAGGCTGTTACCATTAGTGACGATGAGGATATTGATGGCATGTTCGATGTATATAACCGACATCAATGCTTAAGTGGCTTTCAGTTGCTCGTACAATATGAACAACAACCTTCTTCTACTGCCAATGTCGAAACAACTGTTCAATAACCACAAATTCACGAAACACCATACACTGACTACCATACTTAAACCTACCATGAAGGCCTATCTTCTTTCGCACCAATCCCGTACACGATCACCAATGATTATTACGTCCCTCATTTTGAATCCACTGAATTTGATACCCGCATTAGTTCATACACACAACTGTTTGGTGGGTCATCAAACTATTGTGAGGCGACTCCCCAACTAAATGAGCCCTCCCACCTAAATGTCGACCCAACTACTGATATCCATGTTGTTCAGTCTAAAAGAAATGAAATGTCACATGACTATCATGCTCAAAATGGGTTGCCGGATGAAGTAGTTGGTGACTTCAGTGACGATGAAGACGAAATTTTGGCGGACAACAATGACAACAGCGATAATGACACATAGTTCCTTTTCCAACAAATATCAACTGAAAATGTCTATCATCCATATCCAAATAGAGCTGATGTTGGTGACAACCAAGTGTCTGACAACCCTGACTATAGGTATTTTTTGAACCAACAACAACAATCTGACTCGCATGATGGCAAGCTGTATGTTGGTCAGCGCTTCTATCAATTGGAGAACCTGAAACATGAGGAAAAAATGTGGCACATTAAGAACCATGTAACTTTCAAAGCCAAGAGGTGTGTGAATGATACGTGGGTCTTATGTTGCCCAGCTGAAGGGTGCCAATCGAAACTTAGAGCATTCGAAAGAAAAAAATCTAAAAGTTTGGGAAATTAGAATGATAGAAGGGTCTCACACATGTATCATGTCAACCATTTCAGAAGATCATAATAAGATGGATTCGAAACTTGTATGCAAAAATATCCTTGCAATGGTTGAAGAAAATGATCAACTAACCATTCCTATATTCATCGCATTCGTAAGACAAGAGTTCGGATACACCATCACATATCGTAAAGCATGGCTAGCAAAACAATAGGCCCTCGAGTAGGTATATGGTAATTAGGAAGAGTCATACAACATACTTCCCAAATACCTACAAGCTTTGAAACTTCATCCCTGGCACAATTGTCAGGATTCAAACTATTCCTGCACTGGAGGAGTCCAACCAACTAATCCCAAACAAGGTCATATTCCATCGATTTTTTTGCTCATTTAAGGCATGCATTGATGTGTTTGCATTTTGTAAACACATTGTGCAAATCGATGGAACATGGCTATATGGAAGATACAAAGGGACGCTGTTAATTGTAGTTGCACAAAATGACGCTAACAACATATTTCCATTGGCATTTTCCATTGTTGAGGGTGAGACAATAGATGGGTGACACTTTTTTTTGTAAAACTTGAGAACACATGTGATGCCACAATATGATATATGCTTAATCTCTGACAGGCACGAGTCAATCAAAATTGCATATAACCACCTGACAGTGGGTGGAAAACAGACAATTCGTCACATGTGTTCTGTATTCGACACATAGGCCAAAACTACAAAAAAAAAAAAAACAGTTCAAAATGAGGACGAAAGAAAAAGTGTCTTGAGTATGGGTAAGATATTTTGTTTATATTCTAATGCAAAATATTTAATTATTTAACATTAAACTAACATTCAGATTTACATTTTTTTTCAAACTACAGGGTATGTCATGATTCAACTAGAGTTTTTTTGCCACTACTGGGAGTTACAAGAAGACAATCCACACGACACAACATGGATTGATCAAATACCAAGGGAGAAATGGACCTTGGCATGGGATGACGGAAAATGGTGGAGACACATGACCACTAATTTGGCAGAGTCACTAAACTCGGTGCTTAAAAAAATTCGAAATTTTCCAATCACAGCCTTGGTCAGAGCCACATATGAGAAGTTAAACAAATATTTTGTTGATCGTGGGACTCAGGCTGATGCAATGATCGCCTCCGGACAAGTTTACACACTTCTTGCAGCCAAATTCATCACCAAAGAATAAACTAAGTCCAACACTCACTTCGTTCAACAGTTTGACCGCCAAAGATTTCAATTTCAAGTTAAGGAAATAGTGAATATGAGAGAGAGGTGTCGAATGGGGAAATTCATTGTTAGGTTGGATCAAAGAACATGTGATTGTGGGAAATCTCAAAAGCTACACATGTCATGTGCACATGTCATTACTACATGGAAGCACATCAATATAGATTACTTGCAATACGTTAGTCCAGTGTAATGAGGTCGGAGTTGGCATGCCCAACATTCCATGGAGGCTCAGGAGAGGGGGGTTGTCGGCTACGATGTCTGAGAGTGTGGTGGGAAAGTCAGGAGAGGCAAGGGATGGCTGTAGCTTCGAGTCATCATCGATGATGAACAAATGTAAATGGGGTTTACACCAATGGGTTGTTACCCATTTATTGTCACAGTGGTAACAGAGGCTGCAATCCCAATGAACGACCAACTCCTCAGGTGACAAGCGGTGAACAGGTAACTTAGGTGGACCTGTTGTTGGGCTTGAAGCAAGGACCATTGGAAAAGAAGTAGGTGTTGGTGGTGGGGGAGTGCGAGGACCCCGTCAGTGATCAAGAAGTTTGTCTTCTTGGAGCTTGGCAAGCGCTATAGCTTGCGGTAAGGACAGAGGTTATAACACCTGCACCTCCCAGCGAAGATCAGGAACAAGACTTGATACGAAGTAGCTCAGGAGAAAGGGATGAGCTAGGCCCACCGTCCGATTGGCCAAATGCTTAAATTATGAGAGATAGTCATTTACGATGCCCTTTTGTTGGAGAGTTTGAACAAGGCTCTGTAAGGGTCATCGTAGAAGGAGGGCGTGAAATGCGACTCGAGGGCTTGTAGCATCACCGGCCAAGAGGTTAAAAGATTGTTTTGCAACATCCCCTGATACCAGCAGAGTGTCGGACCCTTCATGTAAAACAACGCCACCATCAAGCATTCGTTGTCCGGCATTGCTTGGTAGTCAAAGAATTGGGTGATTTTAAAAATCCACCCAAGGGGATCTTGTCCATCAAAGCATTGAATGTCCAATTTCATGTGGGGACGAGATGAATGAGGAGTGGGGGGTAGTACTGGAGGGGATGAGCACTGGGGAGTAGGGTGACTGTGAGGATGGCAAGATGCTCCAGAACAGAGTCAATCTTGCTATCCATGGTTGATTAGGCTTGGGCAAGGTTCACGTGGTTCTATGCAAGAGAGTGGTGGCTCTGAGTAAGGCAAATAACAACCTACTTGAGGCGTTCGATAGAGGCTTGCTGAGTGTTATGCTCAGGCATGGTATCAGGCCCAAAGGCAGGTCGGGCCAAATTGGTAGAGCTAGCTATTGACTACACAAAACTACTAAAGAAAAATATGATTCATCCTTGCCTTATTTCCATTTCTATTAAGTATTTATAATCATTCTACAGGGGACATAGATTGGCACTGTTGGCCCATAGCAGACAACATAACAGAAATACAAAACAATAAGTAGTGGGTCCTGCAAGGTTGTTATAACTGTGAGATATTTGTTGGCAAGGTAATATCCTGAAGGGTGGAATTTAGACATAGTTCTGGAGGTGTGCTGGTGGTTTGTGCACCCTCTTGGGTCGAGGATTTCTATCATGTAGGCTAAATTTGAAATGAAGGATTTGGGGCCTGCTAAAAGGATCCTTGGCATGAAGATTGAAAGATGAGAAGAATCTAGAAATCTTCTCATTACTCAGAGGGGTTATCTTGAGAAGGTTTTAAACAGGTCCTAGATGAAGGAGGCTAAACTAGTAAGCATCCTTGTTCCAGCTCACTTCAAATTATATCTAGAAGACTGTCCAAAAACTACTCAAGAAGTCGATGAAATGGAGAAGGTGCTACATGCTAGTGTTGCAGACAGTCTAATGTATGCTATAGTGTGTACTCACCAAGACATCGCCTATGCAATCAATTTAGTCAGTCGGTTTATGAAGGATCTAGGAAAACAACACTGGATGGTTGTAAAAGAGATTTTAAGATACCTAAAGGGGTTTGTTAATACAAGTTTGAAATATGGAAAAGATAGTCAAAATTCAGGTGGAGCAAAAGGCTATGTGGATGCATATTTTGCCGGAGATCGTGACAAAAGGAGATCATTAACATGATATGCATTTTCCTTATTTGGAATACAGTAAGTTGGAAAGTTTCTCTACAGCATGTTGCTGCCTTATCCACCATTGTAGTTTAGTACATTGGGATTACAAAAGTTTTCAAAGAAGCACTATGGCTGATGGGTTTGGTAAATGAGTTGGGTTTTCTCAACAAAATATTAGTATATTTTGTGACAATCAAAGTGTTATTCATCTCTTCAGAAATTACTTGTTTCATGAGAGAACAAAGGACATTGATATAAGATTGTATTGGATTAGAGATATACTCTCAAATGGAACAGTACAAACATGGAAGATTCATACTTCAGACAACCCATCAGATTTTATGACCAAAGTGGTCACTGCAAACAAGTTTAGGCATTGCTTGAACTTGCTTAAGATTGAAGGAGGTTGAGTTGCTTTGGGAAAGGACAATGTTCAACAAGATTGATCTTACAAAGTCAAATCAGAATATGCCAAGGTGGAGATTGTTACTGGTGTGACACATTCAGTTTTATAGTTTTACCTTTTCTGTTATATTGTTAGGGTGGGTTCCCTTTGTTTAATAATGTTGTTATATAAGGCAGTATAAAATTGGAATATATAAGAAATAGAGATGGAATCATGGCTTAAGTTCTAATATGAGACTTGATAAAGAGATGACTAAGAGGGGAGAAGAACTAACTGTGTTCTTTGGGTGCCTCGAGTGTAATTAGGAATCAAGGGAAAACATGTGAATCTTTAGAGTTACAAAATCTTTGCATTTTTCTCTCAATAAGATTAGTCTTGGCTGCACTTTGGTTGTGCTCTTTTGTGCTGTGTTTTTTTTTTTTTTTTTTAATTTAGAGGTGATTCTTATACAACTTGGTCTAATGAGATAATATGTTAAATGAAAGATTAAAATATATTTTCTTTCCGTCTCGAATATAAGAATTTTTTTATATAAATTTGTCTTAAAAGTAATAAAATTTTAATTAATTTTGTCTTATTTATTGTTATTATTTTAAAATTATTTTATTTAATTAAAATTTTAGTTTTAATGACTTTTTTATGTCTGATACTAAATTTTAACAAAGAATAATTTGAAAAAAAAATTAACTGAGATTCATGTAATTAAATCTCATTAATTAACTTTTTTAATTGAGATGGGAGGAGATACATTCTTACATTTTTCTGTTTTGTTCCTATATGTTTTAAATAAAATATATTTTAATCATTTATGTTTGTAATGTTACTTAAAATGGTCTTTCTGTTTTTTATTTTATTTTAAAATAATGAATGTTTTTACGTGATGCAAGGACCATTGGTTCACACAAGAGCAAAAGATTTAGTTTTTAACACAAAATTTAAATTAAAAATTCCACTTAAAAATTAACACATAGTTTGTTAATACTTTGATTTTCCTAACTAGCAGTTGGTAAAACAAAAAAAGAGTTTTATTAACAAAATATATTTAGAGATATGCTGGGGAAAAATAATCTAAGCCTCGGTCACCGTGTATAATGATAATCCGAGCCGAGCCGAGCCGCATTAATCATTTCAGTTTAAGATTCCAAACGTGTGCACCACCGCACGCCCCTCTATTTATACCCCTTAACCTCAACTCCCACCCACCGTATTTCACTTTTCAGTTTTCTCTCTCACACACATTAAAACACTTCTCTTACTTTCTCTCTCTTCGTCGTCGATATCACGCGCCGCCGCACATGGCCGAATCTCACAGCAGAACCCGCCCCTCCCGCCGGAAGCCCAGCCGCCTTCAGAGCCGCGCCCCGTCGTCACTCCAGATAAACCGCGCCCTCGAGTGGAACGTTGCGATCCCGCTGCTGTCCCCGCTGGCCTCGTCGCCGCCGCCGCTCCCTCTGCCGCCGCAGAAGGAGGATCCGCCGCAACAACAACGGCCGACGGAAAAAGTGGTCTTCAAAAAGTGGCAGCACCCCGCGGCGCCGTTCTGCTACGAACCACCTTCGCTGGTTCCTCCCTTCGTTAACGTGTAAATAAATAAAAATGAAGAAAAATTATGAATATTTCTTCTAACATCTTTTCATTTTCACTTTTTTTGTACACATATATACCCTCATCGTAAGTAATAAGAGTAAGAACCAGTAATTTTTTTCTTTTTCTTTATTTTTGGTTTAAATTACTTAATATAGGAGGGTTTAATTCGCGCGTGTGTGTGAGTCACTGATTCGTTTTGCAGGGATTTTGATTCAATCCAACGTTTTATTTCATGTATAAACGAACTTCATTTCAAAGGTTGCAATGAATTTATGGAAATCATATGTATATATATGATGGTGGTCTTTTTCTAATTAAAAAGTAAGAAAAAAAATTATATGCTTGTAACTTGGAAGTATGAAGTAATGAAATTGGTATTTTATATGTTTATGAATTTGGGGGAAAATGTTGATGGAATCATTTCAATATTCAAGATGTATCGTGTTTGAATAAATAGTTTGACATTTGTGTCAATGAAATTGACAGGTGCTGTGTTTCCTGTTTGTTTATTATATTTTGTGTGGCATTGGGAATTTGGATGAAGTGAAAATGATTTTTTTTACGGTTTCTTTAATTATTTTTTTTTACAACTTTATGGAATAATATGTTGTCTCCTCTTACTTAAAAATTAATTTTTAGGTAAAAAATTAAATAATAAATAAGTTATTTAAATTTATTTGTTGAAATAAGTATTTATTTTAATAAAATAAATAATTTTTTTAATTTTTTTTAGTGTTTGTCTAAATTATTTCTATTTAATTTTTTTTTCTTATTTTAAAAAATAAATCTTATATTTTTTAAAAAAATATTTATATAAAAAATATTTATTTTAAAGTTACTTTTTTAAAATTTAAATAAACTCATCTAGTTTATATTGTTCGGTCTGGTTTCATGCAAGTAAATTAAGTAAATGTGTTGTTTTGTTTCAATCTTAACAAACCCAAATATCTTATCACCAAATTATTGTCCAATGTTCCAATGACTCGATAACCGTCCTTTGTAGTTCACAAAGCTCATGCTTGTAGGTGTGAGATGTTAGATCATGAACACAGTATGTTAATAACAACAATGTAAATTAAGGCCGGGTTCGCCTAAGTAGCATTTCACGCAAAACATGGATCTTGAATACAACCTGTTGTTAATAATAACATCACAAATTTGGGTGCTTGCTTCAACAATACATTTACTAGCACATCCTTTTAAACATATTTAATTAAAATATATTAAAAGTTATAAAATTAAAAAAACATAACTATTAAATATAATATGCAACCAAAAAAATTCATCATTTTCAATAAATTATAATCAATAAAATAATATGTTCAAAAAAATGTATCCTCTTACTTCTACTCATGATAAACCTAATTAAAAATAGGCTTAAAAGGCGCGCTTAAGGTACAAATACACTGATGCCATGTACTGTATATCCGACATACTTGAGCACCAAAGCCCTTCTGGGTGCTATACCGGAACTCTCGACTTGCATATATTCATTAGAGATTTATGAATTTATTGAATGTTAAATGTAATAATAATATCAGTTATTTAAGATTTAAATAGAATTTAATCTATTTATAGTATATATACATACAACAATATTTTCTAAAAGAAATATTGACCCGTGGCATTTTTTAGAGTTGTAAGCAATTAATTCTTTGTTAATTTTAATTTTAAATTAAAAATTGATTTATAATTAATGAGTATCAATTCAAATGACATAATTAGATTAAATTAATGATTAATTAGTTGATTGAAGTCAATTAATTTATAATTATACTATTCATCTAATTTTATAATAGACTGATATACTGTAAATACTAATTCTATAACATTCAAATTAAATCAATTACAAATTATGGAAAGAAAAAATTGAAAACTCTTTTTCAACCTCTAATTATTAAATAAATTGATAGGAATAAAATTACACGGTGACATATACCCTTTTAAATATCTAATTCTCACTAATTCTATAATAGGAGAAGGGATTTAGCAAATTATAATTTAATTTATTACGATAACTTTTTGTGATATTATTATAATTAAAGTAATTAATTATTATAAAACATATTGTATAATTAATGACTGCCAATTCGAATCACTAATTATTTTTATGAATTGACATCCTTGATTATATTTAAAATATTTATAAAAATTCAGAATATATAAACACAATAATTAAAATGATTGCTCTAATTGATTGATAGCAATCAAAATTTTGATAATTGTCTGTTTTTTTAAAATAATTTGGAACACTTTTACTAAAATCATTGTCACAAATCAATTTATAAGTATATCAATATCAATTAAATTGATATTACAATTAAAAAAATTTAAATTTTGGTGCAATGACTTCTTCTGTACATTTTCATTATTTTTTTTAATTCAGATTGCAGACAAAAATTCATACCATAAGTTTTGCCTCTCTTATTTTCACATTTTTTATTCCTCTTTTTCTTTCCAACTCTATGGTATGTTATCATTTTTTTATGATGTCGTTTCATTCTCCTTTGGTCCTATCTTATTTGACTGTTTTGGTGACACTAAAATCTTCGTTTCAACTAATGTACATGTTTTTTAAATAATTTTTTTGTTGAGATTCACTTATTTATCCTATCAACTATCGGTGACACCATGCACATGAGCAAAAGGAGAGAAAGATGGAATCACCATGCATTGAACAGAAAAAAGAGGGATTTCTCTAAGAAGTCTCTATCATCATACATTATTGATGGATGATAAAGACATATGTGTTTCAGATTTACTAATTAATTTCTTATATTTGCAAATTGTTCTTTCATTTTGCCTCTCTTTTTGTTATCTAATAGAAAAATGGTAGATCTATTTCTTCCTTTTAATAATTTTGTTATCAGAATTGAGTAGAAGAAAAAACAATGAAATTGTGGGGAGCTTTTCTTATTGGCTATGCAACTAAGCATTGCTTACATTTTTCTTCTTCATATTTGTCCAATGCTTCTCATTGCCAATTTATTTTAATTAATAATTTTTTTATGGTTTCATAGGGCGTTATAGAAAATCTTAGGATTTGGTTGATACATGTAAGGTGTTTGATATTTTGTACTCTCACTTGGATTTTAGGTTTTGTAGGGAAAGATGTGTCTTTTTGAAGGATATAAGGATATGCAATTGACAAACATATGTATTTCATTATGCAATCTGATTTTTTTTTTTTTTGCAACAAAATTATTTGTTGTGATATGCATAAGAGTAAAATAGTTTGAGGACTACTTGGAATATACCCAAGCTACTTTTAAAATGAATTTTTAAATTTATTTGTTTGTAATACAATGGTATGATTTTTATTCTTTATTTAAAGGCTTGAAGCAATTTGTAAAGCATTTAATCAATATATACATTCTTAAGCTTTCAAATGAGAATATAACGTTAGATATTAATTAAAGTAATTAAATTGTTTAATTACTTTAATTTGAGTTAAATGTTTTTTATTCATTTCATTATTAAGTATAATTAAATTATTTTAATTAATAATAATTTTTAATTAACTTTAATATTTAAATTATGGTAATTTAATTTCTTTAACTTAAAGCAAATACAATAATTTGATTTCTTCTATGAACTTTAATTTGTATCATCTACTCTTAAAGAGAGAAATATTTATGTTCATCTCATAAACTCAGCTGTAATCAAGTGACTTTTTGTCTCTTGGATTATGAGAGTATTGAATACAAGGGTAAGAGATCCCAAAGCGTGTTCAAAGACTGTAAAGGATTTACAGAGATAGTCGAAAATCTCAAGTGAGTTGCTTAAGGACTAGAAGTAGGAACGGGAAAAGGCCGAACCAGTATAAATTGAGTTTGCATTTCTCTCTTTCCTTATCTCAGTTATTTTATTGCAGTTTACTTTGTCAGTTAAAAGAACATTATTAAATTGATTGTTTCTTCTTCTTTTGCATTCTGAGCCTATCATATATCATTTAAAAGGGGGGTTAAAATTTGTTAGTGGAAAAATTTTGAAACTTAATTCACCCCTCCCCCCATAAGTTATTGAGATCACTTGTCCAACAAGTGATATCAGAGCAAAATTTTTGTCTAAAGTTTAAAAACTTCAAGAATAATTATGGTCTCATCTAACTTTTCATTTCTTGAGGGAAATTCTATTAATAGGCCTCTTATTTTCAATGGTGAGGGTTATCACTATTGGAAAACCCGTATTCAGATCTCTATAGAAAAACCTAGAGAACAATGGAATGAAGATGAAAGAAGAAGGGTTCAGTATAATTTAAAAGCCAAGAATATAATTACTTTTGTATTAGGCATGGATGAGTATTTTAGAGTTTCAAATTGTAAAATTGCAAAAGAAATGTGGGATACATTACAAGTTACACATGAAGGCACAACTGATGTTAAGAGATCTAGAATAAACACTCTTACACATGAATATGAACTATTTAGAATGAATCAAAATGAGACCATACAAGATATGCAAAAGATATTTACACATATAGTTAATCATCTTGCATCATTTGAAAAAATATTTCCTAATGAAGATCTCATTAACAAAGTGTTGAGATGTTTAAGCAAGACAATGACAACCAAAAGTAACAGCAATTACAGAATCAAAAGATCTCACCAACATGTCTCTTGCCACTCTCTTTGGGAAACTTCAAGAATATGAAATGGAACTTATGAAACTCTATCAACATGAAGAGAATGACAAAAAGAAGAAAGAAATTACACTCAAAGCCTCATCTTCTTCTATTCATGAGGAAAATGACAGAGAAGACTCAAATGAAAAGAACTTAGAAGAAGATGATGATTTTAGTCTCTTTCTAAAGAGATTCAATAAATTCATGAGGAACAAAGGAAATCAAAGGAGATCGAACTTCAATCCAAAGAAGAAAGGAGAAGATTCCTCCTTAGTTCCAAAATGCTATGAATGCGATCAACCTGTGCACCTGAGATTTGATTGTCCTATCTTTAAAAGAAGAATGGAAAAATCTGACAAGAAAACTTTTAAAAATAAGAAAGAAAAAAAATCATATATCACTTGGGAAGATAATGACATGGATTCATCAAGTGATTCAGAAAATGAACTCATAAATCTAAGCCTCATGGCCAAAGATTATGAAAGCAAAGAAGAGGTAACATCTTCCAACTGTGATTTATCTATTTCTTTTGATGAACTTCAAGATGCATTCAATGACTTGCATAAAGAATCTGTCAAACTTGCCAAATTAGTTTCATTTTCTAAGAAAAATATTTCAAATTTAGAAAAAGAAATTTTGAAATTAAATGTAGAGTTAGAAAATCTTAAATCTAAAGTTAAAACATTAAAATCAATAGATAAAAACCAATCTTTTACAAAATGCTTAATACAAGAAAACAATAAAGCATCTCATTCATGTGAATGTTATGATAAATTTAAAGAATAAATTGTAGGTTTAAAAATTGCTCTTGCCAAATTTACTCTTGGTAAAAATAATTTAGATATTATATTAGGCATACAATGATGTGTTTTTGATGAGGCTAGATTAGGATATAATCTTGAAAATCAACAAAAGATGTACAAAAATTTCTTTACCACCACTCAAAGGGCTAGTTCTCCCTTCTTAACATGCTTTTAGTGTGGTAAGAAAGGTCATAGTGCATCAACATATTATATTAGAAAGAATGGTAGTAGCATTGGAAAAATGGTATGGGTTCCAAAAGGATCTTTAGTCAACACCAACATCCAAGAACCCAAGAAAATTTGGGTACCAAAATTAAAATATGATTATATGAATGAAGGACTCCTTGAAGCAAAGTTGATACATTAATAGCGGTTGCTCCAAACACATGATGGGAGATGCATGGAAGTTTATTCATATTTCTTCCAAAAATAGTGGACATGTGACCTTTGGAGACAACAACAAAGGTAAAATTCTTGGAGTTGGAAACATAGGTATGAATCTGATAACTGCTAAATATGAGTTATTTTTTATAATAAAAATATATTGAAAATATCTTTAAAAATATTTATTTAACAGTTATTTTTGGCCTAAATATTAGGAATTGATATTTTTCTTATTTATGGCTTGCAGATATGAAAAGAAGGGATTAAAAGCAAAAAAAAAAAAATCCAGAAAATATCAAAAATATTAATAAGGAAGATTTTTTGGCATCAGGCCCAGGTCCACTCTAGCAACTATAGAAAGGGAGTCAAGCCCAAGTCCACTCCAGGAGCTATAAAAATGAAGTCAAGCCAAGGAGAAAAGACACACCGAGTCTCAGAGCACTCTAATACACATCTAAAGCCTGAGAACTCTCCCTTAGAGAATTCTTTCTTCTCTTTCATTATTTTCTATTCCCTTTTCCCATCCCTTCTCCTCCAGTTCCTATATCCCTTTTTAAGTGTAAGGTCCCTTATAGCTATGAGAGGCTAAACCCTTAGTTAGGGTCTGACAGGCCTAAAAAGCCAAAAGATGTATTGTACACTTCATATTTATTAATGCAAACAAATGTTTTCTTTCCTATTATCCTTTCTTACTTTTAATTTCATGCATCATTCATCCTTGCATCATCTTTGGGGGTTAGGTGCTCAACAGAGGATAATCCCTATTAGAAATACAAGGAAGGTCTTGCATGCATCTGTTTTAGGAATAGTCGTTCGACAAAGGGTAATTTCTAATAGAACTAAAAGAAAGGGGTATCTTAATAAAATCATTGCTAGACATAGAGTGATTGCATTATGCCCATGCATCAAAGCAAACATCTAGAATTAGAACTTCATGCATCTTATCTGTTAATTCTTTGCAAAGACATTTGGGAGATAGGTAGGTAATGTAACGACCCGCCTCGTTGCTATGATATCACCATTCTAAACCATGAGAATTTCAATTTTTTAAATAAAAACTCCGTTAATTTGTTTATGAAAAATGAAAGTAATTTCTTTTCTCGATATACATTCACCAAACAACACACCATTACTTAAGTGAATATATATATATATATATATATATATATATATATATATATATATATATATATATAGTAACTCAGTACACATCATTCACATAATGGAAAGTAAATTTGTTCGTACATATATTTAAATTTGTGATTTACATCTTCAATTCAACAAAAAGAATTATGGAACCAACTGTGGAGGAGTTGATTAACAAAACACAACTTTCTCCCAAAATAATCCAACGTCATCACGTTGGCTCGGCGGCTTTACAAAAGAATCTCAATTCTTGTACTCTACTGCTGTCATTTTGCTCCCACGAACAAAGGTTCGCGATCATCACAGGTACCAACCACACGGTACAAAAATTGCGAGGGGTGAGTTTATTATAAAAGAAATTAATACAAAATCAAATGACCACAATTAGTAAGAAAACATTAACAAATATCATAAGCTTACACAAACATTCATTAGTTCAACACACACTCAACAAATAGTTATCATCCGTCCATAGTTCCAATCAATCATGCTAAGTATGATGCATGCACCTGACCTAAACTCTCAAATGCAATATGGTACCATCCCCAAGGAAATAGCCTAAACATGTCCACACGACACTCTCACTTAGGAAAACTAGGCAGTAAGTGTTGAGGTCACCCTGTCATGCACAAGCAACTCCCCCCTCATGGTGATCAACCTGAGTCTCAAGGGAGTTCCAAACCAAGTGACATGCCTCTAAGTACAAGCATTTCTCCTCATGAGAAACTACAAGTACTTACTAACAAAGTTTATACTATTTCCATATCATATGAAGTATGAAACATGGGCACCATCAATGCATTGACTATGGATAATTAAAGATTCTAAGCCATCCCCCTCTGAAGATGCTTAAAACTCTTTAACCACTCTATTTCTCCCACCAAGGATATCCAACAAGGTCACTGCACCCCCCATGTATATACACAACATACATCATCATAATGACATTTTCAACATCATCAACATCTCATCTCAATATCATTATCTACATCAACATTGCCTCATCTCATTTCAATGACATTATTAACAACAACACATCATATCATATTAACATAATCATCAATAACAACATCAACTCATATCAACATAATCATCAATGACAACATCATCTCACATCAATTAATATCCTCAATAATAGCATCATTAGTTGTAGATGCAATTGCCTTTGGTGTTTTGATGATGATCATGATGATATGATGAAATTGATGCAAATGGGCTTTTCAAGATTAAATTCAAGATAATACTTCAAGATTACAAGTCACAACATCAAGATTATCATTAGTATATTAGGAAGGGAATTCCTAATTGAATTAGCAAAAGGTTTGGCCAAGTAATTTAAATTAAAAAGTGTTTTTCAAAGGATTTACTCTCTGGTAATCGATTACCAGAGGATGTAATCGATTACCAGTGGTCAAATATGTTTTGCAACAGCTACTAAAATTTGAATTTAAATTTTAGACTGTGTAATCGATTACACAATTTTGGTAATCGATTACCAGCAGTTAATAAACGTTTTAATTCAAATTTTAAAAGCTGTAATCGATTACACAATTCCTGTAATCGATTACCAGACAAGATTTTCAGAAAAATCTTTCTAAGAGTCACAACTTCTCAAAGGGCTTTTTCATGACCACCAATGGTCTATATATATGTGACTTATAACACGAATTTGCTCAGAGTTTTTCAGAACAAAAGTGTTTATCCTCTCAAAGAGCAAAATCATTTTATCCTCTTAAGAATTCCTTGGCCAATTCAATTGCAATTCATTAAGAAATTATTTGAGTGCTCAACCTGTAAAATCTATCTCTTTCTAGAGAGATTCATTCTTCTTCTCCTTTTAATTCTCTAAGGGATTAAGAGACCGAGGGTCTCTTGTTGTAAAGAAATTCTAGACACAAAGGAAGGATTGTCCTTGTGTGTTTAGAACTTGTAAAAGGAATTTACAAGATAGTGGAACTCTCAAGCGGGTTGCTTGGGGACTGGACGTAGGCACAAGGGTGTGGCCGAACCAGTATAAATCTGAGTTTGCACTTTCTCTTCCCTTAAACTCCTTTGTTTATTATTGCTTTATATTCATATTCAAATTGGTTTTATTTGAATTAATATTTAAGAAGTTCATTGTTAAGGGAATTTATAACTTGAATAGAAAGTGAAATAGATTTTTAATTGGGGAAGTAGTTTGGAATATCTTAATTCAACCCCCCCTTCTTAAGATATCTGAGGCCACTTGTCTAACATTAGTAAGTCGCATTCCGCATATACATACATGTATAATTCATGCCTAAGATTCACACTCCCCTAGTCTTCAGACCATACAAGTCTAATAGAAACAATAATCTTATTCATCAATGATAGATATATCACATCCCATTAGTCAAAAACATTATTTTCTTGAAAACCATCATGCAACAGGGACAAACATACATCCCCATAGTTAGGTTCCCTGACCCCAACTATGGTATTAAAAATGGTAAACGATAATAAACCCCCTTCACCTATCATGAGCTCTCCATCAGTTCCTTTTTGCATTGCTCAGAGGTCTCTCTCGTTCACGCTCGTCAGTCCAAACGCAAGGTTCTATATACCAAATTCATGGAAATTTAGTATAGATTTCAAAAACAAGGTTAATAACCATATTCAGAGTCAAATACCCCTGTCAAAACATAAAGGGCTGAGGGGTGTTTCAAATTCCACTAAAAGGAGACATCATTTTAAAATTTTGATCATGCCAATGTGACCGGAGTTCAGTGAAGGTCACGAAAATAACATCAATGTTATAAAAAGATAACTTTTACAATGTCTCATTTTCAATGGTTTTTCAAAGGAAGTGTAAAAACATCCTATTATAGTACCCAAAACACAAGAGACACTAAAAGAAACTCAAACTAACTAGGAGAAAGGCTTAGAAGTCAAGATTACCTCAGAGAAGCTACAAAAAGAAGGATTGAGGGAGTTTTCTCCACCGAATCCTTGAGGAGGATTCTGAGAATTCCGCTCCGATTACAATGTTCTTCTTGGTGTAGAGGTTCGGCGGCAAGCAACGACAACTTGTGGTGGCCACCGGTGGTTGTGGGTGGTGGAGAAGAATGTGTTAGGGTTTGGGTGGGCGTTTGGAGTGGAGGAGAGTGAAAAATTATATTTTTCACGCTGAAGAACGTATTTATAATCTGCAGATCTCGCTTAGCAAGCTCGTCTCGCTAAGTGAGAGTATACAATTCGCGCTTAGTGCAACAATTCACACTTAGCGCAACTCCCTTTGCACTAAGTCTCGCTCAGCGCGCTAATTCTCGCTCAATGCAATTCCCTCTCGGGTTGGAATTGCGCTTCGTGCGCCCTTTGTGCTTAGAGAGACATAAAAAGTTGTTATTTTCAAAATACCAATGGTCAGGCTGTGGAGAATTGTCTTAGAAATCTCCAGTCAAAATTTGAAGACGATCCAACGGTTAAAAAAAATCCAAGATCACGATTTTACTGAAATAGGTTTAGGTAAAATTTGAAATCTCATACTTTCAACTTAGCTCAACAAAACTCCACATAACTCAACATCGACATCAAGAAATTCACACATGACTAATTCAAGTCATAACTCAACTCATTCAAGTCAACCATATAGTCAAATAATACGATAAATACAATTAAACATCGATTTATAATTAGTAATATTTCAGGGTGTTACAAGTAAGATAGACTTGTCATCATGAGACATCAGGGGTAAGTATTCTAATAGATGTGGGTAGGAAAATTTCACCTAATTGATAGAGAAAAATCTCAAATAATACATCTTAAACAAATAAGACACGCTAGGTCCTAACATTCCCATCTCGTTGAATTCCCTACTATTTCTTTTTGTTTTCTATTAATAGTTATTATTCTATACCTTGTTCTTTTAAATTTATCTTTTATATCTCATCTTATCTCTTTCTCTTATAAATTAGAAATTGTCTAACACAAGTACAAAACAAAGTCCTTGTGGAAATCGGCACTTGGACTTCCGAGTCTTTATTACTTGGACATTTGGTACACATGCCAACGAGTTAACAGAATCCCTCTACCTCCATAGAAAATGTTTTACTTGTTGATGGTCTTAAGCATAGTTTATTAAGTATTCATCAATTATATGATAAAGGCTTTTTGGTATCATTTTATTCTCATAATTGTTTTTGATGAGACTAACTCTATTAGGCCAAGAAATGGTACTTTGAACGGTATGGCATGCTCTGCTCTATTAATTCATTATAAATTACTGAATGCTTTTCTTCTCTCTGCTCATGTTTTATTTTTATGTTGACAAAGGGGGAGAGATAGATAAGACAATAAGGGGAATTATCTATTTTTTTTGCAAAAGTATTTATCATATAAGCAATCATTGTAAAATCAAGGGGGAGTGAGCGATACACATGGATATTCCTTTTACTCATAACCTACAGATGGTTGTCATCATAAAAAAGGAGGAAAATGTGAATGTATATCATGCAAGTTTTGATGATGCCAAAGTATTACCTAAAGATGGTTGTCATCATAAAAAAGGGGGAGAATGTGAATGCATATCATGCAGGTTTTGATGATGCCAAAAAGGTTATTTGATGAGCATGGATTGAATCAGGTCAAAAGAACAAGATAAAATAAATCTAAGATAAGAACTTGGTAAATTTGTTTAAAGAATCTCAATTTGATTACTTTAGTTTGGCCTCAACATCTTTAGTATCAAACACTCTTTTATCAAAGGCTAAATCAGTTCAAAAAGATATTTTTGAACTGGTAATCGATTACCAGATTGTGTAATCAATTACCCAAGAGTTTGTGAAGATATTTTTGACTAACGGCACAAAGCTGTTTGAATTTTGATCTGTGTAATCGATTACCAGTGAAGAGATTTCAAAAAAACCTTTGAAAAGTCATGACTTTTCAGAAATATAATTGTGTAATCGATTACCAGTGAGAAAACTTCATAAAAGCTTTTTGAAAAGACACATCTTTTCAAACCATTTTAAATTAAAAGGCACACAATGAGCCTATATATATGTGTGCCTGGCTTCGAAAAGTACACAAGATTGAGAGAGTTTCAAAGAGAACTTAATTGTCAAATCCTCTCTAAACAACTCTTGGCCAAATTCTTACAAATCTATTAAGAATTCTTTTAGGAACTTCAATTTGTATCATATACTCTAAAGGAGAGAAATCTTTCTGTTCATCTCATAAACTCAGTAGTAATCAAGAGACTGTTTGTCTTTTGGATTGTGAGAATATTGAACATAAGGGTGATAGATCCTAAAGTGTGTTCGAAGACTATAAAAGATTTACAGAGATAGTGGAAAATCTCAAGTAGGTTGCTTGAGAACTGGACGTAGGCATGAGAAGTGACTGAACCAGTATAAATTGAGTTTGCATTTCTCTCTTTCCTTATATCAGTTATTTTATTGCAGTTTACTTTGTCAGTTAAAAGAGCATATTATTAAATTGATTGCTTCTTCTTCTTCTGCATTCTAAACCTATTATATATCATTTAAAATAGGGTTAAAATTTATTAGTAGAAAATTTTTGAAACTTAATTCACCACCTTATTAAGGCCACTTGTCCAACACGAAATAGTACGTTATAAAATTTAACACATAATATAAAATATTAATCATAATTTTAAATTTTTTTAATTTTCTCTCATGTTTTATTTAATTATAATAATTAATCAAATCTTGAACCAACTATTTATATTTCAAATTAGTAATTAATAATTTAAAATTTATTATACTATACATTATTAATATCTAACAAAAAATTGTTATTATATTTATTTCATGATTATTAATTCAAATTTTAACATATTAAAAATTTCAAATATTTACAACATTGTTCACAAACAACTTATATATTTTAAGTTTTAATTTACATATTAAAAAAGTTGTTTCATAAAAATATTTTGTTAAATCTATTTTTTTAAGTGGAAACTACCACTTTAGATTGATCGAAATATTTTACAATAATTTAATTAATACCTTTTATAACAAGTAATTATTTTTTATTTCTCTAATTTGTTATATTTTAAAAATCACAATCTACTAGATATAATCAACTATATATACAACGGTTATTAATTATTAATAATTAAAAATGTTATACTTTATAATCTTTGATAATAAAAAAGAATTTAATTTTAAATATTTCAAATATAAATTTAAGAAAATATTTATTATTTAAAATATTTTATAGTAATATTCATGTTCATAAATAATGTTTACCTATATATGACATAAGTCATACCCTCTAATTTTAATACACTAAAGATTTTTACATCGTTAAATAATTACTCATCTATAATTCATAAATAACTATTATTAAAAATAATATATAACTTTCAATTTGATGACAATTTATGGTTGATTGGTAATACAAAAATGTGTTCAAATTAACTTCTTAAACAATGAATCTGACTATTGTGAATATACATAAAGAACGGTTTGAGCATTTTCTTTTGGCAAATTGCTAACTCATTCCAAACACTCGTCCTTGGAATTGGTGTGGTTGTGTATGCACCATGACACAAAATCTTTGCTATCATTAATAGTCATTTTCTCATTACAAATGATTAGCAACACAAATAGGACCACTTTTTGATAGGCATGTAAGCATATATAAACACCTATTTTAATTTAGGTTTAATTAGTCGTTTGCTTTTTATAATTTTATTATTTTTATATTTTAATCTTTTATAGTTTTAAAATAATTTTTTTAGTCCTTATAGTTTATATTTTAATTTAAGTTTAATTAGTCATTTGTTCCCTATAGTTTCATCATTTTTATATTTTAGTTCTTATAATTTTAAAATGATTTTTTTAGTCTTTATAGTTTATATTTCCTGTAGTTTGAAAGTATTTTTTTAGTTCTTATAATTTACATTTTAATTCTTTTTTAATTCCTATAGTTTAAAAATATTCTTTTTAGTTCCTATACTTTATATTTAAATTTTCTTTTAGTTCTTATCATCAAAATATGAGTAATATTATCAATTATAATTAACTACAAAAATATTAGTAAATAATTTATAACTAATTTATTGTAATATAATTTATAATAAAAAAATAGTTGATAATTTATAACTAATTTGTAGCTAATTATTTTTATATGTTTTTTTAGTAAGAACTAAAATATAATTAAAATATAAATTATAAGGACTAAAAAGATCAATTTCAAACTATAGGGACTAAAAAAATTAAAATACAAATTATAATTATTAAAAAGATCTCTTTTAAACTATAAGGACTAAAAGAAAATTATAATATATACTATAAAAATTAAAAAAATTACTTTTAAATTATAAAAATTGGAAAATACGTATCATGAAATTATAAGAAATAAATAAAAAATTTAACTTTTAATTTATGTCACCCTATACGACATGTGTACAGAACAAGAGTGATACAAGAAGTACCGTCTACTCCACATGTGAAGGGAGGGCCCTAGTAGGACAACAAATTAATGATGCCTAGGTATTACATTACTGTCATCAGAGTCTTACAGCTAGCATAACTGGACAGGTTCTTTTGGTTTCGCTCTTTAGGTAATTTGGAGAAAATAAAATTAAGAAAACCCCTTCAATTTCATTTTATGTATAACATTCAGTTCAGATTGCTTGGATTTTTTTATTACTGCTGTGAAATGGGTGAATTTGGTTATTAGATTTACAAACAATAATAATCAGAAAACAAAACGTGATTAATTATGATTTTTAAAACAATTTTTTGCGTAAATTGTATTTTAAAAATAATTGACATGAAATCCTATGCATATACGAGCAACGGGCCAACAGTGAGTGTAAAAGTTACATACTTAGCTCTACACACGAGTCATTCAAAACATACTTTCACAATATGAAAAGAGTTTAAAGATTATATATTAATAATATAAAATAATTTCACATTATCAATTAATAATAATTTATTTTTATATGATTTTTAAGATAATTATTATAAAAATTAATAAATTTATCGTAATTAGTAAATTATAATTGAATAATAATGTAAAAATATTTTATATATGCTAACAATGCATAATAATGTAAGAACGTTGTACAAGGAAGGTGAAAAATTGACCTATTCATTTGTGCATGCCGATGAATTTAAATACAAATGTGTAACAATGACAAAAATTCTCACTATACTTGAAAAAAAGATTGTGATTTTCTTTTAAACTATATTTAACACGTCTAACTCACAGTATTACTTCTAAAATCAGTTGATGTTCTTACCGACTTTTTGAGATACTTTTCAGATCGATCTTTAACAGCAATATGATCTCTTATTCGGTATGCAAAACTCTTTTAGGCAAGGAAAATAGTACCTTCAAAATTACTCCGACACTAAAGTGTATGAGTGAATGGTTAGATTTAATTTATTATTAGAAAATGATTTACATGCAGTACAACTCTCTTATTTATAATGATAGTTTGTATGAGTAAGTAAAATAGGCATTTACCTATCTATTATGGGTTGGTGGGATAAGCAGTTACCTATGGCCGGTGAGATAGGGAGTTGAACAGTTATTCTCCACTAATATCTCATATAACTGAGCTATATATTGGTCAGTACAAGTATAAACTCATCATTAACACTTTCTTTTCTCTATTTTATTTATTGCATCATATTACTTATCATATTTATAATTTTATGTCTTTATTCTCTTTGAATGTAGAGTGTTTACTGAGATGTCTACGAACATTTTTCCTATAATTTTAGACATGCACATTAGGCTCCATTTTTATTTTATATAAATACAATTGCATAAAGACCCTTCTGTTTTTCATACATACCAATGCAATCGTCCTCTGTAGGGGTCTTGATACCATGTGCACTGCACAGCTAGGGAAAAAAATTCCTCCTTCTATTCAATGCACGTTTTTAGCATATATAGCTAACCAAACGAAGTTATGTTTCTCTCTTTATATATATATATATATATATATATATATATATATATATATATATATATATATATATATATATATATATATATATATATATATATATATATATATATATATATATATATATATATATATATATATATATTTATTTATTTATTTATTTATTTATTTATTTATTTCTTTCTTTCTTTGGGTTGTTGAGGTTATGTTTAAATTCTATAGAGGGTTTTATCTTTTAAGGGCACTTTTTGAAGATTTTTTTTACGTACTTTTAAAAGCGATAAGGTTGTGTTATTAATTTTCAATATTGGGTCTATCAATGTTGCTACTATTATTGATTTTGTCATCACCATGATAACAAATAGAGGTGGTATCAAGGAAAAAGAAAGAAAAGAATAGAAGATTCAAAATTAAGGTAATTGTTGATGTACGAAGTTCATAAAGTTGCTGTGTAGTCAAAGACAAAAAAATAGTATAGGCACCAACTTTTGAAGACACAAGTTTGTGGAGATCGATCCCATTTGAATGGCCAAGCTCATAGATTCGAAAAGAAATTAAAGAATGCAAAGGAAATATTCCGTGACTTTGTTTTCTTTTCTATTCCTAGTATTTGTCCATTTCTTTTTCCCAAGCTATACTAATTATACATTATCTACACCAATTGAACGAGTGGTTATAAATTTTTTGCTCACTTATAATTGTGCTTGGGCTTGTCGGCCGAATTATCCCATTTAGTCCTTGTTTGTAGTTTTAAATTTATGAAATCATTTTTTATATTTTCTAATGTAAAATTATTGTAAATATGTATTTCAGGTTAATTTAGATAAGCTATGTCGGGATAGACTTTTATATAAAATTTATAAAAAAATTAAAATAAGTTGATTTTTTTTTCTTTCTATAAGTTAGAATCACCTTATGTAATCGATTTTAATAAGAGCTCTTTCATCTAATTTCTTTAGAAGTTAAAGTGTATATAAACTGTAAGAGAATTTCAGTTTATTTTATTGTTTATTGGGTTATTTTGTTATACTTTTTTTAAATATATACATATATATATATATATATATATATATATGTATATATATATTTAAAAAAGAAATTTTCTTTTATTTTTTATATGCATTTATTTCAGTTTTTCAAAAAAATCAGAATTTAAAATCTAATTAAATTCAGAAGATGTTTTGAATAATTTCTCATAAATTAACTGTTTCTTTTAAACAAATAATATTTATGATTGTAAATAAATATAAACTAGCTTTATAAAAAGTCTAAAAAATAATAAATAGATTATTATAGATTAAAATAACATTTTTTTATCCGTAGGAAACGAAGACAGTGTTAGAAAATTTATAATAACTCACACTTTATTCAATCAACTAAATTAGACTCCCTTAACTATCATTTGCTTTAATCTCTAATAGATTAGCTCATTTTATTCTCTTATAAGCGAATATAGAAAAATTTATCCAAAGATAATGATTCTAAATTAATTTCACTAAATTGTAAATCAAATCAATACTTAGTCACCTAAACCATTTACCATGTTTGTAATAGCAGCTCAGATGGTTGCAATTAATTCTGAACTTTTTATCTAACATTAATTGGCTCTCATAATATCACATCATTATTACGCAACTCATATATATTTTATATTTTGCTTCAATGATAGTTTTAAAAACCTTATATGATGCCCCTTCTTAAATGATCTTTAAATGGTAGGAAAATATTTTTTTTACTCATAAGCACTCATTACTAATAGAAGCAATCAAAGTTTAATTTTGAATACCAGTGATCAATAAAAATTAAGCAATATTTAAATATAAATAACTCATTAAGCAACAAGTGTTCATAATGCTCTAAGTGATATAAAAAAAAGTGTTATGTATACGGAAAAAAAATCATCTGAATGTGTTAATAATTATATAAAGATTAATAAAAAAAATAGCTTCTTTTGAGTTAATTTTATTTTTCCCCTATATTTTATCAATTTAATCGCCCCCATTTATTATTCATAAAAATTCTTGATGCGTGATATAAGTAGGGGTGGATAAACGGACCTAGGTCCATGGACTGACCCGCGGGGTTCGCGGTCCGCGCGGGTTACAGACCAATTTTTTTAAACTGTCTATGATTATATCATATTTTTGGGCCCGCCCCGCTTAACCCGCGGACTATATGGGTTTGGCCCGCGGGTTGCCCGCAACCCGCATTAAGTTTAATTTGTGTGATCCTGACTCAATTATATTAGGTTTGATTTCCTCTTTTTCACTTTAAACTTTTTTTTTAAAAAATAACATATAAAGAAATATATTAGATAAGATAAAGATATAAAGATAAAAATAAAAGATTTAAATTAAAAGATGATAAAGATAAAAAATATAAGATAAGAAAAATAAAAGATAACAAAAATAGAAAATTAAGATAAAAAAGATAAGTGATAACTTGCTAAAAATTTTCTTTTTTGATATTTTCTCGATCTTTTTTTCTTTTAATTTATCATTTTCATATCTGAAAGTTATAAATAATAAAAATATCAATTCTTATCATTTAAGGCAAAAATAATTGTTAAATACATATTTTTAAAGATATTTCAATATATTTTTATTATAAAAAATAGCTCATATCATATTTAGTAGTTGTAACAGGCTAAGAACATTTTTTCTCCTCGCATGTGCTTAACAAATATCGAACTAGGCTTCTTGTTGACAATATATACTAAAAATTGGTTACTAGTATTTGATATGCAGGATAAATAATATGTAATAATTATTGTCTTTTAATCACTTAACTTGATTTTATTTTAATATTTATTATTATTTCGAGTTTTAGGAAAAGAAGATGAAGATATGGAGATGGAGAAGACTCAAGCTACTTCAAATATGAAATCATTTGTTGTTGGAGATGTTTAAATTTCATATTTTAGATTTATTGTTTGGATTTTCTTTTGTTAAGACATTATTTATTTTATTGATGTAATTGACTAATTATTGAGATTTTATTTACATTTGTATTGAACTTAATTTGATTGTATTATATTTTTTTATTAAAATTAATTATTTTTTAAAACTAGGCCTGCGGACCGACCCGTTTGACCTGCAGGATCCGCGGGGCGGGGGCGGACCAATTTATTTAGTCCGTGTAAGAAGCGGGACAAATTGAACTGGTCTGCTACCAATGCGGGCTTATGCGGGCAGGCCTTACGCGGGGTGGGCCGGCCCGCTAACCCACCCCTAGGTATAAGCTAGAAAAATAATTTGCCTTAAGCAATCAAATGCTTTCTTGTAGTTATCCTAATAGCTTAAATATGTTTTTGGTTTATGTGAGTTAGTATTTCTTTCATTTTTAATTCTTGTAAGTTTATTTTTCAATTTTTGTCCATATAAGTTTTTTTGTTCAGTTTTAGTCTTTGTAAGTTTGTATTTTTCAATTTTAATCCATTTAAGATTCTAATTTTTTCATGTATAGTCCCCATAAGTTTGCGCTTACAGGAACCAAAATTGGAAAAACACAAACTTACATGGATTAAAAATGAGAAAAATATCTTACAAGGATCAAAATTGAAAAAACCCAAGCTTCACTACTAGAAAATGTAGATTTAACATCGCCAGATTAACATCGATTTTTTAACAAAACCAATGTTAAGTTAAACGTGGTGGCCTAATTGTAAATAATGTGTATTCCTTAACATCGGCTTTTCGAAAAACCGATGTTAATTTATTGACATTAACATCGGTTGTTGAAAAACCAATGTTAAGTTTCATTCTTTAGCATCGGTTTTTGAAGAACCGATGTTAACGTCTTTTAATTAACATCAATTTTTTATAAAACTGATGTTAACGTATGATATGTTAACATCGGTTTCTCTCAGAAAACCGATGTTAATATTAACATCATTGGGTTAACATCGGTTTATTTTTATTGAAAACCGATGTTGGACTTATATTTTAAAATATCAGAACGCGAGCCCTAATTTGCTCGCGCTCTGTTCTTGTCCATCTAATTAAACTTCTTCTTCTTCTTTGTAACTGCAAGGATCTTAGTCTTCTTCTTCTTCGCGACCGTGACAACTCGGCACCTTACCTAGGTACAGGTTTCGTGACTCTTTGTTGTCTTTAACATGTTGTATTGTTTGTTTGTTTGGGGAACTCGTGCTCACTGCAAGACGTTTGTTTGTTTGTGTTGCAAGGAGCTGGTTCGTGGAAGTCGTGCTCGCTGCAAGGATTTGGTTTGTGGAACTCATGGTCATTACTAGGGCTGTTTGGGGTGCTGACTTGGAAGTCCGTTTGGGGTGCTCACTCGTGCTCGCAAGGTGTCATTTTGAGTGAGGTAATTCAGATTGCTTTGTGTCCTTTGAATGCTTAATGGCTAGGTAGCTAGGTGTGTGTTGTAATGCATATAACACCATGGAAAATGTAACAATGCTCTGCTTTTGCTTTTACCGTTGTGTGTTCTGAGCTTTGAGGAGTCACTGTCTCACACCAATTTTTAAAACAAGTTAATAGAAATTAGAATAGTACCCACATTGTTATTTAAAACAAGTCAGTCTCACATGGGGTCTTTTTACCTAGGGTTTCATTTTGTTATTTTGTGATTTGTTTTTTATTTTGTTGTTTGATTTCATTGGTTTTGTTTTTGACTTGATTGGGTTTGCTTGATTTGTTGGTCATTATGCTTTGTTGTTGTTGGATTTTTCACTCCTCAAAGACCTAGAAGGTAAAAGCCTTATTTAATTTGTGCTTTTATTTGTATCTTGCTTTGAATGGTTTCCTTAACTTTTACATTTTAGATATGTTCTTCATTTATGTATAGGTAATAGTTCTGTTAAAAAAGCATTGTATTGAAAGTTTGTGTCAAGTATGCTTATGCTTACCTTGTCAAGTGTGATGGTGCACTACAATAATCATAACACAGGGCTCCTTAAAATCATCCTACAATTAATACTACAAAATACCTGTTTAAGTGCTTCACATAAACCAAAATAGGTAATACAATCTTCGTTATCAACCTTTGGAAAGGAAAATGCATGACTCTCAGTCAATGAAGCTCATTGTAGTAGATACTGCAAATGGTGAAATTCATTGTTAATGACAATTCTGTTCCACAGAAAAAAAAATATATGGAGAAAGATAACTACAAAATCAGAATCCTTGTGTAAAATATTGAATGTTTTGACTCACTAGGTGTCCAACTCTACTATGTTAATTCTTCACAAGTCTATTCTGGTTTTGTTGTTGATTTCATTTTCAGGCTTTCAGCTTGGTGAAGTTGTGCCTATTCTCTCAAGTCTTTACCTTTGTACTTTTTATGTCAAATAGGTTTAGATTCCAGGTGCCATGTTTTAATTTGTTATTTAGGCTCACCTTGCTGCCAACCATTTCCGTAGTTTAGTTTGTGGAACTTTGATTTTATTAGGTCAACAAAATAATTATACCATTAACTAAACATTACGGAATGATCAATGATTATTTGCTTACCTGAAGTATCAACTCAAAAATGCTGTCACGGTTTTTCTTTTCCACATCATTGAGCTTCAGCCTGACATCCTTATAGTTCACTAAAAGTGATGTGTACTCCTCCAATAGACCTATGGTTAGCTAATACAATATACAAAATAAGTAGTAGAGAACCAAATATATGGCTATTAGCTTTCCAAGATTACTTTGCATGGTTGATAGGTATGAAGGCAGAATATCATGCCTAAGTATTTTGAACTAAGAGTCCAAGCATAGATGCAGAATAAGTATTTTCAACTTAAATTGACTTAGAGTCCAAGCATAGATGGTAAATTAACTTTGTACCCTACCCACTCCATCATCAAACAGTTTAAATTTTTAATAGTTTTTGAAACACCTATTATCATGGAGATAAATATATGATACGTGGCTACAACGGTAGGGTTTGTTGTGTCCAACATAGCTGATTGTAGTGCAATTTTTGAAAATGCTTGATACCAAATCCTTTGTTTGGAAAAAAATAACAACATAAACTAAACTATAATTGAAAATCTCAATGATTCAGGGAACAAGGAGACATTTAAAATTGCCAAAACTTGCTTTACTTCATTTGATAGGGATCAAGAAAAGAAAGTTGGCTTCAAGGGCCAGGGCCTCTAGATAAGGTGAGAAAGAAGAGAAACTTGTATATTTCTATATCATTGTTCATTAGAATTGCCTTATTTATACTAATTCCTCACTAACGGAATTTTTCATTTTGTGCAACGAATATTTGTTACAGGTATTGTCTAATAGATTCTGGTTATGCTTGTACCCCTAAGGTGAAGCAGGTCCTAATTTGGCACTCTTCTATTCTAGGTGAGCCTCTTCTTTCTCTATTATTGTTTTAATACATAATGATTGAGATAAGAGGGCTTTGTGATGGCTTTCATGGATCTTCCTTCTGTTTTCACCCCTGTATTGTATGCCTGCACCTCTGTTTCTTGTTTTTTATTTACTGCTCGTTGTTCCTCATCCTTTGTATCATGATTTCTTATTAGTCATCAATATACCTAGCTTGAATAATAACATAACTAACAACCAATACCATATGCATTCTTCATATGAAAATCACACAAGATATGAGCAAAGCTATTTATGTTACTGTTAGTCGTCATTTACGACTAACTTTTGTATTGAAAAGCATTATGAAATTATGTCTTTTCCCCAATTTATAGTTCTTTTCCTAGGTTTGTACATATTTTTATGTTTATTTTATTTTTTATGCAGTAGATATTCCCTTCATTGTGAATTAATGTGTTTTTAACTTCAGTTTCAGGTGAAAAGATGAAGAATAAGAAGGTTGTTTATGGCTGGTGTCTCGCTAAGCGAGGCATATGCGCTTAGCGAACAACATCCACTAAGTGACACATCAACTCGCTTAGCGAGTGAGGAGAATCTGCCACGCATGCATGCGCTCAGTGCGCCATCAGCTCGCCCAACAAGTCATTTGTCTCTTCTGGCGCTCAGCGTGCCTGACTCGCTAAGCCAAAAGTCACTAACTCGCGCTTAGCACAAAAATGGCGCTAAGCAAGCCTTCGAGGACAGAAAGCCCTTAAAAGCTGAAGTTGGCGTAAAAAAGAGAGGAGTCTTGGAGTCTTTAGCTTGTGAAAGAATAGATAATTACTACGTGAGAGATTCAACTGGGCAAGGGAGCACAAAAAAACCTAGCTTTCAAGAGGATCTTAGGTTTTAGAGTAATTTGTAGGTTCCTAGAGGTGGAGGAGACATCCCTACCACTTTGTAATTTGTATTTTGCTTCCAAAAACCCATATTGTAGCTGAAAGGTGGTACCTTGCCTCAGAAGGCTAAAGCTTTTGTTGGGGATTTCTGTTGAGTCTTGATGTAAATATTCTTTACTATCTATTTAATGTTGCTTTGATGTGTTCATGGCTTCTATCTGCATTTAATTCTTGCATGCTTTTGGTCTGATCACCCATTTGTGTGTAAAGTTAGGATTTTAAGCATTGGAAAATGTTTTGAATCCTTAGAACTGGATAGAGTAGGGCTAGATAACTGTATTGTCTGGACACGAAGTGCAGGGACCCTAGTTTTTAATATGCTGTGATCTTAATGTTGTGCGGTTAGGCTAAGTTCGACGAGGAATCCGAGAACGAAGTTTAATTAGAATTAGCCTATTCATGCGAGACATCGGTGTTTGGGATAATTGTCCTCAACATAGAACACAAAAATAACATTAGATATAGAAAAACCCTTAATTGCATCAAGTTACTCAGTAGAAGGACCCAACGTTTTAATCATTGATTTATCTTTTGTATTTAAATAGTTAATTCTGTAGTTATCTTTAGAATTGAAATCATATCCTCTATTTATTTTTATTTCATGATTTTATTACAAATGTCTATTTACTGAATGAACGCTTTTTCGAATGACACAAACTCCTTGTGTCCAATACTTGGTTCTTACCGTTTTATATTACTTTTGACTTAGTACACTTGCTGATAAGATTTCACAGTAGTGTGTATTGAGCTGTGAAATAGTTACCAAGACTTAAAATTGGAATATCGTAGTATTAAGGTACTAGTATGCAGAGACGACCACGGACATAGATATCTCTGAAATTTAAATTTAAGTTTTTCTGTCAATAGTCATTGGCACAAGCTCCCCTATTTTTGAGCCTTTGTTGCCTTCCCTTGTTTGACTTCCTTCTCTATTTCTTCGACTATAGTATTGGGTTATCTTAAAAAGGGTCTTTGCAACCTAAACTCTGACACACTCCCTCCTTTATTGGCCAAGAAAGGACTTCTGCTTCACCAATATCCACACAATACATTATGAGGTAACTATCCTTAGTTAAAAGTTCACAACTTTAGGACCCTCTTTCTTCTTTGGTTTTACATGGTCTTCTGTTGACTTTGCTGGCTTTTTCTTGTCTCCACTATGTATGTCATATGCCATGAAGTCATCCTCAATATCATCCTCGCTAACGAATTTGGTAACCTGATCCATAGGCCTCTCTTCAATTCTCATCCCTGAAAGAAAGAATATTTATCAACCATATTTGATTTAAACACCCTTCTTTCACGTGACTAAGATTTATTAGTAGTCCAATCATCAGAAGAAATCAAAGCTGAATGCCATTAAATTGGAGACATACAGAAAGTGCTCAGGCTGACCACATAAATCACTCCAAAAATTTGAGTTCATTTTCAATTTCTTCGATGAACAAATTGGTTTTATAAATAAACTTCAACCCACTGCCAGACATCTAATAGTCCCACATATTACTACCCCTTTGTTACAACAATGTCTCTTCATGGGTGAAATCTCAAACAAGGATTGCAACTAAGACACTGATTACTTTTAATAAGAAAATTGCACAGTTAATTAGATCAAATAAATGAAGATCAATATCCAATAAAATGAAGGAGGCCAAATTGTCCATGTCCTCATGACAATAAAGTTTGAAGCCTATCACAACTGACAATCAATTCCCCTAATATTCTATATAAAAGAATAGATTTGAACATTTGTGATGACTGATGTGCAACCAAGCAAAGTCATACAGTTTACCACCAACAAACTTTTGTAATCTAAAACTCAAATATGAAGAGAACAGTTATCGAGTTTCTTTAAAATTATCCAGGCATGTGCCATGTTATTTTTGCCCTCTCACACACAGTTCTCAACCTCCTTAGGGTTCTCACTAATGCCCATTTTGTTCTTCTTTTTAAATTCCTGTACAAAATAGCTCACCATTCTGTTTTCAATGTCCTTTACACCTTAAGTGAGTGTTTCAAGCAGTAGCCTTATCTTGGAATAGCTTATCCTTGATCGTGAGAAGGACCACCACCAAGGTCAAAGATGAAAATGTTTTGCTCTTCAATGCAATTAGTCCTCTTGTCAAGACCATATGCAATAGCATCAACAATAGCTTTTCCCTGAGAGTCATTGAAATAAGGAGGCACTGTTACAAAGGTGCTTCTGCAATCTCCCGCATGTATGTGAAGACCATATATGATACTTCCTCAGCATAAAGGTGCTTCTCCTGCCCTTTGTACTTGACAACAATCATTGGTTTGTCATTAATATCGACAACAACTTTGAATGGCCACAACATTTTGTCTTTTTGAATAACAAGATCACTATACTTTCAATGCCCTTTCCTTTGTCTCAATTATAGGTTGTCCACAAAATTGATTAGGTTTGTTTTTTTTTCTTTTCAGAAACTGACTTTTTCACACCCCTAATTTGAACCATGCAAATTGGTTTACCTATTGAACCAGGAGCAACACACTCCATCTACTGTTCCATAGATTATTTAGAAAATACTCCAATTATATTTGGAGAGAATTCAATGACTGAGAACTCATGGAATGCCATTAATTAATTAGTAGATATTAAAACAAATTTTGTATCTTAACTTGACATATTTCTAATAAACTTGGTAAACCAATGTTATGTAGTAATAACCAGGAGTTTCATGCAGTAATAAAAAAATCATGATCTATTCATCTGAGAGTTTCATGTAGGATATCCAGCTTATATGCCATGCAATCTTGTATTATCTTGTTTTTTTATTGCAACTAGAATTAGTTTGTTCCATTTTAAACAGAGCATTGAATATGTAAAGTTTTCCTCATGCCAAACAAGCTTATTGTTTTCTGTGTTAATTAATTAAAGACATAATTCTTTTTAATTAGAAATAAATCCAAAACTTCTCATGATGAAGCAAGTTGTAATTTTCATAATTAAAGACATAATACTTTGTGATTTTCATTGTTTTCAAGTTTAAATTCACTTATTATAATACATTGTAATCATGAGTTTCATTAATGTTCAATTTTTGCAGGATGTGCGGAAAAAGGCACGGGCCATCTAGAAGCAAAACATTGCCCCCCACGTGTTGTCTCGTGGGGGTTATGAATATTTAGAAAAGAAGCTGATGGATGAGAAGACAAAGAAAAAACTGGAGGAAGCTGCTCAATCCGGAAGCATTGAGGTCGTGATTGATCCTCAATCTCCCATCAGGCGACACGTGAAGTGGAAGATGGCCCGCACCAAGAAAACTGGTCAGATGACGTTTGAGGCAGCAAAGGAAATTGCTGAGAAGATTGTAAGTCACTTTTAATTAATAATCATAATTATTTATGTTTATTCTGTGATTGACTAAACAAATAAATGTGTTATGTACAGGATTCGTTGGAGGAGCAGGCGTCATAGGTTTCCTTTGTCCCCTATGGACGCCAGGATGTCCTGACTGCTGCCATTGGGCGACCAGAACACCCTGGTCATGTGCGTGTTGCTGGAGCCGGTGTGACCATCAAACAATACTTTGGATTGGCTCCATGGACCTTCCGCACTTCTTCCTCAATGGCTCCCGAAGAACTAGAGCAGCTAACTCAACAAATCAGGGACTAGCTAGAGGAGTCGATCATAGAAAAAGTGACTCGATAGCTGATGTTATCCTTTAGCCAGATGCAGTCCCAGTTTCAGTCACAGATGCAATCACAGAGACTTGCACTGCCTCCGGAGCCTGAGGTTGGTCCCTCAACTGCTTGTGCCAGCACAAAGGAGAGTTGTGTTGATCCCTCAGGGAACGATCCAGACACGGGTGACTCAGACAAATGCGGGTTATACATCGAAGAAAATCCTCCTCACTTAGTTGCCTTAGGAAGAGTTTATGAGGGATCCACAACCGTTCGCAACATCCCTTTGTTGCATGATCAAGTGAAGGTTGGTGTTGAGGAGGTTAAAGATGAAGATGCTCCCATTCCTGTACCCACTGATGAGGTTATTTTAGTGGAGCAGACACTTAACTCCTTTCTTGCTTAGCCGACACATCTCGTCAAGCGTTTATTAGAACAAGTATTTTAGTGTCATTAAATGCTTCTTTTTTCAATTGAATTGTTCACTGTAATTAAATCATGTTAATTAACTATGTTGGATAAACAGGGAGCTGTGGGACCAGCAAAACTTGCAAATAGACTGGATCATGAGGTCGATGATCCCCTATATCTGATGACATTGACCATCCCACAACTTTTTAATTTTTGAAGCCGTTTCAGGTTATGTGGGATGCTATCGTGTTCGGGGTGTTTAATGAAGACTTCCCCTTGTACATAAAGCATGAAGATCTGTCTGAAATAGAACACGGTGGTCAATGTCTCAGCATCTCTGTTATATAGTTGTGGATTCTGTAAGTCAATTTAGATTATTGTTAATTACCTAAGTTATTGTTTTAAATTCATACATAATTTACTTTGTGTTAATAACAGTAGGCATTTGAATGAGACAAGTATGCGAGTGGGGAATTTCGATGTGTATGGATTCCTCGAGCCACAGTCCATCCAGAGATTTGGGCAATCGCAATTTGAATCAGAAAGTTACATGAAGAATTGGATGCAAAATTCAAAACGGGATGTCTACCTAGGAGCCTACCTGAATAGGTAAGTAAAACTGAACAAATGAATTTAAATAATGTATAATACTACAATAACTTATATTGGTCTCCACTGCAGTGCACACTGGCAAATGGTCATCATTTTGCCTAAGGAAAATCTTGTTGTCTGGTTTTGTTCCTTGCATAATAGGCCAGACAACTACCTGAAAGGAATAATTAACAGGTCAGTGTTGTTTTTCAATACATTTGCATTAGCATTAGTCAGCAACATCAATATTTTAATGTTTCTTGTATTCAACAGTGCTTTGAAAGGACTTGACAATACTCCACAACGTAAATCCAAGGCTGGTGCTAGGTGGATTGTTGTTAAAGTAAGTGATTTAAAGAATGCTTCTACTTATATATATTTTATGTATGTGTATGTTAATTTGTAGTTAACGTTGAATATCTAAATTTTATTATGTATTTAATGTAATAGACAAAAAAGAAGCACTGAGTGTGGCTATTATGTGATGCACTGAATGTCCACTATAATCTTAGGAAGTTTCAAGAATAATTGGGAAACGATAATTGTTTATTTCAAACAAATTTGATTTTGTTATGATTGGTATTATATTATTAACTTATGTTTTATTATGTCATGCAGTATTTTAATGATGTTAGACCATTGGAAGCAAAGAGATTGAAGGCGCGCATCCAATGGACAAAGTATTATCTCAAAGTTAAAAATCAAACTTAGGATGTTAGGGAACTTTGTAATTTTAGTTTACTTAATTAGTTTACTAGCTTGCTTTACATTTTTTACAATTGATGTTTCCTTTTAACATTGAATATTGTTTATTGATAGTTATTAATAAATTCTTTATTGATAGTTATCAATTGATTTTTTACAATTGATAGTTTACTAGCTAGCTTTCTGCTAAAAACTGTTTCAAAACAGAATGCAAATGATATATGTTGTGTTGTGTGGTTTGATTTCAAATTTGCAGGTTAATTTTTGGATTTATTGAAAAAATAGATTGTGTATTAAAAAAAATTCCTAATAACAACATCGGTTTTTTTAAAAAAAAAACCAATGCTAATCTACAAAAACAACATTGGTTTTTCCAAAACCCGATGTTAACTAACAACATTAACATAAGTTTTTGTAGAAAACCAATGTTAACTTCCAAAACGTTAACATTGATTTTTGCATAAAACCGATGTTAGTGTTGTCACTTAACATCGGTTTTTGTAGAAAACCGATGTTAACGTCATGGAAGTTAACATTGATTTTCTACAAAAATCGATGTTAACGTATTAGTTATCATCGGTTTTAGTATAAAACCTATGTTAACTGCCAATGCTGGTATGAACATTGATACCTTTTTTTGTGTGTAATTCTTATTATATAACATCGGTTATTTAAATAACCGATGTTGTCATGTTTACGTTAACATCGGTTTTAGAAAACCGATGTTAACGATAATACTTTCAATATCGGTTAATAACCGATGTTGAAAGTCCTAAATAACCGATGTAAAAAATATATTTTCTAGTAGTGCTTATAGAGACTAAAATTTAAAAAAGAACTTACAGGAACAAAAAAATAAAAAAACATTAACTTACGGGAACTAAAAACATATTTAAGTCTATTCTAATTTTGTGCTGTTATTGATTCGTAAAAGGTTACTTTCCATGGCACAATGTTCATGCCTTTGCTAGCTTATTACTCAAAGTAAAAGCAATAAGTGGGTTTGTGTATGCACGTATGGGTGGAACAATTGACTTCAAACTTAAGAACACCACATGATATGATGAAATGAGTTGGAGCCAGATAATTAACAATTAACAACCATAACAAAACAAATTAAAAGGAGAAAAGAGATTTAGTTCAAATTGAGAAAGTTCCATAGTTAAACAAAACAAACAAGGGATCAAATATTCAACGTCACAAAGTTAAAAAGATAATCAATGCCTTGTAGCCAAAAGTAGAGAGATGAGAGGAGAGAGAAACATAGGAAAGAGAAATAGTAGAGAGTAGTAGAGGTGTGAGACAGGGGGAAGAGGGACAATGAGGAAAGATGTAACAACATTCTATATCTCCAATTTTTCTCAGATGGATTTGAATTGGAACACCTATGACAAATCTTTAAAAGATGAGGGAAGGTTTGGGAGGTGTTTATTTGCAGAAGGAGGAATAAGGTTGGTAGGAGATATGGGTTTGTGAGGTATATGAAACTGAGCAACCCAACAGAGGTGGAAAGACAACTGGACTCACTCTATATCAGCAATGAAAAACTTTTTGTGAACCTCCCAAGATTTCACAAGGAGGCCGCAAAAGTTACTCCGGGGAAGGAACCAACAAAAAAAAAAGATTGGAGAAGATGGGGGAAGGTAAGATGGTAAATAGGAAAGGGCAAAGAAACAAAAGAGGATTAAGAAAAGAAGGTATCTTGTATGTTAACAAGCTTTGGGGTTGTTTGGAAGGAGAAAATAAGGGGGGAAAATGTGTCAAAAGGATGGATAGAGGGGGAGGAACCTAATAGTGGATGTTGGGGACATTGGATAGTTAGAGAAGAGCTATGTTGGTGTGTTATTTGACCCAATGAAGTTAAATGTGGTGGGAGAGACTTTTATTCTTCAAGGCATGGAATTTATAAGAGCTAGGTACATGGGGGATGAAAAAGTTTTGCTAACTCAGATTGAAGAAGGTAAAAGTTTAGGGGAGCTTGTTGCTGAGAAGACAGAATGGTTGGGCGACCTCTTTGAATCCATACAAAATGGGGGCCTTTGATGTCCTTGGGCAATAGATATGTAAGGATTCTTTGCACTGGACTTCCCCTGCAATTCTGGAAGTAAAATGGGTTTACAAAGATGGCTATGACCTTTGGAACCTTTACCAAAGCAAATAAATCTACTCATACCCTTTTAAGACTAGATCATGCAAGATTCTTGGTCTAAACCTCCTCTTTACACCTTATCAACCACATTTGTGGTGCAATAATTAATGGGGAGGTAGTGACAGTCAAACTAGTTGAGGAAGAGATCCTTCAAAAGGAAGCTCATTGTTGTTGTGTACTTAGACCAGAGCTGAATCGGATGAGGAGTCCACTATCTATGAAAAAGTATATGGAGACGAAAACTCAAGGTTTTCAGAGTGTTACCTGGGTGACAATAACTTATTGGTTGATGGTGATTGCCTAGGGAGGTTGGATGACTCTGGTGAGATTGCTCTAGAATCAACAACGACAATGGGTAGCCATGAAAAGTTGAGTGTGGATACATTTTTAAGCACCACTGACAAGGAGACACAGGCATTAAATGCTAATAGAAGAGAGAACAAAATTTTGGGAGGAAGTAACCAATCACAAGAAAGGGGGGAATTCTTCAAGGAGAACATGCCAAAAGAAAATCAACCATCACAGTCTGAGAATCAACATGTGGTGACCAGTATACCAGATACATCTTTCCTTTCTCAGGATAAGAAGTTAGTGGGAAAGTCTGATGAAAACTAGTGTTATGAAAAAAGGGAAGTATGTGAACAAAAATAATTTTGAATAGAGAAGAAGACGAGGGTCATATGGGACAAGATAATGGAGAAGATATTTGTAAGAAAGGAGCAACTAAGAAGTTGGAAGTCAACAAAAAGGAACTTGTGGGCCTACTTACTAAGGGCTTGGAGGAGACTGCTTTTGAGAAAGAAAAAGAAGGGCAGATGGGTGACACAAACTTAGGCCTTATTGTAAATGGGCTAAAGCCACCAAATAACAACAAAAACTAGGTGGATACTAAGCCTAAATATCATTACAAGGGGTGTAGAAGTAAAGTGCTTTCTCCACTTAAGGCACAGACACAGAAGTAGGAGAAGGACATGATCAATATGGTTGCCTATGGGGAAGTTGACACGGAGAGGAAGGACAATGGCAAAGCAAAGCTAATAGAAAAGGAGTACAACAACCAAGGGATGTGAAACAAACCTGTGAAGTAACACACTAACTCCAAATGTAAAAGAAGCGACAACATTTTCTCAAGGATCAAGAAGGATGTGGATGAGGCAAAAATGTTTGTGGACTTGGGGAATGACTATGGAACTATTTTACATTAAGCACAAGAGCACATAGTGTGAAAGTTTGTGGGGGATGGAACAGAGGGATAAAACTGAAGGAGGAAGTGAAAAGAAGTTTATCAAGGAGGGAAAGAAGTATGGTTACTTATTAATATGCTTACATTCAACATAAAGGGCCTTAGGAGCAAGGTCAAAAGAAGGACAATGTGAAATATTATAAGAAGAAAAGGAATCCAGTTTTCTTGCATTCAACAAACGAAAGACAAAAATATGGATGAAAACTTGTGCAAAGGGTAATGGGGAAATAGTGACTTCAAATAGGTAGGATCCCTAACAACAAATGCAGCTGGTGGCCTCTTATGCATATGGAAGGATGATGAGACTTTTTTTGGTCTAGGTTACTTAGGAATCAAAGGTGTTTGGAATGAGGAAAATTTATAATGTGTCATTGTAAATCTACTTACCATGCACATTGAAGACTAAAAGAGGTTGTGGGAGGAGTTACTAGCTTTGAGGCTGCTTCACTTAGGGTTGGCTTGGAGCGTGGTTGGTGACTTCAATGCAATGAGGTCTCATGAAGAAAAAAGGAATTCTAGGAATGAAAAAGTAGGAGAAAGAGATATGCTTGAATTTGATGCATTCATTCATAACATGGAGCTTGTGGACATTTCGTTGGTTGGTTAAAGGTTTATGTGGTATCGACCTAATAGTCATGCAAAAAGTAGATTGGATAGATTCCTAGTGTCCAATGTGTGGCTTCATATGTGGGATGCTTGCTCTCAACATTTTTTGGATAGATGTTTATTCGATCATTGTCAATTGTGTTGAAAAACAAGGTTATAGGGGCCCTAAACCTTTTAGGGTGCTAAATTGTTGGTTTCTTGATCCCAAATTTGCTAAATTTGTGGACATCTCTTGGAGAAGCCTTGTTGTGAGAGGAAGAGCTGTCGATATCCTTAAAGAAAAATTGAAGAAGATGAAATTTGAATTGAAAAGGTGGAATAAAGATTGTTTTGGGGGTCTCCAAAAGAGGTAAAGATAAGGTGGTGAGGAAGATAAGTGAGTTTGATTTAAAGGATGATCTTGAAGATATTAGTGAGGAGCACATTGTTGATAGGAGGGAACTTTTGGAGAAATTTTGGAAAATAGCCACAAGATATGAATCCTTACTACACGAAAAATCAAGCAATAGATAGATAAAAGAGGATTGCAACCCTATCTTCTTTCATGCCATGGTGAAAGGGGAAAGGAATGCAAATGGGTTGAAAGGGATACTTGACTATGGCTGGGAAGAAGATCCGAGTCAAGTTGAAAAGAAAATATACTCTTTCTTTAAAGAGCGGTTTGAAGAGCAAAGTGGGAGGAGACCTAAATTTGATGGCAACCCATTTAGTCATATAACGGTGGAGGACAATGTCAAGTTGTGTATTCCATTTGAGGAGTTGGAGATTAAAGAGGCTATTTAGGAGTGCGAAGGGGAGGGAAGAGTTTGGACCCAGATGGCTACAACATTAAAGTCATCAAGGAATTTTGGCATCTTCTAAAAGATGACTTTTGCAATGTCTTGAAGGAATTCCATGAAAGAGGGATCTTACAAAAATGGGTGATTCCTCATTCATTACCTTAATCCCAAAGAAGGATAATCCATTAAGTCTTGGGGAGTTTTGACCCATATATCTTATTGGATGTATCTACTAGGTAATTTCCAAAGTGCTAGCAAGAAGATTGAAAGTTGTCATAGGAAAGATAACAGATGAAAGGCAATATGTGTTTGTGGGGGGGGGGGGGGGGGGGAAATATGCTTGACCGAGGGCTAATAGCTAATGAAACGGTGGATGAGGCATGAATAAAAAGGAAATCTTGTTTGATCTTCAAGGTGGATTTTGAGAAAGCTTATGATACGATGAGTTGAGAATTCCTATATTACATGTTAGCTCACCTTAGCTTTTGTGGGAAATGGATATGTTGGATTAAAGGGTGTTTAGAGTCTGCTTCAGTATTCGTATTGGTAAATGGAATTCAATGGAGGAATTCTCTCCATAAAGAAGACTAAGGCAAGGTGATCCAATGGCTCCATTCTTATTCTTGATGGTGTTGAAGGGCTTAGCCGACTTGGTGAGACAAGCTTTGGCTAGTGGGAAGCTGAAAGGGATCCAAATTGGTAAGGATAATGTAGATGTATCCTTAATTCAATTTGTGGATGACACCCCTTTTCTTTATAAATCCTACATAAAAGAATTTCATGTGTTTGAAAAGTGTCCTTAGATGGTTTGAAGTGGCCTCCGGTCTTAAAGTTAACTTCTATAAGAGCAATCTTATTGGAATTAATTTGGAGTATAACTTAGTGGATAGGTTTGCATCTCTTTTGAATTGTAGGATATGAACTATCCCTTTTGCGTATTTTGGAATACTATGAGAGCTAATCTAGCTTAGATTCATACTTAGGAACCTATAATTCAAAAGATCACAAAAAGATTAATTACTCAGAAACAAAAGCAACTATCATTGGAAGGGAGAGTTTGCCTTATAAACTTTGTTCTAATGGCCTTGTCTTTCTTTTATCTCTCCTTTTTTAAAATGCCAAATTTGGTGGTTAAGAGCATTGTGAGAATACAATGGGAGTTCCTATGGGGAGAATGTGAGGGTGGGAATATGGCTTGGGTGAAATGGGATACTATATGTAAACCAAAGGTGGTCTAGGGTTTAGGAATAAAGAACATCAAAATTTTCAATATGGCTTTACTGTCAAAATGGAAATGGAGGTTATTAGAGGTAAATGATGACTTATAGGGAGTTGGAGTAATGGGATGTTGGAGTGTAAATTTCTTTGATGGAGGCAATGGTTTGCCTGGCAAGTGCCCTTGGTGGAAGATTTCCTATAAAAGATGCACTTGGTCATGTTACATGAACATGTCCAAGATGTTGTCACCTAGAAATGTAGCTCAATAAGAACCTTTTATGTTAACAATGCTTACTATTTTCTTTTGCATGAACTTTTTTTGATGGAGAGGCATACCATTTTTACGTGATGCCTCAAATGTTGCTACTTTTGTATAGAAAGTATTATTGGATAAAATACAATCTACAGACAACTTGAAAAAGCGACAAATTGTACTTCAAAGGGGTGGTTATAGTTGTGCACATGGAGGAAATAACTAAGCATCTTTTATTCACATGTCCTTTTCCCGCTACCATTTGGAATAAATGTTATGCTTGGTTGGACATCAAGACTACTCAACATTGCGATCCTTAAAAGCACTTCATTTAGCATGATGCTTTGTCTTTGTCACATGGAGAAAATATTAAGTGGAGGGTTATTTGGTGTGTTGTGGTCTGGAGTGTATAGGTTCATAGGAACAACTTGTTGTTTAGGAATGGCAAAATAGATGTTGAAATAGTTTGGGAGATGGTCAAAGTTCGTTCATGGGCTTGGCTACATAGCAAAACAAAGAATTTCCACTTCTTTATGTTTGATTGGTGGGGACAACCGAGTTTGTGCTTGATAGGGACATATGGGTCCTTCTTGTAATGCTTGTGTAGGTGATGAGGAATCGGGATTGGCTATTTGGTCTTCCCTGATGGGGCATTCATTGTTTTTTTTTTTTATATTTTGATACTTGATGGGTAGTAGAAACATGAACCCAAGAGGATGGAACATGTAGCAACTGGTGCTTTTGTTCTTCATGTTTCTATTTAGTTGTGATTTTTCTTGTATCTTTCTTAGAGGTACTTCTTATGCCCTATACACACACACACACACATAGACATTTGTTGGCTGATAAAAAAAAGTTTCTATAGCCACCTCGAACCCTAACCTTAGCCCAAACACAAACCCTACTTCTAATCATAGTCCTTTACCAAACACTTTCCTCGCCATAAAAACTCATACTATCACCACCAACGTAATCAACATCTCACCCAACCATCATAGCCACCATATTCCCACGCCTAACCATTTCACACCTATAAACCCAAACGTCCAAATTTCTACAAAATCACCAATTCACCACTAAATTCAAACTACCCTATCCTACCACTAGTCAAACAACCTCTCTCTCAACACTAATCCTAACCTTCACCACTCAAACAAAATCCCTCTCAACACTTCTTCTTCCAATGCTCAATCTTTTTTATTGGTGGACCATGGCAAAGAGGCCTACCAGGGATAATGAGTATCCTAAGTTGGAACCTGAGTGCAATTCCCACTCTAAAATACCTCATTCATGCCTATCATCCGAATGTGATTTTCTTGTATGAAACTCTAATATTCTCTCAAAAACTTAAAGAAATAAAGGCACACTTTGGTTTTGATAGTTGTTTCTCTGTTGATGTAAATGGAAGAAGTGGTGGATTAGCTCTTTTCTGGAAACACCCTTTCACTTGTAGCCTTTTAAATTTCTCTCCAAATTTTATTAATGTTGAAGTTCAAATACCTGGAAAACCTGTCTAGAAATTAATAGGTTTTTATGGATTTCCATAAAGTGATAAAAGGAGACTCATGGAATTTCCTTCACTCTCTCTGTATCTTTTATCCCTTCCTTGGTGCATCCTTGGAGATTTCAGTGATCTTATCTCAAATGATGAAAAAATTGGCGACTCTAAGCATTCAAATTGGTTGATTCAAGGATTCTAAGACATCATCTCTAACAGTAATCTCCATGATCTCCTTATGGAAGGTTACAAATACACATGGGCTCAAAGAAAAGGAAAAAGCATATGGCACAAAAGGAAAGCTAGATATAGCTCTAGCCACACTGGACGAGATTGATATTTTCCCCAGTCCAAACTCACCAATGATATTGCATCTAAATTTGACCACTCCCTAATTTTTTTAAAGCTAAATTCTACAGGTATAAAATTTTCACAACAACTTCAAGTTTAAGAATTCCTGGTTGTTTGAACCTGAACTAGAAACAATTGTGAAGAAAGGCTGGCTCAATTCATGTTCCAATGATATCATGGACAAAATCAAATCTTGTGCAATTGAGATGAATACCTATGGAGGAAAGCTAAGAACTAAATTTCAATCTCTTATTGAAGAATATATGCAACAATTTGAAACCCTACGTAATTCCTATGATGAGGCCCCTGATGAAAGATACAAAGAGACAAGCAACAAATTGAATAATCTCATAGCCCAAGAAGAAGCATACTGGAAGCAAAGAGTTAAAACTTTTTGGCTTAAATCTAGAAACATCAATTGAAAGTTATTCCACTCAAAAACCACAACCAAGAAGAATTTAAATACAATCACCTCAATGTCAGATGAAAATGGTGTGTTGTTCTATGAGCATCGTGACATTGGTCAAATAGCAACAAATTATTTTGAGGGCTTATTTTCTATGGATCCTCTCGAAAATGTAATTGATGTTGATCATATCCGTACTTGTATTTATAATGAGGATAATGTCTCTTTGTTAACACCTTTTTCTATGAATGAATTAAAATATTCTCGTTTTCAAATTCATTCTAACAAATCCCCTAGCCTTGATGGTTTAAATGTTGCTCTTTTTTTTTCAAAAAATTATGGTATCTTTGTGGACCAGAAATTTTTTCTACCACTACCAATTGACTAGAACATGGCTTTTTCCCTCCAAAGCTTAATAAAACTACCATTGTCCTTATTCCCAAATGTCCCAACCCTTTACATGAAAGACTACAGACCCATATCCCTTTTTAATGTTCTCTATAAGATTATTTTCAAAAACCCTTACAAATAGACTTAAGCCTTTTATCTCAAAGTGCGTTTCTGAAGAGCAATCTGCTTTCACATAAGAGCATTCTATCATTGATAATGTGCTCACTGTTTTTGAGATTATTCATCATATGAGGTGCAAAACAAAAGGAAAAGCTTGTGAGATGGCTTTGAAAATTAATATTAGTAAGACTTTTGATGGGGATTCAATCATGGTTAATGGGGATTCTTTATGACAAATTTATCTAGAGAGAGGGCTTATGCAAGGCGACCCACTGTCACCTTACCTTTTTATTTTATATACCAATGGTTTATCTTCTCTTTTGAAAAAATCAGAAAGGAAAGGAGAATATATTGCATGGTATAAAGGTGTGTAGAGGGACTCCAGTCCACTCACACCTTTTATTTGTTGATGATTGTTTTCTATTTCTATTTTGCAGGACTGTGAAAAAAAACATTTTGGTGGTATGGGATTCAAAAATCTTCATATTTCAATTTATCTATGCTTGGGAAGCAAGGGTGGAAATTCATTTCTAACCAAGATGTTATCGTTTCTAAGGTGTTCAAAGTTAAATATTTTCCTTTCGATGATTTCTTGGAAATCCCCCTTAGCATAATCCAAAATTTGTTTGCCGTAACATCCACACTTCACAGGTTGTGATAAAAAAAGGTACAAGATGAAGAGTTGAAAATGGCAGCAAGATAAATATTTGGAACCAACTATGGTTGAAAACAAACGAAAATCACTTTGTATCATCTCATCCACCTCTCGGCCTAGAACAAATGAAGGTGCATTCCATTATTGATCATAACCCAAAATCCTGTGTTTGGACAATATGAACCAAATCTTCAATAGCAATGACATCCAAAATATCCATAACATGCCTCTCTTTGACACTAAAAGCAATGATGACAGAATTTGGAACCTCACATCCAACGATATTTATTTTGTCCGTTCAACTTATTTTTTGTTTGGTAAATCATTATTTCATGATAGTTCTGAAGCTACACCGGGAAATTGGAAACAATTATGGGCCTTAAAAATACCTCCAAAGATCAAACATCTTTTATGGGGAATCCTTCGAAATTGTTTGCCAACAAGAGTTAGACTGCGAGATAAGGGAGTGCAATGTCCTTTGACATGTTCTCATTGCAATAACAATTTGGAGAATAGCTGGCATATATTCTTCGAATGTGCAGATGCAATTTTAGTATAGATAGTTGCTGCAATTTGGCACAAAATTCAGCAACAAGTGCAAATGGCAAAAAGTATAAATGATGTTAGAGAAGGCACCAAGACTGGTTTCGAGGACTAGCTCCTCCAAGAAGAAGATGAAGAAGAGGAAGAATTAAAGAAGATAAGTATTTTCATTCATGATCTGCAGCTTATTACATGTGCATATTTATAGTGAAATTCCCTAAGATTGTGTTTGGATGATAACTTTTAACTAGGTAATTCATTTTAATCCTGTAATTGAAATATTTCAAGGTGAAATTATACGTTTGGATAAATCATTTAAAGAGAAATTGAATTCATTTATTTTAATAAGGAATTTTATTCAACAGAGAATGCATGAATTGAAATTCTTTGCAAAAATGAGAGAATTTCAATTTCTGCAATTCCTCTCTACGACTGGTATTTTTCCTCTCTATGGCTGGTCTTGATCACTCTGCACCTACACCTCACTTGCTTTCACTCATTCCTCTCCACCCACACACTCTCCCTTGCGACCCTCGTTCTCACTCCCTCACAGTTACAAAAACCTTCATTCAAATCTTACACTCTCGGTGGCTATTACCTTGTTCAGATTGCATACTCTCATAATGGCTACGACCTTTGTTCTCGCTTGATTCAGATCACACACTCTCTTCATACAAGGTTGGTTTCTCATCTCCATTATCTAGGTTAATTTGTGATTTGTGCTTTGTTCTCATTGTCGTGTTATCTGGATCTGAATTTTAAATAAATTTGCTTCCACTATTGGAGATGTGGGAGAGGGCTTGGGGTTCTATTTTGGTTTGAAATTTTTATTTTTTGTTTGGGGTTGAGCTAGGTGGTGAGCACCATGTGTTTGTGAATATGCATGAAAGAGAGAGAGAAAAATTATTTAAATTCCACTAGTAGGTTTAATATTATTTTCAGTTTCTATTAGGTAGCAGTGAAAGGGACCTCCACTAGTAGGTGCATAAGTGGAAAATTGCAGCAAGCAATTTGCACCTTTGTTGATTTTGCTGAAGCAACAATCTTTATTATATAAAGTATGTTTGTACACATTACAATACTTTATAGGTTAATGATAGTCCTTGGATATATTCCTTATTATCATCATGACTTTAAGTGCTCTATAAGATTTGTCTAAATGGTTATGCCTTTCATCGTGCCTGCAACCATGTATTTGCTATTTTAGTATCAATGCTGAGAATTGGTAGCAAGTACATTTTCTTTCAAATGAATTGTAACTTATTTTTAGTCCTAATCCACTTTTCTTATGTAATGTTGATATCCTAAAAATTAGGCTGAGCTAATTTCAAAAGCTTTTAACTTGTAGATAAGGAGAACATACAACAATATTATACTTTCCCGGCATATAAGTAATGTGTAGTTAATAATACCTCTGATTATTTTGTTTACCCTGCTTCTTGTATCCTTTATTTTATTAGGTAGCTAACAGATACCAATCACCATATTTGAAAATGCAGAAGGGGAAAGGGGTGGGGTGGGGTGGGGAATTAGATTCTATGAAATGGAAACAAAGTTTTTAGTTGAACCATACTGTTCTTAACCAATAGGAATGTTAAAAAAACCATGACTTTAGATGCATCTTCATCCTTCAGCAAGTCCATTTTCAGTTTTATAATTTTTGGGTTTGTAGTCATCAATGTGAAACTTTTCAATAAGAGTTGAATTTCTATTTTTACTTTTCTCACTTACCATAACATGCACTATTCAATATTGTTATGTTATGCCAATTGCCTGGACACTCACTAGTAGTAGTAATTAATACTATTATTACCACGGTGCTGCATTTATGGTTTCAGTTAAGTGGGTTTGCTTGGAGTCACTCATATAGAATCCTTACATACTGGAAATTTGACATATGTGTTGTTGCCTCATTGATTCTAATTGTGGTTGGCATATTCACCGTGCATTTTTTGGGTCATTTGGAAAGCAATGGTTTGATTATTATATGCAAATACACTATCTACATTGAGTCATATCATATGTAGTGGAAGCACTAGATATTTATGTGTGCAGATCTCATATAGGATGAATAAGTTCCTATATCTTCTCATATTTATGTACTATGATATATAAAATATGATATATAGAAATCCTTCATCATTTTGCCTCAATTTATCACTCTGGTCTTTGATTGTTATTATAAATGTGTTAATGTATAACACATGCCATAGTATTGTTTTTTTTATCAGCACATGACATAGTATTGTTGTTGCCGGCTGGTTCAAAATTTGAACTATATGTACATTTTATATATACTTATTTAACTCAATAAATTCTACATTCTAATTTGTACTTCAAGATGAAAACTCTACACTAGTTAGTAATTCCATCTGGTTTTAGTCCTATAATTTCTTTCCATGAATATAAGCCACTCTATTTTTTCTTATGGTTAATTATGTTTCTAGGTTTGAAAATTCTATACCAATCATTGCTAATACAATGGTTTTTTGTTGATGTGCAGAGATAGATTGTGAGAATGTCTTTTGGCTTATGTGGGGACTACTTTTTTTTTAATGAATCTTTTCAAAATTTATTGATGTCTTAGGTTGTATTTTGGAATCAGTAATGTTCAAATTATTCTTATTTTTATATTTTTAATGACATTGATGATGATAAAATGTAAAGAAGGTGCTTTATATATGCTTCCTTTTGTTTTAGTTTTTCTTGTTGGAATATTTTTTTTATGCTTTAGTTCTAAATTTATATTGTTAAAATATAATTGGACAAGAATATATATACATTTTTAAAGCAATTATTATAAAAATATTATTTTTATTTATATGAAAATTTATATTTTTAAAATATAATTGGAGAAAAAATAAAATATAAAATATAATAAATTCAAATTAGTTAATTCAAACAAGCACTACTAGAATTTTGGCATTCTACATCGCGCGATCTACGACGGTTCTAGAGAACCGTTTTAGTATAAGGCACGGTGGCAATTTTGTAATTAGGGGGAAAAATTATTTTTCACGTCGTACATTCTAAGGTGGTTATAAATAACCGTCTTAGAATGTCTGGTGGTGTCAAAGTTGTAATTAAGGACAAAGAAGTCAACGACGGTTTTTGACCTACGACCGTCGTAGTATCACGAATATAAAAGTAGTTAAACTCGCGATTTCCCTCAGCCATTGTCGCAGACAATTCATGTTTGTTCGTCAGCCATTCTCTTCGTCAAGCTTTTTACCTTGTCTCCTTGAACCTCACCCATATGGTGTACCTCAAACCCTGAACCTCACCCACATTGTGTACCTGAAACCCTAGGTCACCATCGAAAGTGTTTGCACGTGCGCATCCGTACTCTGCCTGTCAAACAGGTAATCGACAACCCTGACTCTTTTTTATGGTTTAATTGTTGATTTGTTATTGCGGTGTGTTTATACTGTTATGGGCACAATAGTGTTGGATCAAGTGGCCTCGGAATAATTAAGAAGGGGGGATTGAATTAATTATTAATGAATCTTTACTAATTAAAAATATATCCTTCTTAATGTTACTAGATTCAATTAGGCTTTAACTATAATGTTAAGAAAGTAAAGAACAAAAATAGAAACTTAACCAAAAGTAAAAGCGATAATTAAAGTGCACAACGGAAATTAAAGAGTGTAGGGAACAAGAAGACAAACACAAGAATTTTATACTGGTTCGGCAACAACCCGTGCCTACATCTAGTCCCCAAGCGACCTGCGGTCCTTGAGATTTCTTTTCAAACCTTGTAAAAGCCTTTACAAGCAAAGATCCACAAGGGATGTATCCTCCCTTGTTCTCTTTGAACAACCAAGTGGATGTACCCTCCACTTGAACTGATCCACAAGAGATGTACCCTCCCTTGTTCTCAGTTACAACAACCCAAGTAGATGTACCCTCTACTTGTACCACAAAGGATGTATCCTCTAATGTGTTAAGACAAAGTTCTCAGGCAGTTAGTCCTTTGAAACTTTGTGAAAGGGAAACAAAAGATATCTCAAGCGGTTAGTCCTTTGAAATCTTTTGTTTAAGGGAAAGGGAAGAATCAAAAGAATTCTCAGACTGTCTTTTTGAATTCTTTGAAAAGGGAGAAGGGAGACACAAAAGAATTCAGGCGGTTAGTCCTTCGTTCTTTTGGAAAAGGGAGAAGAGAGACACAAAAAGAATTCAGGCAGTTAGTCCTTGTCGAATTCTTTTTGGCAAAGGAAAAAGAGAATGAAAAGATATAACACACTTTTGTTTTCTGTGAAAGAACAAGGTTTGGAAACCAGAAAACTTAGAAAGCTTTTGGCAAAAGAAGAAGAAGAAGAAGTTCAAGATGTTTCAAAAAGTTGTGTAAAAAGTTATTTCAAGTTCTTAAAATGCAAGTCAAAGTCTTGCTTTTATAGACTCTTCATGTCTGGTCAAGAAAACCATTGAAAGAGTTATCACCTTGAGAAAATCTTGAGAAAACCATTGGAAAAGTTACATCTCTTGAGTTTTTATTCAAAACTTGTCACTGGTAATCGATTACCAAAACCATGTAATTGATTACACAAAGTATTTTATGAAAAGATATGACTCTTCACAATTTAATTTAAATTTCAACGTTCAGATACACTGGTAATCGATTACCAATATATTGTAATTGATTACACCATTTAAAAATCAATTGGAACGTTGCAAATTTAGTTAAAAGCTTTTGAAATCAAACTTTGCCAGTGGTAATCGATTACAGGTATTTGGTAATCGATTACCAGAGAGTAAAAACTCTGGTAACTTAGAAAATTTTGAGAAAAATTCTTTTGAAAAACAAAATTGTGCTATGTTTGTTTTTTGAAAAATCTTTTCAATACTCCCCTTGTGAAGTCTTCTTGATTTCTTCTCTCGAATCTTGAATTCATATTCTCTTGAATCTTTGAAATCAAACTTCTCTTGATTCATGAATCTTCTTGATTTCTTCTCATGAAACTTGAAATTAATCTTGATCTTGAACTTGTTGACTCAATCTTAAAATCATTCTTTGGGATTTTTGTCATCATCTTTGTCATCATCAAAACTACTTGAATCAAGTTGATTCATCATCATGAAGCTTGCTTCTACAAGTAGCCCTATGAAACCACAAAACAACCTGAGTGACTCGAGGTTTAGAAGCCATTAAGGATGAGACCAAGTTTCCATCACTGTAATTTCCAATGATGAGGTCAGCCTTGTCTTCCATGAAGTCAAATGTAGTCTTGCTCTGTTGTTAGTATGAAACATAGGTGGAACTGTTACTAACCCTATTTGATTTGAACTGATGGTCTTGTTAGTATGAAACATAGGTGGACACTATTTTTGAATTTGTCTGTTTTTTAAATCAACGTATGGGTTGTTCTTTGATTCTCTTGTCAGCTTCAATGTGGAGTGTTTTCCAATTAACATTTGATTGCTCTAATAATTTTATGTTTGTCTTCCCAATATAATTACTTTATTTCTCCATTTTATGAAATGGTATCTTTGGTGCTTGTTGTGTTGTATGAACAATTGTTGGTACATCACAGCGTTTTCGTTTGTTTCTCTTGCAGTCCCCGCATGCCTGTTTATTGGCACATGGGTTGCTAATTCACTTGTGCCTTAGTTTTGTTCATTGAAATTTTAATCATGTTACCGAATCTTCCCCAGCGTGCAGCGGATGTATATTGGTCACTGTTTTATTGTCACAACTGTTTTTTTTCTTATATTAAAATGTTTTTACTACCACTGAAAATTTTTAATCCAAACACTTTACTTTTTTCTTTTATCAATAATATGATAGAACTAGGAAGACACCCCTAATTATAATATTGCTGAACATGCATCAATGATATGCTGAGACTATCAGATATCTATCTAGAAGATTATTGCACAAGCCTAGATTGCAACGTAAATAGTTTTATCCAGATGCAAGTTATTGAACTAGCCTTTAAACGTTGTGGATTTTCCTAGGGATGATTGTCCACCAAGTGAGATTTTAATATATTCAAAGAAAAAGAACCTACAACCATGGAAAAGACTAAAGTTAACTCTTGATTTTTAAACACTTATGTCAAACTTTTCTATAGCTTTTGTCATGTAGTGAGAAGCATGTAGGCCTTTTGTTTTAGTGGCATCAAGATTCAAGGGAATGATTAATTCTATAGATGTGGAGTAGATGACAGTTAATTCTTAATCCTTAACCATTCACAAACAATGGTCTTTATTATTATTATTATTATTATTATTATTATTGGAGCTTTACCAGTGTAGAACGGAAGCGTGTAGGCTTTTTGTTTTTGTGGACTCGAACCTAAAGCCCAAATATGCATCTTGGCCTTTGTAAATGCATTCTTGACAGCATATGCAGTGTTTTGAAGGTTGATAGAATTAGCTTTAATGAAATTTTGTTTTAAAGTTTGATAGAATTAGTTTTAGAGTTTAATAGTCATGTACTAATATGTTGTCACATTACTTCTAACTGAAGTATATTTTCTTGGTCTACGATTTACTGAATTCACCTTCTTTGTTTGTCAGCCAATAGTCCAAAAAAGGGACCTACTAATAGTAAACTTGCTGCCTGTAATGGTTATGCGCAGTGGGGCCCAGAGAAGGCCCCAAACGGGTTATGGAAGTCCAACGTGGACACGACACGTACCTTTGTTGTCAACAGTCAATCAAGACTCTTACCGTTTTTCTTTCATTATACTAAATGTGTTAGAATTTATGTCTCATGTGAGAGGCATGTGACTTATGTAGGGACTAATAAGTAAATAATTAACGATTAAGGACTAAATTGTAATTGGGCTTAATAGGAGAAGTTTCTAGGGTTGACTGCTACTTGATGGGAGTAGTGGTTATAAAAGGGGCTTAATACCCACTAACATGAAATAAGGTCCCCTTCCTGACCAGAAAAGTGTTCTCTCTCACTCACAGCCATCACTAACGGAGAGAGGCAGAAAAGAAAGGCCAAAGGAAGTGAAATCTTATTTCTCTACTCTTTCAAGGAAATCAAAGTGCACCGGAGAGAAGTTCCTATGGAGAAAGGTACAAGTCTTCCTATGGAGAAAGGTACACATCATTATCTATTGTTGTTTATTGATTGTCTGTGAGAACCATAGGTTTCAAGATCCTGTTGTTTCCTATCATTGATAGTCTAGGAAACCCCTTAAGAATTTTTACATGTGGTATCAGAGCATGTGTTATGAAATTTATGATTCTCCAAGAATGATTTAATTTCTCCCAATTATGTATGATCCCTAATTATGAAATTTAGGGATAATTTAATTTCTCTCAATTATGTATGAACCCTAATTATGAAATTTAGGGATAATTTAATTTCTTCCAATTATGCATAAATCCTAATTATGAAATTTAGGAATTTTATTTTCCGCTACATGTATTGTTTTATTGGCAATATTTTGTTATTGTGGAATACCAATTTTTGGAGAAAGATTATTTGAAAACTTATGATTATCGGATAGAAAGCTACACGACATGTATATATTAAATTTGGAGAAAGTTTTTACTTCTAATGGTGAAAGAAAGGAAGTGTGCCATTAACGTAAAGATTCAATTCCAATTTTGAAAAGTTGCGCAGGTAGGTTTGTTGTAGGGAAGAATATGAAATTTTGGAAATTGCTATTTGCAACCTTATGTTTGCTATTTCCAATCCCACTTGATCCTTTTTTTAAAAAAAATTATTGTTGAAGGTGATTAAAGGATTGAAAGTTTATATTCTATAATTAAATTACTGTGAATGTTTTGCAATTATTGGTAACAGTAAATATATGTATATGCTACATATTTGCTTGAACGTGTTTGAATGCAAAAACACAAATAAATGCAAATATTATTTTATGGCCTGGAATGAAATTAATAGAATGGCTATGAATTGTTAATAGCAATAAGTATGTGCAGACCATACATATTTGGTTGGAATTAAATGTATGTTGAATTTGTTAGTCACCAAAGTGGCCAAATTTGTAAGGTTATTTAATTCCAAATTAATGATTATTTCAATTATACTTGGTTGGAATTAAATGTATGTTGAATTTGTTAGTCACCAAAGTGACCAAATTTGTAAGGTTATTTAATTCCAACTTAATGATTATTCCAATTACTCATAGAATAATGGATGCTAAATTATATGATTATTGGTTTATGGGTAATTGAAATTCATTGTTATAAGGCATTTATGGATCGCCCAAAGGTTGATTAGTTGTTCTTATAATTAATGAATATAATTGTAGGCAATTTGTGTGTATCATTAGTTTTATTTATATGCCCAAAGGAAATAGATATTACTAATTGGTGCATATTTAATTGTCAAATAATGTTAAAATTTTATTAGCATCATTATGTTTGTATGTTGTGTGTTGGTGTATCACCCAAAGGAGAACATCAATATACATTAACCGTTATCTGAATGAATCATATGTATGACATGTATTTTATGTCTCAAAACACTTATGTGAACTTTATTATGTAATACATGTTTTGAATTCATTGGATTCTTATGTATCATCTGAGCCAATTTTAATTGGCTTAACTTCTCTGACTGAAATGAGCAAGTCCAATTTCATCTTAGTATTTTGGATCATGATCTTGCTATGTTGGAAGAGAAGTTTGTTACTTTTATTGATGCTAGTAGCAATGAAGAGAAAGTCCATTATAAAACTTGGGAAAGATCTAACAGACTCAGCCTAATGTTGATGAGAATGACTGTTGCAAACATTATTAAGACAACTCTCCCTAAAATCGAAAGTGCTAAAAATTTTATGTGATTAGTGGGAGAGTGCTCTTAAACAGCTGATAAGTCTGTTGCTGGGACATTAATGAGTACATTGACCACCATGAAGTTTGATGGTTCACGTACTATGTATGAACATGTCATTGAGATGACAAACATTGCAGCAAGACTTAAGACCTTGGGAATATAATGGTTGTGAATGAGAACTTTCTTGTTCAGTTTGTTCTAAACTCATTACCGTCTGAGTTTGGCCCATTCTAAATGAACTAGAATACCATGAAAGATAAATGGAATGTGCATGGATTGCACAGTATGTTAGTTCAGGAAAAAAAATAAGGCTTAAGAATCAAGGAAGTCACTCAGTTCATTATGTAAGCCACCAAGGAAATCAAGGAGCTTGAAAAGAAATTTATGAAGAAGCATGATAAAGGCAAAGGGTCATTAAAGAACAATGACGACTCTTTGCAAATCCAAAGGAAGGTATCAAAGGGAAATAATTGTTAATTTTGTAGGAAATCCAAACATTTCCATAAGGATTACCTAAAGTGCAAGTCTTGGTTCGAAAAGAAAAGTGAGCTTAATGCTCGTGTATGTTTTGAATCAAACTTAACTAAAGTTTTTCATGATACATGATGGATTAATTCTGGATGTATGACTCATGTTTCTAACATTATGCAGAGATTCCTTACAATCCAAACCATAAGCCCAAATGAGATGGGGAATAAAGTGAAACTCCAGTGTAAGCAGTCGAGACTTATTGCGTAAAACTCGACACTGGACATCATTTAGATTTACTGGAAACTCTTTATGTACCTAGTTTATCTAGTAATTTAGTTTCATTATCTAACCTTGATGTTACTGGATACTCTTTTACTTTGGTAATGAATGTTTCAATTTATTTAAGCATAATCATCTCATTGGTACTGGTATTCTTGTGATGGTTTATATAAATTGGAAATAAACAGTTTGTATGCTGAAACTGTTTTAACTCTGCATCATAATGTTGGCACTAAACATAGTTTATTTAATGAACGATCTGTTTTCTTGTGGCATAAACGTTTAGGTCACATTTCTAGAGAAAGGATGGAAAATTAATAAAAAATGAAATTCTTCCTTATCTAGATTTTACGGATCTAAATATTTGTGTGGGTTGTATTAAAGGAAAACAAACAAAACATACAAAGAAAGGAGCTACAAGAAGCACTCAGCTTCTTGAAATTGTGCATACTGATATTTGTGGACCTTTTGATGTTAGTTCTTTCGGAAAGGAATGATACTTTATCACCATTATTGATGATTATTCACGTTACAGTTATGTCTACTTACTGCCCGAGATTTCTTAGGCAATGGATGCCTTAGAAATTTACTACAATGAAGTAAAAGGGCAATTAGAGATAAATGTGAAAATTATTAGATATGATAGAGGTGATGAGTATTATGGAAGATATGATGAAACTGGGCAACACCCAGGTCCATTTGCTAAGCTTGTTCAGAAACGTGCATTTGTGTGCAATACACAATTCCCGGTACACCACAACAAAATGGTGTATCAGAAAGGCGGAATAGAACTTTAATGGATATGGTTAGGAGTATGTTAATCAATTAGACTTTATCCGTATCCTTGTGGATGTATACCTTGAAAATTGCCATGTAGTTGTTGAACAGGGTTCCTAGTAAGGTAGTTCCAAAGACACCTTTTGAACTGTGGACAAATAGGATACCTAGTATAAGGCACCTGCATGTTTGGGGTTGCCAGGCAGAAATAAGGATTTATAATCCGCAAGAAAGAAAATTGGATGCAAGAACAATCAGTGGATATTTCATTGGTTATCCAGAAAAGTTAAAAGGGTATATGTTTTATTGTTCTAATCATAGTATGAGAATTGTCAAAACTGGAAATGCAAGGTTCATTGGAAATGATGAAATCAGTGGGAGTACAGTTCCACGAGAAATGGAAATTAAAGAAGTTAGAGTGTAAGTCCTTTTAGCTTATGCCTCTAACAGTAAGGTGATTGCTCCTTCAGTTATTACTACAAAATTAATGAAGAGGAGCAACACAATAATGAACCCATGATGCATAATGAACCTATTATGGAAGAACCACAAGAAGTAGCATTAAAGAGGTCTCAAAGAGAAAGGAGACCAGCTATTTCGAATGATTATGTGGTATACCTACATGAAATAGAAACAAACTTAAGCATTAATGATAATGATCCAGTTTTGTTTTCACAAGCTATAAGTTGTGATAATTCTGAGAAGTGGTTAAATGTCATGAAAGAAGAGATAAATTCCATGGAACATAATAGAGTTTGGGACCTTGTAGGATTACCAAAGGGTTGTAAGAGAGTTGGTTGTAAGTGGGTCTTCAAGACTAAACGTGACTCTCATGGCAACCTTGAACGTTACAAGGCTAGACTTGTTGCTAAGGAATTTACTCAGAAAGATGACATTGATTATAAAGAGACATTTTGCCGATCTCACGAAAGGATTCTTTCAGGATTATTATGGCATTAGTAGCCCATTATGACTTGGAGCTACATCAGATGGATGTGAAAACTGCCTTTCTTAATGGAGATTTAGAGGAGAATGTTTGTATGAACCAGCCAATGGGATTCTCAGTTGAAGGAAAGGAACACATAGTGTGCAAACTAAAGAAATCAATATACAGTCTTAAAGTAAGCTTCCCGCCAATGGTATTTGAGGTTTAATGATGCCATTGTTTCCTTTAAATTTAAGGCAAATACTGTTTATCAGTGTATGTATCTGAAGGTCAGTGGGAGTAAGGTTATTTTTCTAATTCTGTATATTGGTGATATCTTGCTTGCAACTAACGATCTTGGTCTTCTTCATGAGACTAAGAAATTTCTCTCTAGAAACTTTGAAGTGAAAGATATGGGTGAGGTAAGCTATGTGATAGGGATAGAAATATTCCATAATAGATCACAAGGATTGTCAGACTTATCTCAGAAAGTATATATATCGATAAAGTACTAGAGAGATTCAAGATGGAAAGGTGTTTAACATCACCTATTCTAATTTAGAATGGAGACTAATTTAGTCTCGCAGAATGTCCTAGAAATGATATGGAACGAAAATAAATGAAAGTTATTTTGTATGCATCAGTTGTTGTTGCATCTGAAAGCTGAATTTGTAGTATATTTTGAGGCTACAGTTCAGATTAATTGGTTGCGGAACTTTATTTCAGGGCTTGGAATTGTCGACAGTATTGCTAGGCTGCTGAAAATGTATTGTGATAACTCCGCAACAATATTTTTTGTAAGAACGACAAGTACTCTAAGGGTGCTAAGCATATAAAATTGAGGTACTTTGTCGTGAAGGAAGAAGTTCAGAAACAAAGAGTGTCAATAGAACATATTAGCACAAACCTTATGATAGTTGACCCTTTGAATAAGGGATTATTGCCCAAGACATTATAGAACATGTTGAAAGTATGGGCATTATTGTTATTGATGATCATTAAGTGTAATTTACCTTATGTAATTTTGCTGACACTCTGAGCTCAATTATGATATGTTTCTGATTACCTGTTCACTATGTTTGCATGCATGTTTGTGTTAGAGTAATGTTAACAGGTTTTGTCTTGAATGAAGACATTATGTTGGACCAATTATGTACTCCTAACTAATGGTCACATTAAGGAGAAGACTAATTTGTAGTACATGGAAGGGACTATGTCGATTAGATGATGTACAACCGCCATGACTCAAATTGGTTCCTATTCTTAATCATGAAATTATGATGTACCCAATGTATAGAACAATTTAGTCAATTTTAATGTGCATTATGTTAGTTAATCTATTTATTTATTTAGTCCATAATGTTTATTAATGTCACATGAGCCAAGTGGGAGAATGTTAGAATTTATGTCTCATGTGAGAGGCATGTGACTTATGTAGGGACTAATAAGTAAATAATTAACGATTAAGGACTAAATTGTAATTGGGCTTAATAGGAGAAGTTTCTAGGGTTGACTGCTACTTGATGGGAGTAGTGGTTATAAAAGGGGCTTAATACCCACTAACGTGAAATAAGGTCCCCTTCCTGACCAGAAAAGTGTTCTCTCTCACTCATAGCCATCACTAACGGAGAGAGGCAGAAAAGAAAGGCCAAAGGAAGTGAAATCTTATTTCTCTCCTCTTTCAAGGAAATCAAAGTGCACTGGAGAGAAGTTCCTATGAGGAAAGGTACAAGTCTTCCTATGAAGAAAGGTACACATCATTATCTATTGTTGTTTATTGATTGTTTGTGAGAACCATAGGTTTCAAGATCCTATTGTTTCCTATCATTGATAGTCTAGGAAACCCCTTAAGAATTTTTACAAAATGTCCATAAAAGGTTACCAAATTGTAAGGCACCACCTATCAGTTAAGAGACAGGTTTTGACTGACCAAAACTAGGAACTGACAAAGGAACACAAAAAAGAAATAAGATAGATGAAAAAATAATCTGGACTTCCTTATTTTAGGACCAAAACAGATAAGAATGCAACAAAGGATTATGTAGCACAGGTTGATTGATGGATGAAGAGTCTCAGAAAAGATTGTTTATGGTTGGTAGTCCCTTGATGTGGTACTTCAAAACTTTTGATTAGAAAGCCTTAGGCAAACTCCCTGCAGAGTGTAGACCAAGGATCAGATTACCTTGTTACGGACAAAATTTAGGGATGAGAACTTCTTTAGGTCTAAAAGAATATTGCAGTCACAAAAAAGAGTTAAGGTGACGATGGTTAAAAAATTTTGGGACGTTCTAGTGACATGTAATTCAGAGTTGTTATTTTTTTTTTTACAGCAACAGAATGAGATACTTTCCTTGATATAAAATCAACAATACGAGCAATGGAGTATTAAGGAAGATACAGTGTTGCTCTAAAAGGAAGGAATTCCTTGCTAAAGAGTGAGCCACCAAATTTGCTTGCCTTCTCACATATTCAATAGAGTATGAAGGATAAGATCTCAAAATATCTCTAATTTGGTTTAGAATAAACCCACAACTAGTGATATCTTCCTCTTTACTCTTAATATGATATACTATATGTTTACAATCTGATTCAGTAATGACATTAGGAATGTTCTGATTTGTAAGCCATAATTAACTTTGTAATATTGCATGTGCTTCTCCCTCCTTGACTCACAATACTGCATTCATCCAACCAGTCTTTGCCATCATATACTCTCTTGTATCATCCCTTAGACAAGCTCCAAAACCCGACTTTCCTTCCTCATCCATAAATGTTGTGTCTATAAATGCCGTTTCCACTCTTTGTCATTTGATCCCAGAGAAGGCCCTGCTTCTCTTTGTGGCCATCACCTTAAAAAATAACATGATGAAGTTTTAAACTTACAAGGAAGGGTTCTGCTTCTGTTTTTTTTTCTCCTCAGCAAAAATAATTATATATATATATATATATAAAGAGAGTAGTAGAGGTTACTATGTCATTTGATGTGTTTCTCTTTCTTTCTCCATTTCTTGTTAGCATCTGTCTGTTGTATAAGCCAGCAAGTGGCATTTTACTTTGACCAATGCATGAAAACCTTCCTCTTGTACCGTTGAACCTTGGCCATGTTTTTTTTCTCCAGTTGCAATGCTTACAATGTAAAACAGACAGGCTTGTATATAATTATCTTTGAATGGAATCCATTGTCAAGTTTTTATTTGCTTTTCCAATATCTATCTTTTCATTACATTATAATTTCATTTTATATCTTATTCCATCCTATATCAGGTTGCTCGTGACGGAGGGAAATTGTTTAAAGGGTCTGTACTCTTGGTTGGCTGGAAATCTTGTTGGTGTCTTACTGAAATTAGTAATTGCTATTGCCAGGTCATTTTGAGGTCCTTCCATTCTAACTTTTGTCTATGTTTAGAAGAAATTCATTGGTTAAACTATTTTTTTGTGCCTTATAGTTCCTATTTTAAATTTTAGTCGTTGCACAAGAAAATTGTGAGTTGTAGTAGCCATATGAGAAAACATTAAGTGCTAGCCTCTACACATGCATAAGAATTATTACTTTATACTGTGATGAGAAATCGCATCCTATCATCCATGTCATACAATAGCATACTAATAAGTTCTAGAAAGGTCTTAGTTATATTGAGTTGTAATCACAGGTTCTTGAATTGAATAATAAAGTATATTTGGGACGTCGTGTTCGAGTTTTTATTGCTAAAGGAAAGGGTCAATATACCTCCAATAGAAGGTAATGTACATATTTAATGAAACTTTGCAATTGCTTTGCCTCTAGTGACTGTTTGTCTACAAAAACTCCATTTTTTAAGCATTTTTTATTTTTAAATTGTACATTTTACTAGCCACAGTGGTATTTTACTAGCACTGGTGTAGTTCATGGATAAGCTTTGCATAGATAAAAGAGAGAGTGAGTAGAGAGAAAGAAAGAGACACGCGAGAAAACTGTATTCGGACACCCTTCAATGTATAGTGATCCTCATATTTTTATAACAAGGTTAACAGAGTAGTGCATAAGAAGACTTCCCCTCAAGCTGGAGCCTTAATAGAAAGAGACCATGTACATTAGAACTTTGTTTTGGGTAGCCTTTGCAGCTTCAAAGTGGTTGTGTTGTGGTAGCAGCCACTTTGATATCTGCTAATTTATTAGACTCCTCAACCTTATGAACTAAGGATTCAAACTCCTCCCTTGAAATTGTAGTTGTTGCACCAGGTTCAGAAGGTGATGAATGACAAGGACTAGTTGTCATAGATAAGACCTTAATCTGATCAACAACACTTGCCTCTGTTGCATTAGCTGCTTCCACTTCTTCCACAGCTACTCTAAGCTTTGTTTATGCATCATCTAACATAAAATTTAGTGACTGCAGCTTCCATCTTCAATTATGTAGTGTCATTCTTCATATCTTCATATCACTAAACACCTCTTCAGCTTAAGAAAATTCTGGAATCATTCTTGAGTTTTGCATTTGACTTCCATTACATAGTCCACTCATATTTATTTATTTAATGGCTTTTAGAGGTTACCAAGTTGTATGGGTGTTTGTTTTGTTATATGGAAACTCAGTTTCAATCAGTTCACATTTAGAATAATTTGAAAGAGTGGAATTGCATGATTTTATATCAATAAATATGAAAATAGCACAAACTTATATGAGTATATACAAATTTCCCAAGTACTCAAGTGGGTGATATTTGTCACTCACACTCCCTTTTGGCAAAGCTTCAGTAACCACTCCAGCCTTCACCAAGAAGTCCTCCAACCAATCTGTAGAGATAAGGAATGTATCAATCCTCTTCTGGTATTACAATTATAACCCAGAGATGTAACCTTCTTCATTAATCCATGCAACATTTAATAATTTCCAACATTCCTTGGGTGACACAAATCTCTTGCCATAAAAGTATGCACCTCTGCATATGGTTAACATTGTTGATGCAATCCTACCCTGCAAGGGTATTGGATAGAAGACTCCAAGTAGATTGGGCCAGAGATGCAAAAGAAGGCCCTAGGATTCTCATGAGCCTTAGGATAGATTTTGGACCCATGGGCTAAGTATGAGCTCACTTATCTTTGTACATATTAGATTAAGGTTTAATTATTTTTGGGCCTTGTATTTAGGGCTTCATAATGTAGGTAGGGTACCCTAGAAATGTAGGATTTTTCAGCCCTTGTATTTTAGGGCACCTAGACTAGTTTTTGTATTAGGGGTAGTTTTGTAATTTCACATGAATTAAGTGAATATTTTATGTGTGTGTTGAGAAATAAATTTAATTGAATTGGGACAAGCCCAATCCAATTAAATTTTAGAGGGGAAGGTGAGCATTTGCTTGCTACACCCCATTGTCACATCATATAGTCACACTTTGTGCATGTCCTTCATGTTTTACATGCCTCATGACACCTAAACACACTTAATAGAGAATCTTAGACTTGATCTTGGATTAGTGGGCTGAACCATAGCTAAAATTCACTAATCATAATTAGTGAAATTTTGGCTCCAAAATTTGGCTCCACAAATTCAATTTCAAATTCAAGTGAAATTTGAATAGAAATTCAAAATTCCCTCCAATTTTGTGTGACACTTAGGCTATAAATAGAGGTCATGTGTGTGTATTTTTTTAACTTTTATCATTTGAGAATTAAACTTCAAAGTTCAGACTTCTATAAAGGCACTAAATTCCGTGCTCTTCTCTTCCTCTCCCTTCATTCATCTTCTTCTACCTTCAAGCTCTTATCCATGGCTTCCTATGGTGGTGAGCTTCTTCTAGATTCATCTTCTACTTGAAGTGGCATCTCCATTCATCTTTCTCCTTCTCCATTCCACTGCAATCAGACCTCAAGAAGCAAAGGAATCCATTGATGAAGAAGATCCAAGGTGATGCAATCCTACCCCGCAAGGGCATTGGATAGAAAACTCCAAGTAGATTGGGCCAGAGATGCAAGAGAAGGCCCTAGGGTTCTTATGAGCCTTAGGGTAGATTTCGAGCCCATGGGCTAAGTATGAGCCCACTTATCTTTGTAAATATTAGATTAAGGTTTCATTATTTTTGGGCCTTGTATTTAGGGCTCCATAATGTAGGTAGGGTACCCTAGAAATATAGGATTTTTCAGCCCTTGTATTTTAGGGCACCTAGACTAGTTTTTGTATTAGGGGTAGTTTTGTAATTTCACATGCACTAAGTGGATATTTGATGTGTGTGGTTGGAAATAAATTTAATTGAATTGGTAGAAGCCCAATCCAATTAAATTTTAGAGGGGGAGGTGAGCATTTGTTTACTACACCCCATTGCCACATCATATAGTCACACTTTGTGCATGTCCTTCATGCTTTTCATGCCTCATGACACCTAAGCACACTTAGTGGAGAATCTTGGAATTGATCTTGGATTAGTGGGCTGAACCATAACTAAAATTCACTAATCATAATTAGTGAAATTTTGGCTCCAAAGTTTGGCTCCACAAATTCAAGTGAAATTTGAATTTCCCTCCAATTTTGTGTGACACTTAGGCTATAAATAGAGGTCATGTGTGTGCATTTTTTTCAACTTTGATCATTTGAATATTAAACTTCAGATTTCAAAGCTCATTTGGAGCACAAAATTTCGTGCTCTTCTCTCCCTCTCCCTACATTCATCTCCTTCTTCCTCCAACCTCTTATCCATGGCCTCCTATGGTGGTGAGCTTCTTCTAGACTCATCTTCTCCTTGAAGTGGCATCTCCTCTCTCTCTTCCTTTCTTCATTCCGCTGCCATTCATCTTCCAAGAAGCAAAGGAATCCATTGATGAAGAAGATCCTAGGCCTACAAGCTCCAATGGAGCTTACATCACAAGGCCTACAAGCTCCACATGTAGCTACATCATGTGGTATCAAGAGCATCTTCATCTAGGTGATGTTCTTTTGCTTCCTCTATCTTTTTTTTCAGTCAATTCACTTTAATTCCTTGTTATTCATCTTATTCTCCATTTATATCCTCCATTGTCTTGTGGTTTGGTGTTGTTTAGAGTAGATTCAAAAAAATAAACCAATTAAATCTTAGATCTACAATTGTTCTTGCATTTCTATGGTTCAAATTTTATAGATCTATTCTTGAATCATGTTTTTGTGTTGATTTTAGGCTCTATCATTTTTCAGTCATAATATTATTGTGTTGAACCTTTGGATCTAAATTTTCTTCCAAAATATTGATTAGAAAAAAAAACACAAAAATCTAAGTGTAAATCACTTAATCCATGTTCTCTTAGAATCATGTTTAGTCATAGTAATTGTCAAATTATGTTCTAAGTTTGTGTTGAATTTTTATTTTGTTGATTGAATTCTAAATACATTTGTTCATGTATTATTGTCATTCTTAGCCTATATTTTTAATTTTGAGTCTAATTCATGCATGTTATTTAGTTCATAACATGTTCTAAATCAATTCCTAGAAGTAATCTTGTTGAACTTTTTTTTTGTTATCTAAGTTTCCTACATGATGCCTATGATGAAGTTGAGTTGTGGTGCTGAGTTGTGGTTGGATTTGTGAATCAAAATAAGTCTTAAGTTCTCTTGAATTTTTTTTATTCAAGATAATTGAACATAAGCAAACACAAATTGTAACTATCCAAGCATTAAGCAACATAAACACTACTGTTGATTTCTAGGTTGAAATCACTGGTGTTGGCAGCTTGAACATACAAATTTGTATAAATTACTGAGAATTGGTCACTACGAATTTTGAGCTTAAATTTTTACTTAAAAGAACCAAGCGATTTGGATAAAATGAAAATATATTAAAAAGCACACAAGTTGGTAGAAAAATCAGTGTCCAAGAAAAAAAAAAAGTGAAAGGGAAGTGTACTTGTTGTTTTAGCTCGAAATTTGTTCTATAATTGGTGCCTATTTTATACCAATCTTAGTTTTGAAATTTCAATTGAAAATTAGTGTGAAAACAAGTGCCAAAACTAGAGGTTTCTTGAGTCTTTTTTTTAATTTTTTTTACTCTACTCTAGAGCTATTCTAAGTTTCTCTTTGAGTTCTAGCTTGCTTTTATGTGTTTTTATTGCTTTAATTGTTGAATAATCCTTGAAAATTTGTCTTGTTAAAACTATTGGTTTAACTTTCATTTCATTTTTTTGGTCTGGTTATTGCTTGTCTCTTTGTTTCCTTGTTTGTGAGTTGCTACATGGGGAATTGGAAAGGAGGATTGGTGCCATCCATTGAAGAATTTGAGTCAAGAAGGAAGGGGCCAACCACCTTATGAGCTATTAGACTAAGAAGCACTCCAAATTGAGTGAAATACTACAAAGAGAATAGCCACCAAAATTGAATACTTTTTTTTTAATTTTGTAATTGGCAATTTGCTTTGCTTTCAAATTTTGTAACAAAAAGGCCTTTCATTGGAAGTAAGTTGGGAGCCTCCAATAGGTCACCCTACTTCCATTTGTGTGTAATAATTTTAGGCAATTTTCCCTTACGATAGTGAGTGTTTTGTTGGGAACCTTAAATGAGGTCATCCAAACACTCTTAGGATCCGCCTAGTTTACATTTCTTGCACTTTAGTTTCTTGCTTACTTTAATAGCTTATTTCCTTTACCCTCCATTGTCAAACCGCCTAGATAGCTTGCCTTTTACCAATTAGTTTTTACCTTATCTTTCACACCTCTTTTAGTGTTTATTTTGGCTAGTTTCAACCATAGTTTCTTTTACCTTTTGTTTTCAAAACAAGAAAGAACCACAACTTAGGAACCAACATGAGTCTTCTTTCTTCATCTAGTGTTAATGGTGGGGGTTCTACTCCTAAGTACCCTTTGTATAAGATATTAGATGAGTTGAGATCCCTTAAGTTGTGGAAAGAAAAACAAGAGAGAAAAGAAAAAGGAAAAAAGAGTGGAAGAAATAATTCAAGATGAAAAAGAGAAAATAAGAGAGGAAGAAAGAAGAAAAATAATGAAAGAAATGAAAAGAGAAAAAAATGTCTCCTATAGTAGTCATAACTCTTGCAAGCGCCTAAGTGAAGAACTTCGTGACTATTATGAAGGAAGGCATAGGTCACATCTTAGACCTCACCACTATAGGAGAGAAAATGAAAGAAAGCCTCAAGATGCTAACATTAACCTCCCATACTTCCATGGGAAGGACAATGTAGAGGCTTACTTAGATTGGGAAATAAGGGTAGAGAAAAAACTTAAAAGAAAGTCTACTTTAAAATCTTATGGCTCTCATTCTTATCCAAAGAAAGACCAAGGTCTAGGCATCTTAGGGGTAGCACCTTCTAAGCACAAAGATGATAAGGGGAAGACAATAGAAAAGCAACCCCTTAAGGCTAGTATGCAAGAAAAGACTAGCTCTATAAAGTGCTTTAAATGTCTTGGAAGATGACACATTACTTCTCAATGCCCCACCAAGAAAACCATGATTATGAGGAACCAAGACATTTATAGTAGCCAAGATGAGGCTACTACTTCACCTTCCTCTAGTGAAAGTGAAGGAGCAAAAGGAGAAAAATCTAGTGAAGAAATCTACCCCCAAGAAGAAGGACAACCTTTAATGGTTAAGGAGGAGTGTAAGGAGGTAAGTGTCTCCTCCAAGAGGTTAGCTAAGAAGGAAAGGCATTTTGAAATAAAGACAAATATTAAAGCAATTTCCCCTTTTAGACAACCTCCACATTTTCTCCTTTGTAAAAAGACACTTGTTAGCATTGCCACACCTCTTGGGCTTGAGTTTATTCCTCAAGTAAAGGAGTTGTTGGATGAGGGTTTGGTTTGCAAGAGCTTAAATCCTTGTGCTTTGTTGGTACCCAAAATAGGTATTATTAGGGACCAAATCCGTAAAATAGGTGGTATGATGAATGTTTTGAGTGGTGCAACCCTCTTTTGTAAAATCACTCGTGCACCCAACATCTTCATGATTTGTGTACATAGGGACTCATTAGGCAGGTTTGTTCTTATTTTTAGTTTCAATACAAACTTAAGTACTCATATGGGACACCTTAGGTTTGTCATACTTTTTGGTAGGAATAATCAACATGAAAATACAGGAAAAGGTATATTTTATTGCATTACTTTTCTTAATTTTTTAAATAGTGATCAAGGGGTTCCCATGAATCCTAAAAGAATAAAGGTCATTCCTGAGTGGTCCACTCCACCAAGTATAAAGAAAATTTGGGGCTTCCATGACTTAACAAACTTTTACAAAAGGTTTATCCCATATTTTTCTATACTTGTAGCACCACTCATTGAGTTGGTGAGGAACCATGTTCCTTCATGGGAAGATGCCCAGGAAATGGGTTTTCAGACCTTGCCTTACTTAAAACCAAACACCACTAATATATATGTTTTTTTTTCTTTTTACAGGTGTTGAGGAAAAAAGCCAAGAGTTTCAAGAACCTCGGGATTTGACGTCAAATCCTTTTCAAGGGGAAGGGAATGATGCAATCCTACCCCGCAAGGGCATTGGATAGAAGACTCCAAGTAGATTGGGCCAGAGATACAAGAGAAGGCCCTAGGGTTCTCATGAGCCTTAGGGTAGATTTTGGGCCCATAGGATAAGTATGAGCCCACTTATCTTTTTACATATGAGATTAAGGTTTAATTATTTTTTAGCCTTGTATTTAGGGCTCCATAATGTAGGTAGGGTACCCTAGAAATATAGGATTTTTCAGCCCTTGTATTTTAGGGCACCTAGACTAGTTTTTGTATTAGGGGTAATTTTGTATTTTCACAAGCATTAAGTGAATATTTGATGTGTGTGTTGAAAAATAAATTTAATTGGATTGGATGCACGAGAAATTACAAAACTACCCTGAATACAAAAACTAGTCTAAGTGTCCAAAAATACAAGGGCTGAAAAATCCTACATTTCTAGGGTACCCTGCCTACACTATGGAGCCCTAAATACAAGGCCCAAAAATAATGAAACCTTAATCTAATATGTACAAAGATAAGTGGGATCATACTTAGCCCATGAGCCCAAAATCTACCCTAAGGCTCATGAGAACCCTAGGGCCTTCTCATGCATCTCTGGCCCAATCTACTTGGAGTCTTCTATCCAATGCCCTTGCGGGGTAGGATTGCATCATTGCCACATCATATAGTCACACTTTGTGCATGTCTTTCATGCTTTACATGCCTCATGACACTTAAACACACTTAGTGGAGAATCTTGGACTTGATCTTGGATTAGTGGGTTGAACCATAGCTAAAATTCACTAATCATAATTAGTAAAATTTTGGCTCCAAAATTTGGCTCCACAAATTCAATTTCAAATTCAAGTGAAATTTGAATAGAAATTCAAATTTCCTTCCAATTTTGTGTGACACTTAGGCTATAAATAGAGGTCATGTGTGTGTATTTTTTTTAACTTTGATCATTTGAGAATTAAACTTCAAAGTTCAGACTTCTTTAAAGGCACTAAATTTCATGCTCTTTTCTTCCTCTCCCTTCATTCATCTTCTTCTACCTTCAAGCTCTTATCCATGGCTTCCTATGGTGGTGAGCTTCTTCTAGACTCATCTTCTACTTGAAGTAACATCTCCATTCATCTTTCTCCTTCTCTATTCCATTGCAATCAGACCTCAAAAAGCAAATGAATCCATTGATGAAGAAGATCCAAGGCCTACATGCTCTACATGGAGCTACATCAATTGTATTATCATAAAATTTGTTAGCCAATTCAGTTACCAATGTATGATTTTATTTATATTTTCATCCGCTGCTGATGTGTGTGTACCATTTGTTGTGCTTCACAGCTGTATACACATTGTTGTGCTTTCCGTGCCTGCAATTTACGAGTTCTATATTGGACAAGTCACTCTTTATTGGTTAACCCACAAGAAAAGTGCTTGTATTTGAAGCTGCCATTACCGCAGCCATCTTTCTAGGTATGTAACTTAATAGGCCTTTTATTTGGATTGTAAGTTTGTTGTTCAATAAATAACTATTATTGTCCATAAAAAATATGTGCATTGTGAGTGAAGCCTAGTTTCCCGTTTGAGATTCCATACCATGATTAATACAGATAGTTTGGATTAGTTGCGGTATGGATTCTTGAATTGTCCGTTCGGACAGTTTGGGAACTATCTTTTTTTACTTCATTCATAGTTATAGGTTAAGTATGTTGTGGTATATTTGATGTGATTTTGGTTTATTGCATATTGCTTTGCTCTCCGAGTGCATATTTGATTGTGGTTAATTTATGTGACTGCTTTCAATTTATGCGGCCGAAATTTCATCAAATTTACCATAACATACTTAACTTGTACATATGAATGAAGCAAAAAAAAGGTTGAGCCTGAATGGGATAGGACATAACCTTGATATGAAAAAAGTGAAAATATCATGCATACGACATAACACAAATGCTCTAATAGAACAGCAAACATGAATCGAAATTGGATTCAAGCACCACGCATAAATGACGAGTATCCACAAGGGGTTGAAGATTTCATGAAGTTTGCGCAACAACATGCACCAGTGTTGGGTGGAAATTATTTCTTTCCATGTGTGAACTGTGTCAATGGAAGGCGTCATTCATTAGAAGTCATTAGATCACATATAATTTGTGATGGCTTTAGGCGGAGTTATACAAATTGGATATGGCATGGTGAACAACCAAAAATGTCAACAACCGCCGACACTGAACCGGTACATGTACAAACTGAAGATCGAATGGAAGACATGATACGCGATCTTGGGCACGAGTCTTTTTTGCAAGCTCAGGCACCCTATTATGAAAAATTAGAAATAGATTCCAAGCTCCCATTGTACTTGGGGTGCACAACCTTCACTCGGTTATCTATGGTTCTAGCTTTGGTCAACTTGAAGGCCAGATTTGGGTGGAGTGATAAAACTATGACTGAGTTGCTTGTAGACATGGCAATGGAGTGGGGCGGGGATGGATATTGTCTCCCCAATCCCCGACCCCGACTCCCCAACATGTCCCTATACCCGTACCCGATACCCAATAGGTTTAAAATTTTTATCTCATCTCCGTACCCGTCGGGTATCGGGTATCCCCAACCTCGACCCGTACCTGATTCCAATTAAAAAAAATTAAAAAAAATATTAAAAATTTGATTTTAGAAAAAATAAATTGATTGTTAAACATTTATTTTCAACTACTTATATATCATTAAATTTATTATAATGTATGTGTCTACAAAATTCATTAAGAAATGAATATTAAATTATGTAAAAATTCTAAAATAAAATTAACTAGTAATAAATAAAATAAAAAGTAACACATTTGTCTAGCGTGATTCCATAATTTTTTAAGGTAAATAAAATACATCAAATATGAAACAACATAACTCAAATATTCATTAGTTCAAATTACACCAAATTAGAAATAACTAGAAAATGAAAACAATGTCCATCATCAAAATAACCACCAACTTCACCAAAGATGTCATCAACATTTCTTCTTCAACGCTCAACCTAGTATTTATAAAATCAAACATCATATTTTAGATGTTTCAAATCTTAAAATCATACATCACATTAGTAAATAAGTATAGTTATTACTTTACCGATCAATAATAATGTCTACTAATCTTGTAAACATTGAGTAATGCTACTGACCAAAGATCCACCTATATTTTAAAAAATTTGAAAAATTAGATATGTATAATGATATTAAAAAAATTTAGAACAACTAAAAGTGAATATACCTTCATCATCGGATTCAATCTCATCAATAAAAGTTGATTCTTCAATTGATCTAGAACCTATAAATAATAATTATAAAATAATAAATAACAAGTTATAAGTTTTAAAAATATAAGCAATTCATAAAGTATCACATAAGCATTCAGAATTTTACTTGCATTCTCTGAATTCCATAACCAACTTTTAGAACACATCAAAGCTTCTAAAGTAGTATAATGAAGTCGGCTACGATGAGGAGTTAATATATGACCTCCAATACTAAATGTCGATTCAAAAGCTACAATGGAGATCGGAATAGCTAACACATCCCTTGCAATTGCTTGTAGTGTTGGATACTTATTCAATTTCCACCACATTAAGATATCAAAATCTGAACTTCTTGGTAAAACTTCCTCCTCTAAGTAATGATCTAACTCCGTTTTCATAGTTGAGGTTCTTTCCCTTTTCTTTCTTTGAATGTATCTATCATAATCACACAATTTACTTTTTCCATCACTAACCACATCTGGTGATTCAAAAGAACTAGTAGAATCTTGATGCTTTTTGGCTTGATATTCTGAAATCAAATCATAACACAAGTTTCAGATCCTATTAACTTGTGGAAAAAAAAAATCAATGGGGTAAATTAATTCAAAGTAAAACTTAAGTAACTCCATTTTGTATCTTGGATCTAAAACAGTAGCAACTCCCATGATCACATGAATAACACTCCAATAAGAATCAAATTTTTGTAACATCTTTTCTGCTATTTTTTGAATCACTTCATTAGGGGAATTGACCCATTCAAATAAAGTCATCTTGATCTCAAAAATTTGAGGAAAATAAATGTTGGCAGTTGGATATTTTGTACCAAAAATTATTTCTGTAATATCATTAAATATGGCCAACCTCTTACACACTTCCTTTGCAAATTCCCATTGTGAATCACTTGGAAAACAAGAGTATTGAGTTTCACGCTGCTTTAATCGGGAAAACACATCCTTATATGATATTGCAACATCAAGCATCTTGTAAGTTGAATTCCATCTAGTTGGACAATCTAAACTCAACTTTTTGGTGCAAGGGATTCTCAATTGTTTAGCAGTTTCTTGAAATTTTTCCAGCCTTTTAGGTGTTGCAATCCAATTGTAGACAAAGGATCAAGCTGAATGTTTTGATGATGCCAAAGGGTTACATGTTTCTCAAAGCTTTATTCAAGACAAAGAAATCAAAGATATTCAAGATGGATGATCAAGATAGCCTCTAGAGTCTTAGGAAGAGTATATTTAATATGAAGGGAATTCCAATTGAAGTAGCAAATGGTTTGGCCAAGAAATTTAAGTTAAAAAAGTCTTTTTCAAGAAATTTACTCTCTGGTAATCGATTACCAGAGGATGTAATCGATTACCAATGGCCAAAACTGATTTACAACAGCTATTAAAATTTGAATTCAAAATTTGCACTGTGTAATCGATTACACACATATGGTAATCGATTACCAGCAGTTATTGAACGTTTTAATTCAAATTTTAAAGCTTGTAATCGGTTACACAAATACTGTAATCGATTACCAGAGCATATTTTCATAAAATATTCTCAACAGTCACATCTTTTTATTTGGTTCTTGAATGGCTATCAAAGGCCTATATATATGTGACTTGAGACACGAATTTGCTAAGAGTTTTTCAGAACAAAAAGGTCATATCCTCTTAAAAAGCAAAATCGTTTTATCCTCTTACAAATTCCTTGGCCAAAACACTTGTGATTCAATAAGGAATTATTTGAGTGCTCAAATTGTTCAATCTATCTCTTTCAAGAGAGATTTCTTCTTCTTTTCTTCTTTATTCTGAAAAGGGATTAAGAGACCGAGGGTCTCTTGTTGTTAAAGAATTCTAAACACAAAGGAAGGATTGTCCTTGTGTGTTTAGAACTTGTAAAAGGAATTTACAAGATAGTGGAACTCTGAAGCGGGTTGCTTGGGGACTGGACGTAGGCACAAGGGTGTGGCCGAACCAGTATAAATCTGAGTTTGCACTTTCTCTTCCCTTAAACTCCTTTATTTATTATTGTTTTATATTCATATTCAAATTGTTCTATTTGAATCAATATTTAAGAAATTCATTATTAAGGGAATTTATAACTTGAATAGAAAGTTAAATAGAATTTTTAATTGGGGAAATAATTTGTAATATCTTAATTCAACCCCCCCTTCTTAAGATATCTGAGGCCACTTGTCTAACACCAATATGCTACAGTATCTCGCATTTTTTGCACTTCATCCTTCACAACTCCTAAACCATCTTTTACTAACAAATTTAAGATATGTGCACAACAACGTATGTGAAGAAACGCTCCTTCCTTAATTAAAGTGCCTAATTGCAACTTATTCTTAATTTTTTCAATCATGCAATCATTTGTACTATAATTATCCAAAGTGATAGTAGACAATTTTGTATCAATGTTCCAATCCAACAAACACTCAACTAGTGCATTGCAAAGTCTTTCACTTGTGTGAGGTGAAGGAACATAAATAAGCCTAGTATATCAGCACAAAAATAACTTAATCACACTATCACAGAAAAAGATCTAACACAATATATCAACACAAAAATATCCAACACGAAAAAATTATAAAAAATATCCAACACAATATATTGGGAAGCTATAAAATTAAGGATGTTGCTAGCACCTCAAAATGCGACTTAGCAAAGTCCATGAGCTATCAATGTAATGAGTTGTGACAGCCATATACCCTTTCTTTTGCTTGCTTGTAGTCCACATATCTGATGTAATTGCCACCCTTCCTTCATTTGTATCCAACAGCTTCATAACAATTGATTTTTCAAAGTCATAAACATTAAATATCTTTTTCTTTATAGTGTTTCGTGAAGGACATTGAAATTGCGGTTGGAGTGTAGCTAAAAATCTTCTAAACCCAACATGATTCACTATTGAAAGTGGATATTCATGCATGATAATAACACATACAAGATCCTTCCTTGCATTTTCTTCATTATAACTTCTAGCATCCAATTCTTGTCTACCTTGTGTAACCTTAGGAATAAGAAATGTGTGTACCTTCCCTTTGTCATGTAACCTTTTCTGAATGCATTTCTCCATATGGGCATGCAAATGCTTTGTCCCATTCTTTGGTACTCCCCCGAGAAAATTTCTGCAGTATTTACATTGGGCCTTGTCTTGCCCATCAACAGTTTTAATCTTATCAAAATGGTTCCACACAATGCTTATGAGCCTCCCTCCTCTAGTTTTTGTTGATGATACACCATGGCCATCCACCTCCATGCTAGGTGGTTGTTGCATAGGTTCATTATTAGGACCTTCAGCTGTACCGGTAAAACTTTCTACTGAAGTTGGTTGGTGTGAAGACAACGAAGTATGATGGTCTGAAGACTATGGAATTGGTTGGTGTAAAGACAGCAGAGTAGGATGGTCTGAAGACTGTGGAGTTGGTTGGTGTAAACTAGGTTCTTCAGTTTGCATATTTTCTGCCATGGACTTCAACAACAAGCTATTATTTTAAAAACCAAAACAATTAATACAGATTAACAAACATGAATCAAATAGTAATCCATGGCAACTAGTGCAGAGAATAGTACTTCAAAACCCTGTATAGCCATAAAAATGTGATAAGAAATAAATCTGGTTTCAACTTATGTTTAGTGATTGAAATCTTGATCTTAATTTTCTTTTTCCGTAATAAGGTTGCTTTACATTAATATGTTTTATGGTCATTTTGGTTATTTGGGACACTAGATAAATTGCCTTAAAATTGCTTTCTATAACACTTAAACGATTGGTTTGCTTGAACTTTGATAGGCATCAAAATCTAGGACCTAGTTGTTGCTTAGATAAGTCTAATGAATTTGGTAAGTTGTCATTTTTAAGAGAGATATAGAAGTTATGGGATCTGGTGCATGAAAACAGAGCTTGCAGAATTAGTAGGACTTGCAACTAATTATAAAATAAATCTCAGGTACATAGATTTATGGAAGTTATGAATAATGACCAAGCAATGAGCTTAAATGTGCTACATTAAAATTCTGATTGTGGTTTAGAGTTTAGAGTCTGCCAAGGAAAATGAGGCCAATGTGATTGTGGTTAGTATATGATTTTGTATTAAATTATGTAGTATATCACGTATAATACCAATGTGATTTTGTATACTAGTTTTAAGTAAAGTTTATATATCATGTGAATATAAATTTTTGTTCATATAAAGTTGAAGATATTTTCTAATTAAATTAACAAGATTTTGAATTAAATAGATAATAATATATCACGAAATACTCCTTCTGTTGCTATTATACAAAATCATATACTAACCACAATCATATACAAAATCATTGCTTAAAACTAGTATACATAGTTTTACATACCGCAACAATACAAGCACAATTTAATGATATACTAACCACAATCACATTGGCCTCATTTTAATACAAAATCATATACTAACCACAATCACATTGGCCCAACTACTTTAGACCGTGAATATATGTGATATATTATCAGGAAAATGAGGCCAGAAGGGACTGAGCTGCAGAAAGAGTATGACGGCAGAGAAAAATTCTTTGTTACTCCAGCAGAGAAAAATGTCTAAACTCTCCTTTTTTATTTGGAATTTTAAATTCTTTGTTTTTAGTTGATTGATAATTCTCACTAAATTTTTCTGAACTTTAAATAACAAGAAGTTTTAAATTTTTTGTTTTTAGTTAATTGATAATTCTTTGTTTTCAATTAACACTAGAAGGATGATTATCAAATTCTTTGCATATTTTGTGGAGATGCACAGGTGAACTACTGCTCTGTATATGCTTAGGTTTATCTCATTAAAAAAATCCTAAATAAAAAAAACTATTTATCAGCTACTCCTTGCACCTCTGTGTCTCTAACAAATGATCTCATTTTTTCTCTCATTGATACTTTTGTCCAACAATCTAGATTGCAGTAGATTCACCATTATTTTATGGACCATTTGGCGGTGAAGGAATGGAAAGGTTTGGGATAACATTGAAACTCATCCATCCATATCTGTCTCACTTGCATATCAGCACCTTCATGAGTGAAAAAATGCATGAGAATCTTCACCAGCAATTGTTTCTCAGCCTCAACATCATCCCTCACGGCAGCCACCCCAACCAGGACACTTAAAAATGCTACATAGATGCTGCAATTTTCAAGGATCAAAACTGTTTTTTGTATTTTCTTGTGTATCAAGAATGACCGAGGTTAATTTTCAAAGATCTTAACCTAGTTGAAGCTGAAACTTGGGCCTTGCTACACGCCCTCTCTTCCATACCCTCTCTTCCATAAAGTTCCAGAATCTCAGCAATGTTGTTTTTGAAATGGATGCTCAATCAGTCATGGATGGCATAAATAAAATTTAGCACGAAAATCTAAATTTTATTTTCTGTTAAATAAATGTACACATGTCATTTCTAATATTCCAACTCTGGTGAGTTTTGTAACACGATAAGCAAATCATGTAGCTCACACGATAACTAGAGCTTCAACATTGTATGCTAGCGGTTAAGTTTTCTATCAAGTTCCATCTTGTATTGCTTCAATCATCATGAATAAGATGCCTCAGTTGTCTTTGATTAAAAAAAAAATTAAATATATTTTTAATCCTTATAATTTAGTGTGTTTTCATTTTTTGTCCTTATAAAATTATTCTCTTTGTTTTTAGTACTTGCAAATTATATTTGTTTTGTTCTTTGTCCTTATGACATTTTAGATAATATTTTGTTTTCTTTTTAAATCACTATCTAAAGGACTTTAAGGAATAAAAATAAAATAAATATAATTTACAAAAACTAAAAAAAAAATTACAAGGACAAAAAAAACCATAAAATTACAAAGACTACAAAAATACTTTAAAAAAATAAAAAGACCATATATTCTGCAATTTTTATAATTGTTGTCACTTTTAGACCACGTCCAAAAAGTTTGATATATAAGTTTTTCATGTGACATCTTTGGCATCTTACCTGAACATATTTTGTACATATCCAGCAGCAATGGCAAATGCCCGTGGCTTAGCTGCACCGCAGATCATTAGAGATTTTATACAAATTAAATTAGAATAAATTCTTCAGTGTATAATTAAAATTATTCAGGAGTAAGCAACAAATGGGTTAACTTGATTTTTTTCATGTGACATATCAATCTTAACATTATGTATAATTAGATTATAAAATGAAAGAAATATAAAACTTAATTTAAGGTATATTTTATAATATATATTTTTAAAATTTAAAATAAGTTATATATATCATAATAAATATAATAACACAATATGAAAAATATTATTTATTAAATAAAAAATTGTTGTTCAGAATTTTTTTTCTTCAAAATATCAAGTTATTAAAAATGTCCTATGACAATTACAAAAGCATAGGATGCTAATAAATAATTTCCCAACAATGCACAACAAATAGAAAAGTATTGTTAATCAGTCAGTGTCTTGAGGGCATTGATTAAGGAATTAAAAGAAAAAAAATATTTATTGTGTAAAACAGAGGAGAGTGTGTAAAAAAAAGTTATGATAAACATAATCTTATATATTTCAATAAAAAAATTCTTTTAAATTTTTTAATCAATATTCCAAGAACACTAATTAGCATTATCAATAAGAAAAAGTTAAATATTAACTCAAACATGCATTGAAAGCTAAAAAGCTACTCATATTAGCAATCTTTAAGACTACAACACAAAAACAACCTCCTATACAAAACAAGCATGATAGAGCATTAGACTTCTTTACACTTATTTTCTCCTTTTCTATTCATTTCGGATTAGCACTTGTCCAATAGCAACCCAAATTTAATTAAGACAGTTCAAAATTGTTGAAATTTTAGGGGATCCTTATAAAATACCAATAACCACCAGGAATACATTAGGTTAGATTATCAAAAAAAAGTTTTAGAAATACCTGGATCCATAATGATTGATCAAACAAATGCAGCGAAATCTGAATCCACAGGTAGTCGGTGGCTTCATGGTTCAACCTCAACTATAACCTCTTTATTCCTTAATAAGACCTTCGTAACTCTTTATATGAGAAGAAGAGAAATTATATGTGATAACTTGGTATATTGAGGACCATAGTCTTCTTATAATGTGTTAACCTAATAGGGTTCTCATTATCCTCTAATGGACCAACACTGACATCTGTTCATTTAAGTCAATATCATCTGATTTAGTTTGTCTAATGGACTCACTTAATTTGATCACATAAAATAAGACTCACTAATGATAAATAGCTGATATAATTGTCTTATAATATTATCCCACATTAATTATTGGAACAAAAATATATGCATGTATTAGTTCTAAGACATCCTTATTTCTTTCAGCATGTATTAGTTCTAAGACATCCTTATTTCTTTGGACAAATATATGCATGTATTAGTTCTAAGACATCTTTATCATAGATGATTGGCTATTATGAGAAGTTTTGGCCTCACCCTTAAATTATGGATGTCCAAAGACCACTTGCACAAATAATCTTTATGGTAAATTTCAAGACCCAAACAAGATACCTAGCGCACTATTAATCCTTAATCTTTGGATTGAAAAAAACTAGCTGCAAGTGGTACTCTCAACGCATTGATCAAACATTGGTGATAAGTCCTGTCAAACAAAGGTTGTCTTTGGACACTCCATTGCTCATGTGAAAAACTTATATGATGATTACTCCGGTAAATAATGATTTTCTTTGAACATTTCATTATTCACATGAAAAATCACACTATTTATAATCACCACATGCTTACCATCGCAAGCATATAATTATTCTGAAAATTTGTGTCTTGCTTTGGACTGAGCACAATTTGCATGAATAATTCCATGCAACATCCATTAAAATTCAATCAATTCAACTTACGCAACAAAGGTTACTTTGGCAACATGTTGTTTCAATCAATTTAACCAAAAAATACAAGATAATTTAATATAATAAATGAGAAGTCTTAAAATTACACAACTTTCACATATAACTTAGTTATATATAAATATATATAACAGAACATGCAAATATTTTGCAGAACAAACCCATCACAAGATACCTAACACAACATTAATTCCTAGAGAAATTAATTTGTAATTGGTACTCTTAACGCAATGATCAAATATTGACAATAAATTCTATCAAATAATAGCTTTTCTTTGAACTGACTATTATTCACTTGAAAAACACCTTATAATTGTCACACATTTATCATCGGAGGTACAAAATATTATTTGGCCAAATTGTATCTTCCTTTGGGCCGAACACAATTCGCATAAATAATTTTATACAAAAATCTATGTAATTTTAATCAAATCAATTTTCACAATAGTGATTATTTTGACAATATATTGTGTCAATCAATTTAATTAAAAAATCACTAGATATACAAATAAATGGAAAAGATCTGTTACTGCTAAATTAACTTTAAACTAAACAAGAGCAAGAGATTTATCTTTCTTTACACACCATGCTGGACACTCTTTCTTCATGTGTTCGGACTTCTTATAGAAGTAACAAGTAAATTCTTTTGTTTCTTTTGCTGAGAGCACCCTTAGTTTTTTTATGCTGAGAGGTCAAGCTTAAATGAACACTTTCAGGAATGTCTTTCTGAAGCCTCTCTTCCTCTTGCACACAATGAGATATAAGTTTATTAATGGACCATTTGTCCTTCTGAGTGTTATAGCTCACTTTGAATTGATCAAAGTGTGAAGGAAGTGAGATCAAAACTAAAGAACTTGTTTAAATCCCAATAATCTAACCTAACAGTAATGGTGACTCTTATACCACTTATTATAATTTTAGGGGATCCTTATAAAATATCAATAACCACCAAGAACACATTACGTTATATTATCAAGAAGATTTTAGGAATACATGGATCCATAATAATTGATCAAACAAATGCAGTGAAATCTGAATCCGTGGGTAACCGGTGGCTTCGTGGTTCTTCCTCAACCGGAACTTCTTTATTCCTTAATAGGACCTTCATAACTCTTCAAATGGGGAGAAGAGAAACTATATGTGATGGCTTGGTATATTGGGGACCATAGCCTTTTTATAGTATGTTAACTTAATAGGGTTATCATTATCCTCTAATGGGCCAACACATGTTCATCTAAGTCTACATCATCTGATTTAGTTGTCTAACGGACTCAATTAATCTGATCACATAAAATAAAACTCACTAATGATAAATAACTAATATAATTGTCTTATAATATTAGCTCACATTAATTATTGGAACAAAAAATTCCAACAAAAACAACTTACAACAAAGCTGAGTAAATCAATGTTGCACAAAGGAAATAACTTATATCTTTTAAAAGAATATAAGACACTAAATAGGGTTGGAAAGATTCAAAACATAATATGAACATGTGTTAAAAATATATCGTATCTAATTTCAAAATTCAAAACTGTCAAAATTAACTTCAAGACATGTTGTGACACCCTCTACCCCTCACATATATATTAATAAAGGAATAAAAATTCAAATATTAATTAAAAGTATTTTTAAAACATTTTTAAATGCAAGCTTTTCAAATGGGTAAAAGGCTCACATTCATTTTCTTCTACATCATATTCAAATTTGTCCAAATAAATAATAAAGTCATCTCGACTCAAAGAAAGTCATATAAGTCTCATACAATTAATATAGAACCTATATCCTAATGTCACATCCTATCAGAGCGTGGTGTTCCCGTGTCCTCTAGCATGAGGTTCTTCATAGTTATCCACCTATTCATCTGCTCCCCCGAACACAAAGTTCAAGATCATCACAGGATCCAAACACAAACAACAAACCGGAAGTGAGTTATCACATTGCTAACTACTAGAGAGAAACAACACAACATATAGTAGCCAAATACAATTTACTTAGCATATCTCACATTATTTCATCACTTTGTCATTCATCAATCACACTTTTCATCCATCAATCACACCTTTCAATCATCAATCATTATACACAGGAATCACACACTCCGATCAAGACATAATAACACATCAATTTCATAATAAACAATTAGCAAGCGTATGCGACAATTATGCTAAGACTCAAGCCTATATGCAATGTGGTACCATGTCAGTGAAAAACCACCCTGGGGCGCTTAGGAGTATATAACAAGACACACCACACAATGGGTTTGTCAGGTCACTCTCACTAAGTAAGATCATAGGAAGACCAGTCAGGGTCACGATGTTTTGCGAGAATGCTCCAACCATATGGGATCAACATAGGCTTAAAGGAGCACTCAAACCCGGTGACCCCCAAGGCCTACACTCCAAAGAGTCCGTCAAGGCCTCTCCCTCCTGATTCAGGTCCAACCCCTAAAATTATTTTAGCACACAGACTCTATCTATGAACTGTACAAAACACACGACTCCTCAATTGTTCTCAAAATAATTTTAACTCGTCGCCCTAAGAGGGACTTAACATCAACTCGTCGCCCTAAAAGGGACTTAGCATTAACTCGTCGCCCTTGAAGGGACTTATGATCGTGTGATTGTACAATTCATAGTTCACAACTCGATGCACATATATATCTCAATCATATACATACTCAATTTATCACATACACTTAATCCCAATCACAATGGTATAATCTCAATTTAACATGTTATCACACCTCATGAATCATGTACACTTTACCTATGAACTATGCAATACACACATCTACTCAATTGTTTTCAAAATCATTTTAACTCGTCGGGTTTCCACAGTGGATCCCATCACAATACTCGTCGCCCTTAAAGGGTCTTACAATTGTGTGATTGCACAGTTCATAGTTCACAACTCAATACACACATCTTATCTCAATACACATGTATTTCATCATCCGTCACATGTTCAATTTATCACATACTCACAGTTTGAATCATCATTTCATAACCTCAACATAACAATTTATACAAAAGATTTCATCACAACATGGGGTGTAAAATCCCTGAAATAGTTTCTCACAATTATATCAAAATCAATTAATCAAATTCATGGGTTAAACACAAAGACATCAAGAGCACTCAAGTTTATCAATCAATTCTCATCAGGACATCAATTGGTACATAGAACACAATAATATTGTATTTATAATCATAAAGGAAAAATTATAATTAAATAAACATCCCAAAATAAACCTAAATTTAGTTCTCTAAGGATCCCTACACATGTTCATTCTAACCCCCAATTGCGATAAACTCATCCCTTACCTCTGAGCGGACTCACGTGTCTTCAGCCAGCGATAGTAACATCTATAGCGGTTCCCTGAGATTCCTTCAGTTATTCCTCCGACTGTTCCAATAGAATTCCCAAATGTCAGAGAGACGGAGAAGAGATTGAAGCCTCCACTTGTACTGTCTTCATGAGATTCCTTTTTCTCCCTCCATGAATATTATCTCGAAAATCCCAACGGTGGAAGTGTGTGCAATTGAATTTCGAACAACATATCCAAATTTCATGAAAATCCAACGGTTAACAAAATCGGGATCGTAGTTTTACCGAGACAGTTTTGGGTTTCTGCGGGAAATTGAAATGCTACAATGCGAAGGGTTTTCCTCTAAGCTCAGATATGATTTTGAAATTCCCAAAGGTGAGAATGTTCGAAATTCGGTTGCGAATATGGTACTCAAATTTCACGACGATCCAACGGTGAACGAGTCCGAGATCGTCATTTTTTTGAGACAGGTTTGGTGGGCTGCGGAAAAAAGAAAGGGTTTTGAGAGGAGAAGGGGAAAAACGAAAATGAGGCCAAAAAGAGGCACCTGACTTACCATAATTATTTATACCTAGGGTATTCAACCTATTATTTGTTCTATATTTATTTATTTATTTATTTTATAAAAATAAACTCTATTTTATTTTCTATCAAACAAATAAATGAAATATCCTTTTTATTTTCTCTCAAATCATTATTTTAATTAATAATTATATCTCCTTATTTATTTATTTATAAAATCTCATCATTTTTCTAAAACTCTATTTATTTATAAATAACAATTCTTTTTAAACTAGATTACAAAAATTGGGATGTTTCAATTCCACCTTTCTTAAAAGAAGTTTCGTCCCCGAAACTTTACCGAAAGATCGAGAAAAAGATATTACACATACAGTTTTCAATATCAAGTTGTGTGCTCTGTTGAAACACTTATCTGTGACTTTGATCATAAGAGTTTTCTACACTTGACGATAAATCTGGTGATCCTCGTTCCCTCAATGATAGTTTTTCATGAGTTAAGTTGTGTCGCAAGAGTAACATCTCAACGATAATAGAATGTGAATGACATACTATTTGGAGTATAATAATATCATAGGAGACGCTAATGACAATTTGAAATGAACAAATAAACACAAGAAGACACGACTGATCACATGGTCGACTCTTTTTCGAACATCGGACGTTTCAAAAAAATAATGAGTTTCGACTCTTTTAACTACCCTCAAATCTATCCCTCTTCCCTGAGCATGATCTTCCTTACTTAGGTATACTTGACTCATAACTCTCACTTAGGTCCAAGAATTGTAACGATTCAACTCCAAGGTTGCTTACCTGATACTAACTGGGTGCTAATTAGATAAGCAATACAGATTACTCCCTACTTCTGTAAGTTTGTTCACCTTAAGGTAATCTTCACACATATATACTCATGTCACCCTATAACTTTGCACTTGAACTTGAGGTTTCGATTGTTGTTTACAATATCTAACTCTATAACTAGGACACTAGTCATATCATCGGTTTCCTATTCAAGCTCTAACTACTAAACTAGTTCTAACGTTTAAAACTAAACTCACAACAAGATTCTTGAGAATTTTACCCATCTCTTTTATCTCGAATTCAACTCCAAGGATCCTCACAATGTATCAAACTAACGGTAATGTCTCCCAAAATATTATGGTGAACCCCATGGTTACCTATTCTAACTCACATATAGGATAAATCTTTTCATAAGTCTTAAGTTGTCAAGAAACATTGATCACTATTTGTCCTCCTACAAGCACTCCTCTAAACTTAAAAATTATTTCAAATATTTTATTACTCCAATAAGGACCTACGCAGCTAAGATAGCACTCAACAGTTTACAGTGGTCGACTTCTCTATGAACTTATGGCTTACTCCTTACAAGGATCTCACTCAAAAACTTAAACTTACTTGAGTCATCTCCAACAAGCATTAAGGTTAATCCAATGAGTCCTAAAATAATCTTTTGGTTCGACTACTAGTTAAGAGCATTTCATCTTAATCTTAGGTCTCCTCTCATCTCAAAACAACTTCTGCCCAAGAAGGATTTGTAGTTATCTTTCACCTAGACATAGCATATTCTAAGGGTCATCTTCATCTAACTAAAATGCATAACAAAACTCTTAGCTCGGAACATAATGCCCAAGGGTCTATAACAACCTTATAATGCACATCATAATTCAACTTAACTGGAAACATACTAAACACTAATCATCAAAACCACAACAAAAGCTAACTCAGGGTGAGAGATCCTGTCACGCATTCCACGAACACACATGGACATCAATCATATTATGACATGACCAGGTACACATAGAGGTCACAATAGGTACTAAGGTATTTCTTAAAGCATCCACAAACTTTTTCCATATTAAGGTAAAAAGAACTAATATTTATCTTGCTAATCATACAACTATCATCAATAATCTTTTAGGTCACCTACCTTACACAAGAACACTCACTCTTGAATCCTTCTATGCTTAACAATTAATGTCTTACTAACTGCCTTACTCTTTTCTTAAGGTTCCACATTAAACCTCTTAACTATACTTCATAACTTTTCCAACTACACTATGTTCTCCAACAACTCTACACTAGATATTTCCCACGAACTACGGTTACAAGTTTCTATGGGTACTATACTTATAAGATTCTCAATCTTGCACTTAGGTGGTAACTAAGCATATCCTCAAGGAACACAGGTACACGTCTTACTAAGTTTGACTTTCGTCTATAGGTAACAATGATCATGTCTACTCAAGTATTTCCTCTCAAAACATCTTAACGTGATTGTCAAAGGCGAAGTCTCTCTTTATTCGTATTAGAAGTAACAACAAGAAAGATTATCAAGCATTTTAACTAGACATGATTGGAATATGAGCAGCCAATAATAAGATGAACACTCGATTGATTAGGAGACAATAATTTTAAATCAAGAAGGATCACTCATCTAGAATCAACAGTAGATACTCCAAATGAATTTTAGAAACGAAAACATAATCACAGTGTACGCACATATGGAGACATCAACTATCACTTGATTGTGACAGAAACATCAATAATCCAATTGTTTGATGTAGGCTCATAACACAAACAATGAATTATACTCAAGCTTGCAAGTGAAATCGAATTACTCAACTTAAGTACGCAACACAAAGAATAGTTTACACTAGAATCAGAAGGTATGGTCAAAAGAGTATTCTATATGAAATATATCTCGATACGAGTCCTCGAACTATAGAGTATCAACATTGCTAAGAACAAGAAATCACGAACAACCATACTATCTATGCAATTAAGGAAAAACATCATACTACTAACATACCCAGAATTATAAGGTTCTTATAATATGTATACAACGTACATATAAGAAGTAAGAATTTAATAGTTAATAAGGATGTATTAAAGAATCACAAACTTCAACTACTACATTCACGACTACACACAAAATAAAGTGAGTTAAGTAGTCATGCGTTTACACGTCAAGAAAGACATACTCATCCAAGACATATATATGGTTCAAAATGTTTTCACAACACTAATCCACACATCAAGATAGAAATAAGTTTATTAACAACATACACGCAAGAAGGTAAGGGCTCATTAAAGCATTATCCATCAGTGTCAAGGCTTCTTGCATCACCTAATGGCTTGCCATAATGTCGAACCGCACTTCACAAATTATAGAGATGGCTAGTCTCATAACTCATGACTCAACAGTGGATTTATGGTATAGCAAACATTAAGGATGCAAGGCACATACAACTATTTTTTTTAAGTCTCATTCGATCATGCAAAGGAAAATAAATTAACAATTCAAGCATGTCCATCAAAACTAGTCATAAGTAACCATACAGAGTGCACACTAGAATATGGTAAGCACATAACACACTGGCCGAAAGGTTCGACCTGCTCTGATACCACTAAATGTGACACCCTCTACCCCTCACATATATATTAATAAAGGAATAAAAATTCAAATATTAATTAAAAGTATTTTTAAAACATTTTTAAATACAAGCTTTTCAAATGGGTAAAAGGCTCACATTCACTTTCTTCTACATCATATTCAAACTTGTCCAAATAAATAATAAAGTCATCTCGACTCAAAGAAAGTCATATAAGTCTCATACAATTAATATAGAACTTATATCCTAATGTCACATCCTATCAGAGCGTGGTGTTCCCGTGTCCTTTAGCATGAGGTTCTTCATAGTTATCCACTTATTCATCTGCTCCCCCGAACACAAAGTTCAAGATCATCACAGGATCCAAACACAAACAGCAAACCGGGAGTGAGTTATCACATTGCTAACTACTAGAGATAAACAACACAACATATAGTAGCCAAATACAATTTACTTAGCATATCTCACATTATTTCATCACTTTGTCATTCATCAATCACACCTTTCAATCATCAATCATTATACACAGGAATCACACACTCCGATCAAGACATAATAACACATCAATTTCATAATAAACAATTAGCAAGCGTATGCGACAGTTATGCTAAGACTCAAGCCTATATGCAATGTGGTACCATGTCAGTGAAAAACCACCCTGGGGCGCTTAGGAGTATATAACAAGACACACCACACAATGGGTTTGTCAGGTCACTCTCACTAAGTAAGATCATAGGAAGACCAGTCAGGGTCACGATGTTTTGTGAGAATGCTCCAACCATATGGGATCAACATAGGCTTAAAGGAGCACTCAAACCCGGTGACCCCCAAGGCCTACACTCCAAAGAGTCCGTCAAGGCCTCTCCCTCCTGATTCAGGTCCAACCCCTAAAATTATTTTAGCACACAGACTCTATCTATGAACTGTACAAAACACACGACTCCTCAATTGTTCTCAAAATAATTTTAACTCGTCGCCCTTTAAGGGTCTTATCATTAACTCGTCGTCCTTAAAGGGACTTAACATTAACTCGTCGCCCTAAGAGGGACTTAACATCAACTCGTCGCCCTAAAAGGGACTTAGCATTAACTCGTCGCCCTTGAAGGGACTTATGATCGTGTGATTGTACAATTCATAGTTCACAACTCGATGCACATATATATCTCAATCATATACATACTCAATTTATCACATACACTTAATCCCAATCACAATGGTATAATCTCAATTTAACATGTTATCACACCTCATGAATCATGTACACTTTACCTATGAACTATGCAATACACACATCTACTCAATTGTTTTCAAAATCATTTTAACTCGTCGGGTTTCCACAGTGGATCCCATCACAATACTCGTCGCCCTTAAAGGGTCTTACAATTGTGTGATTGCACAGTTCATAGTTCACAACTCAATACACACATCTTATCTCAATACACATGTATTTCATCATCCGTCACATGTTCAATTTATCACATACTCACAGTTTGAATCATCATTTCATAACCTCAACATAACAATTTATACAAAAGATTTCATCACAACATGGGGTGTAAAATCCCTGAAATAGTTTCTCACAATTATATCAAAATCAATTAATCAAATTCATGGGTTAAACACAAAGACATCAAGAGCACTCAAGTTTATCAATCAATTCTCATCAGGACATCAATTGGTACATAGAACACAATAATATTGTATTTATAATCATAAAGGAAAAATTATAATTAAATAAACATCCCAAAATAAACCTAAATTTAGTTCTCTAAGGATCCCTACACATGTTCATTCTAACCCCCAATTGCGATAAACTCATCCCTTACCTCTGAGCGGACTCACGTGTCTTCAGCCAGCGATAGTAACATCTATAGCGGTTCCCTGAGATTCCTTCAGTTATTCCTCCGACTGTTCCAATAGAATTCCCAAATGTCAGAGAGACGGAGAAGAGATTGAAGCCTCCACTTGTACTGTCTTCATGAGATTCCTTTTTCTCCCTCCACGAATATTATCTTGAAAATCCCAACGGTGGAAGTGTGCGCAATTGAATTTCGAACAACATATCCAAATTTCATGAAAATCCAACGGTTAACGAAATCGGGATTGGAGTTTTACCAAGACAGTTTTGGGTTTCTGTGGGAAATTGAAATGCTACAATGCGAAGGGTTTTACTCTAAGCTCAGATATGATTTTGAAATTCTCAACGGTGAGAATATTCGAAATTGGTATGAATTGATTTAGATTGATGCTTTGTTACTAGGCATGCCAGTTTTATATAGCCCATTTGATATCTACGTATCCGAGAATCAATAAATTCTACTCCGCATTGTTCACAAAATTTTGGGTCGTCCTTTTTATCTCTGATTACTCGATAATTTCCACAAGCACAAATGGGTGAATACAACCAACTATCATTAAGAATCTCATCCTTATACCAAAAACAGGCAAAAGGTGGAATACCGCAAAGAGAAAGCGTACCCACTAAAAAGGAAGTTTTTGTAATTGGTACATGTTTTGTTAAACCGCCCATAAGAACCATATTTTGACTTTTAGCTGGAGAATATCCGACAAGAGCTTCCATTGAATGAATAATGGATCCAGATCCTAAAAACAACAATGCTTTTGAATAAGCATGAGTAATCAAATGAAATAAAGCGGCTCGATAAGATCCCATACCGAGAGCTAACATCATATAACCCAATTGAGACATTGTGGAATAAGCCAAATTTTTCTTGCGAACATGGTACTCAAATTTCACGACGATCCAACGGTGAACGAGTCCGAGATCGTCGTTTTTCTGAGACAGGTTTGGTGGACTGCGGGAAAAAGAAAGGGTTTTGAGAGGAGAAGGGGAAAAACGAAAATGAGACCAAAAAGAGGCACCTGACTTAACATAACTATTTATACCTAGGGTATTCAGCCTATTATTTGCTCTATATTTATTTATTTATTTATTTATTTATTTTATAAAAACAAACTCTATTTTATTTTCTATCAAACAAATAAATGAAATATCCTTTTTATTTTCTCTCAAATCATTATTTTAATTAATAATTATATCTCCTTATTTATTTATTTATAAAATCTCATCATTTTTCTAAAACTCTATTTATTTATAAATAACAATTTTTTTTAAACTAGATTACAAAAATTGGAATATTACACTTGTTATTGCGAAAAAACTCAAGTAACACATCGACTAGAAATAATATAAGAAAATATATAAGTGGAGGATAAGTCTCATCCTATGAACTAATTTTTTTTTTTTGTAAAGTTAGACCCAAATTCACATTTTAAGACATGTTGAATTAGTGAAATCAATTGTGTCATGTTATTCCTAAAATTACTAATTTTGTAATAATCATCTTTAAATTATATTATAATTGAGTTTTAATTAACTAATACTAGTATAAAGATTTTTATACCAAAAATATCTTAACATTAAACTCATTTTATGTTTATGCTTAGATTTCTCTAACTTTTACACTTTATACAATCAAGTCACTATCATTACCCAAATTGTAATTATCAAGATTAAAGTTGAAAATTATAATTAATTATTAGTTTTATTAGTGTGAATACTCAATTTTATCGGAGTGTATTTTTATATTTTAAATAAAATTATTTAAAGTATTAAAAAAAGAAAAATTATAGAAGATGTAACTGTTACAAGAAGACCACTTGGTCATGACATTTCAGTTACACTAGAGTAACGGTCATTCAACTGAGAACCAATAAAGCGGTTACTAAAAGATAAGATCATAAAGCTGCAAGTTTAAAAACAAGAAGATCATGATATAATGGAATTAGTTGGTTACTCGGAGATCAAGTTGTGTTTAGATTATGAAACAAACCCACTAGCACTCAGCAAAAAGCATCTGCGTACCAATCCCCAATTGTTGTGTACATCTCATCCACAATCATCGTACCACATCAATGGTGTTGTGCTTTGTTTCACGTTTGGCATTCATTTTTTTTTTGTTCAAACTTTTCCTATTTACATTGTTTCTCTTGTAAATAACTATATATGTAATGGTGCAAGTATGCCATATGTAATTTAATGTTTTTGTTCCTTGCATATGATTATAATATTCAATTTTGGTTTTGAATTATAGTTTTCTCTTTCTTTTTCTCTCTTTCCCTTTTATTTATTTAACACGTCAATTTTCTACTGTACAATGCCTTGTATATGTGTTGTGGCCATTTTTCGGTTGTTCATCAAATGATAAAGGAAAGTTTAAAATATACATTAATTTATTAGTGCCTTATTTACTTGTATGTAAAATAGGAACATAGGATATTGAAAGATTTACTTTTCGTCTTATATATAGCTTGTCCTCAGTAAGAATTTAAGGTGAATGTTGGTTGCATTTGTGTGTTACATGGTGTGCGTGTGGTATTATGCCGCTGTACCTAGAGTTCATCAGTAGGATGTCAAAGCTAGGATGTTAAAGTGATTAGTTTTTTTATATATTATTGATGATATTTTTATTTGTGAATAAATAAATAAAATTAACTCAGGTTTGTGATATTAATTGAGTAGTAATTATACCTTTAATGTTACTCAAATCATGAAAGTTTATAGAATAACCATTTGTTATCTAAAACTTTTGTGCATTGTTTTCTAAATAATAATAATAATAATAATAATTTCATTTGAGTATGCAACAATCAATAATGTTAATGAATAAAATTTTTATCTTTAATGTTATTTGATAGTGAGGATTTAATGACTAGCCATTTGTTAGCTTGAATCCTTGAGCAAGTGTCTAAAAAATCAAATGTGTTGTTAAAAAATATATAAAAAAATATCTTCTTTTCGGGATAAAAAAATATTAATATATTTTACCTTTTTAAAGCCATACAATACCAACTATTTTTTCTTATAAACACTTCTATATTAAGAAAATTGCAAAATTGTTATCATTAGAAAATCAATACTGAAAGTTATAATCAATTTTTTTTTGCTCTGGGCCTGGCCCAGTTTTCCATATTTTTTATCTAATTATTCATTCTCTTTTTGGGCTGAAATTCAACTGGGGCTAAGCTTCCCTGTGTACATCTCCACTGGGCCAAACCTGGTCTAGTGGTCTCGGCCCATTCTGCATGTATTTCTCTCATACCTCCGAAACTTGTGCGCGTAAACGTCTTTCAGGCATTTCATAGAATTTGTTAAAATCTGAGTTAACACTTAACACAGTGATAGATAATACCCAAAACACAACTAAACTTACTAACGTTTCAATAAACTTCTTTACAAGTAATTTTAAAAGAAGAAAATATTATTCTTATATTCAAAATCACAATGAATCACGAACTATAATTTATGAACATGTATGATCACAAACCAAGTAAAGACATGTAAAATTATAACTTATCTGCATAGTATGTACAAGTCCCTCATAATATAACATGATCTTCCAAAATTAATTTGAACAATAGAATCAACATGCTTTTTTTGTAAGAAAAATCCAAAAACTCACCCAGAGAAAGAGGAAGGGATTTGATGTTCACTTACTCTCAAAACCTTCTTTGATATAAAGGTTAATAGTAATTAATTAGAAATAATTGCTAATTAATACAATTAAAGAGGTAACAATTCCAATTAAAATAGGTAATAAAACTAATTAAAACAAGACATTAACGTCATTAAACAGAAATGATTTCATGATAAAAAAAAAACTCAGAAGTATCTCATTCTCATATTACTTTCTAAATAATCTTTTGAAATATTTAATCAAATATATAATATCATCAACTAATTTGATATGAACTTCTCATTGAGTTAAGATAGCTCTCTATTAGTTTATCATTCTGTAGATCATTAGATATATTTCAATAGAATCTTACTCAAACATATCCTCATCCTTCTTCAAGTCTCCTTCTCCCTCTCCCCAAACCACATACACGTATTTACAGGCCGTGAGTGAAACTCCTTGACTTGGCAAACCAAGTTTTGGGTCATGTTTTTTCTCAACTTCAAGTTTCACACCCGCAAGAATTATTCCCTCCAAGGACTCAAGAAATGAATGCATTCCTCACTAGGAACCCAACATTTTGTCTTAAGAATGCAGTCTTGACGTGTGCTTGAAGCTCTTCCAACAAATGAGGGGTTCGGATTCGAGACCAAATTGTTTCACATACACCAGTCTTCTGAGTGCCTCCATGGGAGATGTGCTCATTGTCAAATAATTCAAATGGGTTTTCATTCTTACCTCCACATTGATAATGCTCTCATTGCCATGTATTCCAAATGTAGGGCAATTGATGATGCCTTGTACATATTTGAAAATATGGTGAGCAGGGATGTTGTCACATGGAACACTATGATCAGTGGCTATCCACAACATGGGCTTGCACAAGAGGCAATTATACTCTTTGAAGAGATGATAAAGCAAGGTTTTAATCCACATGCTGTTACTTACCATGGTGTTTTATCCTCGTGTCGGCATGGAGGTCTTGTCAAAGAATTTCAAGTTTACTTTAATTCCATGGTGTGCAGCCAGAGCTAGATGATTATTCTCGCATTGCAGATCATCTTGGTTGGGCTGGTTTACTTCTGGAGACTCGTGATTTCGTCGAAAATATGCCTATTTCTCCCAATGCTGTAATATGGGGATCACTGTTTTTTTCCTCTAGGCTTCATGGAAGTGTTCAGTTTGGCATCCAGGCAGCAGAGGATAAGTTATTGATAGTTTAAACCTTCAGTCTCAGATGTGTGAGGAGGAAAATATTTGGCTTTCATAATGCTAACTCCATCGTCAAGGCTTCTTAACATTTCCAGCATTGACTTGTAGATATTGCATGAGGGGAAACAAAGAGCGGTCATTTTCTGGTCAGTGAAATGTTCATGGGTGGTGGGAAATTCAAGAAACAATGCAAGCATTATTGGTTTGTTTTGTGACATTTGATGTTTTTCACTTTGATTGCAGGGCGGTTAGGCTCATCCTTCAAACCCAGTAAGTTCACACCTTGGAAATTAAGTATAAGCAAGACAGACACTTAGTACATTGCCAGAAAGATTCCAAGCATTATTGATGATTTAGAGACAACAGAAATAATATGGCATAAACAATGCATTATGGTTTTAACATTCATTTGTTAGTTGTTTGTTGCTTGGTCCACATCAAAATAAAATCCCTGCAAGCTTCAATGACAACAGGGGTGCTACTAAATGAGAAATAGAATTTACCTGTATCAGCAGATTCCTTCACATAATATTTGATACAAGAGGTATTCTTTACAGCAAAAAAGATACTGTCAATTTCATAACACAAAAACCATTAAAAAAAAAATAAAAAATAGGCCCTGCATCTGATGTTCTAGTAATGGAGCTTCAACAGTAGGTCCATTGTAGTGTACTGTGTACACAAGTGCATTATGTAAAATCCACTGATTCACTAGCATCTTTACAGCTTTTGGCTGCTGATTATTTTCAGAGTGACTCACAATGCCTTTTACTGCATCAATGTGTTACTACTTATTCACTTTAATTGTACCCTGATGTTTTGGTATTTTGTGAAGGATGTACCACTTTGATCATGGCCCGTAATTTTCTTTTTTACAGAATTCTCTCTTTAATTTTCTCTTTCTTTTTTTCCTTAAAAAAAAAAAAAACTGACCTTCGACCCATTCGACGTTTAGTTGCCAAGGCTAATGCTCTAAGAGTATCCCTTAAAATAAAAACTGTTCCTTAAAAATAAAATATATTAAGTTTCACACTTCTATTGGTTTTGATCCATGGCTAATATTTTCATCAGTTTTCATTGAAATTGTTTTTGTACTATCCATCGATTTCCAAATTCTTAACATATTTCCTACAGATAATATATATATATATATATATATATATACTTTCACATTTCTATTGATATTTTTAATGTTTTCTAAAAAAGTAAAATATATTTCAAAATGTAAAATGATTTTCTAAATTAAATATTTTAAACTAATTCCAATTTTTTTTTATAAAATCACTTCAATTCAAATTAATTCCTGGCCTCCACACTAAGGACGAATACAGAAATAGGTGAGTGAACGGCTGACAAGTAAATATATTTTTTTTCATCATGTGTCTAGACACATGATAAGAATTAAGAAGTAAAAAATAAAAATATATATTAGAAAATATATTTGTTATATAAAAATATAAAAGTTATTCAATATTAATTTTGTATAGTAATTTAAAATATTTAATATAACATATTTAATTCCTTCGCATCATGCGTTATTGAAAACACAATAAAAAGTTTCTTAAATAAATATGTATGTTCTGTCAAAAAATAAATATGTAGTATTTTTAAATTTAACCACTACTTATAAAATAAATTAAATAAAAATATCTCTATTATAAAAAAAATGAGGAAAAATAATAAATAATAGGAAATATTGTCCTCTTTGTCAAGAATAAATTGAAAAAAAAAAGACTTTTGAAATTGTGAAGTAATTATAAAAATAAATTTTATAAATTAAATATTAATTCAATATGGTATAAAAAATTTAGACACAAATTTCAAATTTCAAAATATGAAAAATATGTATTAATAATTACATAATTTAGAATTGATTAAAAAAATACGTTTGATATGTAGAAGAAATCACGTAATTGTGAATAAATTGAGAATTATTCATTCTCGAAAGCAAAACTCAGTTTCAATATATAGAGATTGGTTATCAATTATCATGCATAATTTTTTATATATTTTTTAAAATTACAAGATTATATATTTTATACACAAGTTAATATTTGTGTAAATAATTTTTGAAGAAATTTTGTTGGAGAGAATCGAACTACCCTTATCCTCCTCTTATGTCTGTCCCTGCTGCACCTCAAACTGTGTGTTGTAATATAACCAAACGCTTGCTCAATGATTTTTTAAAAAAATTTAAAATTTTATCCAAATGAAAAACATTGAGTTGTTTTCCTCTAACCTTATAACATGTGATTGATTATTCCCCAATTTAATCGAAGAGAATGTTTAAAACTAAAATTAATCACAAATTTCACTAAGAAAATCAGAAAATTGAATTAAAAAAAACGAATTATATATAAGTTTCTTTATTCTCCCTTTTGAAGAAAAAGGAATCAAAAGGCAAAATTAAATACTATGATTTAAGCTGCTTTTAATTGCTAAACCTTCTTTATCTATTTATTGACGTGGACAAGAAAAGCACAATGATGAGAGACAAAAGAAAGTGAAATCTAACTGATTTTGAAATACCAAGTCGATAAGCTCAATAAGTCAGGTTCTCTTTCTGGACAAAACAATTTTATTAGAGCATTTATCCAATCTCAAAGAGCAACATGGGACCCATTCGTGCCCGCCATCTTTTAGGGTTTTATTATTATTGTTGTTGTTGATTATACTTATATCATTTGCTATATGACCGGTTTATATCATTCCACTGTGCTTTAATTTCTTTGTTGTCTCAGTTAATAGTTAGATATCAATTCATTAAAGTATACAAATTATTAAAATAAACTTTATGTCTCACAATGAAATATGTTCTATAGACATAATTAATAGTAAAATTTTGATCAATGTATTTAAGAAAATTTATTTGTCTATAAATAAAATAATTTAATTAATGTACAGTACTTGAATATTAGTAATTAATATGTTAAAGTTAAGATTAAATAGTTCGAATAATACTGAAATTCAACCATTGATAAAAGTAATTATTGATTAGATATTATTTACCTTCAAAACAAATTCCAAATTAATTAATATTTTTTTTTCATGATGAAGTGGATAGATAAGACTAAAATAAAATAATTTCATTAATATACACACGTTATAATTTGTTAATAGCTTTAGGCGGAGCAATTCATAGCTATTGATTCTTCATCATTCATATATACTACAAGTACATGCAACGCGTGATCCACTTTAGGTACATAAACTTCATCAGGCAAGTACAATATTAATTCCAGTCAACAAAGGGAAGATTTACAAAGAAGCTGGCGAGGAGGCCTACAATGAAGAACCTTTTTCTTAGTATAAATTTTTACCCAGTAAACCAATTAAAAAATTATAATATATATGACTTTAAAATATTATCACTATAAAATTTAATAAATTCACCATACATAACAATTCATAATTGATTAATAGCTTAAAAACTCTTTACACTGCCGCTACATAGATTATTTATTCTAATTTCAACTTTACATGACATTTTGTGTGTTTTTCCCCTTCCTAATTACTATTTTGCTAAATCTATTCCTATCAATTTTAAGTCATTTTCTTTCTACGCTTAGTTTTCGTTTTGTCATCGATTATTTCAGCTATATATATAACGATGCTACATACATGCATTGAAACTAAACCTAAAAAATTACACTCACTCACTAGACTAGCACACTAATTTGCTATAAATAGTAGGTATAGTTTATCAACAAGTTATTGAAATTCAAGTGATATTAGACTCAGTGATCTCTTCGAATAAAATCTGTAGATGAAAAAAATATAATTAAAAAAAAAATTATCAAAGGTGACCAATGATATTTTTTGACAAAATTTATTTATCGACAAGTCAATAAATACCAATAGCATGTTAATAAAAAGAAATAGTATGCATTTGCTTTTAAATTTACGTACATGAAATTCATTATTAAAGATAGATACCACGAGAGGCCACATGATGAGAATTTTTGCCACAAAAGAGAGCCAAAAGCCCTAAAGCACGCATGACCCATGATTACTGAGGAAAAGCATGTAGATTGTATTAGGTCCATCTTTCTTTTTGTCACTATTTGCTTGCCCTTTTGCGGAGTGAATATCCATAATATATAATGAGGGATTATTTATTTTGTTTTTGGTCATCAAGTAAGTGACGTACCCTTTTCCCAATTTAAAAAAAAAAAGTACTCCAATTTTGTTTGGTCAGTTTTCATCGAATACACTATTCTTAACAAATCAAAACTACTCCAATGTCATATACTCATGCTACGGGCATGGACTGAAAGGGACATTAGATATGGTAGTTTATTGTTTTTTCTCCTTTCCACATTACCATAATGGCACAAACTAATATTTTATGAACAATAACGTGGTCTTGTTGAGATTCTCTATTAATCTCATGCAATGCTTTTCATAAATGTTTTCTAGCTGTGGGGAAAAAAGTACGAAATTCCATTTGAAAAAGAAAAGGGAAGGGAAGAAAAATTAAAAGGAAAAGTTTGGGGAGGGAAAAAGTTGATGTTATATATATCATCATGAATTGCAGAAGGGGAAGTTTCAACCATTCTAATAAACAATTGATTCAGCGTTGCATGCTAACCACATTTTTGGTTTCGAAAGGGAGGTGCGTCCCCTGAAGTAAATAGAACTTTGTGTGTTTGTATGTGTGTCTTTAATGCATATGTGCATGTTTAGTTTAGTGTTGGAAAATTAATTCATAGTCCATAACTAATTTTGAATATATTTGTATATGTTTAGTTTCAAGTTAAAAAAGAATTTAAAATTAATTCGGGATAGAAATAATTTTGAATAATTTTTATGTTCGATTCAAAATTTTATATTAAATTTTAATTTAATTTAATTTAATAATAAAATATCGATTTAAACTTAAATCACGTTATTTTAAAATCAATTTTATTAACACATATTCAAACATACACTATATCTATTTATTTTCACATTAAAATAAGTAAAAGATGCATAGTATGTTTGGAAATACATTGAAAATAAAATCACATTTAGAACGTGAAAATTATAACTATTAGTTTATGAAAATCACATTCCAAACGTGAAAGTTCACATCCCAGACATGAAATCTATTGTATATATAGTTTGTAGTAGTATAAGAATGTTTTCCAAAAGGAACGTTGGCATGTAGCATTTTTCAGAGTTATAAGTAATTAATTTTTTGTTAATTTAATTTTAAATTAAAAATTGATTTATAGTTAATGAACATCAATTCAAATAATGTAATTAGATTAAATTAATGATTAATCAATTGCAATCAATTAATTTATAATTATCATAGTTATTTTTTTATGATATGATATTATTTCGTTCTCCTTTGATTCTCTTTTATTCAACTTTTTTGGTCACACTAAAATCTTCCTTTCAATTAATATGCGCGTTTTTTTAATAATTTTTCTGTTGAGAATCACTTATTTAATCTACCAGCCTTTTGTGATACTGTGCACATAAATAAAGGGAGAGAAAGATGAAAATATCATGCATTGAAGAGAAAAAAGATAAATTTGTTTAAGAAATCTCTATGATCATTAAGAGATCAATGGATGATAAAGACATATGTATTTCATATTTACTATTTAATTTCTTATATTTATAAATTATTCTTTCATTTTACCTCTCTTTTATTATTTAATAGAAAAATGGCAGATCTAATTTCTTCCTTTCTTTAATAATTTTATTATCAAAATTGAGCAGAAAAATAAACAATTGAATTTTAAAGAAAAAATAAAAATAAAAGTAAGTCATAACAAAATAATACATTATAAATTTAACATATAATATAATATATAAATCATAATTTTAAATTTTATTTTTATTTTCCCTGTTTAAATATAATAATTAATCAGATCTTGAACCAACTCTTTATATTTCAAATGAGTAGTTAATAATTTAAAATTTTTTATACTATACATTATTATATCTAACACAAAATTATTATTATTATGAGTTCATAATTATTAATTCAAATTTTGATATATTTAAAAATTTCAAATATTATAGTATTGTTCACAAATCAACTTTTATATATTTCGTTTTAATTTATATATTAAAAATGTTGTTTCATAAAAAATATTTTATTAAATCTATTTTTTTAAGTGGAAACTCTTACTTTATATTGATTGAAATATTTTACAATAATTTAATTAATACCTTTTCTAACACGTAGGTATTTTTTATTTCTCCCATTTATTATATTTTAAGAGCCATAGTCTTCTAGACATATAATCAATTATATATATATATATATATATATATATATATATATATAATATGGATAATAATTATTAATAATTAAAAATATTATACTTTAAAATCTATGATTAAAATAAATAAAAAATAATTTAGTTTTAAAAAATTTTAACATAAATTTAATAAAAAATATTTATTATTTAAAATATTTTATAATAATATTTATGTTTATAAATAATATTTACTCGTGCATGACACCGTCATACACTCTATTTAAACACATCAGCAAAAGTTATTCTTTATAACTTCTGCTAAACCTGACCACATTTATTGATAATCAATGTGTTATCAAACACAAGATACAATTTTCACATATGTTTAATTAACTATAACACATAACCGCCAGAAGGAAGGTAAGATTACACCGTACATAAACATTGATCAAATAAATATTAAGTTTAAATATATTTTTTATCCTTATAAAAATAGTTTTTTTAAAATAATTCTTAAAATTCAATTATATTTGATTTTAGTCCTAGTCATTTTGTTGTTGTAGTCTTTGTAATATATCAATTTTTCATCTTAATGTTTTTTATTTTAAATTAATCATTTTAAAAAATATTTAATAGAGACTAAAAATAAAATATTTATATATTACAAGGATAATAAAAAAATAAATATTATAAGAACTAAAATAAAATAACAAAGATCAAACCAAAAAAATAAATTCTACAACTACTATTTTGAAGGAAAACAAAAGTTTATAAGGACCAAAACGATTAGATGAACCAACACCCTCCAAAATGCTCATAGCTTCATCTTGCATGACCCCCTATTTTGCCGAAAAGTCAGCAACTTCGTTGCCTTCTCTAAAAAGTATGGACCAAACGAATACTCCAATCAAAAGCCATTATCGCTTTGATGGAGAATAGAAATACCCAAATATTTAATTAACTTGTTCTGGAACGTCATTTTTTAAAAAATAGACACAATTTTTTTCTACACTAACCTTTTGTCAGTTTATGAATTCATATTTTTCTGCATAAATAGTTCATAAGAATTTACAAATTTATGAAGTGCAAATTATAAATTTAGCATAATTCATAATAATGAATTAATCATTAAACATAGTCCCAAACACTAAAATTATTACTCATCTAAAAAAAATCTCAGTACAAGTCTTCTGCTTATTAATAAATGTATGACCAACTACATACAAATTACAATGAAGTTCGTTTCCCAAATCTCCGTCATCATCCCCAAATTGACGTGCATTATTTGGACCAAAAGTCGCGTCGGATCCAATCCAACGTCAATGGTTTGTTTGTTTAGTAGGATTGGAAGGATCAAGAAGGCAGCACTAATGCATGGAGGAGAGTGAAGTCAAATTTTCCATAGTGGGTGTCCTAATTTCTTCCTTTTTGACCCTAATGATTTATATTGTCAACCTACTTTTTCCAAGTTCCTTATCCGTTCCTATTCCTGGGATTTTGGGGAAGCTCTACTAGTATTGCATTAAATTTTCATGCTTAAAATTATACGCATAAAACAACCAATAACAAATTGTTGGATTATTTAAACATGCTGACAATGATTTGATTTTCTGAATGTAGATATAGAGAAGATTTTATTAAAATAAATAAAATTCATTTTGTGATCTTTATGTCCCCAGATTAATCTTATGATTTTTAATTATGAGATATCTTGCTTTTAGGGGAAAAATTATACACAAAATACTTAGAAAGTGTTAATATACAAATTATTAGTATTTACGTAACTTCCTCAAAAAGATGAAAGACAACTAATTGGTCTATACCTATATACTAGTATTTCATATTCACTTTACAAATTGCTAATATCAGAGTATGACTCGTTCAATAATTTCAAATTTGGCACAAAAGTCAAAGCTGTTATGTCCGTGAACCACAAGCTTAACCCTATCGAAATTTTCTCATCATTTCCTCGTAAGACATATATTTAAGTAGTTCCTAAAATTTCCTAGTTTCTGACTTTTATGATAGTGTTGATTCCTGATCCAATTGAGCAAAATCAAATTAAAACTCTTTCACATCTACATTTCCATGTTTTTGGGTTGGAAATTTCAAGTATAGGTGAGCATCCCAAAAGAGAAGGTAACTCCAATTCAAATCCACCTCTTTGTTGATATAAAGAGAAGTAAAAAGAGGGTCACGAGATGGGATACCCATAACTCCCTATATCGAGTTGCATCCTTATTCCTTCAAAATTTCAGCTACCTGTCCTTTACCTTTGTTAAAGTCTGTGTATCGGTGGAAATAGTTCTAAATCTTCCAAAATAATATCTTAATAATTTTATAATTTTAAATAAATAAAATTAAATATTTTTTAAAAATATTTCTAAGGTATTAATTTTTTCAATTAATATTTTATAATATAAAAGAAGATTAATAAAAAGGTTTACTATTATAACCCTTAAGCGTTGAAAATACAAAATTATAGTATGACATTTCAAGAAAAAACATGGATTTTTTTCACCATATTACAAGTTGGAAGTATTGGATCAGTTTTGTTATGCTTTTTGATCATTATATTATGAAAAGTAGGTGATGCAATGATAATGCAAAAGTTTTGCACTATTTTTCAATTATAAATCATAATTTATAATAAATTTGTTGATTTTTATAACAATTATGTAAAAGTTATATTAATAATGATTGTTGAGTTGTTGACTATATAAAATTATTTTATATAATTAATGTATGATCGTTAAACTCTTATATTATATATGCAAAATATTTACTAGTTTATTCTATAACTAATCTAGATTTTGATTATTTGTGTTTAACAAGTCTTCTTTTCAAATTTTACTTTTTTCATTCACATAAACTCAAACATGTACTTGCATAAGGCTAAGAATGTGATTTTCTCCTCTCTAGCTTCTTCACTCCAAAGATTACTTATCTTTGTATTCGACTTCTCAACTATTCGGAGGATGATGTACCCAAAGTTATGAAATTTGGTCCGGTCATTGACCTGGTTGAGGTAATGGGTAAGTAGGTCAATGGGCCAATAATTGGTCCGGTTTGATCTGGTAAATATTAAAAATTTTAAAATTATATATGTATCTATTATATATAAGTATATAACTAACTTTATTTGATTAAGAAAATTTCATTCATATTTCAAAATCCAAAATAACAATTGAAGTATTAAAGTTGATAACACAAGTTTAGAAATAATAATTCAATAATACAATTACACAATCCTTGGATTTTTTTTGGAACATTTTTTTTGTTTTTTACACAAAATGGGTTTTAAAAACCGACTTGAGTTGTTGGGTTTATCCTAAACCGGTCGAGTCTGGCCGGGTTATCCCGAACCAGATGCATGACCGATCCAATAACAAAATCGACTCGGTTATGCCACCGAATCCCAATTGGACTGGGTCGGACCGGGTTTTAAAACTATGGATGTACCTGAAAAACACATGCATTTCAATGCTCAAATCAGATCTCAATGTTAAGCAATAAACAAAGATAATAAATGAGAATGAATAATTGTTTTATCTTGACAGTCTCATCCCTATTTATAATACCTTAGTGGGTTTTGGATCTATAAGCTTTTGTACATAATTAGCAATTTAGGTAATTAAGCCTTAATCACTTTTATGATGTTAATTGCTTACTGACGTTTTGTTATCTGATTACTTCGTCATGACGTATTCGGCTATCCAGCCAGCCGAATACCCTGACTCTTTTAGGGTCTATTTGATTTGCTAAAATATCAGAGACATGACAAAACTATCCCAAATAATACGAGACTTGACCTTTTATGACATCCTTCAAATTATTGATGGGGGAATAGGTCAACACAATAACAAATTCTATAACAGAGTAATAGGCAACATAAATAAATTCCCTCAAACTTGCAAGAATCTGTGAGGAGCACCAATAAAGTATAGAATGTAAAATAGAAATTAAAGAAAATAGAGATACAATTTGTAACGTGGAAAACCTTCCAATGTAAGGGTAAAAATCATGGGTCGTCCAAACCAAAAAAATAACTCTACTATAATCAATGAAGATACAAGAGAACCTCTAACAAATACACTAAAACGTGCTACAAATAGCCAAATCAAAATAGACCTCCAATTAATATAATAGAGACAAGAAAATAAAACCCCAAACTATAGAGCAGATAATACAAAACACTTATCTCTCTCCAAATATCTTTTTTCCGGTCCAACCAAACAATTTGAAGTATCACTTACGTATAATCTGTTGTCCAAAAATCAACCCGATTCACCGGTGAACGAATCCGCAGTTGCAATCTAAAAAATGCTCTCTAGTGAGTATGCAAAAATCACAATGATTTTCTCTCTCAATGATTCGTATATATTTTTTCTTCTCAAATGAGTCTCTTTTACTGTATCTCTCTCTAGTATGACCCCTCTCCACTTAAATAAGTGAGACATACGAGTCTTTTCATTTGAGGCTTTGCTCCACATAGAAAGGGGCCAAAAAAACTCAACAATTATAACAAAATTTGATCAAGTAGTGAATTACTGTGGCATTCGTCATTGTTTATTGTTAACTCTTTTTTTACATTTATCCAATTATGTTAACATTTGATTTTTTTTTCCTTGATGCGTATTTGTTCTTCTACCTCTAATTCTATATGATCTAAAACCTATTGTTATATTATAGAGGCGAGGGAAAACTAATGAATCAACAATAGAAGCAACGTAGAGATGGGGAACAATTACAAGTAGAATAATAAATTATGCAACGGTGGGAAGTAATTTTGAAGCCCTTATCTTGTGCATTTTATTTTCTTGTCCTTTACCAATATGCGTATCACACGCATCCTTAGTATCTATTAATTTGAGCTCCTTTGATTATGCTAAGGAGTATGTTTGACTGTTCGGCTAGTTGAACATCCGGGAACCTGTTTTGGTGCTCTAGAGTCTTAATTCCTGAACTCGTTATTTTTTAGGAGTGTATTTGGCCATTCGATCTCCCAAATACCTGAAACTTTGAAAATTGATATTTGAAGTTATAGATTCATCGAGTATTCGGCTATTTTGTAGCCAAATACTCCTATAGTATAGTATAATATCCGATGAGTTTTAAGAAAACCAAACTTAATTTTTACTCAAATAAACGACACACTCATTTTCTTTGAAAAAAATTACACATCCATAGAATCAACGTGGAGTGTCAAATGTAATTTGCCTAATTTTTTGTGATTTCCTTAAGACTCCTGAGGTCACAACGAGACCCATAAAAAAAATCGAGAGGAATTGAATGAATGAATGGAGCAGCTACAATGCTTCCAAATTTAAAAACCCCTTTAGTCCACAGTCCACTTTCTAAAATTCTGATACCCTTTTTGAAAACCAGACACCAATCATCAAACAAACAAACACCCTCAAACTTCAAGAACCAACAAACCTTCTCTCTCTCTCTCTCTCTTGTTATTGCTGCAGTGCTCAATCAAGTACACCCATTATCCTCCTTCTCTTCACGCCTAGCACTCAAATTTGTTGTGGCGCATGCTATAACTATTAACTAACCCCCTCTCCCTTATTGCAACAATTGCAACCTCCTTCCTTCCACCATCATACCACACCTACCTTTCTCTCTCCCCTGTTTTAACTTTCTTCAACACTCTCTGACTTCTCCACTTTCTCTTCTTCCATTCACATCATTTCTTTCTTTCTTCCCCTTGTTGTTTATTTATCAATTATCACCATGCCCCTCAAACAATTCAACCAAAGTTTGCAACTTTGATAACCCTTTGGCCTCTTCTTCTTGTTCCCCTTAATGGGTCTCTCTCCAATTCCCCTCACAAAGCCTATCTATTCTGGTGTCTGAATTTCACTTTGGTTTTCATATGTTCCCACAGGCTACACATTTGGGGTTGTAGAATTGGAAATTTCAGAGTTTTTGGGACACCCCATTTTGAAAAAAGTGTGTGTGTGGCTGCAGCTATGGTTGCAGAAGCTTGGATTGTAAAGATGGGTAACCAGGTAAGTTCCAATCTCAAGCATGCCCTTCTTCTTGAAACTTTGACAAAGAGAAAACAGAGCCACAAGAGGTCAGATACTAAAGAAACCATAGGTATTCTTTCTTTTGAGGTAGCAAATGTGATGTCAAAAACTGTGCACCTCCACAGGTCACTGTCAGAGTCTGAGATCTCAAAGCTGAGGAATGAGATCTTGGGCTCAGAGGGTGTTAGGAATTTGGTGTCCTCTGATGAGGGCTATCTCCTTGAGCTGGCTCTGGCAGAGAAGCTTGAGGAGTTGAATAGGGTTGCTAGTGTGGTCTCTAGGTTGGGGAAGAAGTGCTCTGAGCCTGCCTTGCAAGGGTTTGAGCATGTGTATGGGGACATTGTTGGTGGGTTTATAGATGTCAAGGAATTGGGATTCCTTGTTAAGCATATGGAGGGAATGGTGAGGAAAATGGATAGATATGTTACTGTCACTAGGAATTTGTACAGTGAGATGGAGGTGTTGAATGAGTTGGAGCAAGCAGTGAAGAAGTTTCAGCATAACCAGCACGAGGAGAGTAGGAGGGCTTTTGAGCAGAAGCTCATGTGGCAGAAGCAAGATGTGAGGCATCTTAAGGATGTTTCTCTTTGGAATCAGAACTTTGATAAGGTTGTTGAGTTGTTGGCAAGGACAGTTTGTACCATTTATGCCAGGATTTCTGTGATCTTTGGCGAATCTGCTTTAAGGAAGAACGCCCTTGGGCTCGGTGGAGGCTCCCCGGGTACACAAAATGAATTGGGGTTTGTGTCTGGCCATGTTAATGTTCCGAGGAGTTCGGAGAAGTTGAAGCGCAATCAGAGCAAGAGAAATGGATTTCATTTGGGTTCGGTTGGGAGAATGGCTGTGGCGGAGAGAAGGGGAACTACTAGTAGGCCTCAGATTGATTTGAGGAGAGGTGAGTTGGTGCCTATTCGACCTGAAGATTTTGGTTTTCCATGTGGAACAAGTCCAGGAAGACTTTTCATGGAATGCCTAAGTTTGAGTAGCTCAGTTTCAAAATTTGATGATGTTGATGATGGCTATGCTGTCAATAGGGAGGACCATCATAGTAGCTGTCGCAGTGTTGGGATAGGGAATAACAGCATGAAGAGGGATCACACGTGCCATTCTGGTATTCTAAGTCATAGCCAAAGTGGTGTTCCTTTCACTGGAGATCTTAGACAAGCCAAATCTGGTGTGCAATGTTGCTCAACATTAGGCCCCAAAAGTAGGTTAGCTATTTATGCTCCTCCTTCCACTCTTGGTGGCTGTGCTCTAGCGTTGCACTATGCCAATGTCATAATTGTCATTGAGAAGCTGCTTCGCTACCCACATATAGTTGGCGAGGAAGCAAGGGATGATCTATATCAGATGCTACCTACGAGCTTAAGGTTATCTCTCAAGGCCAAACTGAAGTCCTATGTCAAGAATTTGGCCATATATGATGCCCCTCTTGCCCATGATTGGAAGGAGAATCTTGATGGGATATTCAAGTGGCTGGCCCCGCTTGCCCATAACATGATCAGATGGCAAAGTGAGCGTAATTTTGAGCAACACCAAATCGTTAGCAGGACAAATGTTCTGCTACTTCAGACATTATACTTTGCTGACAGGGAAAAGACTGAGGAATCAATCTGCAAAATTCTTGTTGGGTTGAATTACATATGCCGGTATGAGCACCAACAAAATGCTCTACTGGATTGTGCAAGCAGTTTTGATTTTGAAGATTGTGTGGAGTGGCAATTGCAATGTGGAGATTCTTTTCTCAATTGAACACATTTTAAAATTTGAAATCTTCAATATGGTGGTGAGCATTTTCTTGATTTTAAATATCGTAGGATATCATCTCAATACAATGTGGAACTATGGACTTTGGTTTTGAAGATTAATACTGTTGAAGACTTGGAAAGTATAATTGTATTTATTTACAGTTTGACTTGCGCAGTGGATAAGCAGTCATATTTACAAAGGGGCATAGAAGTTCATGCTGAACTTGTATATATATATATTTATGTACAGATTGCTTACTGCTTAGAGTATGCTTTGTTAGAATTGTTGTCATGAATACCACAGAAACTAGTATTGGTATCTTAATTTTTAAGCTGGTGTTGATTTGTTGGTGCTTGTATTTCTATTATAGTTCTTTTGTATAATTGTATCATGATCAAGTCATAAGGTCTAGTTTTCTTGCCAGTATGTTAATTTTCCCTTAAACTTGTCTAGGCGGTCCATAGTGCCTATTCAATGAATGAATGAATACTGAATTATAAATTGCTATCTTTCCCTAAGGATGGAGTGAGGGACTTTACATTGTTTGAAATTTGCAGATAGTCTTATGAAGGGAAATACTGTACATTGGTGCTGTCTCTCTATCGGTTATCAATCTATTAAAGATGCTTGTTCCTGTGGTAGACTTTGAATTAAATCACAAAATGTTGGATTCGTAGCATCTGTTGATAACTTTCTTTATTTAATCTGCTATGTTTGAACCTCCAAAGCTGATATTTTGTGTCTTTATGATTGCAATATCGTTAGGATGTCATTTATAGGCTAGGTCATTCTCTTCTAGAAAAAAAAGTTTTCTGAAAATTGAATGTTGAATTGGCAGCTACTTTTTACAATCATGAAAAGATATACAAACAATAATTCTCCCAAGATTCTATAACTTTCTTTTTCACCAGAAAAAAGAATCTGGCACTACAACCTTGTGAGATCTAGATTTTTGTACGTGTTAGAGAATCAACATACATCCACCACCACCACCACTCAGCTCAAATCTCTTGATTTCTTTCCATTATGGTGCTGCATAAGGGTACAATGCTGTTGTAGAGGCCAAGATGAGATTACCATATTGATGAAAAAGAAGTGACTGATGATGCTGTCACTGCACTGTTTAAACCACTCTACTTACGTAGGAAAATCACATTATGACAAGATTGCATTGACTTGAAGAGGCACAGCATTGCTGATCCACCATGCTGTCACCTGTGACATTCATTTATAACCCCAGCTGAAACTTTATTATCTTCTGCTTGATTTTGCTTCATATCAGGCCAGTACCTCTCTATATAATATTGTATTAAATTCATGCAGTAAAGTTGTACCTTGGTGACTTGTTGGTCATGGGTTCGAATCCGGAAACAGCCTCTTTGAATATGCAAGGGTAAGGCTGCGTACAACATCCCTCCCCCATATCTTCGCATAGCGAAGAGCCTCTGGGCAATGGGGTACGAAGTTTTTTTTAATACTTTCATTAGGAAATCATAAATCAAATCACCCCAAAATGTGCGTACGCTCTGACCGTAGTCAAGACTCGAGAATATAATGTGATATATTTTATGAATGAATTAAAACATTGTCATTTAATCTTATAGGTCATGCTAAAACATTCTCATTTATGAATTAATTAAAACATTGTATAGTTTTTTTTTCTATTGTCAAATGTTAATTTATTAGTTTTTATTAAAAATTTCAGTTTACATGTTAGAGGATTCGAACTTACGATCTTGTTCTTTTCATTTCTCTTCATTCTTTTTCAATTATTGGACCAAACTTATATTTCCTAAAATATTGTATAATAAATTTGTTGATTTTTACATTAATCATCTCACAGGTCATGTTAAGGTACGATTTTTTTTTTTTTGGTTAATGGTTTAAAATCTTGTACAATGACAGCGTATGCTTATTATATTCATTTTATTTTTCTATGCAAATATTGAAAATAAAGAGCATGGCTGTGTTATAAAAAAAAAACATAGATCAACATAATAAAACCAGGATTTTGAAAGATTCATGAAACAGTTATATTTTGAGGTGTAGGACATACATGAATTGTGGTGTCATTTTCTTGTTTAAGCATAAAAAGCGACAGATCTGAATTCAACTTTTTTCTTCATTTAGTTGTTACTATATCTTAGTGGGAACACAAACACTAGCTACCTTGTCAGTTTAATTAATGTAATTACTAAGTCCAGGCTGGGAAAGTAGGCGCCATGAAGTGGCATAAGTAACATAGGTGGGTAGAAGAGGGCATTCACTTTGGCAATAAAAGGGGTTTCCAGATAGTGTGTGTGTAGTTGAGTGCCATTAATCTTTTGTGAGGGGTTGGAGTTGTGGGTGGTTTCCTCTTCTTTTAAGAGTAGCTTTTCATTATGTGACTCAAAATCAAGGTCCACACTTGCTAGATTCTTCTACCTTATTAACACATGGGTTTGTTTCTGTTCATGAAATCTTAGCCATAGATATACTATTATAAACTTTTTTGCATAAATATCTTTTGAAAAATATTGTAATCATGTAAAATTGATAAGTTTTTATTATAGGATGTAAAGTATTTATGATAGTTTTGCATTTTTTATGTACCAAATAATTTCTTCCCAAATATAAAACTCACCACTTTTAGATACTTAAAAGTTCATCTTAAGAGTTGATGTTAACAAAATAAAGACTACCTCCGTTTTTTTTTATTTGTGACTTTTAAAGAAAAATTCTGTTTATTTATTTTTCATTTTTAACATTTTAAAATGATGTTAATTATTATTATTATTATCTGAATCATACCTTTATAAAAAGAGCAATAATGTATGAAATGTAAAAAAAAAAAGTGAATAAGATAAATGACATATTAGAAATATATAAATAATTCTAATAAAAACAAAGAGATTAATTATTTTCTTAATTCACACTATATTTTAACTTTAAACGACAAAAATTAAAATAAAGGAATAAAATATCGTTTTGGTATATAGTAGGTAGGAAGGTGAATGCATAGCATTAACCATTAAATGAAGCGCAGTTGCGCTGGATGGGCGAGAGCAACACACATAATGTTTATTTTTCAATTATTATATCCTTATGTTCAAAATGCCACAATAATATTTCTCAAAGATACAATCATGTCCATTAAAAAAAAATCCATGGTTCCAAAACTTTGTTTACTAATTCATTGTTGCTGCTCCATCAATTTCAACTATACCTTGAACTTAATTGAGTTTGAGTAAATTGATATTAGGGGGTAACATAGAAAGTGTTTAGGAGTGATTAATAATAGGTTGTTGTGTGCCTGGGAAGCACTTATAGTTCGTCCACCAAATTGATTTCTTGTCAATTTTGACTTAATGCCTTCTTTATAACAACATATACTACTGTACGACTCAAACTCTTGCTATTGTTGGGAAATTAGCCAAAAGATTTTCTATTGATGATATCAGTTGATTAACCCATTCTAGTAAGGTCAGAGACAAACTTCGTGTGCAATTAATCTATAGATGGGAACCAAATTTAATTTCAAAGCTTTGATAAGATATTATAGTGGATTTAAATAGTTAATCACGGGATTTGCATTATGTAACTGGACAAAATATTCTCTCTTACTTTTTTTTAAGGAATGCACATATAGGCAGATAATAATGAAAATTAAGTAACGTGCTAGCGGAGTTATGTATTGTTTAGGCATGGTATAAATTTTGAGTTGGCTTCAAGAGAGTTATTTTAGAATATCCACTAAAAAAAGTCATTTTAGAATGGAGTTCTTTGAAAGGTTGTAAAAAAAAACTAAAATTAAAAATAAAAAGAGGAGCATTAAACACATGCTTATAGTGCACTGGTTCTATTATATGTGTTAGGTCACCTGCTCAAGCAATGAATTTTATACTTAAAATACAAAGTTTAAATGTAGTTTTTTTAATGATCTTTTTATGTTTATTAATCTAAAAAAAAATCACCTCAATACTCTACATGTATGTGTTTGGAAATAGGTTTCTATGCATCTAATCACATTAAATAACTAGAGGATGTAAATATCTAATTCTAATTATAAATAACAAAACACTAAAAAAAATATACTATTAAATCTAAGTTTTGTGGATGTTGAAATTTCAAGGAGCCAAATTACATTTTTTTTTTCAATAGAAAGTGGACCACATGTAATTTTGTTCAATATTGTGAAATTTAAAAATTAAAATTAAGATTGGAGAGTTATACTCAGTAACGTAGCAATGGTAAGGCCAATTAGGCTATTGTCTTATTTTGGGTTAGAGTGTGGTGTCAGGTCTCCTTATGTGATGGCTCGTGGTTCACAGGTGTACCCCTCGAATCTCTCCAACATTTGGTATTAGAGCTGATGGTTCAAGTTGGTGATCGGCTCAGACGAGTATGCAAGTACTGCAGGTGGCCAGAATGGCTAGCGGCACAACGTGCCCTGCAGGTGAAGCGGGGAGGCCAGATGGCTAGCGGGCAGGGCAAGTACCGCAGGTGGCCATGACTATACTCATGGATTATAAAGACTTCCGCTCGAGGGGAAGACTACCATGTAGAAGAGACTCACACTTGAGGGGGAATGTGTTGGGTTACAAGTGTGAGGTGAAGTCCCACATCGGGTAGAAGTGGAAAGGTTGATCACCATATAAGTGAGGAGAAGACCCATAAACTATTTTGATGAAAATGAGAGTGGCGAGATTACTTATTTTTTTTATTGTAAAATATAAAATTACTTTGTACTTTTTATTTGAATCATAATAATTGAAAATTGTAAAAAAAGTGAATTGAAAAAAATATTATATTTGTCTTGAACTAAATTTAAGTTTTAGCATAACACTGATGTTAACTTTTCTTCCTAAATTAAAAATATTAAAAGAAATACAGAAAAATTAATGTCTTATTAAAAATATTAAATTATATTAAAAAATTAATCCTTTTTATATGAATATAATGTTTATAAAATATAATTAATAATACTTGCAATTGTTGTCATTCTCAAACAAAATTTAAAATTCATTTTTTCTAGATTCAATTTAAGATAATTTATATTATAAGATTTACTTAAATATTAAATTTTAATTAATTTTTTTTAAAAAAATGAAAGAATAAAAAAAAATAGATAAGACTCACCTACAAACTTTATCTAAGGCCAAAAAATATATATATATACGGCTTGGTCATACCTATAGTCCCACTAAAACTACTACTAGTCAGCTTTTTCATTGTGCATGTTTAACCCACATGTGCGTTCTACTTGAAGAAATAGCATGTGCAGACTTTCTCATCAAATTTTACAATTTCAGTAGCTTCCAACCCCTCTTTATGGTCTTCAGGTGCATTAGTGGGCAAACGCCACTCGTGTACCTTTTCTCTCCTAGAAAGATGTGACTCATTTCTTCTTTAACTTATGCACCAAATTGTGCTTAATATCTGAATCCCCATCAAGCATTTTATGGATAAGAAGCTTATTTAGGAGTGTGGTTTTGTGCCTTAAATATGACTACTCAAGTTTTATCCATAATAGGAATTAAATTTAAGTATTATAAAGTTTACAAGAATTTATATACACTACTTAATTAAACAAATTATCCTTGGTATGTTCATATCAATTAATAACATGATAATAACATGATAAGTTAATGAGTTATCAATGTAACAAGAATTTGAAAAAATTTACGGACCAAAAAATATATTAAAACTTTAATGCTTTAACTATCTATTTAGTTTAATTTTAATGTTTTATAAGCGTTATAGGTTCTATTTTAAAAATAAAAATATTTTACACATATTTTTTTGTTTAATAATTAGCATAAAGTGAAAAATAATAATATAAAAAAAGTATACATGCCCATTAAAATTCATTTTGTTAATTACACACTCATAATCAAATTTGATTCAAAATATTCAAACAACATATCCATGAAAAAAACACTTTCCTAATATGTTATTCAAACAAAAATCATATTAATTTAAAATTTATTTTACAAAACCACGTTGATATAACAATGCACATTCAAATTCACACTAAGTGATGTAAATGCAAAAGGTTTGACATCCATATCTTAGAGGAGATGTATTTTTTTTGTTTAATCAGGAGGTACCTCTGATTGCGACTCTATGCCAAGTTGAAAAACAAACCTAAGATCCTGATTAAAGAACTCAAGTATCAAAAATTACTCAACAACTTTTGAGAGAGGGGGTGTATATAATTATAATGTTTTGGATAATCACCTTTTTGGTTGCTAAAAATATTAAGATTAAAATAAAAATATAGTAGTGGTCATGTGATCACTAAATAATTTTTAATTTTGACCATTCATATATGATTGTGTTTCAAATTTAAAGTTTTTACATTTTTATATTGAGAATTATTTCCACCTAATATGAGACACACATTACTATACCTATATAATTCGACCCCATCAATAAAATTTGATTTTTTTTATTGTAATCAAATATATGCATTCTTATGTATTTTAAAAGTATATATAATGTCAATTTTAATTATATAAATGAGGTATCAAATAATTTTGAATCAATATAATTTTTTATAAATATGATCTACGTTATTTTTTGGGTGAATGACATGGGTTGAATAACCCCCAGAAGAAAAGCTTGAAACTCGTGAGGGAAAAAAGTTGCAGAAACATTTGCTAATACAACATAGGATTCACTATAATTTGGCAATAAATTTACAACTTGATTTGCTTCACGCAACACATGAGACTATTTAAACTTTTGTTCATTAGTGAAAAATATAATATTTCGTAAGATAAATTAAAAATGATTTTATTTAAAAATAAATATATTTTAAAGAAAATAATGAGGTTTTTATAATTAAATAAATAAGAATAAATAGTTTTATTAATTAAAATAATATTTTAAGGTAAATAAAATAAATATGTGATTTTTTAGAAAATGAAAAAAAAACTGTCATTTGATAGAGTAAAATAGAGTTCCTTTTTATAAAATAAAGAAAAATAGAGTATATAATAGGATGAGAGTACCCTAGATATAAATAGAGACATATTAGGTCATTTTTTACATTTACCACATGTCTCTACTCTCTTTTCCTCTCAAATTTGTTTTCCCTTCTCCCTCCCCCAAAATCTTCTCTTTTCCCGCATACACTTAAACCTATTTCAGAAAAATTATGATTTCGGACTTGTTGACCGTTGGATTGTCATGAAATTTAAATAACAGGTTTGGAACTCATTTTCGAAAATCCCCACAGTTGGGATTTGAAAAATAAATACTATGATGAGAGAAATATCCCTCATATGGAGATAGTGAAATGAAGGCTTCAATCCCTTCTCATTCTCTCTAACGCTTGGAAACCCTAGCAGAGAAACCAGAAGAAAAGCTTGAAAAATCTTAGGGAATTGCTAGGGACGTTGTTATCATTGTTGGACTATACACGTGAGTCCGCTTAGAGGTAAGAGATGAGTTCATCACAATTGGGGTTACAATGAACATGTATAAGGATCCTTAGATGATTAAATTAGAGTTTATTTTGGGATGTTTATTGAATTATAATTCTTTTTTTACGATTATAATTACGATATTTTTGTGTTTGACAGACAAATTGATGTCCTGATGCAAATTGGTTGATAAAATTGAGTGTTCTTGTGTTTTTTATTCCTTTGATTTTATATGATTATGTGAAATTGTTTGAGGGGTTTTACTCTCCATATTGTGAGAAGCATTTTTGTATAATTTGTTTGTGTTTTGGAAAAGATTTACTAGATTAGCATGAGAAATTGTTATATTGGGATCATGAAATTGCGATTGAAATTATGACTAAGTGATAAATTAAATATGTGATGAATTGTAAGATATATGTGTATTGAGATATTGAATGTATTGAGTTGTGAGCTATGAACTATGCAATTACACAACTATAAGAACCTTTAGGGGTGACGAGTTAAGACACAACGAGTATTGTGATAGGAACCATCGTGGGAACCTGATGAGTTTAATCACTTTGAGGCGCGATGAGATAAAATTATTTTGAAAACTATTGAGAAGTCGTGTGTTTTGTATAGTTCATAGATAGAGTCTGTGTGCTAAAATGCTTTTTGGGTTGAACCTGAATCAGGAGGGAGAGGCCTTGACAGACTCTTCGGAGTTTAGGCCTTATGGGTTAATACACTCGGTTTGAGTGCTCTTTTAAGTTTGTTCCGATCTTACATGGTTAGAGCATTCTCGCAAAACAATGTGACCCTGACTGGTCTCCTTAAGATTTTACCTAGTGAGAGTGACCTAACTTACCAGTGTGTGGTCTGTCTTGTCATGTATTCCTAGGTGCCCGACGAAGTTTTTCACTGACATGGTACCACATTGCATATATGATTGAGTCTTAGTGTATCTATTGTATAACGCCTATTTAATGATCATTGTGACTTTTTACGTGATGGTATCTAATGAATTGTGTGAGTGTGAGATGTGTTGTTTTGAACACATGATTATTGTGAAGGTGTGAAATGTGATTTGTGATTAAATCCTTGGGACAAGTGATGTTACGCAATGAGTGGTAAAATGATGCGAATTGTGCTAAGTTGAGCTTGTTATACTTTGATTAGACATATGTGTATGTGAGTGTGTGTGTGTGCTTTCGTTAATCTCTACCTATTTAGGAACGTGATAACTCACTCCATGTGTGTTGTTTGTGTTTGGATCCTGTGATGATCTTGAACCTTGTGTTTATGGGAGCAGATGGTTAGGTGGATGGCTTGAAAGAACCTCGTGCTAGAGGATACTGAGACACAATGCTCTGATAGGATGTGACATTGCATAAGTTTTTATTTCAATTGTATGATGTTCTGAACATGTTATTTTACTTTATTTGATATCGCTGCTTAACTTGAGTTCTTTTGTAAACTTGGATGGCCTTGTTCTAAGCTGGATATGTTTTTAATAAGTTTTATTTGGTAATAGTGAAGCGAATGTGATCTTTTTACCCACATGAATTTGTTTACGTGATTTGAAGAAAATTGGTTTAATTAAATTCCACATTTTTGTATGTTTTTTTTTATTTATATGTATGTTGGGGTAAAGAGTGTCACAAAATAATAAATATGATCTTTGGGAAAAGAATTTATCCCTTCCTTGTATATATAAAGCATATCAAGTGAAAAGATATAGGTGATACATGTGAAATTTTAAATCAGAAGATATCGGAGGATCAAATTGCATCACTATAAGTTACACAAACTATGAAGAAGGCGCAGAGGACACATGCTATTTCACCTGTTGTGGAGGTCTTTGAGGATGAAGAAGGCACAGAGGACACAGACTATGCAACAGATTTACAGGCGGCACAGAGTACCTGGGATCCCAGGCCTACAGCTGCACAAGAGACACCTCAGCCAGCCCAAGATACTCCGGAAGAAGTACTTCCAGAAGTTACCATTATTAATAAATTTTTTTAATTTTGTTTTAAAATTTATATATGTGTGTGTGTGTGTGTGTGTGTGTGTGTGTGTGTGTGTGTGTGTGTGTGTGTGTGTGTGTGTGTGGATAATTGGTTTAATTAGGTATAATGATTTTGGTATAATATTAAATGATTTAGGTAACATAATTGTATTTTGTTGTAGTAGAAAATTGCTTTATTAGTTGTTTATTATAGTGTTAAGTTTAGTTTAAGTAAATAATGTAGTTATAAATTTAGAATGTATTTGTATTAGTTGTTAATATGTTTGTTAGTTAATATGTATTCAATTTGTGGATGTGGTTATATAATAATTTGAATATAGTTCTGTATGATGTATATGTCCTGTTAATATGTTTGTTAGTTAATATGTACTAAATTTTTGGATGTGGTTATATGATAATTTGTATGTACTTGTGTATGATGCATATGTCCTTAACATGGACGATGATCAATGGGCGTATGACTATGCGATGTCACAAGAAGTTCATATGGATTATGATTATGATAATGAAGAAGAATGTGGTGTGACTGAACCACATGTCGATTGTTCAAATGTTTTTAATACGTCTACGGTAATCATGTTGATTAGTTTGAGTCATTTGGTTGAATTGATGTTTTGTATAAAAATTAATATGTTGGGGTTGCGTTGTAGGTATTTGGTACTCGAGATGATGCTTTGCAGTGGGCTCGAACAGTTGCCCATGAAAATGAATTTGTTGCAGTGATTATGAAGTCTGACACAGATACCGGTAACAGAGGAAGAAGTTCATTTGTCTTAATTGGGTGTGAAAGGAACGTACAAGTGTAGGAATAAAGAATTCGTTAGAAAAGACACTGGGAGTAGGAAATGTGGTTGTCCCTTCAGGCTTCGTGGGAAACCAGTGCATGGAGGGGAAGGTTGGATGGTGAAGTTGATCTGTGGTATTCACAATCATGAATTGGCCAAGTCCTTAATTGGACATCCATATGTTGGGCGATTGACTAAGGATGAAAAGAAAATTATTGCTGATATGACAAAGTCGATGGTAAAACCAAAAAACATCTTGCTAACGTTGAAGGAACACAATGCCAATAGTTGCACCACGATAAAGAAAATTTACAATGCAAGAAGTGCATATTGTTCTTCAATAAGAGGAGCTGATACCGAAATGCAACATCTGATGAAGCTTCTCGAACGTGATCAATACATTCATTGGCATAGATTGAAGGATGAAGTTGTGGTGCGTGATCTGTTTTGGTGTCACCCAGATGCAGTAAAGTTATGCAATGCATGTCATCTGGTGTTTTTTATAGACAATACCTACAAAACAAACAGGTACAAACTCCCACTACTTGACTTTGTTGGAGTGACACCAACGGCGATGACATTCTCTGCTGGGTTTGCATATCTGGAGGTTGAGCGTGTTAATAATATTGTATGGGCTTTGGAACGATTTCGAGGCCTATTTTTAAGAAACGATCGCCTCCCTGTTGTTATTGTCACTGACAGAGACCTAGCACTGATGAATGCAGTGAAAACTGTGTTCCCGGAGTGTACAAATTTGTTGTGCAGGTTTCATATCGATAAGAATGTGAAGACGAAGTGCAAATATTTAATCGGTGAAAAAAATACATGGGAGTATGTATCCAGTTAGGATTACTTGTTTGTGATTGCTTGAATGAATCATCAACATGTTTTGCATTTTGATTTGGGGTTGATTAAGCTTCTCTGAAGCTGTGGATGGAAAAATAACTTAGAAAATTTTTCAACCATCCACTCGCTCAGTGAGCCTCGTGCGTTAAGTGAATCTTTGTTCACGCGCTAAGCGAGTCACTTCTCGCGCTAAGCGCATCAACCCCTACTCATTGGCTGAAAGGGCCTCGCTGAGCGAGCCCTGTGTGCTAAGCCCAAAACTTCTCTATAATTTCATCTTTTGGAATTGGGCTAAGCGAGTCATCTCGCTAAGCGCACAGCTGCATCTCACTAAGCGCACAGCTGCATCTCGCTAAATGCCTCTGTGCACTAAGCGCAATTTCCTCTTTGTTGGACCATTTATGAGAATTGGGCCTAGAGGGTCAGCCCGTTAAGCCCAAATCCCTCTCGGGTTTGGAATTGCGCTAAGCGAGAGTCTCTCGCTAAGCAAGCCCCACTACTACATCAGGAAGCATTTTATTCGCTAAGCCGGCCCATGGCCCGCTAAGTGAGAGTTGTAGACCAATCAGAGTTGCAGAACTCGCTCAGCACGTAACCTTCGCGCTAAACCCAAATCCTTTTCAGGATTTTCTAATTTTTGAATTGAGCTGAGTGAGTTTTCCCGTTAAGCGCGTGATTTTGAATTCTGAAAACTCAAGTCATTGAGTGCTCGCTTAGCGAGTCACCCGCGCTAAGCGAGGCAGTCGAAACTGCCAAAAATAAGGCTTAACTGCCTTAGGCAGTTACTTTGTGCATACACTCCTCATTTCTCACTCACTCTCGCACTCTCTGCATTGTGCTTCCATTATGCCCACTTTGCTTCACTTGCTTTCCTATTGCTCCCTTTCGCCGCAACTCAAGTAAGTTCTTCCTAACTTTTCATTTTAATTTTTTGTTTTGAACCTTAAGGTGGAAGCCTTATTTTACTGTTTTAAAGTTTCAATTGTGTGATTTGCAATGCTGCTGTTAGGATAGTTATTAGATGCTATGTTGTTAAGGGTTTAATTTCGAATGCAATGTATGTTCTTTTGCTGTGTTTTGATTAGGTTTTGAGGCGTAATAGGGGCCTATGGTTAGGGGATGAAAAGCCCCAAGTTTTCTAGAAATTTCGATGTGCTCGCTAAGCGCGCCTGTGCGTTAAGCGAGTTCATAAGTTTTTATTGAATTTCTGGGTTTTCGGATGAACTCGCTAAGTCGGCCCTATCCCGCTAAGTGGGTCATCATTTTTGTATGAATATATGAGTTTCTGTATGAACTCGGTAAGCCACCGCACTTTAGCTTGGAGAGTGCTTAAATTTTCAGTTTTGTTTAAGTGTTCGTATGAACTCGCTAAGCTGGCATTCCGCGCTTAGTGAGTTGTGTTGCTTGAGTCAGAATCTAAGAGGCTATTGGTCTTCTCTTAGTGGCTCAACAAGTCAACCTCACTAAGCCACCCAACCTCTTTTAGTAAATAAGCCTGGGCTAAGAGAGTCAGTCTCGCTGAGCCCAAGGTAACTTAATTTTCTAACTTTTTGTTCATGCGCTAAGCAAGTCGGTCTCGCTAAGCGCAATTTCTTCTCTGTTTTGTTTTATTTTGGAATTGGGCTTAGCGAGCCTACTCACTAAGCCAATTAAGTCCTAGTAGTAAGTTTGGGCTAAGCGCCTAATGGCACTAAGCCTGTGTAATGTGTCGCACTAAGCGAGTCAGTCTCGCTAAGCGTAATTAGCGCTCTGTGAGGGAATAAGGCTTAGCGAGCCATGCTCGCTTAGCCACTGTGTTGTTTCAGCTAAGCGAGTGTGTCTCGCTTAGCCAGAGTGTGTGTTTTTGTGTTGTCGCGCTAAGCGCGCCCTGCGTGCTAAGCGAGTGTTGTTATTTTCATAAGGCGCGCTAAGCGAGCTAGTCTCGCTAAGCGCCTAGTCTGTTTTTCTATTTTATTTTTCTTATTCCAGTTTGAAATAAAACCTGTCTAACTTGAATCCTATGACTATTTTTGATGCAGATGGCCTCTAGGAAGAGAAAAGCCACAACATCTCGGCCCCAAGAGCCCTATGACACCACCAGGTTCACATCTGAGGGCGCTTGGGATCGATATTCACAGAACATTCACTCCTGAAACATCCTTTCGAAGAGGAATGTTAACCTTTTTGGCATTGAGTACGATGAATTCTGTTGGGAGCTGATCAGGCGGAACTGGCACAAGGCCTTGACCCAGCATATGGACGGACACATTGATGTGGCCCTGGTCAAGGAGTTCTACCCGAAACTGTATGATCCAGAAGATAAATCTCCAAAACAGGTTTGAGTCAGAGGAAAGCTGATTAAGTTTGATGCGACATCACTGAATGCATTTCTAGAGACACCACCACTCCTGTAGCCAGGGGAGCACCTCACAGCTTATTCTAGATTTTGCCGAACGCGCACTGATCCTCAGGAGCTTGCCTCCAAGCTTTGTATTCCAGGGTGTGGGTTGGCTTTAAATGCTGAAGGAGCGCCCTTAAAGCTCCTGAGGAAGGACTTGACTACCTTAGCTCAGGCGTGGAGTGTGCTTTCATACTCCAACCTCGCCCCCCACCTCTCACACGTTTGACCTTACTATGGACAGGGCGAGGTTAGTCTATGGGCTGGTCATGAGGATGGATATGGATGTGGGCTTCCTCATTTCAGGCCATATCTCACAAATGGCCTAGTTCAACTCCTCTAGGCTCGACTTTCCAACCCTCATTACTGCACTCTGCGTGGCTCGAGGAGTAGTTTCAGATTCTCTGACTTTTGAGTCCCTCAGCCCTGCCATTAATTTGACTTACATAAAGAAGAACTGCTGGAACCTGGACGATCCCACGATCGTATTTCCAGGGACCCGCAAGGCTAGGGCTAGGGGACCATCAGAGGCATCCACAACATCCCCCTCTTCTGCTCCTGCTTCTACATCAGCTTCCCTTACTTCTCTTCCACCATCATCAGTTCCAGCACCTGCCGACACCTCCGCTCTGAGCTTTGATGTCACAGTGCCGATGTTGCAGAGCCTCCACCATGGCTTATGCCTGGTGATGCAGAGTATTCATGACTTGACTTAGCATCGGCCCATTATTAGCATGGAGGATTCCATGGCACAGGTGGCCTGGCCAGGAGTCCAGCCTTCTCCTTTGGGGGGAGGTGAGGCTTCCGCAGCCCAGGAGCCTCAATCGGAGGTCGCACACGAGGCCACGCCAGAGACGACTCCACAGGTTTCACCTGCTATTTCACCTGTTGTGGAGGTCTTTGAGGATGAAGAAGGCGCAGAGGACACAAACTATGCAGCAGATTTACAGGCGACACAGAGTACTTGGGATCCCTGGCCTACAGCTGCACAGGAGACACCTCAGCCAGCCCAGGATACTCCTTCTTCACCTCATGGCGAGCAGACATCACCACAGGAGGAGCTTTGATAGGATCTTTATTTACTTTTCCTGTTTCTGATACATTTTCATGATTATTTGTTATGCTTTTAATTTTAGTTTATGTTTCAGTTTATTTAGTTAGAAAAATTTACAGCTTGCTGTGAACACTTTACCGTTTTGATTATGTAGTGGTTTGATTTGATCTGAAAATCTTGTGTTTGGGTATGAATTGAATTGATCAATTGCATGGATTGAGTGAATTATGATGCGTAGATCGCCTACTTTGAATAAGTATGCAGTAATTAGGAGAGAAAGAACATGAATTAGGGACATGACTAAAAATGTTAGTTGGTTTGACAGATAAATTGTGAAGGTAATCATGAGTCACAACCCAGTGAGTGTGTGATCTTTAACTGTGAGAGAACGACTAGCATTGGGTACCGATTTTTGCATGAATCTCTGATTATTGAATGAATGCATGAGTTTGAAGATGATGAAGACCATGATTGATTGAAATAGCCACTTAGCCAAAGAGCTTACCCTATTCATGAATGATTTATCCCTTGCACCTATGTTGAGCTGAAAATTGATTAATTGACTTGAACCCTGAGCTTGTAAATTGTAATCTCCATCTACCTTTTCTTAGGTTGTAGGAGAGTATTGTGGTTCAAAGCAAATTTGTCCCAAATTTAGGGGAGATTGTTGGGTGAAGATAAGAGTGGTAAGACAAATAACAGCCACACAGAAAATTGTAAAGAAGTAGCAAATAAAAGTTGCTAAAATAAAATAAAAAAGAAAAAATTCAAGAATAAAAACTGAGTGTGTGTTGTTATTGAAGCTAAGTGAAGCAAATTGTTGTAAATAGTGAAAGGCAAGTAATAGAGCTGGAATAAAAGATAAAAAGAGTTGATCTAAGGATGAATGCTCTCCTAGAACTTAAGCTTTTGCATCCTAGAAAAACCATGAATTGTTTGCAGCCCAGCCTCATTACAAGCCTAGAAAAGTCCTTCGGATTCAAATTGTGTGTTTATAATTGTAAGTCATGAGATGAAATTCAAAAGTTGGGACTTGTGATGGTTGTTGGTTGATAAATAGCCTAAACACTTGTGCTTGAGTGAAACAGTGACCGTGAGGATTTGGCTTGATGATCCTTCCTTGATATCTGTCTTGCTTGCTAGCTTATTTCGCCTGTGTTGCTTAATAACCATGTTCCTATTTTTAAAATTCTGTATATCTCTATGAGAAGCTGTTGGTTGAAAGCATTACTTGCCACTTGTGTTCATGTGATTGAATTCTTTGGAACAAACACAATTTTGAATAACCAATGTGAGCTTATCACTTGAGGACAAGTGAACTGTTCTTTCTTTGCTTGAGGACAAGCAAAACTGTAAATTTGGGGGAGTTGTTAGTCGTCATTTACGACTAACTTTTGTGTTGAAAAGCTTTATGAAAATCATGTCTTTCCTCCAATTTATGGTTCTTTTTGTAGGTTTGTACATATTTTTAGGTTTAGTTTGATTTTTATGCAGTAGATATACCCTTCAATGTGAATTAATGAGTTTTCAACTTCAGTTTCAGGTGAAAAGATGAAGAAATAGAAGGTTACTGTAGCTATTGTCTCGCTAAGCGAGACAAATGTGCTTATCGAGCAACATCCGCTAAGCGAGACATCAGCCCGCTTAGCGAGTGAGGAGAATCTGGAAGAGAATCTGCCACGCATGCACGCGCTCAGCGCGCCATCAGCTTGCCCAGCGAGTAGTTTGTCTCTTCTGGCGCTCAGCGCGCTTGAAGCGCTAAGCCAAAATTCACTAACTCGCGCTTAGCGCGAAAATGGCGCTAAGCGAGTCTTCGAGGACAGAAAGCCCTTAAAAGCTGAAGTTGGCGAAAAATAGAAAAAAGAAGAAGCTTGAGAGCCTATGCAATATAGAGACGTAACAGGGCAAGGGAGCACCAAAAACCTCAGCTTTTAAGAGGATTCTAGGTTTTAGAGTGATTTTTAGGTTCTTAGAGGTGGAGGAGACATCCATACCACTGTGTAATCTGAATTTTGCTTCAAAAACCTCCTATTGTAACTGAAAGGTGATAACTTGCCATGGAAGGCTAAATCTTTTGTTGGGAATTTCTACTGAGCCTTGATGTAAATATTCTTTACTATCTATTTAATATTGTTTTGATGTGTTCATTGCTTCTATCTGCACTTAATTCTTGCATGCTTTTGGTTTGATCATCCATTTGTGTGTAAAGTTAGGATTTTTAGCATTGGGAAATGTTTTGAATCCTTAGAACTGGATAGAGTAAGGCTAGATAACTGTATTGTCTGGACACGGAGTGCAAGGACTCTAGTTTTTAATATGCTGTGATCTTAATGCTGTTTGGTTAGGCTAAGTTCGACGAGGGATCCGAGAACGAAGTTTAATTAGAATTAGCCCATTCACGCGAGACATTAGATATTTAAGATAATTTTCTTCAACATAGAACACAAAAACAACATTAGATAGAGAAAAACCTTTAATTGCATCAAGTCACTCAGTAGAAAGGCCTAACGTTTTAATCATCTATTTATTTCTCGCATTTACTTAGTTAATTTTATAGTTATCTTTAGAATTGCAACTATATCCTGTTTTTATTTCCATTTCATGATGCTATACAAATGTCTACTGATTGAATGAACGCTTTCCCAAATGAAATAAACTCCCTGTGATTCGATACTCGATTCTTACCGTTTTATACTACTTGTATGACTCAATGCACTTGTTGATAAATTTCGCAGTTGTCCTTGAGGTGGAACAGGGAGGTAGCCTTGAAAATTGATCTTAGTAAGACATACGATAGAATTGAATGGTCCTTCTTGAGAGATATGATGTTGAAGCTTGGGTTTATCACAAAATGGGTTAATTGGATCATGATTTATGTTTGATCTATTAGTTATTTAGTGGTTATTAATGAGGGCTTAGTTGGGCCCATTATTCTTGATAGGGGCTGAGGCAGGGGGATCCCTTATCCCCCTACCTTTTTATCTTATGTGTTGAAGGCCTCACTACCTTAATTAAAAAATCTATTGCTCAAGGTGATGTTCATGGTGTTAAGGTCCATAAAGGAACCCCTATCATAACGCATTTATTTTTTGCTAATGCCTGCTACTTGTTCTTTCATGCGTCTAACCAAGAAGCAGGCCAAGTGAAAAACATTCTCACAAAGTATGAAAAAGCTTCGGGCTGACAACTGAATTATTAGAAATCAAAAGCTTTTTTTAGTAGAAATACTTCTCAGTTGGATAAAGGTCAAATTTTGAACTTGCTAGGTGTTAAGGAAGGGTTGTTGAATGGTAACAAATATTTGGGTCTTCCTTTCTGATAGGAAGAAACAAAAAGGCAGCTTTTAAATTTGTCAAAGATAGATCATGGAGCAAGCTGAATTCTTAGAGAGGCAAAGCACTTTCAAGAGCTAGTAAAGAGTGTTGGATCAAGTGGCCTCGAAATAATTAAGAAGGGGGGGTTGAATTAATTATTAATGAATCTTTACTAATTAAAAATCTATCTTTCTTAATGTTACTAGATTCAATTAGGCTTTTACTATAATGTTAAGAAAGTAAAAAACAGAAATAGAAACTTAACCAAAAGTAAAAGCGATAATTAAAGTGCATAACGGAAATTAAAGAGTGTAGGAAAGAAGAAGACAAACACAAGAGTTTTATACTGGTTTGGCAACAACCCGTGCCTACATCCAGTCCCCAAGCGACCTGCGGTCCTTGAGATTTCTTTTCAACCTTGTAAAAACCTTTACAAGCAAAGATCCACAAGGGATGTACCCTCCCTTGTTCTCTTTGAACAACCAACTAGATGTATCCTTCACTTGAACTGATCCACAAGAGATGTACCCTCTCTTGTTTTCAGTTACAACAACCCAAGTAGATGTACCCTCTACTTGTACCACAAAGGATGTACCCTCCAATGTGTTAAGACAAAGTTCTCAGGCGGTTAGTCATTTGAAACTTTGTGAAGGGGAAAAAAAAGATATCTCAGGCGGTTAGTCCTTTGAAATCTTTTGTTTAAGGGAAAGGGAAGAATCAAAAGAATTCTTAGACTGTGTCGTTTTGAATTCTTTGACAAGGGAGAAGGGAGACACAAAAGAATTCAGGCGGTTAGTCCTTCGTTCTTTTGGAAAAGGGAGAAGAGAGACACAAAAAGAATTCAGGCGGTTAGTCCTTAGCGAATTCTTTTTGGCAAAGGGAGAGGAGAATAAAAAAGATAAATAACAAACTTTTGTTTTCTGTGAAAGAACAAGGTTTGGAAACCAGAAAACCAGAAAACTTTGAAAGCTTTTGGCAAAGGAAGAAGAAGAAGAAGTTCAAAAAGATGTTCAAAGAGATTCAAAGGTTGCAAAAGAATATTTGAAAAGTTATTTTAAATGCAAGTCAAGGTTTTGCTTTTATAGATTCTTCATGTCTGGTCAAGAAAACCATTGGAAAAATTATGACCTTGAGAAAAACTGAAAACCGTTGGAAGAGTTACATCTTTTGATTTTTATTCAAAATTTGTCACTGATAATCGATTACCAAAATTATGTAATCGATTACACAAAGCTTTTTATGAAAGAATATGACTCTTCACAATTGATTTTGAATTTCAACGTTCAGATACACTAGTAATCGATTACCAATATCTTGTAATCAATTACACCATTTGAAATCAATTGGAACGTTGCAAATTCAGTTAAAAACTTTTTGAAATCAAACTTTGCCACTGGTAATTGATTACAGGAAACTGGTAATCGATTACCAGAGAGTAAAAACTCTGGTAACTTAGAAAATTTGAGAAAAACTCTTTTGAAAAAACAAAACTGTGCTATATTTGTTTTTTGAAAAATCTTTTCAATACTTGTGAAGTCTTCTTGATTTCTTCTCTTGAATCTTGAATTCATCTTTTCTTGAATCTTGAAATCAAACTTCTCTTGATTCTTGAATCTTCTTGATTTCTTCTCATGAAGCTTGAAATTAAACTTGATCTTGAACTTGTTGACTCAATCTTGAAATTTCTTTGGGCTTTTTGTCATCATCTTTTTCATCATCAAAACTACTTGAATCAACTTGATTCATCATCATGAAGCTTGCTTCTACTGAGAGATCCTTCTTAAGTTAGTAGCTTAGGCAGTGCCCAATTATTGCATGAACATCTATTTGTTTCTAGAATCTTTGCCCAATTAATGCAATGGTAAGGTTTCTCCAGCAGTGTTATATTAAAGCCATAAGCATTTTGAAACCCCATTCCTCCCACTTCCTTGGTCATATCTAACTTATCCAATGACAACCAATGAAGTTAGATATGACCAAGGAAGTGGGAGGAATGGGGTTTCAAAATGCTTATGGCTTTAATATAACACTGCTGGAGAAACAAGGCTGGAATCTGTTATCCAACCGAGATACTATGGGGGCAAAGTTATTCAGAGCTAAATTTTACCCTGGAAGGGAGTTTTTGGAGGCTAAGGTGGGTCAGAACCCATCATTCTCTTGGCGTAGTGTTTGCATTTCATGGGTTGTGTTGAGGGATGGCTATAGGTGGAAGATTGATGATGGTTAAAAATTAATCTTAGGTCAAAACCTTGGATTCAGGATAAACATGGTTTGTAATCTTCACGGGTCCTTATTCCTGATAGTGAGAGCCTTACGGTTAAGGATATTTTGCTTGAAGGGGAGAAGGAGTGGGATAAGAATGTTATCCGAGTCCTTTTTGAGGAGCAGGATGTGCCGGATATTTTAAGAAACCTTTTTTTTTTTTTTTTTTAATTCGGGAAGTAGTGATGCAAGAATTTGTGCTTTTGAGAAGGATGGCCAACACTCAGTTCGTAGTGCATACAAGATTTTCAAGGAGCACATTGTATATAATAGTGATAAGCACATTCCAGACGATTAGAAGAGAATATGGAATATAAAAGTTCCACCTCGAGTAAAGTTGTTTGTTTGGAATCTTTGTAGAGACAACCTCTCTACTTGAGTGAGATTTGGAAATAAAGGTGTGGATTGTCCTTCAACTTGAATTCATTGTGAGGCTGGTCTCGAGAATGCAACCCATCTTTTTTTTTTGTTGCGAGCCTAGTGTCCAATGTTGCAACAGGTTGGGTTATCGCAACATATCTCTGTTATTATGGATTCAACTAAATTAGTTCAAAAGGTAATCTTCTCGACCATTAATACTTTGCAGTAGTATGATCTTCCTACCTTTGCTTCATTGTGTTGGGGTATTTGGCGGAATCAAAATGAGAAGTTTTGGGAAGATAAACACAACTCGGTGGAGCATATTATTTTTAGAAGCGACTAATTTCTCTGTGATTGGGTTCAGGCTACTCGCACAATGGACAACAAGTTTGCTCCTAAAGCTTCTTTAGATACTGGTAATTGGGTTGCACCCCCTTTGGGCTTTTTAAAATACAACCTAGATGCTGGGTTTTAAGAGAATGTTAGGATTACTACATGGAGTATGTGTTGTAGAGTTGAGAATGAGGTGTTCAAAATGGCTAGGACTGAATGGAAGAAGCTATGTTTGCCAGTTGCTATGGAAAGGCTTTGGGTCTTTTAAAGGCTTTGCATTGGATGATTGATGGTGGTCACTCCAATGTTATTTTTGAACTTAACTGTAAGGTGATTGTAGATAGGATTAATGGGCTTGGTATAGATAATTATGAATTAGGTTTTATTATTCTTCAATGTTGATACTTACTCTTTCAAAATTCAAACTTCAGATTATAGTTTGCTAGGAGATATGCTAATGTTACAACTAGAGCTGGGGAAATGGGTTTGGGCTTCCAATCCACCTGTTAAACTCACAACCTATATGGTATATGAGTCTTAATATTTTAACCTCATTTAAATTGTGGGCCTTTTAACCAGATTCGCTTAATGCGTGAGTTAAATGAGTTTCATCTGCGGACTCCATGAGATCCCATGGACTTTTTACATTTTAATATAAAAATATAATAATAATAAATAAGGGGAGTAAACAAAGTAAAAAAATATAAAATCTAAGTATTTTCTATATGGTTCAATGGTTGGTGTATGATGATATAATATTCTGATTTATTATAAAATTATAGATCAAGTAAACATAATATAAAAAAAATATTTTAAGGTAGCTTAAGATAACTCCTATACTCTAATTAATAATTCATTTACTTTTCCTATACACTATTATCGCTAAATATTGATTAAGGGAAGTTTTAGAAAACTAATGCAACACTATTTTGCAAAACGACATATGTTTTGAAACAATTTTTTTCTTCTTTAAAACATCATATAATCTAAAATAAAGGGAGTATAAATAATTAATTATTTTATAATAATTAATTTAAATATTATATACCTAAAAATTTGTAATTGATTAACAAGTCACATTATAAAATAATACATAAAAATTAAATTAATAAAAAATAAAAATTAAGAAAGGTAACTAAGAGCATAAAGATACGACACCGTATTGGCTCGTTCTCACAGTTACGAACTCAATCCCGTTATTTCTTTCTCGGATCTCCAGCAAAAACACATTCTCAACGTTTTTTCTCACAAGATCTTGCACATAATCGCCAAAATCTCCGTTGAGTCCCGAAACGCGTTTTGTGAGTTATGAGTTACCGAAGGTTCGTTTTCGAAATGACACACCTTTTGTTCTTTGATCTGTTCCTTCTTTCCCTAGATTTTTGATTTGTGCTTTGTGGTGCATTCGTTGATTGCAACCTTTTTGGTTTTGGTATGCGGTGGGGTATTGCCTAGGTTTGAAGGGTGATTTGGATTTTAGGCTAATGCTTGATCTGGAATGCATGTGCATTGTTCATCAGCTATTCAGTAACAAAGTGAAGTTGAAGAGGTTCATAAAGTATTTTGAGTGTTTAGATTAGGTTATTTTATATTCAAAACAAGTTATAGTAAAGATTTCAGTGAGAGTGCATGTTTAATTTGTATTTGTTTTTAGGGAAGAATTGTTCTTTTGTTTTTTAATTTCTCAGTTAGGATTTTGATTATAGGCTCTTTTGAAGGAAAAGTGAAGTAATCCAATCCTAAACACGCGTGAAGCTTTTGAAATAAAGGTTTTTTTTTTCTTCTTCTTCTTTCAATTAATCCAAACCAAGCGAGCCATTAGAAATTTAGTAATATCCTCGAGTCCTGAAGTTTTGGGGAACAAAGAGGTAGAACTAGAAGGTATTGTGTTCACTGGGAATGATGTGAAAGACTTGCTGACTGGTTAATGCTTCTTTTACTGATACTCAAAAGGAAAAAGAAAAAGAAATTTAGAAGAGTCAAGATTTTAATAGGGTGAGACGTTTTGGAAAATTGGAGGATTTTGACTTTTGAGTTCAAACAAGAGTGAAGCCTTGCGGCAATGCAATGGTAAGGTTGCTTCTTTGTGCCCGGTAGGACATGGGTTTAAATGCTGGAAACAACCTCTTTGCATTTTGGGGTATGTGTACATGTACACTTCTGAGAACTCACTGGTTGGGAGTCTCTTGCATTGAACCCAATGTCCTTTTTTTGAGTTCAAACAAGGGAAGTAGGAATGCTCTGGAAACTGAAAACTTCCTTATTTGTTTATTGCTTGATGTTAACTTAAACTGTGTTTTGTTGTCTTGTTTATGAATGAGCTAATTAGCTATGAGCTGGAGACTATATTAAAAGGTACTCAGGAAAAAGTATGGATTTTGATTTGTTGGGAATAAGAGAGGTTGAAGCTATGACGCAAATGCTTTTTTATTTTATTTTATTTATGTCTAGATGTTGATTTCAATAGTGCCTACTGCCTTGTCATTCAGTTTATAAATTGTGCAAGATTTTTGAACTTGTTGCTCTGTTTTCGTCCCTTGTGAGTTGTGAGCTGATGCCAACTTTAGTTAAATGATATTAAAAATTTAAAATTAAATAAAAATGTTTTATATTGAAAATCAGGATAGCATTTCATGTCAAACACCTTACTAGATACTTTGCTATTCATTTTTTATGTCTTGGTTGTATTAGAATTTTATGTCTGAGCGCTTGTCCAAGAGTATGTGAGAGTGAGTTAGTGGGTTTTATCTTAAGTGGCTTGTGTGTTTGTTAAAAAAATAAGTGTACTTCGGACTCATGGCCATTTTTCTTATATATTCTTTAACTTGTTTCTAACCCACCTATGTGAACTTATTCTTCTACACTCCACCTCAAATTCAACTAGCTTGATCCAATTGTGACTTTTCTTCAATTTTTAGCTTCGATTTGTACTTTAATTGTGGGCAACAAAGGCGACTAGTTTTACTTTCAGTTATTATTGGGGCTTGTGCTACTTTTCTTGAGTTTTCAATGTCCCTGGTTTGGTTTTATTTTGACTTTTTTTTTGGCCTAGCCACACACACACACTCACACATATTTTGGGATTTTCAGTTTGCCTTTCTCTCTTTTTGGATATGGGCTCTGAAGCAAGATCTGATCCTTCTCTTTATTTTTTCAAATGATTGAGGAGTACATAAATTGACAAAAAAGAGAACCATAAAAGGAAACAAAAAATAGGCAACTCCTATAATAAACTAGGAACACCTAAAATCAGCAACAGAAATAAAAAAAAAAATATAATTCCTTAAATTATGCAATGTGGCAAGATCATATAATATTTGGGATTGCCTTCAAACAGGTTGCATACCTTTTTCTTAAAATATTTCAAGTTTCATATAGTTACCATATTGTTTTATTATCAATATATGTAAAATTTGCTTGATTTGACTTATAACGATAGATCTATTAGCAATTAAATTTGTAAAATCTATCATCTGAAGTTGAGTTAGGAGAAGAAAATTTATTGGTCTAATTCTGTCAGTAATAGGTTATAGAAAATTGTGTGTATAAACACGATGTATGCCATCATTTGCCATTTACAGAGTGTTGTTAGTAGCATAAGGCCTATCTTGAGACCAATATTGTATTTGATTATTTCACAACAGTCCCCTCCCCCTCAACCAAAAAAAAAATAAAAATAGGACCTTGTGCTTGTGTTTGCTAGCTTTTAGTACTGTAGTTTTTCTTGCTAAATTTGCTTTTGCTAATCTAGAACCATCTTGATTCACTCTACTTCTCATGTATATTTCCTATCTTTGCTGCTTTCAATTTCATTTATGTTGTCATTGTCACTAATCATTCATCGTGGTTTTCTAACTCAAGCTACCATAAGCTTGTTTCACTATTGAAGTTAGATAGTTTCATCTTTGCATTTCTAACCATTGAGGATCAAACCAACTTTTTAATCACTGCCAACCTATAAAATCTGATGTGGGGTACAGCTAATGTTTATATTCTTCAAGTTGGATTTGCTGTATTTTTGGAAAATTTCATTTCATTGTTCTCAATTTTTGTGGAATAATGGTGTTCTCTTGTGTATTAACTGTCATAATTGTTTAATTTTCAAATACAGAGATAATCGCTCCTCCAGATCATCACTTGTAGATGGTTTTGATAGTCTGGAGGAGGGTGGTCTAAGGGCTTCTTCTTCTTACTCACGTGAAATTAATGAGCATGATAATGATAAAGCCATAGAGAGTTTGGAGGACAGAGTTTCGTTTCTGAAACGAGTGAGTTTTTTCTATCAAGTACTATTTCATTTTTGAATTCTATTGAATTCTTGTCTTAACATCTGGCTATATGAATTATTAGTTCTAACTAATGCAAAGGTTCATGGAAAAGTTCTACTAGTGTAGTAGTGTTGAAAGTATTACTTGCCATGGTTCTACTGTTGTTTAAGGTCAATTATACTGTCTGCATATATGTTGTTTCTAATTTATGTGTTACCATTTTGGATCATTTGCTGAAATGTTGGGGAATTGTTTGCCCTGTTTCTAATTTGCTGCACTGTAAAAACGAACATGTTTTGTATTTTTTGTTTTTTTGAATGGGCATCAGTTGATTTGTAAGTAAACAAGGGACCATCAAATGGGATCCTCATTTTACGATTGGAAATGCCTGTGATTGTTAATCAAGATTATGTGTGTGCATGGTTGTTTATTAGCTGCCACCTCAACTCCTTTTTAAGTGTCTTTTAAAGTTGTGACATAGCAGTTAAGAAGTACAATTAAATGAATTAATGTTCTATTTTTTTATTAAAATTATTATTATTATTATCTGATTTTATAATATACTCTTTATCTATCTTACTAACTGATTTCTCTGTCACTAATTATTCTTCCTTTCTCTCATGGTAATTTCATGATAAATGTGTACAATTATTAAAAAATGGGTGAAGGTAAGGGTACGATTGCTATTTGACAAAATAGTAATTAATATTGTCTTGAACTTTTAAAATGACAAATAAAAGGGAACACTTTCTTTTTCTTCTGAAAAACTAACAGTGAGAGGGAATGAAGCTAGTAATTGCTGGTGATATCTTATCCATTGTAACAGAATTTTGCTTGGCTCTTTTGTATGGGGCTTCTTTAAATTATAGAAATACTCATTATCTCTTGTTGTAGCTGGTGTGCTATTTACAAATATACTCATGTTCATTTGCAAAGTATGAATTATTTGTCAATTGCTAATTTAATGTCTAAGAAATTATTTAGCCTGTTGGTTTCATAGCATAATATTCTAATTATTTGTTTACTAATTTGCTTGAAGGAACCATTAAAATGAAATGATCTGTTGATTTATATTTTCTTTGACTGTTATATTTTCTTGATCAACAGTTAACCGGTGATATACATGAGGAGGTTGAGAGTCATAACCAGTTGCTTGATCGGGTGGTATGTAAACAACACTTTGTGTTTCTGTGAGAAACTGTCTTCCCTTTATTCTGATTGGATTCAATTGTAAAATTAGGGAATCAAAATGGATGGATCAAGGGGTATGATGATGGGAACCATGGATCGATTCAAGAATGTAACTTTTTTTTTTTTTTTTTTCTGTATTAATGTACCTCATTATATCTTCTTTTAACTTCATATTATTGGAAAATGATTTAGTGTATAGAAACTGGATTTTGTAGGTTTTTGAGAAGAAATCAGCAAGGAAAACATGCTCACTTGTGGTGTATTTCACACTTGCCTTCATATTCATATACTATCTTATTAGGTAAAATGATTCAGTATGCCTTTCACGCTTTGCCCTGACATGACTGAAATAACTATCTATGGAGACAAAAATCTTGGCCCTTTTAGATGTTTATACTTTGGTAGATTCATAAACAAGGTAGTCTTTAAGAAAAATCAAACTATCAGGCATTTTTTCTTGTGCTTATCCTTGAGCTTGAATACTGCTTAGTTTCGTATTGCAATCATGTAAGGAGTCACTGCTACAGTTGTTGGCTCATTTCTGCAGACATTAATTAATTAGTAAGAAATGAAAGCTAAGACACTCTCCCGACTCTAGAATACTCACCCAATTAATATGTTGGTCTCATTTCCGAACTAGTAGAGCCCAGATGAATTTTAACTAATAAGTGAGTTTTAAAAAATAGTGTTAGAGTGTGTTACTCGCAATCATAGGACATCAAATGTGTTGGTTGGATCATGTTCACTGGCCCACCTGTAATGAATAATAACATGGGAAAGATGTTTACAATTCACTTATGCAAACTAGCATTTGCTTTGCAGGATGCTTGGATACTTTACACTTGGGTAAATCGCGTGTTGTTAAAAGATCTTATGTTTTGATCATGTGATGATATTTGGAAGTAAAATCATGTGGTCCTTTGCTGTGAAATGTTCGAACCATTCCATTCCATTTTGGCTCTGCTGAGATGGTTTGAGACCCACCTGTGATCCCCAAACTTATTGCATACATGAAGCTTAGAAAGTCTATTGTATACTTCCTCTCTTGACCTGGTCCTAAATCCATTTTTTCATAGTTGACATTAGTCCTGAGTTCATTTATTATGTAAAATCCTGTAATATGAAATGAAATGATTATATTCAATTGTAAGTAGGGGAGTTCAGAATTGGGTTAGATCGGTTTTGAGGGGGAAGAAGTCATTTAATCCAGCCACTTTGACTTATTTCAGTCTGGATTAGATTAGGGTTTGGTTTTTGAAAAAAGAGTCTACAATATAAACAATCGATTAAGGTTTTAGGTTTTGGTTTATAATTTCTGAAAGAACAAATAAACAATAGATGATAAATTCTAGTTCATATAAATTTTTAGTACATGAACATTTAATAATCTTGAAAATACATAATAAAGTTCAGTTTGTGAATTGGAATCAACATTTAACATACGATTTGGAATTAGTTTCAATTTAATGAAAATATAGTTTTTTCCCCTATTAGTTTGTTTACCTGTCTTGTTTTAATTACCATGATTTGTATTAGATCGGATCAGTTGGCGAACACTCTTAATTTCAAGTGCTATTAGGCTTTTACCTTATGCCATTTGGTCGGGGATCAAATGTACACCCAATTCATGTTTTCTGTATAAAATTATATAAATCTATACTTCAGGTGGGTGGAATGAAATTAATTACCATGAACTTCTAAATTTATCTATTCGACTTTTGAACTTTTTTTAATACTAAAAGGATAGTCTTTCCATTCATCTTTGGTGAAATTATTAGTTGTGTTGATTTTATTTATGTCCGCGTGCCGGGAAAATCACATCAAATTCACGTCCAATGTACAAGTTAGTATTTACAGTTTTTTATTTCAATTTTAAGAGGAAAAGTTTAATTTCTTTATTTCTTTTTTTTTTCCTTATAAATGCTTATGAAAAAAAATGATTCAAATTTGACATTTCGCTCCTTTTCTCGGTAGTTATATGTAACGCGTTTTGCTAAATTTGTAGGTATAGTTGTGTTTTTGCTTGTATGAACTTTCATTCTTATTAATATAAAGTTTAATTAATTTAATTTAGGATATGGATATAAAGTTTAATTAATTAATTTAATGTCAAACTTTATTTTAACATTTAATTTAAGAGTTTAATATTTATATACAGATAATGTAACATAATTTAAATTAATTTAAGATAATTATTTTAAAAGTCAATAAAATTTATCATATATATTAAGTTATAATTGAATCGCTTACACTTTTTAGTAATCTTTTTTCTCTTAATGTAATCAATTTAATTGTGAGTATAGTTGTGTATTGTTATATTTATCACGTCATTCATCAAGAACCGTTTACATATAGCATTCTCTTTGTATAAACCTTCTATACTAACATCATATGATTAGTGACTATACATCAGTCAACGATTTTATCATTTCGTATATTATTAATTAATAGTATTAGTCAAAATTAAATTTTGAATGTTTGGACCTGATGCATGTTCACATCAAACATGACACGGATATTGGTACTCTTCCGGGCCGTCTCAAAAGAATATGAGGTCCAAGAAAAAGAAAATTGAGGTACAAAATAATTCATCAATTAATTTTAGTATTTCACTCTTAATACATAAGTTGTTAATTTATTTAATCTATTTTGTAATATTATTGACTTTAGATAGATTTTTAGTAATTCTAATTTTGAAGATTTTTTTTAACAATTGCAAGTGTTACATATAGTATTCAATAAGCTCAGTATATCTTAAAAAAAATTAAGATTAATACAATATTTTTAATTTATCTTCACCTAAAATTTTAGATTTTTTGGACGCATAATAATAATAAAAATTTCATATTGTAAAAAGGTCTAAGACACTTGTCTTAACTACCTTCTGGGTTACACGATCCTGTACTCCTATGCCTACACACTACACAGCTAATGTCCAAACTCTGCTATATGTTTATATATTTATATGAGAGTGTCAAATTGTCAAAAGTCAAATAAAATTAAATGAATTTTTTTTAAAGACAAACTTAAATGAGTGACATGATAAAAAATCTAAACTATTAATATGTTAATTTTTTTCTTAATGATAATAAATCATTTTACTATGTAAGTACTTTACACTTTATCTCTTTAGACGATAAATTATAGTATTTTTTTAAGGTATAGACACCTTAAAACAATTTGCTAAGCTTTATTTTTTTCCCACAATAATGAATCTCACAACATACTAGGAGATAATATTGTCTAATATTTTACATTATATTTTAAGTCAATTTTTTTAAATGTTAATAAAAAGTCCATCTTTTTATAATGTGAGTGATGTTAAATGTCCTCCCCATTTTGAGGTAAATTAAAGAAGAAATAGGAGAGAGAAACAAACAAAAGAGAAAAGGTAAAGAAAAAAGTGATAGATATAATAAGTGCCGAAAAAAGGATATAGATAGGAAAAAATGAGGTAAAATGATAGATGCAGAGTGCCAAGATAATCTGGTTTTCGAGGAACCAATGCCTTCAGAGAAAAGAAAAGAGAAGAGAAGGAAAGGTAATTGCTATTTCATTCCTATTGATGCTGTTATTACATAGTAGTGTTTATATATTGAAATTCTACATAACAGAATTTGTCCTTTTGTGCTATAGAATATTAGAATTAGTTATTCTTGTCTCCTCATTCCTCAACATCAAATCCCACAACATCATTCCTTCAAGATCAGGATTCCTCAAACGTAATCTAGCAGGCCTTGCAATCTTCCTCTTAATTATGCTTGCTATATGCACCTCTGTTTCTGCTTATTTTGCATCTGCTAGTTGCACCCCTGTGTCTGTTGTGCTATCATCAGTATCAACTGTATCATTCTCTGGCCCATCAAAAACACCTTATCCTCAAGGTGTTGGGCTTTAAACTATGGCTTCAAATTCGAATCGGGATCCCAAATTAAAATGGATGAAGGAATGAGCGAATGAAGATTAGTGTTGTGGAAGTCGAGCCATTTTGCGGTGTCGATAATGGCATAAAAGAGGAAGGAGTGGTCGAGCTCCTTGCAACGGCTGGGGTACTCCTTGCGGACTTGGGGAATGGTGATCCAGTGGCGGTCGGAGGACGCGTGGGGGTTGCTGTTAGCAAGGAGGGGAACGAACGCAATGGGAAGCGGAGCCGACAAGGGTGTGAGATACGGCTGTATGAATGCAGGGGGTGGAGGTGGAGTCGGCATGGATGATGGAGGTGGCATGGTTAGAGGAGTCAGGGTGGGCAGCGGAGTCGGCAAGGGTGATTGGTTGTGTTGCATCGGTACGGGATATGAAGGCGCAGTCAGCCTGGAAGGCGGAGGCGGCAGTGGTGACTGCACAGAGGAAGAAGATAGGTGGTGGTGGTTGGTTCTCGAAGGCAATTTTAGAAGAAGGGCATCCAGTATGGATTCGAGGCGGAGTTGAGTTGTAGCAAGTTTGGCCATGGCGGCCTCAAGGTGGTCCTCGCGAGCGGCAAAATGTTTGGCGTCCGCCATTCGAAGTGTGTGCTAAAATGGAAAGGAAGGTGGTTTCTGATGGAGGGTTGTGTGGAGAGGAAGCAATGAGGAGAGGTGGTTTGGCGGGTGGTGTGGGTTGTGATAGTTGAAGGTGGTATGACAGCCATGGAAGATAGCCATGGGAGCTCTGTTTAGCGGGTGGTGTGGGTTATGGTAGTTGAAGCTGGTATGGCAGCCATGGAAGGCATCCATGGACTCTCAACGAAAGCACCAAATTGTTAGATGTAGAGTGCCAAGATAATCTGGTTTTCGAGGAACTAGTGCCTCCAGAGGGAAGAAAAGAGAAGAGAAGGAGAGGTAATTGCGAATTTCATTCTTATTGATGCTGTTATTACATAGTAGTGTTTATATATTGAAATTCTACATAACAGAATTTTTCCTTTTGTGCTATAGAATATCATAATTAGTTATTCTTGTCTCCTCATTCCTTAGCATCAAATCCCGCATCATCATGTTGGATCGAGTGACCTCAGAATAATTAAGAAGGGGAGGTTGAATTAATTATTTCTAAACCTTTACTAATTAAAAAATTTACTCTTCTAAGGATTTTACTTATGTTGTTAAGAGAATAAGGAGTAGAAGAGAAACTTAACAAAAAGTAAAAGCGGAAATTAAATGCACAACGGAAAGTAAAAGAGTAGGGAAGAAGGTGTAAATCATGAAGATTTTGATGATATCAAGAAGAATTTGCTTGAGAAAGAGGGAGATGTAAATCATGCAAGCTTTGATGGTGTCGAGAAGAAATCACATGTTTGTCATCATCAAAAAGGGGGAGAATGTGAATGTATGTATACATGATTTTGATGATGTCAAAGAAGAATCTAACAAGGCTGCTTCAAATGATAAGCATTTGCTTCAAGAATAATTCAAGATTGCTTCAACAAACAAAGCCTTGTTTCAAGATTCACTAAAGACCAAGCCTTGCCTTAAAACAAAGTGCTTTCAAGACATGCAAGGCTCTGGTAATCGATTACCAGGAAGTGTAATCGATTACCAGAAGACAGGGTTGAGAAATAACAGTTGAAAAAGGTTTTGAATTTGAATTTTCAACATGTAATCGATTACTATATGTTTGTAATCGATTACCAGCAACGGAACTTTGGAAATTCAAATTCAAAAGTCATAACCCTTCAAATTATAATTGTGTAATCGATTACACAAACATTGTAATCGATTACCAGTGGAAAGTTTTTAGAAAATCTGCCAATAGTCACATCTTTTCATTAGATTTGTGAATGGCCATCAAAGGCCTATAAATAGGTGACTTGGGCATGAATTTTTGAGAGAGTTTTGATTGATCAAAATGTTTTATCCTCTCAAAAGATTAAGAGAGTATTTTTGGTCCAAAATGTCTTATCCTCTCAAAAGACAATGAGAGAGATTCCAAAAGAACTTCATTGTCAAATGCTCTCTCAAAAGAAATCCTTGACCAAACACTTGCAAAATCTATAAGGATTCTTACATGATCTTCATTGTAATATTCTTCTCTTGAAGAGAGAATTCTTCTTCCATTCTTCTTATTCAATGAGATTGGTTAAGAGACTGTGAGTCTCTTGTTGTAAAGCATCTGAACACAAGGGATGGGTTGTCCCTGTGTGGTTCAGACTTTGTAAAGGATTTTACAAAGATAGTGGAAATCTCAAGTGGGTTGCTTGAGTACTGGATGTAGGCACGGGAAGTGGCCGAACCAGTATAAAATTGTGTTTGCATTTTCTCTTCCCTTATCTTATTTATTTTGTTGCAATCAATTGTGTCTTGCATGTTTAAAGAACATTGTTAAATTGATTGTTGTTGCTTCTTCTGTATTCTAAGCCTATCCCTCGTAAGATTATTGAGGCCACAAGGTCCAACAGAAGGAAACAAACACACAAGAGTTTTTATACTGGTTCAACAACAACCTGTGCCTACATCTAGTCCCCAAGCGACCTGTGGTCCTTGAGATTTCTTTCAACCTTGTAAAAATCCTTTTACAAGTAAAGATCCACAAGGGATGTACCCTCCCTTGTTCTCTTTGAAACCCTAGTGGATGTACCCTCCACTAGAACTGATCCACAAGAGATGTACCCTCTCTTGTTCTCAGTCAAACCCAAGTAGATGTACCCTCTACTTGTACCACAAAGGATGTACCCTCCAATGTGTTAAGACAAAGATCTCAGGCTGTTAAACCTTTGATACTTTGTGAATGGGGATACTGTAGATGCAATTGCCTTTGATGTTTTGATGATGATCATGATGATATGATGCAATTTATGCAAATGGGCTTTTCAAGATTAAATTCAAGACAATACTTCAAGATTAACAAGCCACAACATCAAGATGATCACTAGAATATTAGGAAGGGAATTCCTGATTGAATTAACAAAAGGTTTGGCCAAGTAATTTAAGTTAAAAAGAGTTTCTCAAAGGTTTTACTCTCTGGTAATCGATTACCAGAGGATGTAATCGATTACCAGTGGCCAAATACGCTTTATAACAGCTACAAAAATTTGAATTTGAAATTTTAGACTGTGTAATCGATTACACAATATTGGTAATCGATTACCAGCAGTTAGTAAACGTTTTAATTCAAATTTTAAAAGCTGTAATCGATTACACAATTACTGTAATCGATTACCAGACAGGATTTTCAGAAAAATAATTTTAAGAGTCACAACTTTTCAAAGGCTTTATTCATGACCACCAATGGTCTATATATATGTGACTTAAACACAAAATTGCTCAGAGATTTTCAGAACAACAAGTGTTTATCCTCTCAAAGAGCAAATTCATTTTATCCTCTTAAGAATTCCTTGGCCAATTCAATTGCAATTCATTAAGGAATTATTTGAGTGCTCAATCTGTAAAATCCATCTCTTTCTAGAGAGATTTATTCTTCTTCTTCTTCTCATTCTCTAAGGGATTAAGAGACCGTGAGTCTCTTGTTGTAAAGGAATTCTAAACACAAAGGAAGGATTGTCCTTGTGTGTTTAGAACTTGTAAAAGGAATTTACAAGATAGTGGAACTCTCAAGCGGGTTGCTTGGGGACTGGACGTAGGCACAAGGGTGTGGCCGAACCAGTATAAAACTGAGTTTGCATTCTCTCTTCCCTTAATCTTCTTTATTTATTATTGCTTTATATTCATATTCAAATTGTTTTATTTGAATTAATATTTAAGAAGATTGTCATTAAGGGAATTCATAACTTCAATAAAAAGTGAAATAGATTTTTAATTAGGGGAAGTAGTTTGGGATATCTTAATTCAACCCCCCCTTCTTAAGATATCTGAGGCCACTTGTCTAACAAGTGGTATCAGAGCTTCATTCTTGTATAAAGTTTAGAAGCTTCAAGAAAAAGATGGCCTCAGCAAATTCCTTATTTCCAGAAGGGAATTCTATCAATAGACCTCCAATCTTTAATGGAGAGGGTTACCACTACTGGAAAACCCGAATGCAAATTTTTATTGAGGCAATAGATCTAAATATCTGGGAAGCCATAGAAATAGGGCCTTATATACCCACCACAGTAGAAAGAGTTTCAATAGATGGTAGTTCATCAAGTGAAAGCATAACCATAGAAAAACCTAGAGATAGATGGTCTGAAGAGGATAGAAAACGAGTACAATACAACTTAAAAGCCAAAAACATAATAACATCTGCCCTGGGAATGGATGAATATTTCAGGGTTTCTAATTGTAAGAGTGCTAAGGAAATGTGGGACACTCTTCGATTAACACATGAAGGAACTACAGATGTTAAAAGATCTAGGATAAATTCACTAACTCATGAGTATGAATTATTTAGAATGAATGCAAATGAAAATATTCAAAGCATGCAAAAGAGATTTACACATATAGTAAATCATCTAGCAGCCTTAGGCAAAGAATTTCAAAATGAGGATCTTATAAACAAGGTGTTAAGATGTTTAAGTAGAGAATGGCAACCCAAAGTAACGGCCATTTCTGAATCAAGAGATTTGTCTAACATGTCTCTTGCCACTTTATTTGGAAAGTTGCAGGAACACGAGATGGAACTATTGAGATTGCACCAAAATGAAGAAAATGACAAGAAAAAGAAAGGAATTGCTCTTAAAGCATCATCCTCAATTCAAGGAGAAAGTGATCAGGATAATGATCCAGATGATGATGATGATCTAAGTCTTTTTGTGAAAAGGTTTAACAAATTTCTTAAAGTAAGAGGAAATCAGAGGCGACCTAATTTTAAATCAAAGAAAAGGACAGAAACTTCATCCTCTACTCTAAAATGCTTTGAATGCAATCAACCTGGATATCTGAGGGTTGATTGTCCCATCTTCAAGAAAAAGATGGAAAAATCTGAAAAGAAAAACCATAGTGAAAAGAAACTGAAGAAAGCATACATCACATGGGATGAAAATGATATGGAATCTTCTGAAGATTCTGAAAATGAAGAGATAAATCTCTGCCTTATGGCCAAAAGTTACGAAAGTGATGAAGAGGTAACATCTTCAAACAACTTATCTATTTCTTTTGATGAATTGCAAGATGCATTTGCTGATCTGCATAAAGAGTCAATTAAACTTGCAAAATTAGTTTCATCATCAAAGAAAACAATTTCAAATTTAGAAAATGAAATTTCGAAATTAAACAAAGAATTAGATATTCTTAGAAATGAAGTCTCAATTTCTAAAACAAATGAAAAAGTTAATATCTCCACTATTAATGACAAGAAAATAACAGATTCTTGTAGTTGTTGTGATAAATATGTAAAAGAAATTAAAGAGTTGAAAAATTCACTTGCGAAATTTTCATATAGTAGAAATAATTTAGATGTTATATTAAGTAAACAAAGATATGTGTCTAATAAAAATGGACTAGGGTATAAATCTGAAAAACAACAAAAGTTTCATAAAAACTTTTCCACTTCCACACAAAAATGTAATTCTAATTCTATCACTTGTTTTTACTGTGGAAGAAGAGGACATGGCATATCAACTTGCTACTTCAAGAAAAATTACAGTAACATTAAAATGATATGGGTCCCAAAAGGATCCTCAGTTTATACTAACATGCAAGGACCCAATAAAATTTGGGTACCTAAGTCAAAAACTTGATTATGCAGGTATCTTTGAGAAAGAAGTGGTACATAGATAGCGGATGCTCAAAACATATGACTGAAGATGCATCAAATTTTACACATATATCTCCAAAGAAAAGCGGGCATGTAACATATGGTGACAACAACAAAGGTAGAATTCTTGGAGTGCGTAAAATAGGTACAAATTCTTCAAACTCCATTGAAAATGTTCTACTTGTTGAAGGCCTTAAGCACAGCCTGCTTAGCGTTAGTCAACTATGTGACAAAGGCTATCTAGTATCATTTGATTCTCAGAAATGTCTTATAGAACATAAGCATGACATTAATATAAAGCATGTAGGACATAGAGTCAACAATGTTTACATGATAGACTTAAGCATAAAACAAGAAAACAATCATTGCTTTCTTAGTAAAGATGATGATCCATGGTTATGGCATAAAAGAATTGCTCACATAAACATGGATCACTTAAATAAATTAATTTCAAAAGATTTAGTATTTGGTTTGCCTAAATTGAAATTTGAAAAAGATAAACTATGCGATGCATGTCAAAAGGGAAAACAAACAAGAGTCTCATTCAAACCTAAAAATGTTGTTTCAACCACTCAACCCTTACAGTTATTGCATATGGATTTATTTGGTCCATCTAGAACCATGAGTTTTGGAGGAAATTACTATGCTCTAGTTATAGTTGATGATTTCTCTAGATATACTTGGACATTATTTATTACACATAAAAGTGATTCATTCCAAGCATTTAGAAAACTTGCTAAAGTCATACAAAACAAGAAAAATCTCAAGATTGCATCCATTAGAAGTGATCATGGGGGTGAATTTGAAAATAAAGATTTTGAATTATTCTGTGATGAACATGGTATTGAACACAATTTTTCTGCACCTAGAACCCCTCAACAAAATGGAGTTGTTGAGAGGAAAAATAAATCATTGGAAGAAATTGCAAGAACTTTATTAAATGAAACTTCTCTTCCAAAGTATTTTTGGGCTGAAGCTGTCAATACTGCATGTTACATCATGAATAGGGCCTTGATAAGACCCATTTTAAAGAAAACCCCATATGAGTTGTATAATGGTAGAAAACCTAATATTTCTCATCTACATGTTTTTGGTTGCAAGTGCTTTGTACTTAATAATGGTAAAGATAATCTAGGAAAATTCGATGCAAAATCTGATGAAGGCATTTTTCTTGGATATTCATTACAAAGCAAAGCATATAGGATATATAATAAGAGAACTATGAATATCGAGGAATCCATTCATGTTACCTTTGATGAATCTAATGCTATATTGTCAAGAAAGAATATGCTAGATGACATTGCAGATTCTTTAGAACATATGAACATTCATGAACAAAATTCCAAAGGAAATGATAAAGGAAACAATGAAGATCCTCCAGAAGAAGTCAAATCCAATGATGAACTTCCAAGAGAATGGAAAGCTTCAAGAGATCATCCCCTCGACAACATTATTGGTGATATCTCAAAAGGGGTAACAACTAGACACTCTCTTAAAGATTTATGCAATAATATGGCTTTTGTATCTATGATTGAACCTAAAAATATAAAAGAAGCCATAGTAGATGATAATTGGATCATTGCCATGCAAGAAGAATTAAACCAATTTGAAAGAAATAATGTGTGGAAATTAGTAGAAAAACCTGAAAATTATCCTATCATAGGAACAAAATGGGTTTTTAGAAATAAATTAGATGAACATGGTATAATTATTAGAAATAAAGCCAGGTTAGTAGCAAAAGGGTATAATCAAGAAGAAGGAATAGACTATGAAGAAACATATGCTCTTGTTGCAAGATTAGAAGCCATTAGAATGCTATTGGCATATGCATCCATAATGGATTTTAAACTTTATCAAATGGATGTTAAGAGTGCCTTTCTAAATGGCTTAATTCAAGAAGAGGTATATGTTGAACAACCCCCTGGTTTTGAAATTCCTGATAAACCAAACCATGTTTATAAATTACAAAAAGCTCTTTATGGTTTGAAACAAGCCCCTAGGGCATGGTATGAACGCTTAAGCAATTTTCTTATAGAAAAAGATTTCTCCAGAGGTAAAGTGGATACCACATTGTTCATAAAGAGAAAGCATAATGATATTTTGTTGGTTCAAATATATGTTGATGATATAATTTTTGGATCCACTAATGATTCATTGTGCAAGGAGTTTTCCCTTGATATGCAAAGTGAATTTGAAATGTCAATGATGGGAGAACTAAAGTACTTTCTGGGATTACAAATCAAGCAAACTCAAGAAGGTATATTCATCAATCAATCCAAGTACTGCAAGGAATTGATCAAAAGATTTGGGATGGATAGTGCAAAACACATGTCTACACCGATGAGCACTAATTGTTACTTAGATAAAGATGAATCTGGTCAGTCTATAGACATAAAACAATATCGAGGTATGATCGGATCTCTTCTTTATTTATCTGCTAGTAGACCTGATATTATGTTTATTGTATGCATGTGTGCTAGGTTTCAATCCAACCCCAAACAATCACATTTAAGTGCAGTAAAGAGAATCATGAGATATCTATTAGGAACAATCAATTTAGGATTATGGTATCCTAAGAATTCAACATGTAACTTAATAGGATATTCTGATTCTGATTTTGCCGGATCTAAAACTGATAGAAAAAGTACAAGTGGAACTTGTCAATTCATTGGATCGGCTCTTGTTTCATGGCATAGTAAGAAACAAAATAGTGTTGCTTTATCTACCGCTGAAGCGGAGTATATCTCTGCCGGTAGTTGTTGTGCACAGATTTTGTGGATGAAGCAACAATTATCTGACTATGGCATCATTCTTGATCGCATACCTATTAAGTGTGATAATACTAGTGCCATAAATCTATCCAAAAACCCAGTTCAACACTCTAGAACTAAACATATAGAGATTAGACACCACTTTCTTAGAGATCATGTCCTAAAGGGAGATTGTGTATTAGAATTTGTTGATACTAAGAATCAACTTGCTGATATTTTCACTAAACCTCTCCCCAAGGAAGTGTTCTTCTCTATTAGAAGAGAACTAGGTCTCTTAGATGTAAGAGATTTAGAAAAATAGGGATTGATTGGTTGATTGATTGGTTGATTTACTCTTACTTATTGATTGTAGATTATTTTGTTTGTTTGATCATGTTTGAATTCTTGTTTTTATGATAGAATTTATGATTTCCTGTGTATATAATAATTGAATGATTGAATTTAGTGTATTAGTAGTGAAAATTAGTCATATAGGATGTATTTGAGCATAAACATAGATATTCTCTTAAGAAACTAGCCTAGGATAGGCTCTGGTAATCGATTACCATCCTATGTAATCGATTACACATAAACAGGCAGCCTGTAATCGATTACAACATCCTATAATCGATTACCAGAAGGCTTATTGGGCCTGTAATCGATTACCAATGCCTGTAAATGATTACAATGCGTCATCTTCTATAAATACTCACGAAATCAGAGCTGCTGCGCTGCCAAAGCCTCCTCCACGTTTTCCTCCATACCTAGAACTTCAAACCTTCGATTCTCACTCAATTCTTCACCAAATCACGTCCCGTAAAGCCCAATCTTCCTCTTTTTCACTCCTCTTTCACTTCCACCGATCAAAATCTATAAAAACTTCATCAAATGGCAGAGCCATCAAAGAAGAGAAAGGGATCATCCTCCACCGCTACCGCCGCTGCCCATCGCCGCCACGGCCCATCCGGAGCAGCCACAACACCTATTCCTCCTTCTTTGTCATCTCCAAGATCATCAACATTGTTTTCATCCGATGATCAACGTCTATGGTACCTTTCTCAGTTTTCTTCAAGAATAATCTTAGACCCTAAGTACCTAGACGTAGAGTTCTTTAATGATGAAACGTTTGATTGCTATCAAGTGTTTCAAAATTCTGGTCTTGTTGATTTCATGTCATTAAAATTGCCATATTATCCTGAACTTGTAAAAGTCTTCTACTGCAATTTAAAAATTCAGGATGGTATCATTATGTCTGAGGTGCATGGTATTTCTATGGTCATTGATCAATCACTATTCTTTTCTTTGACTCATTTACCCAGTCAAGGTGCACCTTTTGAGGGCACCATTGTTGATGACTGGAAATTTGCTTATTCGAGTCATGATACTCGCCGTATGGTCTGCAATGATCAGGCTGAAATGACCGGTAGATTGCTGGTCGGGTCATTAACATTTGATAATCGCATCATGCATTATATCATTGTTAGAATTTTGCTTCCTCAGTCTTCAAATTTAGCACAAGCCTCTGAGGAGGATTTGATTCTTATGTGGGCTTTTCTTACCGGTCGTCAGATCGACTGGGCCCATTTGGTTCGGTACCGAATGCATAAGGCATTACGGGCCAATGCACCTCTTCCTTATCCACATTTGATTACTCTGTTTTTGCGTCATTTTCAAATTCCGCTTGATGATGAACCCTTTGTTCAAGTCAAGCGTTCTTTTGCAATTGGTGCTGGTGCAGTGACCTCCTTTGGGTATCGTAAAGATCGGAATGGACGATGGCTGAAGAAGGATGCACTCCCTCCTCAAGATGAACGTACTCCTTCACCTCCCCCTCAACGTGAAGATTCCGCACTCATGAATGAAATCCTCTCCGAATTACGGGGTCTTCGTTCTTATGTTGGTGACCGCTTCGACTCATTAGATTCACGCTTTGCCGGTATGGACATTCGCCTTACACAGCTTGAAGAGGATGTCGGATACATTCGTCAGAGTTTCGATCTTCCACCACCACCTCCGTCTTCTTAGATTTTAGTTTCTGATTATATGTTTTTTTTAAGCCGTGTATTTTGGCTATTTAGTCTCTTAGAGTTTAATTTAATTATGTTAAGTACTTTGCTTATTTATCTTGTGGTTTTTAAAATTTTAGTCTTGGATATTTTGTGGTTTTTGACATTTTAAGTTATTTGTATTCTGGTTTGATTATTTCTTCTTTGTGAGTTTGGCTTATTGTGTTTTATACTCTGATATTTATATCTTTCTACTCCATTGTTATATCTGTGTTGATTTCCGAGTTCTTTGGCTTTTTGAAAAGGTTGTAGAAAAAGCTTAACAAACTTAGAAATCAAGTGATCATGAATTCCGAAATATAGGGGGAGTAAACACATGCACATTTGATCTATATACAATTGTTTGTTGCTTGCTTGAATCTTGATTTTAGGTATTGTATTGTCATCATCAAAAAGGGGGAGATTGTAGATGCAATTGCCTTTGATGTTTTGATGATGATCATGATGATATGATGCAATTTATGCAAATGGGCTTTTCAAGATTAAATTCAAGACAATACTTCAAGATTAACAAGCCACAACATCAAGATGATCACTAGAATATTAGGAAGGGAATTCCTGATTGAATTAACAAAAGGTTTGGCCAAGTAATTTAAGTTAAAAAGAGTTTCTCAAAGGTTTTACTCTCTGGTAATCGATTACCAGAGGATGTAATCGATTACCAGTGGCCAAATACGCTTTATAACAGCTACAAAAATTTGAATTTGAAATTTTAGACTGTGTAATCGATTACACAATATTGGTAATCGATTACCAGCAGTTAGTAAACGTTTTAATTCAAATTTTAAAAGCTGTAATCGATTACACAATTACTGTAATCGATTACCAGACAGGATTTTCAGAAAAATAATTTTAAGAGTCACAACTTTTCAAAGGCTTTATTCATGACCACCAATGGTCTATATATATGTGACTTAAACACAAAATTGCTCAGAGATTTTCAGAACAACAAGTGTTTATCCTCTCAAAGAGCAAATTCATTTTATCCTCTTAAGAATTCCTTGGCCAATTCAATTGCAATTCATTAAGGAATTATTTGAGTGCTCAATCTGTAAAATCCATCTCTTTCTAGAGAGATTTATTCTTCTTCTTCTTCTCATTCTCTAAGGGATTAAGAGACCGTGAGTCTCTTGTTGTAAAGGAATTCTAAACACAAAGGAAGGATTGTCCTTGTGTGTTTAGAACTTGTAAAAGGAATTTACAAGATAGTGGAACTCTCAAGCGGGTTGCTTGGGGACTGGACGTAGGCACAAGGGTGTGGCCGAACCAGTATAAAACTGAGTTTGCATTCTCTCTTCCCTTAATCTTCTTTATTTATTATTGCTTTATATTCATATTCAAATTGTTTTATTTGAATTAATATTTAAGAAGATTGTCATTAAGGGAATTCATAACTTAAATAAAAAGTGAAATAGATTTTTAATTAGGGGAAGTAGTTTGGGATATCTTAATTCAACCCCCCTTCTTAAGATATCTGAGGCCACTTGTCTAACAGATACAAAATAATTCTCAGGCGGTTAGTCCTTTGAACACTTTTGTATTAGGGAAAGGGAAGAATCAAAAGAATTCTCAGACTGTGTCGTTTTGAATTCTTTGACAAGGGAGAAGGGAGACACAAAAGAATTCAGGCAATTAGTCCTTTGTTCTTTTGGAAAAGGGAGAAGAGAGACACAAAAAGAATTCAGGCGGTTAGTCCTTGGCGAATTCTTTTTAGCAAAGGGAAAAGAGAATGAAAAGATGAATAGCACAAGTTTTCAAGGTTTAGAAAACCAGAAAACTTCATAAAGCTTTTGGTACAAAGAAGAAGAAGAAGTTCAAAGAGATTCAAGGCTTGTAAAGGATTGTATGAATAAGTGTTAGAAAGATTGATTATAAATGCAAAACAAAGCCTTGCTTTTATAGACTCTTCATGTCTGGTCAAGAGGACCATTTAGAAGAGTTATAACTTTTAGAAAAACTTAAAACCAATTTGAAAAAGTCAAAAACCTTTTGAAGAGTTACATCTTTTGATTTATTCAGAAACAATCGCTGGTAATCGATTACCAAATCAGTGTAATCGATTACATAAAGCTTTTATGTGAAAGGATGTGACTCTTCACATTTGAATTTGAATTTCAATGTTCAAAGGCACTGGTAATCGATTACCAAAACATTGTAATCGATTACAGCTTTTTGAAATTAATTGGAACGTTGTAAATTCAATTTGAAAACTTTTTCAAAACAATTTTGCTACTGGTAATCGATTACCAGAGAGTAAAAACTCTTTGGTAAACATGTTTTGAGAAAAATCATGTGCTACTCAGTTTTTGAGAGTAACTTTTTATACTTATCTTGATTAGGCCTTCTCTTGATTCTTGAATCTTGAGTCTTGAATCTTAATCTTGATTCTTGAGATCTTGAACCTTGAATCTTGATTCTTGACTCTAAACTTTCTTCTTGAGTCTTGAATTCTTCTTGATTCTTATCTTGAACTCTTGAATTGTTCTTGATTCACTTGAGTTGTTCTTTGATTGATGTTTGATTCACTTGAGTTGTTCTTTGATTGATCTTTGAGCTTTTTGTCATCTCCTTTGTCATCATCTTTTGTTATCATCATTGTTATCATCAAAACACCTTTGAATCACCTTTGATTCACCATGAAGCTTTGCTTCTACACATCATTCCTTCAAGATCAGGATTCTTCGAATGTTATCCAGCAGGCCTTGCAATCTTCCTCTTAATTCTGCTTGCTATCTGCACCTCTGTTTCTGCTTGTTTTGCATCTGCTAGTTACACCACTGTGTCTGCTGTGCTATCATCAGTATCAACTGTATCATAAAATGACATAAAAGAGAAAATGAATAAATATTAATTATTTTTCTTATGATATCTTTGAAATTTTCAATGGTGCTAAGTGTTGGAGTTGATAAAAGTATTTGGAGTGCTGGGGAGCTGATACCAAAGTGGGAAAATGTTTTGGCACTTTGATACCTTCGCTAATGCAAAAAATGGAATTTAAATCAGTCTTTTTGATTGGTTGTAAAGGAATCATTTTAATAAAGACGTGGTAGTATTTTTGCAAACAAAATGAATTTTTTTGGATTGGTTGGAAAGGAACAGATCTAGAAAATTGTTTTAAAATCAATTATAAAAATAATCGATCTTAAAGACTATCTTTTAAATCAGTTGAAAATTGAACTGATCTAAAAGACTTTTTTTAACAAAACCCCAGAAAGAAACCCTCTTAGTGTCGTTACTGCTACTGCTCTTTCTTCATTTACGCTACTGCCTCTCTCTCTCTCACTCTCACTCTCACGCGCGCGCTGCTGCTCTCACTGTCGTGTTACTCTCAATAGCCACAACACCAGCTCGTGGCCCTCAAACTTGACACCGTAAAGCAGCACCAAACAACATTAGTGTCTCTCTCACTCCATTAAGTTTCTACGTTGCATGCACCAATTTGGTTTTGCCCTCATATGTTGTTGTGGTTTTATGATTCTAAGTTTGGGGTTTTTATACCCTCTGGTGCGCACCACTGCCACCATTATCTATGTGATTGTTGGTCCCTTGTTTGTTTGTTCTGTCATTATCTATGTGAAAGTGATGCTTACCCTGTGTGCATTGGGAGCATAACAAGGTCCTAGTGCAATTTGTTTCTTTGTTGTTATTGTATTGGGACCACTTCGGAAAGCTATCAGGATTGTAGATATTATTGTATTGAATTTTGAAGGTTTTGTTGATATTTAAATTTATTGGTCATAAGAGCATTATTTTGTTCATAAAAGAGAAAGGCAAAAATATCTAGAAAATATTTTTATGTCAAATTAGTTTATACTTTATAGAAGATAAGTTTTATCTAGAACCCAATGGTAATATGCCCAATGGGATATCTTGAGATTAGCTTTGTTACTCTGTTTTGTGCTCTGGCTCGTGCTTAAGAAATAGTACACAACTCTTCTTATTCATGGCACCCTGGTTGTAATGGACTAGTAAGGTTATTTTAGGAATTGATTAATTTAACTAAAATCAAGCCATGATGAAGCATAAACTAGATTGAACCACATGGAGCTTTGCCCCCTCCAACATCATTGCAATTACTGTGCTACACCTCTATGACAACATCTTCATCTAATCCATATTTACTACCACCTTCAATAAATGAAATTTTTAGTACAATAGAAGTCTTTTTTTTTTTCAAACAAATGTATCTTATGAAAACCTTTTTCTCTTTCTATTAGACCTGACCTCCTTGTGGTATTTTAATGAGAGAAGCTTTGGTGAATACACAAAAGCGACTTTGGTGTATCAAGCAGTACCTGAAGAGACCTAGTGTTACTTATATTAAGGAAGGCTATTGGCATATATAAACTCAAATTAGTATCCCACTATTTGATTGCACAATTGTACATGCTAGTAGCATACATTCTCTTGTTTAATATAAAGTTCAAATAGGTCTCATTAGTGCCAATAATAAAAAGTCTCACTAGTTTGAGAATGAGACCCACAAAATGAGAAATGAGATTGATATATTTAATTATTTTGATTCAATAGATTGGAAAATATAGTGAGTATAAGACACATTGTGTTGAAAGCATTTCTCTTGTTACAACAATACTTACTACTATATCTATGTAAGAATGCATCTGGCATAACTCTAATTGTGAATGATGTTACAACAAAATTCAACAGATGAAAGCCTTCACAATTATGGGCCTCAAAAAAATAGAAAGTAAGCACATTTATAGGAGGCGAATAGGTTTTTTTTAACAACTTGTCCATGTATTTCTCCATATGAGAAACAAATTAAAGTATTAGTGCCTTATTATTCCACATTATTATCATATGAGTTTGGAAATTGCTTAGCACATAATACTCAATACAATAGGACTAAGAACACAACTAGAGATAGAATAGAAACAAAAACTTTACAAGACAATAACTTAATTTGGAGTGAGAGTGTATTTGACAATTTTCTCCCAAGAGTTGAGTGTTTTGTCTTTAGTGTCTCTTTTATACAAGACCAGGCGAGTAATCTAAAAGGTCAAGCCACCGAGCGTGTCATTGATAACATTAGCCCTCTCTTGTGCCTTCCACTTCTCTTCATCGCTAATTAGAATATGGTATCATAGGCAAAAACAAAGACACACAAGCTTTGAAATCTAGTGGTTACTGTTCATATTAAACATGATTTTACTGTGCTTCACAACTTATTAATCAATAATAACTAGAGACAAATATAACATAGGTACAATAATAATTAGAGTGTTGTATCTGTTTATATATGTGGTTCAAAATTTGTTATAGCTGGCATATTAACTACTAAAAAAGGGTTTTCCACGACAGTTAAAAAAGGCTTTTAACGATGGTTATTATAATAATCGTCTTTAAAGGTTTTAACTTTCAAAGACAGTTAATAGCAAACAACCGTCTTTGAAAGCTTTGTATGATATGACTTTCAAAGACGGTTATTTGCTATTAACCATCTTTGAAAGTAATGTCTGACAAAGCTTTCAAAGACGGTTGTTTGCTATTAACCATCTTTGAAAGTGATGCTGCCATTGCTTTCAAAGATGGTTATTTGTTATTAACTGTCTTAAAACATGTTATTTGTAAGACGGTTACTAAGAAATAACCGTTTTAGAAAGCAATTTTATATGAACTATATTAATATTAATTATTAATCCCTACTTTTTTTCCTTTATGTTATGCACTTAAATATAAAAAAAATAATATAAATAAGAAAATGTGTACATGTCTTTCCAGATACACAATCTATAAGGACACCACTGTAGACATCACTATTAGAAGTTTAGAACATACAACAATAGTCATCAATTTCATTCATGGTTTTGTGAAAGCATAAAAAATAAATTCCATACACTATACTTGTCATAAAAAAGACATGTACCCATTTTCATTCCATCCTTTTTGGCAAAGTGAATTGTATATGATCCCTTCCTTGAAGACTAGTCTATGAAGATTGGAAATGACCACATCAAATAATAAGAGAATGTGTGCCATGGAACATAACATGGGAAATAGAAAGCACCCTTAATCCAAAATCACAAGAATGTAACATGAAATTTCCTAATGAAAACAAAGTTTGACCATGGGTAGCTAGCATGAGAACATTTTGACAGAAACAATAGATAGCATAACATATTCAATACTATGCACTAAGCATGGAAACTTAGAGCATAAAACTCATAGCACTGTCAAAGATTTCAGACAAATATAACCAATGGAAACCAACTCTGTACATAACACATGCAATAAAGTTATGGTTCTTGAGTTGAGTCACACCTTCATATTGGAAACACATTTTAATGTAAATACATTTCAGGCATACAAACATCAACAAAGAATATGGAATGCTCCAATGATAAACATCCAATATGAATGAACATAAGTACAACATAACATGTGATCATATCTAAATCAAACAAGGAAAACACTGATGCCATGGGAGACAAATGCAAAAGATTGAACAAACTTTTTCCTGTATAAGATTATTTACTTTTTTATGGATAGCAAAAATATAACATGACAACCAGAAATTTGAGAATAAAAAGCAATTTTACTTTTAGATAAAATAAAACAAGAAAAAGAAAGGCAAGACAAAATATGCACTCAGAACATTTATGAACAACTTATCTGTTCTTTGTTTGAGCTGAATAATTTATCTAAAAGAAAGCCAATAAAGCAACCAAATATGCAAAAATAGATTGGACACTTGCACCTCTCTACTGTTTATTTATTTGATTTTTCCACATGACATGCTCCACAGAAGCAATTTCTACTTGACAATAATATACAGGTGACCCAATTAAAATTAACAATGACTATGTAGAATTACCTTCTCCTGGATGTCTCAATTAAGTCTGAACTTGGTAAAGGCTCACTTTCCAGACTGTAGCCATCAATCATTAGAAGCATCATATCTTCCATAGAGCATTCAATGAAATATTGAAGCGATAGGGTCAATGACCGGTCTACAAGGCAGCAAAAACAAAAAAAATAAGACTTTGTTAAAATCTAGAAAGACAATACTACAACTAATTATTCAAGAACCTAAATGTATTAACGAGTGAACTAATTATAAATATAAGCACAATATTTTTTTGGAAAATATCTTGTTCGTCGAGGGAGTAAGAATATTCAAGAACCTGAATGTATTAACGAGTGAACTAATTATAAATATAAGCACGATATTTTAGAAAAAAAAAATTAAATGGCTCTAAAACTGACCAATAAAGCTAAAATAATTCCCCAGTACAAACCAATTGATCAATCCTAAATCATCCTGAACCTTCCAATAAAAATTAATATACAGGTGCAATTTTCATCATATTCTGTACCACAATAATTGACACCAGCACCTTTCAAATGGCTTCCAATAGAGACTCCAGTATCTGAAGCAGGTGCAATTTTCAAATCAACACGATCATTACTATTTAAAAAGTCATCATCTTGGGCATCATTAGTTGCTAACCTGTCAAAAGCTAACCTGTCATTAGTTTTCAAATCAACATGAACATTACTGATTCTTTTATGTTACAAAAAAAATAAAAAAAGAGCACTCACAAAAATACTTACATTTACCTCACCCTAAAAAGACAAGCAAAAGCTCGAACTGAAACCTATCAAAGACAAGACCTTTGCCAATTCCTTAACACACACACACACAATATATATATATATATAATTATGTATGCTATATTGTGTAAGACATAATTTACAAAAGGGTGCAACACCTATATGTAGTTATGTACAATCACCACCTACAATCTAACTAAAAAATCATTGCCTTTGTTTTTCCTTTAAAAAATTTGAAATTATGTTATTATAATCATATCATAATTAGTCCAATCATGCTCTACAAAACCACTGACAAAACAGTTTATTTATACCGACAAATTGAAAATAAAAACAAAAAGCAACTTTTAAGAACATCAATAGTATACCCTTCCAAAGAATAGTAACCCCATCTATATGACTCTTGAATGTTATACATGCTTTTGACAAGTACATTTTAAGTTCGCAACTTCACGAGGACTCCCCACTAACTTTGTCAATCCATAATTTAAAAATAATATTGGTTCATTTAACCACATAATGAGGCTTTGAAATCTTAAACCTCACAAGTTTGTGACAGAGTTACTGCTATGTTGTCAGGACTCGACATTATTAATACGTCATTTTGCTAAAGATGAAGCAACAAAATTAACCTCCCAGCACTTGTGACATCCTGGAAATTTCTACCCGGAATTTTTGTAAACGGTGCATTTTGTATGATTATATATATATATATATATATATATATATATATATATATATATATATATATATATATATATATATAAGTATTATTCAGCGTATATGCATATATGTTCCTGGTAGAAGTAGGAATAGTGGGGGCAAGATACGTGGGTTAGGCTGATTAAGGAAGAGAAATCCATAACTGGAAGGTTATAGGTTAATTCTCAATTAATTAGTCTAAAAATTATCGTTTTGTGTGTAACTTACAATTTAACAAAACCAACCTCTGAACCACGCTCGGGGTTTCATTCTGAGCGTTTTGATATATATATTGCCTACTTTCGAAAACTGACCCCGACGGACGCAGAGGAACGGGAACCAGAGAAACGACACGCAAACCGAGACAAGATTTTTTTTTAGCGTTGCAAAGGTCAGATTTCTTTCCCTTTTTGTGACTGAGTATGAGTCACATCAAGAGGAAAAAGTGGGCCCTTTTTGCTCCACTCAAATGGAGACATGTGGCATAGTTTAAATAAAATAATAGGAAAAGAGAAAAGTTTTTTTTTAAAACCAAAAAGCAACTCTCTCTCTCCTCACTCAGCCCCAAAAATTTCAGAAGCTCTCTCCCTCTCTCTCACGTAGCTTTCTTCTCCCCTCTCATCCTCCATTGAAGCTTCAACAAAGCTCCAACCTTTGGTCATCATTTCTGCTCCAAATCGCGAAAGGAAGGCATTTTCGGAGTCGTGAAGCGCATCTCTACGTGTGGGACTTCGAAATTTCAGGTTTGGGTAGACTTCTTTCTCACTTGATTTTCGTGGGTATTGGGTTTAGGGAGATATGATGGGTAGTTTAGCTAGGTTTCTGCTTCATGATAGTTATTTGTGAAGGAATTTGTTGAAAGCATGTTGAACTTGCCATGTTTGGTGTGCGTCAAGCTTACCCATTCTGTTTTAGGGTTTTTATGATGATGCTTGTGATGTTTATGTGCTGAAATTGCTTATGGAAAACTGTTAGAGATGAAGGGTAGGGTTAACCTAGGGTTAGAAAGTGAGAATATGGTGTTATGAGTGGAAAAAGAGTGAAGCTTTGAGAGTTGGAAGGCCAAATCTGAATTTAGTGGTATTTAGAGGTTAAAGGGAGTTAATCCTAGTTTGAAATGTCATTTAGGACTTATGAGAAAGTTTGGGCTGTGCAAGGGAGAAAAACAAATGACCAAAGTGAAGGCAAGAGCCATTTCTAGGGTAAAATTGGGTGTTGAGGAGTCAAATTTTGATTCGGCAGAATTTTAGGCGTAAAACCAGTTTGAGCAAGCGTAGATTGATGTTATAGACTTGTGTGAGGTGAGAGTTTGCTCCAAATTTATCCCATTCTCATTTTCACTTCTCAAACCTTGAAAATCCATTAAATTGAGGGGTTTTGGATACCTAGATTTTGAGTTGCTATGGTCTGAGGCTTGTACTTGGGTTAGACATGATTGATACATGATTTGGGACTTGTAGGATTCGATTTGGGCAAAATTGGATGAAGGCAAGAGTGGTTTTCGAAATCTGCACTTTATGCAGAATTTTGCTGTTGAAATGTGCAGCAGAATTTTGTATAAGTGCAGAAAAAAAAATGCTTGTGTATGGCTGGTTGTGAAAAGGGTAGTACATATGGGGTTCTGGACATTTGCTAGCAGATCCCAACAGTCAAAATGTAGACTTATGTACTAGGTACTTCCAGTAAAATTTTCAAGTCGATCCAACGGTGAATGAATTGGAACGAAGGAAATGTTACTGGGGCCTTTAAGTGAGAAAAAGCTGTGATTTTTGGTTTGAGTTTTGGGCAGAGTTTTCTGTCGTTGCCCTGTTTTGCTTGGTTTTGTTAGTTTGTGATGAGTGGATGTTGAATTACTTGGATGTTGTGGAAGCTTGGGAGGATTGATGGGGACTCGGCGTTGAGAGAAACGAGGATAAGGGCTACGTGGGAATACGTGAGCTCAGTTGAAGGTGGGCAACAGGGGATGGTGGGTTTATATGTGATTTGTGGATGTGGAGAATTGTTTTGCACCATCGCCCTATCGTCACCTAGTACCACATGTGATGGGTACCCCATAATCCTACAAGCTTGAAATAAGGAAGTGTGGAAGGGTGAGACTTCCTACTTTTATTCCACACTTCCAAAAGTAGGAAGTCTTACCAAGCTCTTGCATTCCACCAACCTTAACCTTGCACCACCATACACTACCCTTATGGACAAAGAATTAATTGGTGCAAGCAAGAACAAGACAACTCTGATGCCTCTCACTCTTTGTCTTATTCAGATATTCATCAACTACAGCTAGGGAACAATGGCACACACAACATCTTTCACACAAATTCAGGTTGCACCCTATGTTAAGCATGGATTCTGCTTCCATTGACAATAGCTCTTCATCTAACATTGTTGTTTATGATGGTTATGGAGGTGGTGGGGGCTATAATGTGATTCCTATGGGGACTACTACTACTGTTGTTGCAAGTGATGGTGATCAAAATCCAAGAAGCAATCATGGTTTTGGTGATAATGAGATAAAGGCACTTGGTTATGAAAGTGTGTATGGTTCTACAACTGATCCTTATCATGCACATGCAATGAACTTGTATTATCTTACTCAACAGCAACCATCTTCTGTTGATGCAGTGAAGGCTAGTGCATATGATCAAGGATCTGCATGCAATACTTGGGTTCCAACTGCTATTCCAACTCATGCACCAAGGTCTAGTACTAGTATGGCTCTCTGCCATGGTGCTACGCCCTTCTCTTTATTGCATGAATAGGTGGAAAAACTAGGGAAAAGGAAGAGTCACCAAGGTGATTAAAATGATGCATATATTGCTGACTTGGTTCTTCCTGTTTATGAATGAAGTTGCTAATTTGATAGTGTGTGCACTTTTGAAGATGAGGACATATATAGGTTTTCTTTCACTATCTCTAACTAGCAGTATCCTTATTTCACTAAGGTCTAAGTTTAGTCATGGCAGAATCAATTTGCTATGAATTTTGGGAATCGACTTGGATAAGAATGTGTGGACAGATATCATTGGAATGTTTTTATTATCAGCGAGCTTTGTAATTCTGGAATAACAAGGATCATACAAAGCGTGGAGTTTTCCTCAATGTATATGTGTGGCACTTGTTTTTCTTAAACAAATTCTTTCTATGTATTATATGCATGGTAAAGGGTATTAGTGATTTTCTAAAGGTCTGGGATCACATAGTTTTGTTTACGTTTACAGACATTCGATCCGTATATCATTCCATGATATGATTGAATTGATAGGACACAGTTAATTTTCAAATGGAATGACCTACGGTTTATATACATTACTCAAGTTAATTTAGCTAACATCAATAAGTGAAAAATAACATGTTTATATAGTTTCTTTGCTTGTTTGTTTTTAATTATCTGATCTTTTTGTTAGACAAGTGGCCTCAGATATCTTAAGAAGGAGGGCTGAATTAAGATATCAAAGACTATTCCCTAATTAAAAAATTTAATTCTCTTTTTGAATTATTAATGCATCCTTATTATGAATTACTAAAAACACAATTCAAAATAAAACTTCTTTAATGCAAAATATAAATGACAATAAATAAAAGAAGTCTAAGGGAAGAGAGAATACAAACTTAGTTTTATACTAGTTCGACCACACCCTTATGCCTACGTCCAGTCCCCAAGCAACCTGCTTGAGAGTTTCCCTATCTTGTAAAATCCCTTTTACAATGTCTGAACCACACAAGGACAATCATTCCTGTGTGTTTAGATAACCTTACAACAAGAGATCCTCGGTCCCTTAATCAGTTCTCTTGAATAAGAAAAGGTAGAAGAAGAATTCTCTCTTTTAAGAGAAAGATAATACAATGAAGATCGCTCAATGATTCCTTATTGAATTTGCAAGTGTTTTGGCCAAGGAATATTTTTGAGGATAAGACAATTTTGTTTCTGAGAGGATAAGATTTGTTGTACAAAAAAACTCGAAGAATTTTCGTATCCCAAGTCACTTATATATAGGCCTTTGATGGCCATTCAAAAATAGTTGAAAAGATGTGACCGTTGGAAGTTATTTTCGAAAATTCCTTCTAGTAATCGATTACAAGCCTTGTGTAATCAATTACATGCTTTCAAAAATATTTAAAAACATTTAAAAATATTTCAAAAATCATTTTGGCCACTGGTAATCGATTACATCCTCTGGTAATTGATTACCAGATAATAAATACCATATTTTAAAATTTCAAACAAGCATCCTTTGGCCAAACCTTTGCATCATCAATTGGTGAATGCTTTCTAAGACTCTTAAGGACTAACTTCAACATTTATCTTGGATTTCTTGGAGTCTTGTCTTGGATCAAACATGAGAAGCACGTTTCTTTGACATCATCAAAACTTCATGATATATTTGCTTCTACACTTTTGTGCATCATATTCCATTTAATATGAAAATTAACAAAAAAAAAAAAGGTTAGTGATCCTTGGAAACTATGACTATCCTTTCCAAAAGAGTTTTTCAATAATTACTATCATTCACTTAATTTCGAATTCAATTTGACTAAAATTTCCAACTCAACAATCTAGGACTTTCTGCATATATAGGTGTTTACTCTAAACTCTAAGGTAAAACTGCCTTTATCTTTAAACCTCTTGTGTACATTTTTTCTTTGAATAATGAAGGAATCAATTTGATGACTTGAATCAACCATTTTAATTTAAATTTGACTAAAATTAGGCTTCTATACTAACTTCTGGAAGGGATTAAAGACCAACAAATTTATTATCATCATAACAACTAGCATGTCAAGCTAAGATTCAACTGTATATCAACAAAGTTGAAGATATAAAAAAAATATCAAATTAATAAAACATAACCAATATATAAATATAAATATAAATATATTTTACTAATAAAAAACCATACGAACAAGCATGAACCAGAGAAAAATAAGAAATAACCACTGACCCGTTTGCAGCCCAGTAAACAAGGTATCAGCACACGAACCACTAGGTTTCTTCGAAGCTTAACCTAAAAGAAGCTTAAAATAAGCTTAACCTAACAAAGTTAGTAACTCACTAACCTAGTTTATTCGAAGTGAGACCAATCTCAACCTTCACGAACTGCCAGTTCAAGCCGGGTAGTTGGAGTCGTGAAGTTGACCTCCTCTAGTTCAATGGAAGAAGAATAGGGTAGGGTGTTGCTTCAATGTCAAAGAGGTTCAATGGAAGGTGTACGGGGTGCTTGAATGTCAAACAGGCTAGGGTTCATAACAATGAACAAGCTACGGGCGCAAATATGTCAAAGAGGGGCTAGGGTTCATAACAAAGAAAGGAGCAAGCAGAATGTGAACACGCGTGGTTTAATTATTATTTGCTTTATTTTTTTTACAATTACGACGGTTTTTTACTAAAAATCGGTGTAAATTTTATAATACATAGCATTCTAAGGCGGTTTTCAATAACTGCCTTAGAATGTGCATCGTAAAATGCAATTTCTTTCACAATAATTACAAAAATGTCATCGTACCACTTTCTAAAGCGGTTCCCTGTACAACCGTCGTAGATTAGGTGTCGTAAAAAGACTTTTTTTTAGTAGTGATTAGACTAGACGATCACTATGGTCCACCCCATCTCTATCATCCGTTTTCCAACAATCAACAATCTCCACCTTGGTTTAATAACATTTTTGAATTACAAGTAACCCAGTTCATTTCCAGCAATCTACGTTAAGTAGTTCTAGACAATGTATAAACTTGCTTATTAGAACAAACTTCGTGAACATATCAGTTGGATTCTCCTGCGTGTCAACTTTTTGGACTTTGACCTTCTTCTCAGAATGGATGAAGTGGTATTTAATGTCAATGTGTTTAGTTCTCTCATGATGAACTTGATCCTTGGCTAAACAGATTACACTTAGGTTGTCGTAGAAAATAATGGTTTTTTCCTATAAAAACCCAAGATTGCTAATAAGACTTTTTAGCTAGATTCCTTCCTTTGTTGCTTTTTCCAAAGCCATGTACTCTGCCTCTATAGTGGATAAAGCCATTATGGGATTAAGTGTTGCCTTCCAACTGATAAGAGAGTCTCTACTCATAAATGTGTACCTAGTCACAAATCTTCTCACATCCAAGTCTGCAACATAGTCAGAATCTGAGTAACCAGCGAGAGCACAGGACGTGTCTCCATGGTAGATGAGTCCAATATTAGTTGTACGCTTAAGGTACCTGAATATATGTTTCACAACTTTCCAATGTTCCTTCCTAGGATTACCCATATACTTACCCACAACATTGACTGCTTGTGCTAGGTTTGGTCTGGTGCATATGCAAGTACCTAACACCCTTGCATATGGAACACAAGACATGTATTTCTTCTCTAATACTGACTAAGTAGTATTGAGTCCAAATAGACGAGTAGACACTGTTAGGGGAGTACATATTGGTTTTGCGGATGCCATCCCAAAATGATTAAACACTTTATGACTGTATTCCGTCTGACACAGGAAAAAATTCTTCTGGACTCGATCCCTTTGGATATCCATGCCCATAATCTTTTCAGTAGCTCCCAAGTCCTTCATCTTAAGTTCACTACTTAGTAGTGACTTCAACTTCTGAATTGCCAACAAATTTTGAGATGCTCTAGGCATGTCGTCCACATAAAGTAGTGGATAGATGTGGGAACCATCCAACACCTTGCTATGATAAACACATGAGTCATATAGACTTCAGATGTACCCATGAGAGACAAGGACCTCTTCAATCTACATAAAAAAATTTCATTTCCTTCCACCTCAAAAACTTTCAGGTTGTTGCATCAAAATGTCTTTCTCTAGTCTTCCATGGAGAAAGATAGTTTTGACATCAAGTTGCTCTAACTCCATGTCTAGAGTTTCCATTAAGGTCAACAAAACACGTATGGAGGTGTGTCAAACTACTGGAGAAAATATCTCGTTGTAGTTCACTCCTTCCTTTGACTGCAACCTTTAGCTACCAGACATGCTTTATAATGCACAGCTTCTTCAGTGGACGACCCAAATTTCTTCTTGAAGATCCACTTGCACCCCACTACTCGTCTGCCTTTAGGTAGCTCAACTAAATCCCAAGTCTAGTTCTTATGAAGGGATTCCATCTTTTTATTCATAACCATTGTCCATTCCTCAAATTTAGAATAGGAAATTCCTGATAAGTGGTTGGTTTGAATGAATCAATTTCTTTTGCTACCTATAACGCATAAGACACTATATCAAAGGCATATCTTTTAAGAGCTCTGATTTGCCTTTGTGACTTTTTGGGTGTTGTGGTTTTAGGTTGCTTTAGATGGTTTTGGCTCATATAGTTAGTCCCCTCAACTGGTGTTGAATTCTGATGTTAAGGGTGCATTTGAAGATCCTAATCAATCTCATCAGGTGCTTCAAACTACTTTTGATCACTAATATTTCTAATTGTGGAGCTCTAAAACTCCATCTGCTTAGTGCCATCTTCAGTCTTGTCCAAATCTTCATAAGATTTAGAATGCAACATAGAGAGTTTGTCAAAGACAACATCTATACTCAAAATGAAATTTCTTTCAAATGGAGACCAGACTTGGAATCCTTTGACTCTATCTTCATAGTCCATAAAGAATCCCTTCTTGGCTTTGGGCTCCAGCTTACCTTCTGATCAAGGTCGTACCTGAATCAAATAAACAATTAAAATGTAGTAACTAGGAAGTGATCCTATGTCGTTTCCCAAAGAGCAATGATACACCAAATGTTCATGACAGATAGTAGAAAAATAGTAATGAATTGGGGGGGGGGGGGGGGTTGTTTGCTTTTGTAAATTAAATAGCGAATAAACGTGAATTAGAAAATATCAGAATTAAAACACGTTGTTTCCCCTTGATTCACAAGCAAATCTCTTATCCTAGGTTACGAGAGTTTATCCTTATTCAATTCAACCACTTAATCCAACCCTAAATTAAATTACTAAGCGAAATTCAACATAAGACATTCATTATGTGATTAAGCAACACATACACCAATTACTCATAAACGATCATTAAGCATGAACGTAAATTAAGCGCAGAGACAATTAATCAAGCACTAAGCAAGCATGAATTAATAGCAACAAATTCAAAGTAATTAGTGAAGAGGAAAAAATTGAACAGAATTTAACAATAATAATAGAACCTCAAAGAGAACTGTGCTTGATCCTCAAGAGAAAACAACGCTGGGGACTTAGCCTTCCATTAATCAATAGAGAATGAAATTATAGATTGAAGAACGAAATTTCATTACTAAAACGAAAACTCAAAACTGGAATTGCAAAACGCAAAAAAAAAAAGAGAAAGAGAAGGGAAAGAGAAGAGAAAGAGAAGAGAGGCCTAAACTAGAACCTTGGTGCTGTTATATAATTTTTCCAGCCCCAAAGCTTACAAATCTGTTTTAAATCCAAGCTCATAAATAAAATCAAATCAAATCTAGATAAGATAAGATAAGATCTAGATGAAATAATATCTAGATGAGATCAAATAATATCTAGATGAGATCAAATCTAAATAATATCTAGATAAGATAAAATCTTGTAGAATAAAATAGTCTGCCCTCTTCAAGTCCAATTCCAATTTTGGATTCAAGCCCAATGCTTTATTAATTCCTGAAATTAGATTAAAAACATCAAATTAGCTGAATGTGCCCAAATAATAAAACTGCCTAATTAATTTGACAATTAAGATTAATCAGTACTTAAAATGGTGCAAAAAGGGTTAAGAAATAGGAGAAAATAATGGCACATCAAAACCCCCCATACTTAGCCTTTTGCACTCCTGGACAAAATGAAATAAAGAACAAAATCCAAGGATATCAAAGAGAGACAAACAAAAACATTTACATATTTCTCAATGAACATCAAGGAATGAAAGAAATGGGTAACATCTAACATGAAGAGATCCAGAGTCAAGACATTCGTGAAAATCATCCAAGCAACCCAATCATGGCAAAATAATTAATCAGCTCAAGAATGAAAGTGATAAAGCCTCACAAGAAATACACTCTATCTCTCAAGTGTCTAGGCTACTGTTTACTCTAGAAGCACCCATGAAAACAAACACCACATAGGCTTGGAAAAATTCTAAAATTGACAACAACTTGACAAACACATGCACATGAGGATCAAAAGGTCTTTAAAGGTTGTAATGGGGCCAAGGACAAAGTAGGGAAGAAAAATATGGAATAAGTAGCTAAATCCCAAAGGAATAGAGGAGCAATGGGGAATAAGTGGAAATTAAGCACAAGTAGTAAACCCAAACCCTCTAATATCAACAAAATCAACCAAGGCTCCCAAATCAAGTCCTCATTTATTCAACTTCACTTCTTTTTTTTTTTTTTTGAACAGTACGAATTAGCAGAATTTGCAGCAATTGAATTTTTTTTTTAATAGTAGGAATTTGAAGATTAAAGCAAGAACTAGGCAATATACAGATACATCAAGCATGGCCAAAATAAAACATTAAGCATGGCCAAAAATCATATCTTCCAATGAAACATACCCCCCACACTTATTCCCAACTTATTCCCAAAACAATTCCAAAGCTCCAAAATTCCTTAAGGGTAAGGTGATATCATGGTTTTTCACTTAAGGCTTATAATGAGCTTCAAAACAAAGAAAGGGGAACATAGGCTCAAAGGGGATATCAAAGGAATTAATTCAAGGTAAGTCCATTTGGCTAGAAGTTTATAAGAACAAAATTGCCTAAATCATTTCCAAATATGCATGTGAATTAGGAAGCATCAACAAGAATCAAGCCAAGGCTATTGTGCAAGCAATCAATGGGGCAAAACACACCAAAAGATTATGATGATGGATGGCTCAAATTCTCACAAAGGTAAACTTATCACTTTCAAATTGAGCTTTCAAAACTATCATGACATGTAGAGGAAAAACAAGGATTTCAAATCACAAAATGTCAAGAGACTTTTATTTTCAGAACAATTACCCATTTCTTGAACATATCCTATAATTCAAAGAAAAATATGCAAAGTTGTACATGCAAATAGAATTGACCTAAAATATTAAACTAGAAACCCAACAAAACTAACCAAACTAACAAATTTAACACAAACAAAACTAACAAAACTAGCAAAACCAAAACCAAAGAACACTCCCCCCATACTTAAACAACACATTGTCCTCAATGTAGCACAATTAAAAGATTAAAAGCAATTAAACCATCAAATAGAATCGGAAAAATGTAATAAAAGTAAAGAAGGAGATAGTAAAAGGAGAACTCCCTAAGTCATGGTGGAAAAGATGTAAGCTGAAGTAAGGAGATCTTTTGAGCAAGGACAACCCCCAATGTGTAATTGGATGCATCGCACATTAGCTCAAATGGGGCTGTCCAATCAGATGCCTGAATGATAGGGGTGGTAGTCAGTGCTCTTTTGAGGCAATGAAAGGCCTTTTTGCATTTATCATTAAAGTCAAACTCCACCTCCTTTTGCAACAAGTTGGATAATGGAAGAGCTACCTTACTAAAATCTCTTATAAAGCGCTTGTAGAATCCTGCATGGCCAAGAAAAGATCACACCTCTCGCACGCAAGAGGGGTAAGGCAATTGTGAAATAACAAAAAGTTTGGCAAGATCTACTTCAATGCCCTTATTGGAAATAATGTGGCCTAAAACTATACCTTGCTCAACCATAAAATGACATTTTTCAAAATTTAGAACAAGGTTAGTTTCAGTGCATCTATTCAAAACCTTTTCCAAACTCTCCAAACAAACATCAAAAGAGGATCCATATACAATGAAATCATCCATAAACACCTCTATGCAATTTTCTAAAAAATCACTAAAAATACTAATCATGCACCGCTGGAAGGTACCAAGGGCATTGCATAGGCCGAAAGGCATCCTCCTATAGACAAAAGTGCCGAAGGGGCAGGTGAATGTGGTCTTTTCCTGATCCTCAAGAGCAATAGTGATTTGCATATAACCAGAAAAACCATCAAGGAAACAGTAGTGAGATTTACCCACCAGACGTTCAAGCATCTAGTCAATGAATGGCAGTGGAAAATGGTCCTTTTTGGTAACCTGGTTCAGCCTCCTATAGTCGATGCAGACTCTCCAAGTAATCTGCACCTGAGTAGGAATCAGCTCCTCCTTCTCATTTTTTATCACGGTGAGACCGGTTTTCTTTGGGACTACCTGGACGGGACTCACCCATTGGTTGTCAGAGATAGGATAAATGATTCCAGCTTGCAAAAGCTTGGTTGCCTCCTTCTTCACTACATCAAGAATTACCGGGTTGAGTCTTCTTTGTGGCTGTCTTACTGGTTTAGCCCCATCCTCTAAATTTATCCGATGCATACATGTGGATGGGCTAATACTAGGAATGTCTACCAGGGTCCAACCTATAGCCTTCTTATGCTTCTTGAGAACTAATAACAACTTCACCTCTTGCTCATCAGCCAGGGAGGCAGATATAATTACTGGAAAACTTTTGCTATCATCCAAGTAAGCATATTTTAAATTTGATGGTAAAGGCTTCAATTCTAGTGTGGCCGGCTGGATAGTAGTAGAAAGAGATGGTTTCTCAGCCTGTACCTCATAAAGAAAGTCAGAAGTATGTGTACTTCCTGAAACCTGGTTAGTTCTATCTGACTTTATAAAATCAATCTCAAGAGGTAAAACATCAGACATGTAATCAATATCAAAATCAGATTCATTCTCAGCATCAAATTCAGACATATGATCAAGTACAAATTCAGATTCAATGCATGAAGAGTGGCAGACATGCAGATTAGAATGAAGATCAGTCATGTATTCGTCAACAATAGGGTCAATTATTTCAACACGAAATACAGAAAGATCTTCAGATGGGTGTTTCATAGCATCAAGAATATTAAAATTAACAATTATATCACCAAACTCCATAGATAGTGTGCCTGCATATACATCTATCTTAGTTCTAACAGTTTTCATAAAAGGTCTACCTAAAATAATGGGAACTGATCCTTTAGAAAATCCCTCCTCCATATTCAAAATATAAAAATCAACAGGGAAAATCAGTTCACCAACTCTAACTAAGACATCCTCTATGAAACCAGCAGGATAGGCAACACTTCTATTAGCTAAATGAATTACCACATCAGTTGACTGCAAGGGACCAAGAGATAGAGAATTAAAAATAGACAGAGGCATCACACTAACAGAAGCTCCTAAATCTAGCATGGCATTGTCAAACTTATTGTTACCTATAATACAAGGTATGCTGAATGTACCTGGATCTTTACATTTTTCAGGGATTTGGGGAACAAATTTACCAATCAATGCGGAGACATTTCTGCCCATACTAATTCTTTCACTTCCTTTAAGCTTCCGCTTATTAGTGCACAACTCCTTCAAGAATTTAGCATATCTTGGAATTTTCTTTATTGCATCCAGCAGAGGTATGTTTACTTCTACTTTTCTAAATGTTTCCAAGATCTCCTTCTCTGTCTCTTCTATTTTTTTGTTGGAAATTGCTCTTGGAGGGAATGGAAGAGGGATATGCTGCTTCTCATAGAAATTGTTAGGTAACTTACTCTTTACATTTTCGTTTTTGGCATCATCTTTTTCTGGAGTAGAGTGAGGTTGGGCAGGTTCATTTGCTGGTTGAGGTTCTTGACACTGCTTTCCCGATCTCAATGTAATGACACTCACATTTTGGGATTTTGGACAGATTGAGAAGGTAATCTGTCAGAATTCTGGGACTGTTGTTGATTTAACTGTGTAGCCAATTGTCCCATCTGATTAGTTAAGCTCTGAATGGAGGCTCTGGTCTCTTGTTGAAACTGCATGTTTTGCATAGTCATTTGCCTCACAAGTTCTTCAAGGGAAGGTTGCGGAGGAGCCTCAACTGTTTGCTGTTTCTAGGGCTGTTGCTGTTGTTGCAGCTACATTGGTGGAGGAACGTATGGTCTACTTGGGCCAGCAACATTTTGAAAATAAGGTTGTTGTTGCTACTGTTGTGAAGGATTCGACCATCTAAGGTTGGGATGATTCCTCCACCCGGGATTGTACCTGTTGCTGGAGAGGTCATAATTGTTCTGTTGTGGCTGATTTTTCTGTTGAGGTTGAGGAGGTCTGATGTAGATATTTGCAGCATAAGCTTCAGGCTGTTCAATTGCTTCAAATTGTTGCACAGAAGGGCAAAGGTCTGTGTGGTGGTCGGCAGAGGAGCATAAACCACAGAGTCTGGCGACAGGTGCAGATTTTTTATTCATGGCCAGTTGGGTTACTAGGTTAACCAAGGCATCTAGTTTACCTTCAAGCTTCTTAGTCTCGGCTGATGAAGATGAATTCGTGGCTACTTCATGCACTCCTCTAATGACAATAGCATCACTTCTGGCACTAAATTGCTGGGAGTTTGAAGTCATCTTCTCAATTAAATTTCTGGCTTCAGCAGGGGTCATGTCTCTAAGGGCTCCACCACTGGCAGCATCTATCATACTTCTCTCCATGTTACTGAGTCCTTCATAAAAATATTGGAGGAGAAGCTGCTCAGAAATCTGGTGGTGAGGGCAACTGGCACATAGTTTCTTAAATCTCTCCCAGTATTCATATAAGCTCTCTCCACTGAGTTGTCTAATGCTTGAAATATCCTTTCTGATGGTCGTGGTCCTGGAAGCAGGGAAATTTTTTTCTAAGAATACTCTCTTGAGGTCATCCTAGCTCGTGATGGACCATGGAGCAAGGTAATAAAGTCAGTCCTTTGCCACTCCCTCTAAAGAATAAGGAAAGGCCTTCGGAAATATATGATCCTCCTGGACATCTGGGGGTTTCATGGTGGAGCAGACAATATGGAATTCTTTCAGATGTTTGTGCGGGTCTTCACCTGCAAGGCCATGAAACTTTGGAAGCCAATGGATCAGTCCAGTTTTAAGAACATATGGGACATCCTCATCAGGGTATTGGATGCACAAGCTTTCGTAGGTGAAATCAGGTGCAGCCATTTCCCTTAGAGTCCTCTCATGGGGTGGAGGTTGTGCCATGTTCTTAGAACGTTCAAAATCAGAATGTTCAAAACTATAATGCTCAAAGTCAGGATGTTCAAAATTATCAACCACAAAATGCTCAGTCTCACCAATAACAGAATGCTCAGGATGCTCAAAAGGTACATAATGATGCCTAAATAATCTATGAAATGTCCTATCTATCTCAGGATCAAAGGGTTGTAGGTCAGATGGATTGCCTCTAGTCATACACTACATTCAGCATGCACAACTAGTTGTCTTCTTATGCAAGTAACAGTGTAGGTTTGAACTACAGCTACCATCAAATGATATCCAAATAACTTGAAATTTTATGAGCAACACCCTAAAATCATGAAAAGATAGCAAAACAATTTTCAAACAAAAATTCAAAGTCTAACTATGGAAACTACCTAAGGAAAGTTTAGAAAAATAAAACAATAAAACTTGAAAAATAAAAAAAAAAATAAAAACTAGTAAACAGACGATTTTGGCTGGCAAGAGACCTCAGCCAGCCTTTGGCTGGTTCCCACAATATGGGATAATTTTTCTACCCCAAATACATATATAATAATAGTCATTCTGATACCCGGAGCAAAAGTTATGGTCGTTTGAAGTTTTGACAAAAATCAAATTCACTACTTTTTTGGAACTTTCAAATCTGACCAAACTAAGGGCTCCAACTATTTTTCCCACAAAATATGGATCAAAAGAACCTACCACACCAAAATTCAGCCAAAAATAACAACCCAAACTATCAAAATAAAAATCGCCAATTAAATTGTCAGCAGTAGTCAATAATTCAGTCGCTAAGGGATTTGCACTGTTACTCTGTTTTCCAGATAAGAAAAAGTGGTCGCTAAATCCATCACAAAACACTATTCATAGCAAAACACAAAAATTGAAACAGGGAAAGCACTGAACAGAAAAACTAAAACAAAACACCACACTAAACAAAATAACAAGGCACTAAACAACACTAACACAACACGAAAACTTAAAACAACTAAACATAAAACACGAATCACTAGCTATTATGAACCTTTGGACATTGCTCCCCGGCAACGGCACCAAATTTGATCGAGGCCGAACCCGAATCAAATAAACAATTAAAATGTAGTAACTAGGAAGTGATCCTAGGTCGTTTCCCAACGAGCAATAATACACCAAATGTTCATGACAGATAGTAGAAAAATAGTAACGAATTGGGGGGGGGGGGTTGTTTGCTTTTGTAAATTAAACAGCGAATAAATGTGAATTGGAAAATATCAGAACTAAAACACGTTGTTTCCCCTTGATTCACAAGAAAATCTCTTATCCTAGGTTACGAGAGTTTATCCTTATTTAGTTCAACCACTTAATCCAACCCTAAATTAAATTAATAAGCGAAATTCAACATAAGACATTCATTATGTGATTAAGCAACACATACACCAATTACTCATAAACGATCATTAAGCATGAACGTAAATTAAGCGCAGAGACAATTAATCAAGCACTAAGCAAGCATGAATTAATAGCAACAAATTCAAAGTAATTAGTGAAGAGGAAAAAACTGAACAGAATTTAACAATAATAATAGAACCTCAAAGAGAACTGTGCTTGATCCTCAAGAGAAAACAGTGCTGGGGACTTAGCCTTCCATTAATCAATAGAGAATGAAATTATAGATTGAAGAACGAAATTTTATTGCTAAAACGAAAACTCAAAACTGGAATTGCAAAATGAAAAAAAAAAAAAGAGAAGGGAAAGAGAAGAGAGGCCTAAACTAGAACCTTGGTGCTGTTATATAATTTTTCCAGCCCCAAAGCTTACAAATCTGTTTTAAATCCAAGCTCATAAATAAAATCAAATCAAATCTAGATAAGATAAGATAAGATCTAGATGAAATGATATCTAGATGAGACTAAATCTAAATAATATCTAGATAAGATAAAGTCTAGATAAGATAAAATCTTGTAGAATAAAATAGTCTGCCCTCTTCAAGTCCAAGCCCAATTCTGGATTCAAGCCCAATGCTTCATTAATTCCTGAAATTAGATTAAAAACATCAAATTAGTTGAATGGGCCCAAATAATAAAACTGCCTAATTAATTTGACAATTAAGATTAATCAGTACTTAAAATGGTGCAAAAAGGGTTAAGAAATGGGAGAAAATAATGGCACATCACCTTCACTTATGTGATAGTATGCCTAACTTCCAAACACCTTCAACATTGACTATACAATTGGTTTGTTAGACCATACCTCAATAGGGGTCTTGAATTCTTGAAAAATTTGAAGAGTAATCATCGATGATGGAGAGTAAATACCTTGCTCACCCAGTGATTGAACTCTCAAAGGCCCTTAATAGTCACAATGAGAGTAGTCCAACATGGCATTGGTTGTGTGCACAACCTTTGGAAACTTTTTTTGATGTTGTTTCCCATAGATGCAATGCTCACAAAATTGAAGGGGTTCCACCTTGTGATCTCTAAGTAAGCCTCGCTTGCTCAGAATATCCAAACCTTTTTCACTAATACGACCCAAACGTAGATGCCACAGAGAATTATTAAACAAACCTTTGGACACAAGGCTTCTAGATTATGAAATAGCAGAGACAAAGCCTATCACAATGGACCCTTAAAGGATGTACGGATTTCCTTGATTGGTTCCTTGCATTTGCGCATACTTCCTTTTCCTTCTAATCTACATAACTCCACCTTCAACCCAACAAGAAAAACCTTTCGAATCCATGGCATCCACAGATGCAAGATTTTTCTTAAGCTCTAGAACATGATTGACTTCAATCAAGGTTCTAACAAAACCATCATGCATTTTGATTCGTACAAAACCTATACTAACAGACTCATATGGAGCATTGTTACCCATGAGGATGTTACCACCATACATTTTCTCATATGTCACAAATCAATGTTTGTGTGGACACATATGATAAGAACAACTTGAGTTCAGTACCTATTGTTCAAAATGTTGTTGTAGTTGTTCACAAACAACCATAACCAAATCAATTTCTGATGAGGACTCATTCTGAACAAGAGCAACAACAAAATCTTTCTTTGGACAATCTCGCTTCCAGTGACCCGGTTCTTTGCAATAATTACAAATGTCCTTAGGATAAACTCTGCTCTTCTTGCCACCTTTTCCTTTCTTATTCTTCTGCCCTCTAGCAAAATCATTCACCAATAATCCGGATGTAGAGGCTTCATCACCATTCCTAGACACCTTTAGTCGAAGCTCTCTAGAATAGAGATTGGACTTGACTTCTTCAAGTGTAATGGAGTCCTTGCCTACACTAAGATAACTCACAAAATTCTCATAGGAAGGAAGAAGATAGGCTAATATAATCATTGTCAGATCTTTGTCTTCCATTTTGACATCAATGTCATGTAGCTCCATTAGAACAAAGTTTAGCTCATCAAGATGTTTTGTCAATGGTGTACCTTCCTTCATTCAGAGGCCAAAAGTATGTTATTTTAGAAGCAAATTGTTACAAATTGATTTCATCATGAAGAGTTTCTCCAATTTGAGTCAAAGTCAAACATCAGTTAGTTCTTTAGAAACTTCATAAAAAAGCTCATCATATATAGATAAGAGAATTAGAAAATGCTTCTTTTCCTCTTGTAACTCAAGCATTGACTTGTCAATCTTTGACGATTGACCGAAGAGAAGAGCCCAAATGCCTTGTTTTTTCAACTAGGCTCGTATCTTGATCCCCCAAAGGTTGAAGCTATTCTTCCCTGTGAATTTCTCAATCTTGATTGTGTTGATTATCTTCTTGATAGAATCTTGAAGACATAACACGGCTAGATAACAAACAAAATGGTTTATCACTAATGACTTGATTTACCACGAAATTATTGCAGAACTAATCTTGAACCAAAGATCTAAATACCAATTTGTTGGGAAGATTCTAGAAATTCTATGCATATAGGGAAGCACAAATGATAGAAGGAGAAGAGAAATATCCTGTAAAATTGTTAAGTTTATTGCGAATAATAGAATTTACAATGAAAGGGTTCAAAGCACTCTTAAGCTCTCTGAACCCAGAATACAAAGCTCTTTATAAAGGAAACAACAACTAATTGTTTAACTGAGAATGATTACAGTAAAAAAAATAGTTATAGTTACAACAAACCTATGTTAATGAACCACCATACGGGACGCTCCCTTCTATGTGATTGGATGATCCACTAGATTATAGAAGATTGGACAACCTATATAGAAGACAAGAGTATTGGATCAAATGATCATTGTCATCCATCCCATCTCTATTTTTCTAATTCTAGCTTTCTAATTCTAGCTTTCTAATTATAAGCACTACTCAATTTTACTTGCCTAATTCTAAGCATTAGCACTAGTCAATTTTCTTTAATGGTTTTAATTTCAAGTATGTTTCTAACTTCTTCCTTGTAAAATATTTCAGAACTTTTTGCTATGTTTCTATTACAGTACTACTGTTTAAATCCTTTATACAAACACAACCAAGTTAGGCTTCCCTCTAATCTAACTGCTATGAGATCATCGATTTCGTTAGTCTACCGTGATGTATATATTGGCTTTAGTATATTTGATTTATCTCTTATTTCTTAGTATGCTCCAAAGTTTCAATGTAGACCAATTACTAATATTAGAATAGTATATTGTAAATTAGAAAGAAGTCATATGTGTTTCAATTTGAATTGTAAATTTTGCATAAGTCATAGACTCTTCCCATACTTTATGAATGAGAAGACACGTATAGTGTAAAGTAAGACATGCTTCGCTGATGTTAGTTTTTTTCTTCTTATTATTGGCAGTTTGATTTTATCATTTCTTTTTTTGGGCTCATTTGAGGACTTGCTTGTTGTTTGAGGTATGTTCTTGATCTGCTTTCATTTATAATTGAGGTCATGTTTTGTATGTTTTATAATTACTTGTGTAGTTGAATGCTTAACTACATGATTTATATGGATGTTATGCATCATGAGTGAACCTTACCTTCCCATTTGAGATTCAATACAATGATTAATCAAGCATCAATTGTTGCATTGAACCAAAGGTGGTCAGTTGTTTTCCAAGGAAGAAACATGCATGGAAGTGACAAAAATCAAGATTCAACTCTTGATATTCCTGAGACTCATATTCTCTTAACACAAACACCTAATTTGATTCAATTTGATGAAGTTTATGGTGTCTATGCCACTCGAGATGATAATGATGAAGAGATGTGGGAGAACATTCATGCTGACAAGGTTACAAAATAACATATTTTGTTGCTTATTATTTCAAGATGTTTATGTTCAGTTTGATATTTGTAAATTATGTTAGTTAATTATTCATTATTTAAATGGGATACCAACCTTTATTTAATTATTTTTGTCTAAATAGACACATGGATGATGCATCGAGTATCCCTCCTTCACAAGGCATGTCAGATTCTTAGTCTAAAAAAATGAAGGGTAGGCGTCCCACACGGTGTGCGAAGTTAAGTCTCAAACATGTCGTACGTCAAAAGTTTGATCAATTTGGGAATCCAATAGGACCAACCAAAGCAAGGCTAGTGTTCTACATAAGAGTTGGGACCATATAGAGGAGTGCCTGATGAATTTGATTTGGCAAAGTATCATGGCACTTGACTTTCACCCTTTATGTGTCATTGTAAAACCTTAAATTATGATACACTACCTCATCCATTTTGTTGTGTAATATATAGCTCACCTATGATGTTCTAAATTCTGAGTGCATTAGAAAGAAATACATTTCATATGTTGGTCAACATTTGGAGAGCATTTAAGACAAAGCTCAGTAACCAATATATATGGGAAATACAAGGAAAAATCTCATAGTGATGAATATATCTTTCTCAAAGAGGAAACCTGAGAGCAGTTTGTTTAGATCTAATCCGACAGGACCCTACCTTTTTGGTTAATCACTTATTTTTAATATTTTACTAAACCATTTTTTTGTTACTCAATGTAGTTAGTGTGTGATTATTTATAACAAGAGAAAAGAAAAAAAAGAGCAAAAGGTTCAGGCACATAATCTCTACCTTCACACATTGTCTCGTGGGGGCTATGATAGGCTTCGACTGAAGATAATGCAAGATAAGATGAAAGTACTCGAAGAAGCATCCTAATCAGATCCTTCATCATTTGTTCAGCCTCATCTCCACCCAAACGTCATGAGACATAGAAGAGAGCCCAACAAAGAAAATTAGGAGACTATATTAATGAAAAAGCACACATTATGGATGATAGGATTGTAAGTTAATATTTAATTCTACATGTAATTAATAGATGATTCAAGGATTGTAATTAAATATGCTTATGAATTATTTGTTGTAGGATTCCCTTATTGAGTATAGCACACAAGGATCCTTTATTCCCTTTGGTCGTTAAGATATCTTGATTACTGCCATTGGGAAACTAGAGCACCCTGATCGTATTCGTGGTGTTGGTCAAGGTATGGGCATTAGGAAATACTTTGGACTACCTACCCGTCATGGCTTTACCTCAACAACTATCAGTATGAAACATTTATAGACTCTTACAAAATAGATCATTGAGCAATTCACTTAGAATGTCACTTAGCAGTTCCAATTGCAACTGACATCTCTTGGTCTTTCTTAACAAAATAATGTTGTAAAGCCGATAGTAAATCGTGTGAGCACAAGATGGAGTTTTGTTGATGTTGATCCATTAGGAGAAGACAATTATATTAATATACATAACTTGTGTGAGCTATACATTGATGTTGATCCTCTCATTTTAGTACCAATTGGAAATGTGTACAATTTGGGATTAACCATACAACACAAGAAAATAAAGGATGATAGTGTGAGTATTGTGATGGAAGAGGTTAAAGATTCAAATGCTCAAGTTCCTTTCCCTACCGATGAGGTGCAAACAATGGGGCATGCCCCTAATCATTTCATTCAGTGGCCAAGAAAACTTGTCAAGTCTATTTCGACTAAGGTATCTGTAATCAATTTTTTTGTTGGTTGCAATGACATAATCACATTTATTAATATTGTTCTGCCTTGGTTGTTTAGATTATGGAGCAATGTTGCAAAGATATTCAACACAAAAAGTTGGAACCTAAACTTGATTCACTTGAACATTTATTGATGGTAGCAAGCCAAAATAAGGATCCTATACAACTACATTAGAATCCTAATGTACTAAGTAGGCCATCTTCAATGCAATTTTATATCCATCGAAAGGATCTTTTGGAAGTATATATGGGTATAGAGATGCTTAACATCTCAGCTATACAATTATAATTGTTGTAAGTACATTTAATTTGTAAGTTTTTTTATTAATTAGATATCAATTTAATATAATTAACATTTATTTCAGTATTTTAGGTATATACATCACTTATGTACTAATAAGGAGAAGATTGCAAATGTTTATGGATTCATGGACCCACAACTTATTGAGAATGTTGGGAATACAACATATAATGTTGAGGCCCATTTACTAAATAGACTGCATAAAGACAATAAAAGCATTATTACTTAACACCTTACTTGCATTCGTAAGTTCATGTTTACAAGGTATTTCAAATTATGTATCACTACTCACTAATTGTTCTCAAATATTGTATGAGCCACTGGTAGTTGTTGATTATTAGTCCTAAGCAAAATATTGTGGTGGTATTATGGTTGTTACTCAAGAAGACGATCAACCAAGAAATGAAAAACAAAGTTCCCTAAAACATTTATTTTCTCATATGTTTATTGCTCAAACATATAATGCAATTCACATTATTGTTTGTTTATGTTAGAGCTATGGACGAATATTAAAGGATGGATGGTTTGAGGTCAACAAATAAAAAGAAGTCTATATTGATTTTTCCCTATGTAAGTAGTTTAGAAACTGGCAATTTTAAAAATTAAAGTAGTTACTTAAATTGTTGCTAATTATATTCAAATTTGATATTCATTTATAGTGTCAAATGCAACCTAAGAGTTATGAGTGTGGATATTTTGTCATGGTATATATGCTCAAAATTGTCACAGACTATATTGTTGCTTCAAGGAAACATGTAATTAATGAACTTCTCAACAAATTAAATGAAATATCAACATTCACACTAGAAGAGGGGGTTGAATACTGTGTTAATCGAAGATAAGAACTTTTTGGTAAATGGAGAGCTTTATCACAAGTTCAGCAAGATATATGCACTAGAGTCGTCCACTGATAAGGGAAAACAAGTTTGATGAAAACAAAGGTTGATCGTCCAATAAATATAAAACAATACTTAAAAAAAGGTTTTCAGATAAACATATAGTGACAAAATAATGACAAAGTAACCTAAGAGAATACTTAATAAAACCGCTTACGAGAGATATAGAAACACTTGGCTTATACTTGTTTAGTTAAATAGAACTACATTCAGTTCTCCTTTACTCAACTGTAAAAGGTTCCACTAATCAAAACTTTGATTACAAAACAAGTATTTTGTCCTGCCACTCTTGGCTATACAAGTATTCTTCTAGATGCTTCTGTTGGACCTTGAGGCCTCAATAATCTTAAGAGGGATAGGCTTAGAATGCAGAAAAAGCGACAACAATCAATTTAACAATGTTCTTTAAACATGCAAGACACAATTGATTGCAACAAAATAAATAAGATAAGGAAAGAGAGAATGCAAACACAATTTTATACTGGTTCAGCCACTTCCCGTGCCTACATCCAGTACTCAAGCAACTCACTTGAGATTTCCACTATCTTTGTAAAATCCTTTACAAAGTCTGAACCACACAGGGACAACTCATCCCTTGTGTTCAGATGCTTTACAACAAGAGACTCATAGTCTCTTAGTCAATCTCATTGAATAAGAAGAATGGAAGAAGAAATCTCTCTTCAAGAGAAGAATATTACAATGAAGATCATGTAAGAATCCTTATAGATTTTGCAAGTGTTTGGTCAAGGATTTCTTTTGAGAGAGCATTTGACAATGAAGTTCTTTTGGAATCTCTCTCATTGTCTTTTGAGAGGATAAGACATTTTTGCCAAGCAAAACTCTCTTATAAAATTCGTGTCCAAGTCACCTATTTATAGGCCTTTGATGGCCATTCACAAATCCAATGAAAAGATGTGACTGTTGGCAGATTTTCTAAAAATTCTCCACTGGTAATCGATTACAATGTTTGTGTAATCGATTACACAGTTATAATTTGAAGGGTCATGACTTTTGAATTTGAATTTCAGGAGTTTCGTTCCTCGTAATCGATTACAGACATATGGTAATCGATTACATGTTGAAAATTCAAATTCAAAACCTTTTTCAACAACTATTTCTCAACCCTGTCTTCTGGTAATCGATTGCACTTCCTGGTAATCGATTACCAGAGCCTTGCATGTCTTGAAAGCACTATGTTTTAAGGCAAGGCTTGGTCTTTAGTGAATCTTGAAACAAAGCTTTGTTTGTTGAAGCAATCTTGAATTATTCTTGAAGCAAATGCTTATCATTTGAAGCAGCCTTGTTAGATTCTTCTTTGACATCATCAAAATCATGTATACATACATTCACATTCTCCCCCTTTTTGATGATGACAAACATGTGATTTCTTCTTTACACCATCAAAGCTTGCATGATTTACATTCTCCCCCTTTCTCAAGCAAATTCTTCTTTATATCATCAAAATCTTCATGATTTACATTCTCCCCCTTTCTCAAGCAAATTCTTCTTGACATCATCAAGATCTTCATGATTTACAGCTTCTAGCACACCCTTAGACTCCCCCTGAATCTAAGAGCACTCAATTGTTGTTTAACACTAAGCACTCATGGCTTTCACAAAAAAAAAGTTTGAATGATCACTTAAAGAGTGAATAAACAATATAAGCTCGAATACAAAAAACTTTGCTTAGAAAAAGATAAACAATATAATCTCAAGTGTATTATTTAGTGATTTCACAAAGTTTTACTTCAAAGATTTTTATCATTTCTTTAATGATTTTTCCGTGTTTGCTTTTTAGTAGAGGCTGTCTTTTATAGACTTTAGTGAATGATCTATTACGAGATTAACGCTGAGTCTTGATATGACCGTTGTCTCAAATATGGAGGCAAGACAACCTGGCACACTCTGATTGGAGAGAAAAGGAATAATAGTACAAACAACAACATGTGCTATTCTTTTGCGTTGAAAGCAACCTCTGAAAGAATATTCTGTATATACCTTCTATTCTCTTCTAATCTCTCATTTTGTTAAATTCAAATGCTAGCAATTCAAATAAAGAGAGACAAAACTGAATTTCGTAAAGAGAGATCATGCACTTCCCTTGTGGATAACATAGACTATTCCTACATCACTTTTAAGAGTGTAAAATGAGTGTGTAAGTGATATATATTAAGTGGACACGAGTAAGAAACAACTTAGTGTATAGATACTGGTTTTCACAATAAGTGGACGCGATTGATTTTACAACGCGTTGGATGCTAGATATATCTTAACAAAACATTTTCCACTTTATGTATGGACACGACTTACTAAATCTATAGATGTTGATATAATAATGATTAAGCTCTTTTACAAAGATGGTTCTATGCACTTAACAACAACTCATTAGTTTATCAACAATTTATATTTTTGTAAACATCAAAACTAAGGGGTGGTAGGTCGTCTAATTTAGTGGATCATCCAAACACTACTGCAAAATGGAGCAACAACAACGGTTTTAAACGACATACAAAGACGGTTCTAAACAGTCTTTGAAACCAACATCATTAAAAGTCAAGACTTTCGATGACAGTTTCAAAAAACCGTCTTAGAAAAACGTGTCATTCTAAGATGATTTTTATCTAAGACGATAAGAACCATCTTAGAATTATTTTTTTTAAACGAGAATTCTAAGACGGTTATTTGAAAAACCGTCTTAGAAAGCCTAACAGTCTTTAAAACCAACATCATTAAAAGTCAAGACTTTTGACGACAGTTCCAAAAAAACGTCTTAGAAAAACGTGTCATTCTAAGACAATTTTTATCTAAGACGATAAGAACCGTCTTAGAATTGTGTTTTTTTTAAACGAGAATTCTAAGATGGTTTTTCAAATAACCGTCTTAGAAAGTAGACTTTCTAAGACGATTCTCTGGAAAATCATTTTAGAATCCTTATTTTTTTTAAAAAAAAAATGAAGGATTCCAAGACGATTTTTCAAAGAACCGCCTTAGAAAGTGTTTTTTTTTTAAATTAAAAATTCTAATAAAATAATAAAAAAAGAAAAATTCTAAAAATAATAAAAAATGTAAATAGTGATTTTTTTATATAAATTCTAATAGAAAATGGTAGCATGGTACATCAAAAGCCTACTCTAGCACATCTAGTTAGATGGTAGAAATTCTGTAACTACTTGCATTATCATAGTTACTACTTGTGTCTATATTCAACCATCAAAAGTTACCCATCTTATCAACAAACATCAAAGCCTTCTCCTACATGTCAAGGCTGGCCCGTGGATCAAACAATGCCATTGTCTTTTGTGAAAAACTAATTCTTCAAACAGTCCATTTATTTTTAAATCCTTTTCTTCTATTCTCACTTGAGAGTTTATCCTAGTTTAATCTACCTTTTATTGGGCTATCCTCAATTTGACCAACTCTTATAATAAGGGCTTCTATTGGTCTTATTTTCTTGTGTCCAAGCTACTGTAGACTTGATTCTACCATTTTTCCTAAATAAGAGCAAGTCTTAATTTATCTCTTAATACATTCTTTCACTCATCCAATGCAACATTTCATCTACGCAACACATCTTATGCTCTTGTTAGCTATTTATTGCTCAATATTCAGCACCATAATTAAAGCAACATTGATCATATGATTGCACAGTTAAATTTTCCATTAATCTTAAGAAGCCTCTTTGTATAGCAAATAACATCAAAATATATGACACAAAATTGTATGAAGGAAATGCAACGATGTTTTGTAGACAATCCAGAATGAACAGGGTTATACTTATATTATTGAAATTGACCATTTCTACATAATTTAAGACAAGCATGGAACTCTAGCCAATGTCTTACCCTCCAGATAAACCAAAATAAGCTTTTAACTGGGAAATGCTCCAAGAAACACTATATACTTTTTTCGATTCTTTGGCTGCTTGCTCCAATAAAGCACAAGAAGAAATATGAGCACCAGTAGATTGCCCCATTAGATAAATCCTATAACATAGTAACAAAACAGAGGAAAAGTTAAATATCATAGTTGAATGTCTAAATATATGATGAAAAGGAATCTTGTAGCATAGTAGCACGCCACCTATTAGAGTCACCTCCATAATTAGCAATGTTGTTGATGATGAAGGAAATTCCCTGAGAAGATTAAGATGTCAATTAGAAAAATGTAGATACTAAATGTGATGTTCTATATTTTTAGCTTATAAAAAAATAACAAAGAATTCAATTGAGATATACACCACTAGACACCATTAAGTTTAGGACATAGTGTGATGCAATCATCCTTGTAGTTATGATTTATGAATTTCCCAGACTTATTGTCCTAGAAACAAACTACTATAAAAAGCACCCAATTTGTCTATTAGAATACCTCGAACATAGAGCAAGTGAGACCAAAGGTAAATTATAGACTCAATCTTGCACTGCTTGAACTGAGACCAGGTACCTGTTATCAATGCATGCCACTATAATGCCTCTTTCTTCCAACTATAGTCCTAAAGGGGAGCCACATGCTTCATACCTAAACCAAAATCCAACAGAAATCATTTCATTTTTAAAAGATAAAAGATTGATGAAATCAGAAATACACACACAACTGAATTGTAGCCATGTGTTTTTAATTGAAAAAAGATGTATCCAACATATGCTAGAAGCATAATAATGTTACCTGTTCTTGACAATTGTAGATTACTAGTGGCTATAGAAGGATATTCCCCTACTAAGGCACATCCGAGAAATAATGGCAACAAATGGCATAGCAACCCCAACAACAAAAGTAGTAAGTTTAGATCAGCCTGCTTTTGTTCATTCAATCACCAAATAACAAAACGAATTCAGCGACAACAAGAATATTCAACAATGACTAAATTTTCAAGGTTAAATTAATTCCCTGAACTATTTAGGAATTTTTAGTTAGGTCTTTAAATTGAACAATTTGTAATTGAGTCCTTAATCTTTTAAAATGTTGGCAATTGACTCCATAAGATTTTTAAAACTGCCACATATTGCCACTTTCTGATGATTTCAAGCTACCACAAACTAATTTCAAGGACTTAATTATAAAAAATTTACATATTACAATCTTTTTTTAGTTTAGGACCTAATTAAAAATTCCCATATAGTCTAGGGACCTACTCGTTAATTTAACCAATTTTGAAACAATGGAAACAAGAAGGTAAGAAGCCTTATATACTCTGTTATATATTTGTTCCTTCCTAAGGTTTAAACCACCACAAGGGAGTGAACTTCCAAGAACTAATAGAAGGTTTGAGAAAATAGATCCCAACAGAGAGAACTTCACAACATTTACTTTGTTTTGGTGAAATGCTGGCCTTTTATTGTATGTAAATCATGAGAGATTAATATCATCTAGTTTTTACCTATGGGGCCTATGTAATACGCAATTTGCCTTCAATTTCAAGAGAAAAACCAAACAAATTAAGGTATTAGAAACATGAACTTCAATATATATATATATATATATATATATATATATATATATATATATTTGTAGTGACTATATGATGTTAATATAGGAATTGAGATGCAAACTTACTCAGTAAGGAAGCTGACACGTTCAGCTAGAGGGGTTGAGTCCAAGTAGGCTCAAAGCAAAAATACTTAGAATTTAATCAAAATACATTGTGAGTGTATAAGTTTTTCTATATTACCAATCAATCCTGAATCATCATATCATAAAAAATTATTAATATTTATAATAATTATTTCAGAAAGTTATACATAAAGTTATTTTAATGGTTTTTATTGTAAAAAAAATATACTAATAATTGGAAGATTAAACTGTCCTATTTTTGTATCTAGTATTTTAATTGCACTCATTATATATATATATATATATATATATATATATATATATATATATATATATATATATATATATATATATATATTTAAGTAGATATTAATGGCATGGCGTAGTTAGTAGGAGACAAATGATACCCACTTTAAAAATCATACCTGCTTCCTCTGCCTTCCTCTGAGCCAATTCATTATCATTGAAACTCTCTTCTGTGGCAGCAGTGCATGAAGCCTCCTTGTTGATGGAGATCAAACTCTTGAATCCTCTCTTTGAAGGAGATGTGAAAAATGAGTTTTGGGAGCTTTCTTGTGATATCTTATCTTAATTTCTTTGATAATAAACCAAGGAAATTAGACAACAATATAGTAAGTAGTATGCTTATTAATATTATCTCACATTGGGCTTTCAAAAAAAAATCTCACCATAAACAATTGCATAAAAAAAGGTTGCATACAAAACATAATTCTTATCTATGATATCCAATGACAGTATAGAGGGAAAAAAAACAATAAATTGGGGTAGCTTGATATATACATAGACTAAACTTTCCATGATCAACATTTAAAAATAAAAAGACATATTTGAAGAAAAAAAAAAGAGTTAAATTACATGGGGTCTGTAAAGCCTTTAGATCTCCAACTACAAAAGTTAGCTTTTGTGGTGAGGTTTTCCCAAGGTTCTTATCAAATTGAAGTAGGATTCATGTAGGAAATGCAGAAAGTAGAAAGCTTAGAACTCTTCAACACTCGTAGCCTCTTGACTGTTGATACAAACATGCTGCCATTCATATGTAGACATTAAAAAACCATATAATATAAGTATCTTTGCATCTAATCATAGTTTTCTAGCAATAACTAAATCATTTAAAAAATACCAAAGGGAAAAGCCAATTGCGCAAGTTATTTATATTTTATTTGTATTTCTGAGAGGGTATAGTTGTATAGGTGTTATCATGTGAAAGAACAGACATGCCATGACATGTACTGCTTTGGATTTTCACAACAATTGGCAAAAAAATTGTTTGATATTAAATATATAGTAATTGTTAAGCACAAGGAATCTAACTAATATCTATTACAGTCTTAAGATCAAAATGTTAATTCGTCATTGGTCCTCACACATCAAGTGCTGAGGTACAATATAGTATAGTATAATATTGAATAAAATAAAATAATAGTGCATAAGATTGATAGTGATAAGATGCTTACTGCCATGGCACATCCCCAACAAGCATCCTGTCTCCTTCATTATCCTCATAAACAAGAGTATACTCTCTACTTCCATCCAATAACCTCATAATTGCTTTCTCTTCCTCCTGCTTGTTGCAAACTCTACCAGCAGGGGAACCTCTTTGAGCTGAACAACAGTGAGTTAAGACAAAGTTTCCTTCTTATCCTCATAAACAAGAGTATACTCTCCACTTCCATCTTGTTCCCAATATTCTCCATAGAGCCTGATGAAGTGACACACCGAAATCCTTTCCTTGTCGTACTAATGCAGAAACCTGCACGCGTCACCCTTCATGCATAGGCTGCATAGCCAGTGTCGACACACCATCTACCAGAAGCTACGCTACCCGGGAACATTGTCGCTGCCCACGGGGTCCATCACGGATAGGGCGGGGGCAGCAAGGCCCCTGTTAGACATGGTGTAGGCGACCATAGAGGAGTCGTGCGGGATAAGGGGGTCAGAAGGGGCAATGGTGGAGGATAAGGAGAGGGCGACATTAAGGCTCCCCTTAAAATCAAAGTTGAGGACTCCCTTGGAATCCTGCGTTGGGATTGAAGAGTGGATTTCATGCGGATTAGGGATTTGAAGGGAAAATATGAATATAATGAATTTGAAGAGTGACTTAGTGTAGGTATTCATGAAAGGATGTTGTCATAGTCAGGATCGTGGTTGTGGTCATGGTCGGCGTAGTCAACGACATTGTCCTTGGCGAGGAAGTCCTCGAGAGTCATCATCTTGTTGTCACCATCATCTATGTCGTTGACCTCGTCGCCACCATTCTCTGTGATTCACGAAGCCCCAATTGGTGCCTTAGAGGACACTCGTGAGACACCTGTGTCGAGCTCGAACCATAGTAGGGCCTCTATGGGGGGGGGGGGGGGGGGGGGAGCAAGAAGGAGTCCAACAAAGGGTCGTCGATATATGGTTGAAAAGAGGAGTTAGGGTTGAAGAAGGGGAAAAGATGAATTGGAGAAGGGAGCGAGAAAATGTTTTTTTATTGATTTTAAAGGCGGGTCTTAAAAAACCATCGTGAAACATTTGGTTTCTAAGACGGTTTTTATATAATTTTCTTTAAAAGGATTCAATTATTTACAGAAGTGCCACCAAATTTTCAAAGATGATGGTTTTGAAAAAAATCGTCTTAAATTACGCGTCGTTAAAAATCACCTTTTGTAGTTGTGAATCCTAACATTTAATAATTATGTTTTTGGTTTTAGTTCATGAAATAATATTTTATCATATGTTTTTTGAAATTGTAGATCTTTGACAATTCAGGTCCAATGCTTGATGAGGATATTGTTAATATTTGACAACGTTGGACAACTTTTTTTCTTGAACTGGACACTTTTTAGATTTATTTCTTTAGAATTTTTTGTATGTTAAGACATGTATGTTAAGCTCCAGTGAGGACTTTTTTTTTTATATGTTAAGACATATATAAGCTTGTGATGAACTTAGTTGTATTGTTTGTATTATGTACATGTTGTCTAGAATATTTGATTATAATTTATTTAAAATTTATTTGATGCTTTTATTGTTAAGAAAATATATAATTGACTTCACTAAACGAGGCATAATCTGATCAAGGTTAACATAAAAATAAAATTAATCTTTGTCCCATTATAATTGACTTCTTAGATTATTTTACACAAATAAAGAAAAAATAATAAATAAATAAAAGAGAGTAATATTTTTATAAAATTAATCTTATATATGTCCTCATTAATTTATTTATAAATTCTTTATTAATATTATATGAAATATAAGTAAAAATAAATAAATCAATATTACATTAAAAAATTAAAATGATAACTATTTTAATATTTTTTTCTCTCATACGATTATTATAATAAGAGAGAAGTATATGTTGACATAAATGCTTTTGTCCACAAGTGCGGTTATGCCACCTTGATGGGTACAAAGTTTATTGAATTAGGATACAAGGTTTCAATATCATTGCAAAGACTTCCAATTTTTAATATTGTGGTTGCAATTATAGTTGTGGACTATATATAACCTTCACGTTTTTTAGATTTTTCCCTAGTGTAGACAAAACGAGTAGTTGTCAACTTACATCGTTTCACATTTTTTTTCCCATTCAATGCTGCCCTCACCGTAACAAGCATTTTTTTTTTTAATTGCAGCTAGGCTTGTCCTTTTTCCTCCTCTATGTAATACTCAATGGTCTATGATATATTATTTACTAGCTACACGTTGAATTTTTTACCTAGGTTATGGTAATTTGTGATAAAAGAACCCTTATAAGCAATTTACTTGTACCGTTATGTTCTAAAAAAAAAAAAGGAAACTTGTAACCATTATGACTTTGTCAGGATATATTATTGTGCTTAATTAAATTGCAAGTAACAATACCTTTGCTCTAATTTTTTCAATATATTATATTAACTGAAATAAATGAAAATACTACCTTAATTTTTAAATATAACATTCTTTTTAAATAATTCAACCTCTTTAAAAAAATTAGTTAATTTAGTTAAAAATATTATTTTCCAAAATTATCTTTAAATTATTGAAATTAACCGTGTCACTTTCTATTTAATTACTTTCTATCTAATTAATTAGTGTGTGTTAGTTTTCTTTCTTGTTTCTCATAAGAAAGAATGCACTTATTTTTTTAATTGATAACATTTATTGTAATGTAATAAAGAGTATTTTGACAAAAAAAAAAATTAATACAAAAAGACAACTTAAAAATAGTCTTATAAAAAACAATTTTAAAAATTTCTGAAATTTCATTTTTTAATGATATTTTTAAATCAGTTTTTTTATATATCAAAATAGAAAATTTCATTATTTATAATTGAAACTAATAATAAGAGAATACATTGTATTGATATAATTTTATACAAATATTGAACGTTATGTCACAACCTCATTGTGTCACTGTGGAGTGTTCAAGCGCGTGTGTCGATTATGAGTTGAATTGAAGTGGATTGAAAGGGGAACTATGGAGTGTGTCAAGAGTAAATCACAAAGGAGTGTATTAATTCAATGATAAGAAATCTAAATAAAAATATATAAAAAGTTAGGAAGGAGATGAAAAAATAAGATAAATTAAGATTATTAAAATATTAAATTGTTAAAATATTTTAACATCAATAATATCAATACAAATATTTTATTCTTTCTATATCATTTGCCAAATGTGTAATTGTTTATGTATAAGATACTTTATAACATTTTTTTAAGGAGAACACACTTTCTAACTTACTTATTCTAATTAACATATTTATTTTTATTATTGACTAATTTTTTGTAAGAAATCACAAAATTGTTAATATCTCATTTTTTATGAGATAAATTTCTCTCATAATATTATAACATTCAATAAATTTTAATTAATAGGAATAAGTTTATTTGAAAAATACGTTAAAAAGTGTGTTATCATTATAAAAAAAACATATCTTAATGTCATTGAATGTAAGTGGGCTCTTGAAAAACCAATATAGAAAAATAGGTAGTGACATGTTTGAAACTAGGTTAAATTTTTTTAAGATAATTTTTGAAATCTTTGAAAGTAAATGTTGAAAAGACAGCAAGGGTTTAAGGATTATTTTCCAAAAATAGTCTTTAAAAAACCTTCCCATTGATTGTGTCGCGGCACAGCTCTCTCACCTTTCCCATGTTATGCTCCCATCTCTGACAAACAAAAAACCTAAGGGAACCACCATCACACTGGCCAAGGCCAAGAAGGCTGAGGCCCAGGCCGTGGCGGTCGAGCCCCAAAGTTTTCCCAACCTCAAGGAGGCTTTGAACTCCAAGCCCAAGAAGAAGAAGGGAACCACCATCACGCTTTCCGAGTTCAATCATGGTGGTTTCAGCCAGGGCCTTATGTGTGACGAGATGCTCGCCCTTCCCACCGGTCCCAAGGAGCATTCCACCGAAGAAATGCAGTTCAACCCCTTGGCGGTGGTTTCTCCTCCTATGACCGCTCTGGTGGTCGCTCACGCGACTGCAGCAATAACGAAGGTTCGTGGGGGCAAAGGAGGCAGAAGATCGTACGGAGGATTCAACGAGGAGCGCAAGGGTCCGAATCCTAGAGTTTCGGTCCTGGTTTTTGCAATTTCGGAGTGGAGCCTGATCGATGGACGAGAGGCGGTCCACCGCGTGAGGTTGACCAGATGAAGCGAATAGCCAAAATATGATTTTTTATGAAGATGGGATAAGGGACATACGGGAAAGTGTTCAAGGCCCTAGAGAGTATCAAATCTCAAGGGTGTTGCTCACTGCCATAGAATCTTGTCCTTGACCAGCATAAGGGTATTCTTAAGATCGAATCTGGTTGAACAGCTACGAGAGTATCAGATTTGACCCAAGCATGACTGGGCCTCTATCTCGTTATTCTCCTCCATTTCTTCAAACATCACCACTTCCAGGTACGCACTACCTAACCTTCATTTTCAAATTATGAATCCTTGCCCTGGTCTTATTAATCAAAAGCCCCTTTTATTTTCCATGTTTATTGTTTGCCTCACAATTATTGTACACACGAGATGGATATTATTATTGTGAGGCAAACAATAATAATAGTCTTATGCATGCACTACCTAACCTTCATTTTCAAATTATGAATCCTTGCCCTCGGCTAATTTTGAATTTTTTTTTTATTTTCTTACTTGCAATGTTTTTTTCCTACTGGATATTTTTTACCAATTGGTAAAGAGTTTGATATTCCTTGCATTCTTCATAACTTAATTATGATTTCTAGCTTAAGCTAAAATGAGTTTGTGCGTTGTCCACCCTCAAAGTGGGTCTGTTCCAAAGTGTCTGTTTATTACTTTTTCATCCTAATTTTCTTAATTATATCAAGTTATTGCTATATTCTTTTAGATATATATGAAGTCACGTCGAGTTGCTAAAGCTGAAATGGTCCAGAGAAAGATCCTACATGTTATGGAATTATCAAAGGTTCTTTTTGTTAACTTCTTTGTCTTTTGCTTTGAATTGACTTTCTTGTTAATCGTGATGCATGCATAAGACTATTATTATTGTCACTGCATTGATGCATTAAGCAGGCCCATAGATAGGGTGGTTGAGCACTATTATTTTCTGTTCTTAAGTTTAGTTATGATAGAATGTTGTTTCTACTCTTGCTGAATAACTATTAAAGTCTTTTAAGTTATTCTTATGTAGATTGACATTTTTGTTATGGTGATAATAGATAATTGGGCTGTAATTTTTGAACAAGTTAGTTGGATTTCTTACAAAACAATCATGATTTCATAATTCATAAAACTATTATTATTATTTGACAATCTGGGAAAGTAGTATGACGGGCACTAATGACTGATTGATATTTTATGATGTTCCTTGGCAGGCTTTTTTTAATCTTTCTTTTCCATTTGCTACTTTCTATTTTCATTTAGAATTAGTTGTTTTGATCTTACTCAATGAAATTAGAAAATGTTGCAAGAATAGTTATGTCACATTTGTTGCCATCGTAAAATACATGATGCATTTGGTGTAGTACAGGGATGGTATTCCTTGGACACTGTTATTGCAGCTGAATCTTTGGCTCTGATCCTACAAGCATTTGGCGATACAAAAGATTCAAAAGAGCTTCTTGAAAGGTTATTACAATACTTAGAAACCTGGGAAATTAATTTTATATTCTTTTTGCTTCATTTAATTTTGATTTTATACAAATGAAATCCTCACTTTTCTTTTCCTTGCAGATGTCTTAATGTCCGGAAGGACTTACTTCCTGATGACCATATTCAGGTATGTTCTTTGATAGGGATTTTGGTAGTTCCAAATTCCAATTCTATTTAAATTTCAAATCCCATATTGAATGCAAAGCTAATATTTTCTTTATGCATGGTCAGAGTAGGTGCAAACTTACTTCATCTAGCAAGAGTGGCAATGCTTGATTGCAGTCAACATAAAAAGTTGAATGTTTCTAGAGCTAAAGCTGAGCTTGATATGGCAAAGAATCATTTGTATAATTCCATAATGTTCGGATTAGTTTGACATGCCTGTCTCTTTCACAACTAGTTCTGAATATCAGAACTCAATCAATTTGTCATGTTTGTTTCTTTTTTCCTGTGGAAATTATTCTTTCTTTTTACAATGCAGTTTTTAACAGAGTATTTCTGTGTCCACGAGTCGTGGACAGGTGAAATTTGATGTTATACATACTATTGCTCAATCTTATCATGTACAACATATACATTGGGTTGGTTCACCAAAGGAAATGATAGAAAACATATTTACTTAGTTCTGAAATAGATTTATTTTATTATTCCATTTGTAACGATTCATATTAATGAATGTGAAGGAGCATTCAACTAATAGACCATGCAGATAAATAAAATACCTCATTTGAAAGGGAAAAAACTGGTAGAACAATCAACTACCACAGTGAGCCATTATGCTTGCAACCTCCTTGGACCTGCTTTGGTTAATTTTTGGTTGAAACTTATTATGCTGTAACATGATGATCCTTATTAAATTATATTTGTTGAAGAAAACTTTTGTGCTTTAGTTTCCTCCCAATATTATAGGATTACACAAGTAACTTCCCCATTAAGAATTGAATTGTTCTTATATTTAATATTTAATTTTAAACATCAGTATAATTTGAACTATCATATTTTGAAGGACAATATTTGGTTTAAGGTCTAGGCCTTTGCCTGGCTTACCCAACAATTACTAGCCATTTTAATTTTAAACATCAGTATAATTTGAACTATCATATTTTGAAGGACAATATTTGGTTTAAGGTCTAGGCCTTTGCCTGGCTTGCCCAACAATTACTAGCCATCTCCTGAAAGTTCATGAACATCTTATAAGTCTTTAGAATGAAGCACATTTATGATAGGTAGGGGTGGGAATAGGCTAGGTCGGCCTACAGGGGCCTACGACCTGACCTACATAAATCTTGATCTGAACTGGCCTATTTAATTAAAAAGTTAGACTTAGGTTTTTTTAAAAGTCTATTAAATTAAATAGATCAGGCTTAGGCTTATTAAAAAGCCTTATAAGCCTGATAGGCTGGCCTATATATATACTTATATACTTATATTATTTTTTTGGTACTAATATATAATATTATTTTTTGGATATAATTAAATTTTTTTTTTTGAAACTATCAGATTTTGATTACACATTACTACTTCATAACTTCTATTCTTACAATCAAGTAAGACTTTAATTACAATTTAGGTGTGAGTCATGTGCCCTTTTATATTCTTCATTATTTTGATTGACTTTCCTTTTTCTTTAACTTTCCTAGTACGTTCCTACTCCATAAAATATTAAATATTTATTGTGAAGAAGGCTTTTAAAAAGGCTATCAGGTCAGACTATACTTTTAAAAAGGTCAGGCCGAGCCAAAATAAAAGCCTTTGATAGGCTATAGGCCAGGTTTAGGCCTCAAAGATTCATCGTAGGTTAGGCTCAGGTCTTTCAAAGCCTGGTCTGGCCTATTCTCACCCCTAATGATAGGTAATTTCTTGTTCCATCTTAGGATTTCACGTCAATGTTTAGAGAAGGATAATGATAGGGATCGTGAATGGTCCATAAATTAGGATTGTCATTTTACATTACAAAATACACTTAATAATATCATACCATTTAATTTTTTTTTACAGGTTTTCTCTGCTTTTCACCCTGTCCAAAAAATTGCAATGTTTGATAACAATGGTGGTTTGCATGCTCTGATTCAATATCCTGGTTAGGTTTTTTGAAAAACTTTACCTCTTGTTATTTTTAGTGTTGTCAAAATCATGTGTATATAATTATAAAGAAAACTTAACCAAATTAAATAACTGGCCACGGGACAGAAACATTAGAGGGGTCCTAAAAGAGTAGGAGAATTTTGGGGATTTTCAAATGATATTCATATTAGAAAGTGGAAACTAAGATTTTATTTTATTTTTTAAAATAAGGAAGGTTTTGGCATTCCTTACTTTTTTATCCTTTTCAAGTATTTTATTGTTTCTACAGTTTTGCTAGATCAAGAATGGTATATACCGGTTGTTTTGTTTTTCTTTTTTTTCCCTTCATATTTAGCCCAACGCATCTAATTATATCGATATGATACTGCAAGAAATAATATAAGTAATAGAAAATTGAAAGTAGATAAATCCAACAATTTGGAGATATTATAGCTTTTATTTTAAAAACAAAATATTTTATTTTAAAAACAACTAGTATTCTATTTTGGCATTACCCATGATAAATGTTTATTTTTATATAATTAATAAACATAAATATATTTGAAAACATAATTGTATTAAGGCATTATCCATGGACATTGCATTGGATTGCTTTAGCATGAGAATGGTATATTTTTAATTTATTTTGAAAAAATACATTCTAAGATGGTTGTCTCAGAAATCGTTTTAGAATCCTCAATTTTTTTTAAAGAAGACATTCTAAAATGATTCTTTGAAAAACCGTCTTAGAAAGTTTGCATTTTAATACAATTTTTGAAAAATTATTTTAGAATCTTCAATTTTTTTTAGAAAATAAAGACATTCAAAGACGGTTATTTAAAAAACCGTCTTAAGAAGTTTACATTCTAAGACAGTTTGTGGGAAAACCATCATAGAATTCTCAATTTGTTTTTTTTAAAAGATCTTCTAAGAAAGTTTTTCCTAGAAACCGTATTAGAAACATCTATTTTTTTTTAAAAAAATAATTTCTAAGACGATTCTTGACAAAACCGTCTTAGAATTTGGATCTTCTAAGACGGTTTGAGAACTGTTGTGGAAAGTCAAGATCAAGATGACGACTTCAAAAACGGTTGTAAATTGTCATAAAAAATTTCTCAAAACAGTCATAAAAAATGATTTTTTTAGTAGTGTATTAAAAGTCCTCCAATCCACAATGTCCATATGTCTTAAACATTTTTTAAAAAAAATATGTAAGAACCTTTTACATATCTTACTACTTAACTAGTTGAGTTGTGCCATAATAAAATGCCTTAAACTCACCCAACATCAGGACATGGTCATGTGACCATTATAAAGAACCTGTGTTTATGGAACACAACGTAGCCCATAAATATTTTTAGCTTAGCAAAAAAATCTTATATATTGCTATAGGTACCAGTGGTACCAAAAGTACAATCGTTCCAAGAATTAAAACAAACCAACACCACTTGGGTATTCTCTATTTGATTGTGATTCAACCAAATAGATGATAACCAAGGAAACATATTAAAAAGTCCATGCCATACAAATTGGTAAAAGAATAAATGTCCCCTAAACAAATTGAAGAGTAATAAATTTTCAACCATTGTCACTCTAGTCAGCTTTGACTATCTACTTTCACTCTAAGTTGCGGTCACCCTACCCAAATCAATTGCACCATTAATTTCCTCATCAAACTACATGTCAGACACTTAGATTAACTTGCACCACATTAAATGCCCACAATTAAACATGTAGTAGGATTTGCAACCCATTCACAGTAAGAGAAATTAAAGGTATTATCTTTGAATTTCATCCAATGCAAAGTACGTGATCTCATTTATCAGTTCATGGAACTCACTTGCCCCCCCCCCCCCCCCCCACCATTAAACACAATTATTCCTCTGCCTCCAAAGGAACCACACTATTGCTCCCCAAATAATCTTCCATTCTTGACCTTATCCAACTTCGTGTCACCATGTTGTAGGAGATGTTATAGTCCCCTCTCAATAAGCACAATCGCAGTGGAAATCCAATTATAACAAAACTTCCAAATGCTATTAGATTGTCCACATGAAAATAGAACATTGCTAGATGTTTCCAAACAAGATTTGCAGAAAGGGCACAGTCTTTGTTCAGTCAACAATAACACGTTCCTCTCAAGCAAATTATCACATGATGGCAGACTATTGATGAACACTCTAAATCATGAATGCAACCTTTGGAGGAATATTCCTATTCCAAATATCAACGAACAACTTGAAACCAACCTCCTGAACATCATCATCAACTCGAGCTCTATAAGCAGAGCCTACAAAGAATGATCTAGAGCTATCTTCTAACCAACAAAGAATGACTTAAAATTATTGATCCTACCCAGGAATTCCTGAGCCAACTCTGCTTCCCACAAGAATAGTGCTCTCTTCCATCTAATATCCCATATCCACTCATCATTAACTCATCTACCCATATCCTTAACAACACAATTATGTTGTTCCATAGTTTTGAGAACATAAAATTAAGTCAATCCTCATAAGCCCACTTGTCCTCCCAAAATTTAAAGGTAGACCCATCACCCAATCTCTACTGTATTGCCCTATCAAACCACCCTTGGTCATTATTTTCCCCACAAACCTTTTTATGATCCTTCCACCAAATGGAACTATCACTAACACTCCCCCTCCTTTCTAATCCACACCACCCACCATATCTAGAATCTAGAATCTCCCCCCCCCACAAGTCATCCTCATGATAAAATAACTTCCACCTCCATTTAACAAGCAACGCTTCATTGAGCATCCTGATGTCTTTAATACCTAAATCTCCTCTCTCATTAGGGGAACACAACTGATGCAATCCTACCCCGCAAGGGCATTGGATAGAAAACTCCAAGTAGATTGGGCCAGAGATGCAAGAGAAGGCCCTATGGTTCTTATGAGCCTTAAGGTAGACTTCGGGCCCATGGGCTAAGTATGAGCCCACTTATCTTTGTAAATATTAGATTAAAGTTTCATTATTTTTGGGCCTTGTATTTAGGGCTCCATAATGTAGGTAGGGTACCCTAGAAATATAGGATTTTTCAGCCCTTGTATTTTAGGGCACCTAGACTAGTTTTTGTATTAGGGGTAGTTTTGTAATTTCACATGCACTAAGTGGATATTTGATGTGTGTGGCTGGAAATAAATTTAATTGAATTGGTAGAAGCCCAATCCAATTAAATTTTAGAGGGGGAGGTGAGCATTTGCTTACTACACCCCATTGCCACATCATATAGTCACACTTTGTGCATGTCCTTCATGCTTTTCATGCCACATGACACCTAAGCACACATAGTGGAGAATCTTGGAATTGATATTGGATTAGTGGGCTGAACCATAACTAAAATTCACTAATCATAATTAGTGAAATTTTGGCTCCAAAGTTTGGCTCCACAAATTCAATTTCAAATTCAAGTGAAATTTGAATTTCCCTCCAATTTTGTGTGACACTTAGGCTATAAATAGAGGTCATGTGTGTGCATTTTTTTCAACTTTGATCATTTGAATATTAACTTCAGATTTCAGAGCTCTTTTTGAGCACAAAATTTCGTGCTCTTCTCTCCCCCTCCCTTCATTCATCTCCTTCTTCCTCCAAGCTCTTATCCATGGCCTCCTATGGTGGTGAGCTTCTTCTAGACTTATCTTCTCCTTGAAGTGGCGTCTCCTCTCTCTCTTCCTTCTCCATTCCGCTGACATTTATCTTCCAAGAAGCAAAGGAATCCATTGATGAAGAAGATCCTAGGCCTACAAGCTCCAATGGAGCTTGCATCATGTGGTATCAAGAGCATCTTCATCTAGGTGATGTTCTTTTGCTTCCTCTATCTTTTTGTTCGGTGAATTCTCTTTAATTCCTTGTTCTTCATCTTATTCTCCATGTATATCCTCCATTGTCTTGTGATTTGGTGCTGTTTAGAGTAGATTCAAAAAAAAAATAAACCGATTAAATCTTAGATCTACACTTGTTCTTGCATTTCAATGGTTCAAATTTTGTAGATCTACTCTTGAATCTTGTTTTTGTGTTGATTTTAGGTTCTATCAATTTTCATTCGTAATATTCTTGTGCTAAACCTTTAGATCTAAATTTTGTTGCAAAATATTGATTAGAAAAAAAAAACACAAAAATATAAGTGTAAATCACTTAATCCATGTTGTCTTAGAGTCATGTTTAGTCATAGTAATTGTCACATTATGTTCTAAGTTTGTGTTGAATTTTATTTTGTTGATTGAATTCTAGATACATTTGTTCATGTATTCTTGTCATTCTTAGCCTATCTTTTTAATTTTGAGTCTAATTCATGCATGTTATTTAGTTCATAACATGCTCTAAATCAATTCCTAGAAGTAGTCTTGTTCTTGAACTTTTTTTTTTTGCTTTCTAAGTTTCCTACATGATGCCTATGATGAAGTTGAGTTGTGGTGCTGAGTTGTGGCTGGATTTGTGAATCAAAATAAGTCTTAAGCTCTCTTTAATTGTGTTATTCAAGATAATTGAGCATAAGCAAACACAAATTGTAACTATCCAAGCCTTAAGCAACATAAACACTACTCTTGATTTCTAGGCTGAAATTGCTGGTGCTGGTAGCTTGAACATACGAACTTGTATAAATTACTGGGAATTGGTGACTACGTTTTCTGAGCTGAAACTTTTACTAAATTTTCTAGACATCTGGAACAAAATTATAAAAAAAGAACCAAGCGATTTGGATTAATGGAAAAAATAAGAAAAATCTCACAAGTTGGCAGAAAAATCAGTGTCCAGGAAAAAAAAAAAAGAAAAGTGAAAGGAAAGTGTGCTTGTTGTTTTGGCTCAAAATTTGTTCTATAATTGGTGCCTATTTTATACCAATCCTAGTTCTGAAATTTCAATTGAAAATTATTGTGAAAACAAGTGCCAAAACTAGAGGTTTCTTGAGTCTTTTTTTTTAGAGTTTTTCTACTCTACTCTAGAGCCATTCTAGGTTTCTCTTTGAGTCCTAGCTTGTTTTTTTTGTGCTTTTCATTGCTTTAATTGTTGAATAATCCTTGGAAATTTGTCTTGTTAAAACTCTATTTGTTTAGCTTTCTTTCATTTTTTTTGGTCTTTGGTTATTGCTTGTCTCTTTGTTTCCTTGCTTGTGAGTTGCCATGTAGGGAATTGGAAAGGAGGATTGGTGCCATATCTTGAAGAATTTGAGTCAAGAAGCAAGGGGCCAACCACCTTAAGAGCTATTGGACTAAGAAGCACTCCAAATTGAGTGAAACACTAAAGAGAGAATAGCCACCACAATTGAGGACTTTTTTCTTTGTAATTTTGTAATTGGCAATTTGCTTTGCTTTCAAATTTTGTAACAAAAAGGCCTTTCATTGGAAGTAAGTTGGGAGCCTCCGCTAGGTCACCCTACCTCCATTTGTGTGTAATAATTTTAGGCAATTTCCCCTTAGGATAGTGAGTGTTTTGTTGGGAACCTTAAATGAGGTCATCCAAACACTCCTAGGATCCGCCTAGTTTGCATTTCTTGCACTTTAATTTCTTGCTTATTTTCATAGCTCATTTCCTTTACCCTCCATTGTCAAACCGCCTAGATAGCTTGCCTTTTACCAAATAGTTTTTACCTTATCTTTCACACCTCTTTTAGTGTTTATTTTGGCTAGTTTCAACCATAGTTTATTTTACCTTTTGTTTTCAAACCCCCAACAAGAAAGAACCATAACTTAGGAACCAACATGAGTCTTCATTCTTCATCTAGTGTTAATGGTGAGGGTTCTACTCCTAAGGACCCCTTGTATAAGATATTAGATGAGTTGAGATCCCTTAAGTTGTGGAAAGAAAAACAAGAGAGAAAAGAAAAAGGTAAAAAAAGAGTGGAAGAAATAAGTCAAGATGAAAGAGAGAAAATAAGAGAGGAAGAAAGAAGAAAAATAATGAAAGAAATGAAAAGAGAAAAACATGTCTCCTATAGTAGTCATAACTCTTGCAAGAGCCTAAGTGAAGAACTTCGTGACTATTATGAAGGAAGACATAGGTCACAACTTAGACCTCACTCCCATAGGAGAGAAAATGAAAGAAAGCCTCAAGAGGTTAACATTAAACTCCCATACTTCCATGGGAAGGACAATGCAGAGGCTAATTTAGATTGGGAAATAAAGGTAGAGCAACAACTTAAAAGGAAGTCTACTTCAAAATCTTATGGCTCTCACTCTTATCCAAAGAAAGACCAAGGTCAAGGAATCTTAGTGGTGAGACCTTCTAAGCCCAAAGATGATAAGGGGAAGACAATAGAAAAGCAACCCCTTAAGGCTAGTATGCAAGAGAAGACTAGCTCCATGAAGTGCTTTAAATGTCTTAGAAGAGGACACATTACTTCTCAATGCCCCACCAAGAAAACCATGATTATGAGGGGCCAAGACATTTATAGTAGCCAAGATGAGGCTACTACTTCACCTTCCTCTAGTAAAAGTGAAGAAGCAAAAGGGGAAGAATCTAGTGAAGAGATCTACCCCCAAGAAGAAGGACAACCTTTAATGGTTAAGGAGGAGTGTAAGGAGGTAAGTGTCTCCTCCAAGAGGTTAGCTAAGAAGGAAAGACATTTTGAAATAAAGACAAATATTAATGAAATTTCCCTTCTTAGACAACCTCCACATTTTCTCCTTTGTAAAAAGACACTTGTTAGCATTGCCACATCTCTTAGGCTTGAGTTTATTCCTCAAGTAAAGGAGTTGTTGGATGAGGGTTTGGTTCGCAAGAGATTAAATCCTTGTGCTTTGTTGGTGCCCAAAATAGGTATTATTAGGCACCAAATCCCTAAAATAGGTGGTGTGATGAATGCTTTGGGTGGTGCAACACTCTTTTGTAAAATCACTCGTGCACCTCACATCTTCATGATTTGTGCACATAGGGACTCATTAGGTAGGTTTGTTCTTATTTTTAGTTTCAATACAAACTTAGGCACTCATATGGGACACCTTAGGTTTGTCATACTTTTTGGTAGGAATAATCAACATGAAAATACAGAAAAAGGTATGTTCTATTGCTTTACTTTTCTTAATTTTTTATATTGTGATCAAGGGGTTCCCATGAACCCTATGAGAATAAAGGTCATTCCTGAATGGCCCGCTCCACCAAGTGTAAGAAAAATTTTGGGCTTCCAAGACTTAACAAACTTTTACAAAAGGTTTGCCCCATATTTTTCTATACTTGTAGCACCACTCATTGAGTTGGTGAGGAACCATGTTCCTTCATGGGAAGATGCCCAGGAAATGAGTTTTCAGACCTTACCTTACTTCAACATACTAAACACCACTAATACATATGTTTTTGTTCTTTTTACAGGTGTTGAGGAAAAAAGCCCAGAGTTTCAAGAACCTCGGGATTTGAGGTCAAATCCTTTTCAAGGGGGAGGGAATGATGCAATCCTACCCCGCAAGGGCATTGGATAGAAAACTCCAAGTAGATTGGGCCAGAGATGCAAGAGAAGGCCCTATGGTTCTTATGAGCCTTAGGGTAGACTTCGGGCCCATGGGCTAAGTATGAGCCCACTTATCTTTGTAAATATTAGATTAAGGTTTCATTATTTTTGGGCCTTGTATTTAGGGCTCCATAATGTAGGTAGGGTACCCTAGAAATATAGGATTTTTCAGCCCTTGTATTTTAGGGCACCTAGACTAGTTTTTGTATTAGGGGTAGTTTTGTAATTTCACATGCACTAAGTGGATATTTGATGTGTGTGGCTGGAAATAAATTTAATTGAATTGGTAGAAGCCCAATCCAATTAAATTTTAGAGGGGGAGGTGAGCATTTGCTTACTACACCCCATTGCCACATCATATAGTCACACTTTGTGCATGTCCTTCATGCTTTTCATGCCACATGACACCTAAGCACACATAGTGGAGAATCTTGGAATTGATATTGGATTAGTGGGCTGAACCATAACTAAAATTCACTAATCATAATTAGTGAAATTTTGGCTCCAAAGTTTGGCTCCACAAATTCAATTTCAAATTCAAGTGAAATTTGAATTTCCCTCCAATTTTGTGTGACACTTAGGCTATAAATAGAGGTCATGTGTGTGCATTTTTTTCAACTTTGATCATTTGAATATTAACTTCAGATTTCAGAGTTCTTTTTGAGCACAAAATTTCGTGCTCTTCTCTCCCCCTCCCTTCATTCATCTCCTTCTTCCTCCAAGCTCTTATCCATGGCCTCCTATGGTGGTGAGCTTCTTCTAGACTTATCTTCTCCTTGAAGTGGCGTCTCCTCTCTCTCTTCCTTCTCCATTCCGCTGACATTTATCTTCCAAGAAGCAAAGGAATCCATTGATGAAGAAGATCCTAGGCCTACAAGCTCCAATGGAGCTTGCATCAACAACTTCTTCAAACTAATCCAAGAATTTTATTATTTTCTTCATCCTTGCGTCATAAAAAATTCCTTTGAATTGCCACAACTTTCCTCAAAACACTATTAGGCATTTTGAAAAAATAAATGTAGAAAAAGGGTACAAAAGACAATACCGAATTAATGAGATAAATTCCCCTTGCAAAGGACAAATTATTGTGCTTCCAATTAGATAGCTTCTTCTTGATTTTGTCAATAAGAGGTCTCCAAGTAGCCTTCACCCTAGGATTAACACCAATAGGAAGACCAATATAATTGAACAGGATATTCATCGTCCTGCAATTTAAAATATTCGCCCATCTCTCTACCACAATCCGGTCCACCCCAATCGCCCCCAAGCTACTCTTAGAGAAACCAACCTTTAGGCTGGACACCAATTCAAAGCATCGGAGGACACTCTTAATAACCAAAATATTATTAAAAGATGCCTCACCAAAAAACACTACAAGAAAAATGCGGAATACAAATCGAAATTAGCAATTGAATTAACTCTACTGCAAACTAAGATTGATTTAGCAATCGATAACAAGATTCGCCATTTATTTAAAACAGAAATGCAATTAGTGACTGCCAATTTTGGTATTAAAAACCACAGCTCGCTAAATCGGTGGCTACATGGTGTCTTTTCGAAGAACTTTCATAAATTTACTAGTGATCATATCTACAACCAAATACATCTTCATTTCAGCAACCAATGCTTTTCAGTCGCAACTTTTAAGTTTTATTCAAAGTAGCAACCAAATAGTTTCGATCTCTGAATTTTAATATGTTTGTGTTATTTTGTGACCGAAGTGTTTTAGTTGCTAATGGCATTATAAATTTTAGTATTGTGATAATTGTTATAAAATTGTAAGTTTTAATATTGGTAATATTATAATAGATCAATTTTAATATTAATAATATAATAAATATTTTAAATAGTAGAAAAATATTAATATAAATAAATAATTCTTAGAGGGAATCTTTAAATATTTGAGCGACAAATATTTAAATAATTTATTTATAGATTTTTTTATAATGATTATAAAGTAATTATCATAAATATTTAAAATTTTGATTAATTAGATTACTTATTATCAATATATATATATATATATATATATATATATATATATATATATATATATATATATATATATATATATATATATATATATATAGATGATTCTATAATTTTAAATTAACTAAAACCTATCTATAAAGATAAATATTTGAAAATTATTATTATCAAGTAGTTATGTTAATTATTTGAATTTTTGAATAATTAGATTAATCATTCAATTTAATTTGAAAAAAAAATTAAATTAATTATGTATATATACATTTTAATTAAGGTAATTAAGATTCTTTTAGCGAAACTAAACATTCAAACATTAGTACAATATGAGAAATTAATAATACTATATATAAATTCATATTTGGTGTCTTAATTTTTTAAATAAGTAACAATGTTGATGGAAAAAAGTAAGGACAATTTTTAACTATATAAATAAGTTCATAATATGACTAATTAATTAGGAAATATTAACATAATATATATATATATATATATATATATATATATATATATATATATATATATCAGTTTTCTATTTTTTAATTCTAAAATTTAATTTATTTAACCCATTTCCAAATAATAAACATATAAAATATTCAATATGACAATAAATGTATAATAAAGTGAATCTTCTTATTAATAAAAATCAGTCATTCATTATTGCAAAGAAAACTTAATTTTTTTATTAAAACAAATTGGAAATTTTAAATCAATTATGAAAAAAATATTCAAAATTAATTTAAATTAAATAATTGAAAGAAATTAAAAGCAAGAAAAATCAATGGTCATTGTCATTATCATAAATTTAAAATGATTTAAATTTAAATTAACAGATAAATAAAATCAATAGTGTAAGTAAAAATAAATAATTAAAAGAAATTAAAACCGGTTGAAACCATTATTTTTTGTTATCGTTGTCATAGATTGAAATCAATTTAAATTAAAAGGTTAAAATTATTAAAGGATCAAAGGTTAACGGATCATAAAATAAATAAGAGAAGGTTGCAGTAATTAAAAAAACCAATCAATTAAAATTCATAATTAAAATATTAAAGCAAATAATTAAAAAATTACAGTAAGGGATTTTGAGAAAATTTAGTAAGTAAAAGAAATCAACCAACAAAAATAACTAAAATTAGAAATAAATAATTAAAATAAATTAAAAGTAGGGGAAATCAATTATCATTGATAATTATTATCAATTTAAATTTAAACTATTGGATCAATGAAAATTAAAGGATCAAAGAATTTAAAAAATAAATGATGATAAAATAAATGAGACAAAAATGAATTAAGTAAAAGAAATCAATCATTAATAATCAAAATCAAAATGTATTAAAGGATTAAAAAATAATTAAAAACTTTAAAAGAAATTGGGATAAGAAATGAGATGAGATGAAATATGTAAAAGAAAGGTTTTTGAAATATCCAATCTCCTTTTTTTTAAGTAGACTCCCATTACTACCATAAATACTCTATATCCAAAATACCCCTATATTATCACTCTAAAAAGTACTTTTCAGAATGATGTTTAAATTTTTGACTTCCGAAAAAATACTTTCCAAAATACAAAAATTTAAACATCATCCCAAAATGTAGTTTTGGAATACACATGTTTCGGAAAGTACTTTCCAGAATACTATTTCAATTTTTGTATTCTGGAAAGTACTTCCCAAAAGTAAAAAAATTTCCAAAAAATACTTTCCAAAATTTAATAAAAAAATGTTTTTCATTTTTTCAAAATCTAAGAAGACAATCATCCTAGGAAAGTGTTACACAAAGAAAACATTCTAATGTGTCTATACCTCACCTCTTGAACTCTAACCAAATTACACAATATATGCAAACTATGTATAGAGATTTGAAGCTTGTAAGAACTTTTCCTAGTTTGTGGCAAGAGAATAAAGCTATCAGATTAGGAAAACCAAGAAAGTGAGGAAGAAAGGAAGATCAAAGCAAGATATCAAATTGGAGTGACAAATGGAGTGAAAGAGAGGAAGGATTCTAATGAAAGAAAGAGGGAATGTTTTGTTGTCATGGAAGGAGTGCATGGTTGGGAGGAGAGTGTGCAATTGTGTAAGGGAAAGAAGATTTGAAATAAGAAGGTTTAAGTGTAACAACCATGGTTTCCCAAGGTCCAATAAGGTTCAACAACTACAACACTAACGACTGACTATGACCCATTAAGGTCCAAATGTAAAACTAATAACTTACCAACTCCTATAATGCTTAAAGTATGACATTAATAATTAATATTGTCCCACAATTTTGTAATTTTTGTATTAGTCAACTGTAAACAATAAGCTTGTCACTTGGGCTTTATTGGGCTTGGTTAAACATCGCATGAAATCATTGAGCTCAAACATCATTAGGCACTGCCAAATTTGCTATCGACAATTTCAGATCATGCGAAATCCCTCTTTTGTCCACTCACCAAATTTACACATGCATCGCATTTGTACTATCTAGTTACTAGAAAAAACCTATTATCAAACTAAATAAATCACAATTAATAAACTCAAATTAAGATTGAATAGTGCTAAAATATACCATGCATGATATTAAATTCAAACCCAATCTAATCATATGTAATTTTTAATTTGGTTTGGATGACCTTTTAAGTAAAAATCGAATCAAATTGCATTGCGAACACTCCTAATATATGAATACTTGAATAGGAATTTAATGCGTTGTTTTTTAAAAAAAAACAATTAAAATATTTGGAGCCATTATATATATTAGGATTCAATGATTAATATCTAACATAAGTCTGTAGAGTCAAATCATACTATTTCTTAATTATTACTAGAATTAAAGTAATTATAAATATATATTTTTCATAAATAAATAAAATAATTTAATTCATTAGTTAATATGATGTATATTGTTAACTTTTTTTGGTTCTGAATCCAACCAATAATATTCAAGATTCATTATTGGTTAACTTGGCACGATGTCCTAAGAGAAAAGTTAAATCATGGCCTATCTACATTGTAAACGAATACAAATTCCACACTGTTCTTTGGGATGAAGGCATGAATTCCTCTAACCATGGTGTTCATGTATCAGGAACCAATGGTGAATTAGAATATGATTTTTATGGAATATTGATTGATATTATTCAATTAGAGTATACCGGCTTCCCAACAATGAAGTTAGTTCTCTTCAAGTGTGATTGGTTCGATAACACTCTGACAGTAATGCAAAAGTAGACAACAAGTATGGGATTGTTGAGGTAAAGTAAGCACGAAGATAAGAGAAAACATATGACCTATTCATATTTGCATAACAAGCGGAACAAGTTTATTACACAACATATCTTGAGGGACATCAGGGTTGGTTGGTCATAATTAAGACAAAAGCTCGCAATAGAATCACAGATAACATAATAAGTCAGTTTCAGAAACATGAACTATACCAAGATGATGAACTTGTTGGATCAAGCGGTCTCAGAATAATTAAGAAGGGGGGGGGGGGTTGAATTAATTATGAACGTGTCTTGACTAATTAAAAATTTATCATTCTTAATGTTACTAGATTCAATTAGGCTTTACTACTAAGTTATGAGAAAGTAAAGAACATAAACAATAACTTAGACAAAAGTAAAGCGGAAATAAAAAGTGCACAGTGGAAAAGTAAAGAGTGTAGGGAAAAAGAAAGCAAACACAAGATTTATACTAGTTCAGCCACAACCCGTGCCTACGTCCAGTCCCCAAGTAACCCACGGTTCTTGAGATTTCCAATAACCTTGTAAAATCCTTTACAAGCAAAGAGCCACAAATGATGTACCCTCCCTTGTTTTCTTTGAACAACCAAGTAGATGTACTCTCTACTTGAAGCGAACCGCAAAGGATGTACCCTCCCTTGTGTTCACTATTACAACCAAGAAGCTACCCGCTTCTTATACAAAATTCTCAGACGGTTAGTTCTTTGAATTCTTTGTTTGGGGAATCAAAAGAATTCTCAGACGGTTAGTTCTTTGAATTCTTTTGTCAAGAGGGAGAAGGAAAAAATCAAAAAAATTCTTAGACGATTAGTTCTTTGAATTATTTTGGCAGGAAGGAGAAGAAATGAATCAAAAGAATAGCACAAGTTTTTTGACCAATGAACTTTTCTTGATAAAGAAAGTATTGAACAAAAAACTCTTAGAAAGATGTTGAGAAATGAATCAGAAAGTTCTTTCTTTTAGAATGAAAGGAAATTGTTTTTTGAAATTCGTGTCATGGTCACATATTTATAGTCATTTAATGACTCAAGTTAAAGTTTGTGACTCTTGGCAATTTCTTTGAAACTAGTCACTTTAAAAGTTGTGACTCTTTTGAAAACTAGTCACTTTAAAAGTTGTGACTCTTTTTGAAAATTAGTCACTTTAAAAGTTGTGACTCTTAAAAAATCTTCAGAAACTAGTTACTTTAAGAATTACGACTTTATTTTTCAAAATAAGTCATTGGTAATCGATTACCATTATAGTGTAATCGATTACACATCAACAGATGTAACTCTTCATATTTAAATTTAAAAATCAAAACATTTACAAACACTGTTGTGCAATCGATTACACAAGTTTAAAAATGTTTTATCACAAGTTGTGACTTTTGAAATTTGAAATCCAACGTTTAAAAACATTAGTAATCGATTACATGCCCATGGTAATCGATTACTACTTTGTAAAACAATTATAAAACTGTTTGGGCTTCTGGGAATCGATTATTGCCTTCTGGTAATCCATTACCAGAGAGTAAAAACTTTGGTAAAAGATTGTTCTTTGAAAAATTCTTTTGGACAAATTGTGCTATTCAATCTTTTCTTTTGAAAAAAATCTTTTTATATTTATCTTGATGTTTTTCTTGAAGTTCTTACATATCTTGAGTCTTCTCTTGAATCTTCACTTGAATCTTGATTCTTGATTGAACGACTCTTTGATTCTTGAAACTTGTTTGACTCTTGATTCTTGACTTGAGTCTTTGGCATCATCGAAATAAACTTGGAAAACTTTGCTTCCACAGAACTTGTCGGGCTTCCAGTAGTGCTAAATATTGACCCAGATGTCGTTAATGATTCTCTTGTTGATGTTGATGGTGGGGGAGAAGAGATAGATAGAAAGTTATTGGATTAAATAGAATTGGAAGAACCAGATGAGGCTGAATACATATCAAGTGAGGGTGAGATTGAGGGTGATTTTGATGATACATACACCTCATAGGTAATTTATGCATTAAACTTTACTGCATACCTTATGTTAATTGTATTATAGAATTTCATTGATTGTGGCTTGTAATAATTACTTGTAGGTGATTTTGAGGGTGATTTTGAGTTTTTTTGTCACAGTCGATTTACTTGTTTACTAATAATCCATTACTTCACTTTGTTTTTGTTTGTTTTGGGATGTTTTATATAATTTCCACTTATAGATGGAAGACATAGGTGGTGGCCGTAGACCACCTAATCGTGGTGGCGAGGGTCGTGGTGTTGGTGGAAGCGCTCCAACCAGCTTTGAATCTTTCACTTATTCCATTCATATCTTGACATCAGAGACAACAGTTCCTATCATTAGATGAGCTTCACTTTCCATGGTTCAAGAGGAACCAAATCCCACTATTATAGGGTAATCGATTCCCACCACCTCTTTTAGAGAGCACACACCCTTGACACCAGAAGGATTACTTACACCTGAGTTATCCACCTACTTTAATGCTTGAACATCCAAATGATCAGAGGTCATGGCTTCATGCAGAAAAGAGAAAGTAAGCCAATTTTAATGTATAGGTTATTTTTTTAATATAATATTATTCAAATATGATTTTGACAATAATGTATTACATAGATTTACACCAACACATGGCCTTTAAGAGTCATCTCAAATATCATCAAGCGAAAATTTGATGAACCGAGTCCGACTTGGAAGAAAGTTGATGTAGCCTCATGTAGAGCTTGTAGGCCTTGGATCTTCTTCATCAATGGAGACCTTTGCTTCTTGAAGATCAATGACAGTGGAATGAAGAAGGAGGAAAGGTGATTTAGACGCCACTTCAAGGAGAAGATGAGTCAAGAAAAAACTTACCACCATAGGAAGCCATGGATAAAAGCTTGAAGGTAGGAGAAGATGAGTGGAGGGAGAGGGAGAGAAGGGGAGCAAAATTTATGCCTCAAATGAGGTCTGAACTTTGAAGTGTAATTTCTCAAATGATTAAAGTTGAAAAATTGCACACACAATGTCTCTATTTATAGCCTAAGTGCCACACAAAATTGGAGGGAAATTTGAATTTCTATTCAAATTTCACTTGAATTTGAATTTGAATTTGTGGAGCCAAATTTGGAGCCAAAATTTCACTAATTATAATTAGTGAATTTCAGCTATGGTTCAGCCCACTAATCCAAGATCAAGTCCAAGATTCTCTGCTAAGTGTGCTTAGGTGTCATGAGACATATAAAGCATGAAGGACATGTACAAAGTGTGACTATATGATGTGGCAATAGGGTGTAGCAAGCAAATGCTTACCTCCCCCTTAGGCTGGTTCAAAATTTAATTGGATTGGGTTTCTCCCAATTCAATTAAATTTCTCTCCCAACACACATATCAAATAGTGTACTTAATGCATATGAAATTACAAAACTACCCCTAATACAAAAACTAGTTTAGGTGCCCTAAAATACAAGGGCTGGAAAATCTTACATTATTAGGGTACCCTTCCTACACTATGGAGCCCTAAATACAAGGTCCAAAAATAATAAAACCCTTATCTAATATGTACAAAGATAAGTAGGCTCATACTTAGCCAATGAGCCCAAAATCTACCCTAAGACTCATGAGAACCCTGGGGTCTTCTCCTGCATCTCTAGCCTAGTCTTCTTGGAGTCTCCTAGTCATGACTCTAGTGATGGGTCCCTTCCTTGGAAGGATTTCATCAAAAGTACCACTTGAGGTTTGGAGAGTTTAAGGTAATTTAAATTGCCGATGAAGTTAAAAATCTTGTTTCTTGTAGGGCTATTCAAATAAATTAGAAGAAACCATAAACTTAACTATTATTGAACTGTTTGTAAACAAATTGCACTAAACTGACAAATATATAATGCAGTAAAGGTTACATGGTGGTGGGACAACTTTCAATTATGTCTTGTATTGTACTTAGAATATCTTTTGTAGTTTAATCAATACAAAGTTCTATTTGCCTATAAAAAATTATTCAATTCAAACCACAAAAATAGTTCATTTCCAACTTCTAAATATAGTTAATTGAACTAAAAAACAACACAGTTCGATTTATCATTTTGAACACTCCTAGTTATATGGTATTAGGTTTGTTTCTACTAATCATTTTTCATGCAGAAAGAGTATAGGTGGGATCCACAGCAAGAGCAAGTAATCAAGTCTATTTTTGGGACAAAGGTTTCACATGTTTTAAAAAATAAACTAGACAACATTAAGAGGGTTGAAACTATTGGGTCTTGGATTCCAACTAGTGGCCCATCAATCTTTGACCAATATTGGAGTTATGCAAGTTTCAAGAACAAGAGCTCCATTGCCAAGGCAAATCGACTGTTGATAGTGGAGCCTCAACATACTGCGATGGCTCCATATCGACTGCAACTTACTATGAGAAATTGGTAATTTATTTTGTTTTCATATTTGCTTAATATATTTAAATCTAATGTTTGAATGTATTCAACTTTAAATTATGTGTGAATTTTTGTAGACTGATGAGTATCAACGGGCACTGACTACTTGGGAGGTAGTGAAGAGAACGAAGAAGTTGAAAACTGAAGCATGGGCCAATGACAAGACTAAAGATCTTTTTGTAAGTTTAAACTTACTTTATTAATTATACTTTAAAGTTTATTATGTGTATTTGTGAAAAATGACATTTAACTTTATTATGCATGAAAGATTTCAAAAATGTCAAGAAGAGTTGCGACAATGAGCTACGACAGAAGGCACACCTACACATGATTCCTTTTCTGCCTCTATCAACGATGTTGATATATATTATGGCATTGTTGGAGTTTAGAATTCGTGTGTATGGGATTGGTACATTGAGCAAAAAATTTAGCAGCTCAACACCTCCTCAAACTATGCTTACTCAGTTCCAATGGTACAATAAAAAGAGGAAATGTGTGATACCATTTAGAAATTGAATGCTGAACTTTTGACAAAAAATGCTAAGGAAAATACATTTGAAGAAAAGATGGAGAAATTGATGCAAAATAATATAAGCAATAGATGATACAACAAAACGAGCGAATGCATCAGCAAGATGAGCAAGCGTGGTTTCCAGTGACGAAAATATTTGAAGGCTAAAAGCCTAAAGGAACGTTAATCAGCTTAACAACTGTTTCTAGTGACAAATATATTTTTTAAATCAATTATTTTAGTGATCGAATAAATTTGACTGCTTTTGGCAAACATGTTAGCGACCGAAATTAATGACTGAAATGAGCAAATGATTATTTTATAAAAGAAATCATTTTAAATCTAGAGGTGGGTTTTGAGACTACATGTCTCTAATTTGGTTGACAATGAAGGAGGATGACCAAAAGTAAGGTAACCAAATTTTTGCATCTGTGACTGATATTTATGGTCATTAATCCACCACAGACTAGTATTTGATTGCTAAATAGCTTAGGAACTAGGGTTTTACCCACCATTCTTTTGGTTGTTGTTTCAGTCACTAATAAGAATTTCAACCTTTTGCCAATATAGCGATGTATTTGGGAGATCGCTAAAATGACTTTTTTTTGTTGTGAAAAACCGTGTCGTCGCATATTAAAGCAAATTGACCTCCACCTTGTTTCTCCCTACCTCAAAACCTTGAAAAGGGTTCAAATCTTTTGCTTGTCTTATCAACCCAACAAGACCCTCCACCACAATGGTGAAAAGAAACAAAGCCAATGGATCGCCTTGTTGAAGGCCTCTTTCCATGACAAATTCATTTGTAGGGCTCCCATTTACTAGCACCGACATAGAGCTAGATTTCAAGAAAGCCTTCAACCAACCAATTCACTTTTCTTCGAAGCCAAACCTATGAAGCAAGTACCAAAGGAATTCCTAATTGATGGAATCATAAGCCTTCTCAAAGTCCAAATTAAAGAATAAACACTCTTTTTTCTTTCTTTTTTCCTCATCCACCACTTCATTTGCAACTACAACACTTTGTAGAATATTCCTTCTTGACAAGAAAGCACATTGTCTTTTATTAATCACATTGGGAAAGACCACTTTTAATCTATTAGTTGGGACTTTGGCAACTACTTATATAGACAACCAACAAGAGAGATAGGCCAACACTCACTCAAAAGCATAGGTCATCCGCCTTTGGTATGAGAACAACAAAAGAGGGATTACTTCCCCTAGCAAACTCCCCTCTCTCAAAAAATTCTCCCATGAATCACATGACATCTTCCTTCAAAGTATCCCAAAAGGACTTTATGAATCTAAAATTGAAGCCATCAGATCCTAGGCTTTTATGGTTTCCACATTTTTGTACCACTTCCTTTAGTTCCTCCTCTTTGAAGATTGAGCTAAAAAAACTCTTGTGCTCGTGAGAGATTTGTTTGAAATTTGGTCTATCCCAATGCTCCTTACTATACGGCCTTTTGAAATAGCTTCTAACCTCCTCCTTCACAATTTGCGGATCCTCCTCCCATGCACCATTTGTAGAAAGCCCCTTCAAAGAAGTTCCCCCCCCCTCCAATTAACAAACGAATGAAAGAATTTTGTGTTTCCATCTCCTTCATTAATCCATCTAACTCTAGTCTTTTTCCTCAAAAGCAATTCATGGTTGCATAATGAATTCCAATAGGCTCCTTGAAGTTCAACCCTTCTACTCTTCTCTTCTTCACTCAACACCCCTTATTCTTCTTTCATATCAAGGAAGTTCAATTCCTTAGACACCTCTTGGTAATTGTTGTGAACATTCCCAAAGTAGTCTATATTCCATGACTTTAAAAGTGTTTTTAAGCCCCTTAAACTTACTTTTTCTTCGACACAAAAGCCCCCCATCTTTGAAACTCCAACTCCCTCCAACATGTTTCAACAATACCTCCAAAAGATTTATCATTGTGCCAACAATCTAGCACTCTAAAGGGTTTAGGTCCTTAATCCACCACCTTGTTTCTCAAAACAATGGGACAATGATCTGAAATGTTTCTATCCAACACAAATTGTGTGGATCCATGCCACACCTCAAACCATTGTTGAGAAATAAGAAATCTATCAATATGATTTAGCCTTCCCATTTAGCCTTATACCAAGTGAAGCTCCTCCCTGCCATAGAAGCATTAAACAATTCCATCTCTCCAATAAATGAGTTAAAATGTCTCCTCTCCTCATTTCCTAAATCTTTTTATCTTTCTCCCTCCCTTTCACCAACCCTCCTAATGCAATTGAAAGCCCCCACAACACACCACATATTAATGCTACTATTTTTTTTTTTCTCTTTTAGCTCTTCCTAAATTCTTTTTTTCTTACCCACATCACAAGGCCAATACACATTGACCACTACAATCATGATCCCATTCCCCTTCAACCTTCCATCCATTCCTACTTAGCCACTACCTAAGAAACAATTTGAGATTTCAAAAGTCTTCCATAACGTCGTCACACTCGTTGCACAATTTACAAAAGGAACAAATCTCCAATCCACATCATAATCGACCCACAAAGCATGAAAAAGGTCTTCATTTATTACCTTTATTTTACTTCTGGATGCATAACATCTCCACATTTTCTTTGATCACCAACTTTTTTATTTGCTCCCACTTGATACCCCCTCCCAAGCCACTAACATTGAAAGTCATAATATTCATGAAAGACCAAGAATGTTACCTTCCTAAGCATCCTTTTTATTTTTATCATCCCCACCAGATCCCTTTCTTTCCATCCCTTCCAATTTGTCAACCACGACCTCATTCTTTTTCCTTGAAGTGACTCTTAATTTCATCTGAAGCTCCCAAATTTATTTGCTTGATTTCTTTCATTTTGAATCTAGAATGCCTTATTATAGTTCTTGGTGTCTGCATCGAGTAAGCCATTGCACACAATGTGCATGGCTAATCTCCACTCCCTTCTCTAACCTTTACCACTAGACTACTTTGAATTTGATGTTGATGTTGAAGACGAGGCATTGTTGGCACACTTCTTCAATTCCTAATGACCCCATATTGCTTCAACTATCTTAAACTGTGATGATCTTCCACACCCTTTGTTGTCATAGCACACTTCACAAAAGCATAGACTCTCGACCCCTACCCATCTTGATCTTCTATCTTAAACTGTGATGATCTTCCACACCCTTTGTTGTCATAGCACACTTCACAAAAGCATAGACTCTCGACCCCTACCCATCTTGATCTTCTATTACCACATTATTGTCTCCATTTTTTCTTATATTGCCTTCCACTGGTGAAGGGCTAAAAAGTTGTCTAGGCTCAACCATCACAGTTGGGTTGACGCCTAACTCTGTTAGTTTCTACACCCCTTCCCACATTTTGTATTGGGCTCCACACGTATCGGGCTCAACACACCCAAAGACACCACTACGTCCTTGTCACCTAATATATCCCCTGGAAGGGGTGGGCCCACGTCACCATGTTGTCCAGACGTTGGATCCCCTAGACAAAAAGGGTTTAGTAAGTGTTGAACCCTTTGACTTTTCCACCTCCCTCCTCATCTGTCTCATTCCACATCTATTTCATACTTTTTCCCTCCCCCTCCGGCTTCTTTTCAAATAAATTACCCTCTTCATCTTCTACTACCCTGCCATTGCCGCCTCCTTTCTCACTAGGTTTCCCTTTTTTGTGTTTAGAATTCAAATTTGCCTTTGCTCCCATCCTACTTGTCTCCCATTTTTTCTCTATACAGCTAGCCTTCGTACAAGCACTGTTCCCTAGCCTTCCCCCACTTGCTCTCTTGATTGGACCATTGGATAATATTTTTCGAGTATTGCACCAAAGGCATATCATGATCCATACATTGCAAAGCTCTGTGATGTTGTTGTCGTTGGCCTCCACCGAACACCTCCGCCGAATGGTCCCCATCGTCGAGCCCCTTGTCCCATTTAGATTGCTTCGATCTAACTTCCATTCCGATGTCGCTATGCTTTGACGATTTGTCCTCCAAAACATTATTATTTCTCCAACATCTACAACTACAAAAATTTATCTATGTCGATGTTTCCTCCATAATCTTCACCTAGTGTACCCTTCCGTTAATCTTGACCCTTGTGGACTTGATAACTGGGTTCTGGGACAAGACTAGCACCCAAATTTTGGCATACTCAACCCTATTGATATCAATAGTTGTGGAGTCCATCTCGATGTATCTCCCAACAAGCCCCACCGATTGCTCGAAACATTGTTCATTCCAAGTATGAAGCGGAACTCCATAACATCTCAACCATGCCATCCTATTTTCGGTGTATAGATCTAGTGGCCACTTTTCAATGACACCGAACACCTCCCACATGCCCTCATTGCTGTTTTTATCCATCTCCTTGATTTTTTCTTCATCAATACCGGAAATGAGCACTTCATCATCAACTATGTATCTCAATCTAACCTCTCCAACTCCCAAAAAGAAGAACATTTCTTGCATTTTATCCACCGCCTTCAAATTTTTTAGCTTTCCGACTCAACAATGACTTGGCCACTTCAAATAGACCTTTGGTGCTTGAATGACTTGCCCTTTCCAACCATCCGTTCTCCCATCTTTTGCGCAGGGTTGCTTAACTTGCCATATTTGTTGATTTCTACTCACATTTCCTCTAAGTATCTGTACGTATGACCCCTATTGTCTAACTGTCTGTTCTCCATTCGTACTACTATTTACTCTTTCACCCTCTACCCTCTCCAATTTGCTCCATTTTTATATGCCCCATGAAAATTCTGCTTTCCCAACTCCACCAGTCTCTTTTGCTTGTTGTGCTTTGGAATATTCACATTGAGTTTGATGTTTCTAATGTGAATATTATCCATCAGGCTTCTGAGTTCCTTTTCATTTTGTGCTCCTCTAAATCTAACAAATCCAAACTGGTGTCCACTACTATTCCTTCTCTTCGCAATATACACCTCCCATACCTTTCCATATTTTTGGAACACTTGCCACATGTCCTCCTCGTTGTAAGCCATAGGAAACTTTGAGAAGTAAACAGTTGACACGTCCTCTTTATTCCTCCATTCCTCCACACGCGATGCCTGAAGTTTCCTCCGTCATACTGCCTCACTCTACCCCAGTGTGCGTGTCTCTTTCACCCTCTCTCACACCCTTTCTCCATGGAAAAAACGCAGCCCATAAATAGTTAGCTTCAATTCATTAACTGGAGATGCAAAATTGGTTTATTGGTGCTTCATTCATGGGATGTTGGGAAATCTTGGGTTCTTATAAGCTTCCCCTTTATTAATACATTTATCTTATTAATGTCATCTTTATCCTTCATAGACAGTATGTCATGTATAGAAACAATAGCGTTTGAAATTTTGCAATAATGCACTCTACTCCACTTAATTTTTCTATATCCTCTTTCTCCTCCTCTTTTCCATGAAGGCTCTCGTGAATGTATAGGTGATAGATATATAGACAAGCCAACCTGGTTTTATCATGTATGGCTTAGCCATAAGATATTGATCATTAATTGAATTCGATTGTTTATTATTCACACTTTAAATGAATCACAAAAAAGTTTTATAAGTTTTGCTCGGGTTAACTCGAAAGTTCATGTTTGCGTTACATTTGCTTCCCTAGAAATTTTTATTATTTAGAATTTGAACGCTATTGAATGTTTGAACTATTAGAATCAATTAGCATTAGATTCTTTTTTCTTTTTTAGAAAAGTGAGCTCTTGGAAAACCAAAAAAGAGAAGAATTATCGACCCCAACCCATTTGATACCATCACAAGCAAAATAGGCTAAGCACAAAATCTAGCGTTTAAATGGGCTTGCAATTATCTTTCATTCGTCGACATGTGGGTAACAAGCCTAACTTTACCATGTGATCCATTATCACCCATGACTATTTCTTTAACCATAAAAGTAAAACAAATTCAAGAGAATCTCAATGCCATTTATTTATTTATGTTATGTGTTATGATAAACAAAGCAATTTTATTCAACATCATCTATAAGCATGTATTTCAGACTTAAACGCAGATTAGGAGAGAGAAAAAGACACGTATCAGCAAACATAAAAATCTGATTTAGTGTGGCAATGAGAAAGAGTTGTTATTTACTTTTGCAAACTGTTGACATCTTTTGATACAAAACGAAATTAATTTTAAAACAAATAAAAATAAAAAGTTTACCATTTTCATTTTCATACACTAAACAGTATAAATGGGACCTTTTTTTTTATATATGTCTCATCCTACAAAAGCAAAAAAAAAATTCCTTATGTTGTTCTCCTGTTTCTTCTCTAGAAAAAAAATTATGCAATATCTTCAACTCTGAACTGACTCCTCTCAAACTCTAAATTTTATATTGGGACTTAAATAATATGAGTAATTTAAACCATAGTAGTAGTAACAACAACAACAACAATTAAAGAAAAGAACAATAAACATACAATACTCAAATAATCTTTATGATAAATTCCAAGATCCAAACAAGATACCTAGCGCACCATTAATCCTCAATCTTTAGATTGAAAAAGACTAACTACAAATGATACTCTCAACGCATTGATCAAACATTGTTGCTAAGTACTGTCAAACAAAGATTGTCTTTGAACACTCCATTGCTCACATGGAAAACTTATATGATGATTATTCTGGTCAAATAATAATTGTCTTTGAACATTTCATTATTCACATGGAAAATCACATTATTTATAATCGCTACATGTTTACCATCGCAAACATGTAATTATTCTGCCAAATTATATCTTCCTTTGGGCCGAGCACAATTCTCATGAATAATTTCATGTGACATCCATGTAGATTCAATCAACTTACACAACAGATGTTACTTTGAAAACATGTTGTTTCAATCAATTTAACAAAAAAATATAAGACAATTTAATATAATAAATGTGAGGTCTTAAAATTACATAACTTTCACATATAATTTAGTTATACAAAAATATATATAACAAAACATGTAAATATTTTGCAGAACAGACCCATCACAAGATACCCAACATGACATTAATTCATAGTCTTTGAAAAGAAAAATTAATTTGTAATTGGTACTCTCAACGCAATGATCAAATATTGACAATAAATTCTGTTAAATCATAGTCTTTCTTTGGACCGATTATAATTCACATAAAAATACCTTATAATTGTCACACATTTATCATCACAGGTACAAATTATTTGGCCAAATTGTGTCTTCCTTTGGGCTGAGCACAATTCGCATCAATAATTTTATAATAATATTTATGCAATTCTAATTAAATTAATTTAAGCAATATAGATTGTTTTGACAATATATCATGTTAATCAATTTAATTAAAAATCACTAGATATGCAAATAAATGAGAAAAATCTGATACTACTAAATTAACTTCAATCATGATAGCAGAAAATATAAAACATTAATTATTAAATACCATATCCTTAAATTATATTTAATGTTATTATTGATTTATACTTAAAATAGCATAAGCATCTTCCTTCACTTCTCTCATTGCATTGATTTGGGAAAGCTCATGTTGAATAAAAACATGCTAAATCAATTCAATGGGAAGTACAAAAAATAATAGTGGGAGTGCGCGCAGCAAGTTTTATTTTCCCATCTTTGATGAGTTATTCAATACTTATTAATTATTTTATATAATATAATATATGTTTAAAATCTTCAAAGTAAAATAATTAATAGATAATAAAAATTTCATGATTAGTCAAATATAGAGGAAAAACTTTGCATTAACTAACAAATCCTGAGGAAATTAAGTGTAATACTGATTGGGGGGGGGGGGGGGGGGGGGGGGGGGGCGGGGCTGCTAGAGGCAACCCCGGTTTGGCGGGTTCAAGAGGCCTGTTTATTGACATAAATGCTCAGTTTTTAGGTAGTTTTGCTGCCTTCGTTGGGAATAACTTCGCTTTTTATGCTGAGGTGATGACTGTCATTTAGGCTGTTGAAGAAGCCAAGAAAAGAAGGTGGAAGTACCTGTGGATTGAAACTAACTCTACTTTATTGGTTCAAGCCCTCTCCCGAGGAGATCTGTTCAAAACCATTGGCTCAACTGCATAAAGCCTTGTCTTATCTTCTTTAGGATTAGTCATATATTTTGTGAGGCTAATGCTTTTGCTGACAAGCTAACCTCGTTTGCTGCACAGTCTTTTGTTTACTCTTGGTGAGATTAGCCTCCTGGTCTTATTTCTATGGAGCTCCTAAAATACAGACAATACCTTCCCTTTTACAAATTCACATAGTTATTTCCTTGGGTTTGGTTTGGTTCCCCCAAGTGTTTTATTCCTTTTTGAGCATCAATATATTTAAGTGGAGTGACCTTTTTGATCACCTTCAGTGGAGGTGTCAATATAGTTGGGATGCCTACCTTAGTTGTGTTGATTTCACTCCCCAATCTTTATAAACAAAAAAAAGAAAAAGAAATTAAACCACCAATTTAGAATTTCAATCACGCACCTACCTATTTAGGACAGAATCAAAACAATCATTGTCTATGTCAATTAGTTGCATTTACTGTTTCTCCTTTCTGAACAATGGTACAATGAAATTCTCACAATTACTATAGCACAACTGTTGTGCTTTTTTTTTTTTTGGAGAAAGAGGAATTCACACTCTATCCATTTTAATTACTACTAATTATCATTTTTGTTAGTAATATTTTTCAATCATTGTGAAGAAGTTATTAACACAGACAAGGACTGACCCGCAAGCAGACTAATGTCAAGGGAGGAGGAACCATAATTATTCATAAAAAACAAACTACATGCATGGTTAAACTGTAAATAATATATAAGTGTTTTCATTGATAAGCTTATTATGAACAAACACGTGGCATATCTGAAAGCAAACTACAAATAGACCAAAACAACAGTCAACCTGGTATGCAACAGAATTACTTTGACGATACTTTCCTATAAATATAGTTTGGTGTGAAGCGATAGTTTTATTGTGTCCTGATCAACTTTTTTTCCTAATTAGTATATAGTACTATATTAGTTCAAAACTCGCTTTCAAATGTATTATAAACTTTGTTAAGGACATATCCCAGCACCTACTTTACCTAGGAAGATTCAAATTCCCAGCAAGACAACCTTTCCAAGGCGAATATCACGGTCACCTATAATCAAATTTCTGTCTATGACATTATATATCCATGTTCAAAGAATATATATGTTCATATTGAAAATGGCCGTTTATTCGATAATGGTGATATTTTTCTTTTTGATGTCCTTATCTTTATTGAAAATGGCCTAATTTGATTGATCATAAAAGGGAAATATTGTCTTACAATATGGGGGCTCACATGTTGATTTTATTTTCCTCTAATGAATTAGCATTAATAAACTACTTGTGGGGTGATTAGGATTGTGGATATGACTCTATAATCCTTTGGTAGAAATTCAAGAGGCTTGCTTAGTATGAGGAATTTTGACAAGTTCTACGTAATTGATGATTTCCTTGGCTCTAGATTTATTGGTTTCCAAGACTACTAGATTCAAATTCGGAAGAGTTACTTCATAGGTAATGTTCAAATGAGGAGAAAATATTTCTATGGTAAAGTCTGAAAATGTCTTAAGGTTCATTTTGGTTAAGTATTATGATGCATTGAGGGAGAATTCAATGTTACTGCAGAGAAAGAAAAGGACCTTCATTTTGATAAAGGGATATTGAAGATTTCAATCAACTTATGGTTAATATAGGACTCAGTACTAACATGCTTCTGCTAGATAGAGATTTTACTTAGTATAGGCTGATGGATTATTTATGAATAGATTAAATAGTTTCTTGCATTTAATTAGAAGATTGGATTGAAGTTTGGAGGCACTTAGCTTAGGGGATTCAAAATAGAGATGTCTTAGACCATTTTCATATCATTCATAAGAGCTTCAATATAGCTATAGCTTGGGAACTAAAAATCATTTCAGTTTAACCACTAATATTTATTAGATGGGGAAGCCCTTCATAACATTGTCACAAATTTTTGGGGGGTAATTTGATAACTTTTTCTTAGATAATTAACTTTTTTCTTTCATTGTACTTCATATCTGTGCACACAGAAACATATCACATGTAAATTCTGCAATAACACAATAATTCTTATCAATCAAGTTAAAAAGACAAACTTCCCATTAATATATAAATTACGCAGTACCTTTTTTCTCCCAGATTTATAAAGTCAAGCTTGAAATCTGGTTGCAGAAATTATAATAATATCTTCTCCTTTGAATTTAGATTGTTAACGAAGTGTACCATTTATTCTCTCTTCCTTGTGTCATAAATAAATTCAATAAAAAAACTTTAAGAATATACTTGGTTTAGTTTCTTAGTCATTCCTCCATTCTCAACCTAATATAGTGTTGGATAAATGGTATCGGTTATCTTAAGAAAGGAGGTTGAATTAAGATACAAAAACTATTCTCCAATTAAAATTTCACTCTCTCTTTTTGGATTAACAATACACCCTTAATATGAATTACTAAAAAGACAATTCAAAATAAACTTCTTTAAAGTAAAAGATAAATAGCAATAAATAAAAGAAATTTAAGGGAAGGGAGAAATGCAAACTTGATTTATACTAATTCGGCCACTTCTCGTGCCTACGTTCGGTCTTCAAGCAACCACTTGAGATTTTCCACTCTCTTTGTGTTAGTGCTTAGCTTTACTAAGCTTTAAAAGATTGGCTAAGATTTTGTTAAAACATAAACACTTAGACAATGAAGGAAAGCTGGAGTTGCTGCACATGATGTCCAACGTTATGACTAGGAATAAGATCGGGATGCACAATGCACAAGGCAAGATGAAATGTCAAATGAAGAATTGAAGCTGCAGGATTCACGATGTCGGATACAATGTCCAGGACATCCTGCCCGAAAATACTGGAGTTGCTAAAAGCATTAAAGCTGCAGGATCCACGATGTCGGATACAATGTCCAGGACATCCTGCCCGAAAATACTGGAGTTGCTAAAAGCATTGAAGCTGCAGGATCCACGATGTCGAATACGATGTCCAGGACATCTGGCCCGAAAATACTGGACATATAAATCTGTTATATCTTTAACAGATTATTGTGCAGTTAGCAAGAGATAAGATGATCTATCTTTAGGAACGAATTAAAAGATAATTAAAGTTCGAATTACAAACTAGAAGAGTTCGTTCAGGGATTAAAGATTAAAGATTAAAGATAAAAACTAAAAGATCAAACTGTATCTTTTAGATCTTTAAGTGCAGATTTTTCAGAAGAATGATAGATCTCATCCAGCACAAGCTGTTGCAGCCCAGACACACACACTGCTATAAAAACATGGAGGCTGCACGAGTTCTGTACCAAGTCCGGGATTGAAGAGTTATTTTGTGAGTTTTGGGACTTGAGTGTTTTGTGAGCCACCTTGATGGTACCCTAACATCAAGTGTTGGACCTGAGTGTGTAGAGTTGATCTCTTGTGTGTAGAGTTGATCTCTAGTGTGTAGAGTTGATCTCTTTTGTTCAGAGAGCAATCTCTGGTGTGTTTTTGATTTGATTGTAAACACGGGAGTGTGATTGAGAGGGAGTGAGAGGGGTTCTCATATCTAAGAGTGGCTCTTAGGTAGAGGTCGCACAGGTAGTGGTTAGGTGAGAAGGTTGTAAACAGTGGCTGTTAGACCTTGAACTAACACTATTTTAGTGGATTTCCTCCCTGGCTTGGTAGCCCCCAGATGTAGGTGAGGTTGCACCGAACTGGGTTAACAATTCTCTTGTGTTATTTACTTGTTTAATCTGTTCATACTCCCAAATATAATCTGCATGTTCTGAAGCGTGATGTCGTGACATCCGGTACGACATCTGTCATCAGTATCAGAATTTCAATTGGTATCAGAGCAGGCACTCGAAATCACTGAGTGAGATCTAGGGAGATAAATTCTGATGAACATGGAGAAAGAAGGAGGACCAGTGAACAGACCACCTATTCTGGATGGAACCAACTATGAATACTGGAAAGCAAGGATGGTGGCCTTCCTCAAATCACTGGATAGCAGAACCTGGAAAGCTGTCATCAAAGGCTGGGAACATCCCAAGATGCTGGACACAGAAGGAAAGCCCACTGATGAATTGAAGCCAGAAGAAGACTGGACTAAAGAAGAAGACGAATTGGCACTTGGAAACTCCAAAGCTTTGAATGCTCTATTCAATGGAGTTGACAAGAATATCTTCAGACTGATCAACACATGCACAGTGGCCAAGGATGCATGGGAGATCCTGAAAACCACTCATGAAGGAACCTCCAAAGTGAAGATGTCCAGATTGCAACTATTGGCCACAAAATTCGAAAATCTGAAGATGAAGGAGGAAGAATGTATTCATGACTTCCACATGAACATTCTTGAAATTGCCAATGCTTGCACTGCCTTAGGAGAGAGGATGACAGATGAAAAGCTGGTGAGAAAGATCCTCAGATCCTTGCCTAAGAGATTTGACATGAAAGTCACTGCAATAGAGGAGGCCCAAGACATTTGCAACTTGAGAGTGGATGAACTCATTGGTTCCCTTCAAACCTTTGAGCTAGGACTCTCAGATAGGGCTGAAAAGAAGAGCAAGAATCTGGCTTTCGTGTCCAATGATGAAGGAGAAGAAGATGAGTATGACCTGGATACTGATGAAGGTCTGACTAACGCAGTTGTGCTCCTTGGAAAACAGTTCAACAAAGTGCTGAACAGAATGGACAGGAGGCAGAAACCACATGTCCGGAACATCCCTTTCGACATCAGGAAAGGCAGTAAATACCAGAAAAGGTCGGATGAAAAGCCCAGTCACAGCAAAGGAATTCAATGCCATGGGTGTGAAGGCTATGGACACATCATAGCTGAATGTCCCACTCATCTCAAGAAGCAGAGGAAAGGACTTTCTGTAAGTCGGTCTGATGATACAGAGAGTGAGCAAGAAAGTGATTCTGACAGAGATGTGAATGCACTCACTGGGAGATTTGACTCTGCTGAAGATTCAAGTGATACAGATAGTAAAATCACTTTTGATGAGCTTGCTATATCCTATAGAGAACTATGCATCAAAAGTGAGAAGATTCTTCAGCAGGAAGCACAACTGAAGAAGGTCATTGCAAATCTGGAGGCTGAAAAGGAGGCACATGAAGAGGAGAACTCTGAGCTTAAAAGAGAAGTTGGTTTTCTGAACTCTAAACTGGAAAACATGACAAAATCAATAAAGATGCTGAATAAAGGCTCAGATACGCTTGATGAGGTGCTACAGCTTGGAAAGAATGTTGGAAACCAGAGAGGACTTGGATTTAATTCTAAGTCTGCTGGCAGAACAACCATGACAGAATTTGTTCCTGCCAAAAACAGCACTGGAGCCACGATGTCACAACATCGGTCTCGACATCATGGAACGCAGCAGAAAAGGAGCAAAAGAAAGAAGTGGAGGTGTCACTACTGTGGCAAGTATGGTCACATAAAGCCCTTTTGCTATCATTTACATGGCCATCCACATCATGGAACTCAAAGTAGCAGCAGTGGAAGGAAGATGGTGTGGGTTCCAAAACACAAGACTGTTAGTCTTGTTGTTCATACCTCACTTAGAGCATCAGCTAAGGAAGATTGGTACCTAGATAGCGGCTGTTCCAGACACATGACAGGAGTCAAAGAATTCCTGGTGAACATTGAACCTTGCTCCACTAGCTATGTCACATTTAGAGATGGCTCTAAAGGAAAGATCACTGGAATGGGAAAGCTAGTCCATGATGGACTTCCTAGTCTGGACAAAGTACTGCTGGTGAAGGGACTGACTGCAAACTTGATCAGCATCAGTCAGCTGTGTGATGAAGGATTCAATGTAAACTTCACAAAGTCAGAATGCTTGGTGACAAATGAGAAGAGTGAAGTTCTAATGAAGGGCAGCAGATCAAAGGACAACTGCTACCTATGGACACCTCAAGAAACCAGTTACTCCTCCACATGTCTATCCTCCAAAGAAGATGAAGTCAGAATATGGCATCAAAGATTTGGACATCTGCACTTAAGAGGCATGAAGAAAATCATTGACAAAGGTGCTGTTAGAGGCATTCCCAATCTGAAAATAGAAGAAGGCAGAATTTGTGGTGAATGTCAGATTGGAAAGCAAGTCAAGATGTCCCACCAGAAGCTTCAACATCAGACCACTTCCAGGGTGCTGGAACTACTTCACATGGACTTGATGGGGCCTATGCAAGTTGAAAGCCTTGGAGGAAAGAGGTATGCCTATGTTGTTGTGGATGATTTCTCCAGATTTACCTGGGTCAACTTTATCAGAGAAAAATCAGACACCTTTGAAGTATTCAAGGAGTTGAGTCTAAGACTTCAAAGAGAAAAAGACTGTGTCATCAAGAGAATCAGGAGTGACCATGGCAGAGAGTTTGAAAACAGCAGGTTTACTGAATTCTGCACATCTGAAGGCATCACTCATGAGTTCTCTGCAGCCATTACACCACAACAGAATGGCATAGTTGAGAGGAAAAACAGGACTTTGCAAGAGGCTGCTAGGGTCATGCTTCATGCCAAAGAACTTCCCTATAATCTCTGGGCTGAAGCCATGAACACAGCATGCTACATCCACAACAGAGTCACACTGAGAAGAGGGACTCCAACCACACTGTATGAAATCTGGAAAGGGAGGAAGCCAACTGCCAAGCACTTCCACATCTTTGGAAGTCCATGTTACATTTTGGCAGATAGAGAGCAAAGGAGAAAGATGGATCCCAAGAGTGATGCAGGGATATTCCTGGGATACTCTACAAACAGCAGAGCATATAGAGTATTCAATTCCAGAACCAGAACTGTGATGGAATCCATCAATGTGGTTGTTGATGATCTAACTCCAGCAAGAAAGAAGGATGTCGAAGAAGATGTCAGAACATCGGGAGACAATGTAGCAGATACAGCTAAAAGTGCAGAAAATGCAGAAAACTCTGATCCTGCTACAGATGAATCAGACATCAACCAACCTGACAAGAGACCCTCCATTAGAATCCAGAAGATGCACCCCAAGGAGCTGATTATAGGAGATCCAAACAGAGGAGTCACTACAAGATCAAGGGAGATTGAGATTGTCTCCAACTCATGCTTTGTCTCCAAAATTGAGCCCAAGAATGTGAAAGAGGCACTGACTGATGAGTTCTGGATCAATGCTATGCAAGAAGAATTGGAGCAATTCAAAAGGAATGAAGTCTGGGAGCTAGTTCCTAGACCCGAGGGAACTAATGTGATTGGCACCAAGTGGATCTTCAAGAACAAAACCAATGAAGAAGGTGTTATAACCAGAAACAAGGCCAGACTTGTTGCTCAAGGCTACACTCAGATTGAAGGTGTAGACTTTGATGAAACTTTCGCTCCTGTTGCTAGACTTGAGTCCATCAGATTGTTACTTGGTGTAGCTTGCATCCTCAAATTCAAGCTGTACCAGATGGATGTGAAAAGCGCGTTTCTGAATGGATACCTGAATGAAGAAGCCTATGTGGAGCAGCCAAAGGGATTTGTAGATCCAACTCATCCAGATCATGTATACAGGCTCAAGAAGGCTCTCTATGGATTGAAGCAAGCTCCAAGAGCTTGGTATGAAAGGCTAACAGAGTTCCTTACTCAGCAAGGGTATAGGAAGGGAGGAATTGACAAGACTCTCTTTGTCAAACAAGATGCTGAAAACTTGATGATAGCACAGATATATGTTGATGACATTGTGTTTGGAGGGATGTCGAATGAGATGCTTCGACATTTTGTTCAACAGATGCAATCTGAATTTGAGATGAGTCTTGTTGGAGAGCTGACTTATTTTCTGGGACTTCAAGTGAAGCAAATGGAAGACTCCATATTCCTCTCACAAAGCAAGTATGCAAAGAACATTGTCAAGAAGTTTGGGATGGAGAATGCCAGCCATAAAAGAACACCTGCACCTACTCACTTGAAGCTGTCAAAGGATGAAGCTGGCACCAGTGTTGATCAAAGTCTGTACAGAAGCATGATTGGGAGCTTACTATATTTAACAGCTAGCAGACCCGACATCACCTATGCAGTAGGTGTTTGTGCAAGATATCAAGCCAATCCTAAGATAAGTCACTTGACTCAAGTAAAGAGAATTCTGAAATATGTAAATGGCACCAGTGACTATGGGATTATGTACTGTCATTGTTCAGATTCAATGCTGATTGGGTATTGTGATGCTGATTGGGCTGGAAGTGCAGATGACAGAAAAAGCACTTCTGGTGGATGTTTCTATTTGGGAAACAATCTTATTTCATGGTTCAGCAAGAAGCAGAACTGTGTGTCCCTATCTACCGCAGAAGCAGAGTATATTGCAGCAGGAAGCAGCTGTTCACAACTAGTTTGGATGAAGCAGATGCTCAAGGAGTACAATGTCGAACAAGATGTCATGACATTATACTGTGACAACTTGAGTGCTATTAATATTTCTAAAAATCCTGTGCAACACAGCAGAACCAAGCACATTGACATTAGACATCACTATATTAGAGAGCTTGTTGATGATAAAGTTATTACACTGGAGCATGTTGACACTGAAGAACAAATAGCAGATATTTTCACAAAGGCATTGGATGCAAAACAGTTTGAAAAACTGAGGGGCAAGCTGGGCACTTGTCTGCTAGAGGAATTATAGCAGCTACTGATATCTGAACGTGCCCAAACGAATCACTTAACATTAATAGCACGTTCACTACTGAACCAAAGCAAATTCGACCGTTGCTTCACACGTCCTTCTACATTCCTCATTCAAACTTATATTTTCGTGGTAATCTCGGTTTCAGCATTCCCCAACAGCTCTCAGAAATTTGCGAAACCATTCCAAACGCTCTGCTTTTCCATGGCTACCTCACCAAAAGAAACTTCAGCTCCTGGTTCATCCGCTGTACCATCATCTCCATCATCCACCAAAGCACCATCAAACCAGGAACGACCTGAATTCAATATCCAGCCCATACAAATGATTCCTGGTTCAGCCTCTGTTCCTGAAAAACTGATCCCCAAACGACAACAGGGTGTGAAGATTGCTGAAAACCCTAGCCTTGCAACAAGTCCTAGGGAAGTAGACACGGAGATGGACAAGAAGATCCGCAGCATTGTGAGTAACATTCTGAAAAATGCCTCTGTTCCTGATGCTGATGAAGATGTTCCAACATCTTCCACCCCAGATGTTGCTGTTCCTGATGCTGAGAAAGATGTTCCGACATCTTCCACCCCAAATACTGAAGTCCTCTCTTCACCCAGCAAAGAGGAATCAACAGAGGAAGAGGATCAAACCACAAAGGAGACACCTGCACCAAGGGCACCAGAACCTGCTCCAGGTGACCTCATTGACCTGGAAGAAGTAGAATCTGATGAAGAACCCATTGCCAACAAGTTGGCACCTGGCATTGCAGAAAGACTACAAAGCCGAAAGGGAAAACCCCCATTAAGAGGTCTGGACGAATCAAGACTATGGCACAGAAGAAGAGCACTCCAATCACTCCTACCTCATCCAGACGAAGCAAAGTCGCGATTCCTTCTAAGAAGAGGAAAGAAATTTCCTCATCTGATTCTGATGATGATGTCGAACTAGATGTCTCGACATCAAAGAGGGCCAAGAAATCTGGGAAAAAGGTGCCTGAAAATGTCCCTGATGCACCATTGGACAACATCTCATTCCACTCCATTGGCAATGCTGAAAGGTGGAAATTCGTGTATCAACGCAGACTTGCCTTGGAAAGAGAACTGGGAAGAGCTGCCTTGGATTGCAAGGAGATCATGGACCTCATCACGGCTGCTGGACTGCTGAAGACTGTCACCAAGTTGGGAGATTGCTATGAGAGTCTAGTCAGGGAATTCATTGTCAACATTCCCTCTGACATAACAAACAGAAAGAGTGATGAGTATCAAAGAGTGTTTGTCAGAGGAAAATGTGTTAGATTCTCCCCTGCTGTGATCAACAAATACCTGGGCAGACCAACAGATGGAGTGGTGGACATTACTGTTTCTGAGCATCAAATTGCCAAGGAAATCACTGCCAAACAAATCCAGCATTGGCCAAAGAAAGGGAAGCTGTCTGCAGGGAAGCTGAGTGTGAAATATGCAATCCTGCACAGGATTGGAGCTGCAAACTGGGTACCCACTAATCATACATCCACTGTTGCCACAGGTTTGGGTAAATTTCTGTATGCTGTTGGAACCAAGTCCAAATTTAATTTTGGAAACTATATATTTGATCAAACTGTTAAGCACTCAGAATCCTTTGCTGTCAAATTACCCATTGCCTTCCCAACTGTATTGTGTGGCATTATGTTGAGTCAACATCCCAATATTTTAAACTACACTGACTCTGTGATGAAGAAAGAATCTCCTCTATCCCTGCATTACAAACTGTTTGAGGGGACACATGTCCCAGACATTGTCTCGACATCAGGGAAAGCTGCTGCTTTAGGTGCTGTGTCTAAGGATGCTCTGATTGCCGAACTCAAGGACACATGCAAGGTGCTGGAAGCAACCATCAAAGCCACCACAGAGAAGAAGATGGAACTGGAACGGCTGATCAAAAGGCTCTCAGAAAGTGGCATTGATGATGGAGAAGCAGCTGAGGAAGAAGAAGAAGCAGCTGAGGAAGAAGATGCTGCAGCAGAGGCAGAGGAAGATGCAGCAGAGGATACAGATTCAGATGATGATGATGATTCTGAAGCCACCCCATGATCATCAGACCTTTATGTTTTTTTGCTTTTTACTAGCTAAAGGGGCATGTCCCTTTGAACAATGGTTACTATGGGTCTGTCATATTTGCACCTTAAGCTCATGCATTCTACTTTTGTCAAATTCTGTCTAAAAAGGGGGAGTAATAGTCATATGCATGATTTGGGAGTAATGGTATTAATATGTATGCAATAGCAGTCATGATGTATGATTTTGAGTAGTAGGATACGGTGTATGCATGATTCATGATTTTGAGGGGGAGTTGTATGACTCTGAGGGGGAGTTGTATGATACGATGTATGCATGATTCATGATTTTGAGGGGGAGACTGCTGCTGCTGATGATGACTGATGTAAGCTACTAGTAGCTGATAGAAGATGCTGCAGTAAGAGCATGAAGACAGGGGGAGCAAAAAGCTGATATCACATGAGATGTCTCGACATCCTGCAAAAGACTAGTAGCTGATAGAAGATGCTGCAGTAAGCATGGAGACAGGGGGAGCAGGAGCAGAAAGCTGATGTCACGTGAGATGTCTTGACATCCTGGAAACGACTTGCAACTTGTCTAAACTACAGATTCCGCTGTGCTTGATTACTCTGATAATGAAAGTTGTTGATCTCACTTGCATAACTGCTCGTACCTGCTCAGGAAGTGTCTAAGTATGTTTTAGACAAAATTTGCCAAAGGGGGAGATTGTTAGTGCTTAGCTTTACTAAGCTTTAAAAGATTGGCTAAGATTTTGTTAAAACATAAACACTTAGGCAATGAAGGAAAGCTGGAGTTGCTGCACATGATGTCCAACGTTATGATTAGGAATAAGATCGGGATGCACAATGCACAAGGCAAGATGAAATGTCAAATGAAGAATTGAAGCTGCAGGATTCACGATGTCGGATACAATGTCCAGGACATCCTGCCCGAAAATACTGGAGTTGCTAAAAGCATTAAAGCTGCAGGATCCACGATGTCGGATACAATGTCCAGGACATCCTGCCCGAAAATACTGGAGTTGCTAAAAGCATTGAAGCTGCAGGATCCACGATGTCGGATACGATGTCCAGGACATCTGGCCCGAAAATACTGGACATATAAATCTGTTATATCTTTAACAGATTATTGTGCAGTTAGCAAGAGATAAGATGATCTATCTTTAGGAACGAATTAAAAGATAATTAAAGTTCGAATTACAAACTAGAAGAGTTCGTTCAGGGATTAAAGATTAAAGATTAAAGATAAAAACTAAAAGATCAAACTGTATCTTTTAGATCTTTAAGTGCAGATTTTTCAGAAGAATGATAGATCTCATCCAGCACAAGCTGTTGCAGCCCAGACACACACACTGCTATAAAAACATGGAGGCTGCACGAGTTCTGTACCAAGTCCGGGATTGAAGAGTTATTTTGTGAGTTTTGGGACTTGAGTGTTTTGTGAGCCACCTTGATGGTACCCTAACATCAAGTGTTGGACCTGAGTGTGTAGAGTTGATCTCTTGTGTGTAGAGTTGATCTCTAGTGTGTAGAGTTGATCTCTTTTGTTCAGAGAGCAATCTCTGGTGTGTTTTTGATTTGATTGTAAACACGGGAGTGTGATTGAGAGGGAGTGAGAGGGGTTCTCATATCTAAGAGTGGCTCTTAGGTAGAGGTCGCACGGGTAGTGGTTAGGTGAGAAGGTTGTAAACAGTGGCTGTTAGACCTTGAACTAACACTATTTTAGTGGATTTCCTCCCTGGCTTGGTAGCCCCCAGATGTAGGTGAGGTTGCACCGAACTGGGTTAACAATTCTCTTGTGTTATTTACTTGTTTAATCTGTTCATACTCCCAAATATAATCTGCATGTTCTGAAGCGTGATGTCGTGACATCCGGTACGACATCTGTCATCGGTATCAGAATTTCACTTTGTAAAACTTCTTTTACAGAGTCTGAACCACACAGGAATAACTCTTCCCTTGTGTTCAGGAATCCTTACAACTTAAGAGACCGAAGGTCTCTTAAACAATTTTCTTTGAATAAGAAGTTTCTCTCTTTAAGAGAAGGATATTATCAATTAAGATTCCTTATTGAATATGCAAGTGTTAGACCAAGGAATCCTTTTTGAGAGGACAAAACATTTCAGTTCAGAAAAACTCTCTCAGAAAATTTGTGTCCCAAGTCACCTATGTATTGATGGCCATTCAAAATCACTGTTAGGAATTATTTTAGAAAATTCCTCACTGGTAATCGATTACCAAAATGATGTAATCGATTACACAGTTGTTTTCTGAAGAGTTGTGACTTTTCACATTTGAAATTTGAATTTTAACTCTAATAATCGATTACATACACTCTGTAATCGATTACAGGCTTTGAAATTTAAATTCAAATTTCTAAAAGTTGTTTTAAAATGTTCAAAAACTTCTGATAATCGATTACAAGCCTTGTGTAATCAATTACAAACTTTAAAAAATATTAAACATTTTAAAGCATTCTAATAAGCATTTTGGCCATTGGTAATCGATTACAGTCACTAGTAATCGATTACCAAAGAGTAAATATCTTTTAAAAGCTTTTGAGAAAAACCTTTGATCATAACTTATGTATCATCAATTTGAAAACTTCTTTCTAAGACTCTAGAGATTAACTTCATCATTTATCTTGAATTTCTTGGAGTCTTGTTTTGGATCAAACTTGAAAAGCGCATTTCTTTAGCATCATCAAAACATCATGATATCTTTGCTTGTACATATATATCTATAACTTGATTGCCTAGTTATTTCAATATATATATTAAGTAGCATAAGCAGGTTTAGACGTTTAGTTGCAAGAATGCTTTCATGTACTCAAGACTCAACCCTTCTTCTTTTCAGCACTTTCAGTCCTTCTCACATCTTCAGTTTTGTTTTTATTATTTTACCTTTTCAATTTTACTTTTCTGCAAATTTAATTCCTCCATGCATTATCAACTTTCAACAACTGAACCAAAGCAAATAAATAAACATAAAAGAAGCAAAATTTTCTACATGCTATTCTTTCTCTCTCTCTCACACACACACATACACACATATACGTATAAAGTTTTTTTCTTTTTCGAAACTTGAATAAAAAAGCCATAGGAGGCGAGAGAAGAAGGAATTAGTTGAAGTGCTGTTGTTTCTACCAATAGTTTTCGTTTTCCTATGTTCGATCTATTTCCTGCTGGAAGATCATCAAACAAATAAATAACAAAGTTTTCAATGAATAAAAAAGGCAAGAAATTAAGAAGCATGGAAAGCAAGAAGATGGAACGAATTTGAGAATGAAATTGTGTAGAAAAGGAAATGCTAATTGGAGTTATGCATTGCCATCAACCTTTTTGTCAAGAGTTGCAAATGGTAATGGAAAATATAAAAGAAACAAACCTCTTCATTTTCACTGCTTAACATCGTTCTTTGTAGTGTCTGAATGACAAAGCCTTTTGCAATAAAGGATTAATCTTGTGCCCCAAATATATATTGCTTATTTTTACATATCCATGATTTCAGGTGAATAATTTGTGTACTATCTATCAAATTTTCTTCTATAAAATTAAGGCTTTTCTTTCTTGATTCCAGTTTTCATGTGTTTGTGCTTTTGCCTTTTGGTATTTGCCAACTTGTGGTCTCTGTTTTCTTCCTTGGTTACTCTCTTTTAAGACCTATCATTGTACTATTTAATAAGAGTTATAGTACTATTTATAGAATAAATTTTTATAAATATTTTTTTAGACCTTCATCATGCTAAATATCCAAATTTGTCCTTGAATTTATTAGATGATGATAGTTAGGTTCTTGAAAAAAAAATTAAAATTTTGCTCCCAAATGTGCAAAAAATGTTATCATTAATTTTTTCCCTTAATTCAAATAGATGTGTCTACGTGACATTACTAGTGATGATCTGATTGCTTATGTCTATCATGTGTCATCTACATCATTGTCATGTGTTATTGACATGGTTGTCATGTATCAAAAAGTTAACTTTTTAATTTAGAAACTTAATAAATTATTATCATTTTAGTTCCTAAACTTAACTATTTATTGATATTTTGGTTCTTGAACTTTATATTATCATTTTGATTCTTGAAAATACTTTTGAATTTTTAATTAAGTCTCACAATACATATAAATTATTAGCATAACGATAATAAATGACATTTGTTTATAATGATAACAATTATTCATTATGATAAAAATTAAATGAAAAATGACTATCAAATATAGAAATCAGAAATATTATATTTTATATTTAAAATCACTATTAATGTATTTATTATATTTTATTAAATTAAAATTCTAACAAATAATATCATAACAATGATTTTAACACTTTCATTTTTCTTCCTTTTCTTCATTAACATTATTGTATGAAATAGATTAATTAATTAATTTATCTAACATTCTACACATATTAATAATATATAAGATAATAACTTTATTGGGTGGAAGTTCTGGGATCAAAATGACAGTATATTTTAAGTTTAGTACCAAAATGATAATACATGTTAAATTTAGAGATCATGATGCTACCAAATAAATATAGATATAAAAATATATGAAGTATATGAGAATATCCTTTTTTCTATTGAAATTTTTTTAAAAAAATCTTGAGACAATTTGCAATGACAGTATGTTTTAAGTTTAGGGATAAAAATATCAATAAGTATTTAAGTGTAGAGACTAAAATAACAACAAGTAATTAAATTTAAAGATATTAAATTAAAAGGTTAATTTTTTAATACATAACAATCACGTGAATGACAGGTGACAACCATTAATTACCACGTAATCTCTATAGTTAAAGTTAAAGGATAAAATTTAACAATAAGACAAATTTATTATGCATTTTATATATTCAGAGACAAAGTTTTAATTTTTTATATTTTAAATACCCTAACTGTGCATACCTAACGAATTCATGTAGGAATTTGAGTATGTGGCCCTTATTTTTTCTTTCTTTTGTTCATCTCTGGTTATAAGAATTTGTTCATTAGTTGTACAAACATAATTTCTCATTTTATAATGTCTATATGACTGTATCTAACATGTTAAAATAATAAGAGTGTGCAGAACTTTTTTCTTGCGCGTGTTGAAATAGTCTTAGAAAACAACCCACACAAAACTCAAGGTACTGTTTTTTATTAGAAAAACAAATTTTATTATAATAAAAATATAAAGAATATTTTAACCCATTTTTCAATCAAATGCAGCCTTCATTTACAGCTTTTTCACCTATCTTATACACTCATAAGGAGATGTATATCAATCTGAAAAAAAAACTCGATGTCCCTTCCAATCTACCATAAAATCAAGATTTTACCTTATTAATGCGTCCAAAATCTGAATAAAATCGTCTTTGTTAAAAATGAAGTTCCTAGTTACTACTACTTTGTTAAAAATAAAATAGTTTTGTACATGTTTAATTACTCATCATTTACTTCGTATAGTTGCAAAAATTTTAACTTTTAGTCTTTATAATAAAAAATCATTTATTTTAATCCTTATAAGTACATATTATTTTTAATTTGTTTTAGTCCATACGAATATAAATGATAGGTATTAAAATAGATAAAAAGTGTATGTACATGAACTAAAAAATTAAAAATATGTATAAAGTTCAAAATGGATAATTTTATGTATAAAGATTAAAACATAAAATTTTTATAACTATAAAAATTAAATAAATAATTAAATCTTCTGATTATAGTGCTAGCTGAATTGCTAGGAGGTTAACTCATTAGGATGAGTTTAATGATAAAGAATTAAATATACTTTGCACAAGATCTTAAATTTAAATCTTATTATCACCATTATAAAAAACCAAAAAAAAAAATTGCTTCGAAGTTCTCCAACATGGGCGCTTCTCCCTGCAGTACATGTCCTTCACCCTCTCAAATGCAAAATATTCTTATGTAGGAATATCCCACCATAATGTTGGGGGAACACCACATGTCGTCCTACCACACTTATAATTAAAAAAATTAAATACATCTGACATAAATTTATCATGGCTTGATCCATTTTTTCTACACTTACAAATGAAAAGAGATCAAATGAATTATAAATAACATTATTATAAAGTTTAAATAAAAAAAGTTACCACCATCTATTACTTTTCACAATTATTGTTCATTGTCTCCCTAATGTGTTTGACAAGCTTTTTAAGTCAATGTCTAGCTTATTTAGAAGTTGATTTAACCAAATTAGATTTGTTTGATAAAAAGAACTTCATAGCTATTAGCATATTTTTTTAAAAACCTATTTCATATATTGTTTGAGGCTTGAGCCTCCAAGTCATTGGAGTCGGCCCTGTGACAAAAAAGATTTGAGTAATTTCTATGAGATTATAGGTTCTAGCCTCACTTCAGTATCATACACCAAGTTAATCAGAATCTCCTAATTACATTTTAATTTATTCTCACTATCTTATTCAAAATACTTCTTTTATGTCATTTTTAAACCTAAACCAGTTTTCTATATATCACATTTTACCAAACACCTAATTTAATCAACTAACTTATTATTAGCTTTCAATTTCTTCTTCCTAACTTTCTCTATATACCCTTACAGTGAATTTGTTTAAACTTAAAAAAAAAACTTTAAAATAAGTAATTTTTATATAAATGTATTTTTAAGAAGCACATGATATTTGTTTCTTAAAATAAGCAGAAATTTTTTTTTAAGTAGAAACAATTTGGACAAACTCACTAAAAAACATAAAATTATTTATTTTATCAAAATAAATACTTATTCATCACCCCCATTTGACCTTTTCAGCATATCCCACCACTGCCTGCTTGAAACTCCGCATTATCTTGCCCTCCAGCATCACCCATCCACCAGCACTGGTTCAAACTAATTGCCATTGTTGAAACTTCTCCAAATCTATATAGACGAAGCAGAAGCACATTTCCAATTCCCTTATAAATCTCTCTCTCTCTCCCCCCGCCCCCCCCCCCCCCCCCCCCCAAAAAAAATGACCGAGAGATTCAATGATAAACTAGCAAGTTTTAAAAATTGTTTATATATATATTAAAAGATTATTAGACTGATTTTTTTAACTCAAGGATTTTTCCTTGAGATCGAGAGACTAATATCTCAGAGATCATAAAATATATTTAAGAAATTAATATCATTTAACAGATATTTTGTTTTTTTATATACACAAACTTAAAAATTAAATTTCTGATTACATACTTAACAAACGTAATTATTTATCAACCTCAAGACATTATATTGATTATTTGACTGATCCTTTCTTAGTATTATCTTCCACTCTTATCTTATCATTATTATTTTTATCATATCTTGACGAACAAATAAGGAATGTCCCCACAATTTACAAGATACTCACCTCTTTACTTTAAAATTTAACCTAACAAATGTCCTTTATATAATTTAGTTTGAGTTGATAAGAAATTCTACTCAAATGGAACGTTGATGTGTAAATATATTGGGGCCCAAGAAAACGACGCGCTCCCCACCTGGCCACTTGCACGAGACCCCACAAAAACCCTAATTTCCGAGGCCCTCCAAAAGCAGTTGTTGGCATTGTTTACCGTTACATACGTAATGCCAGCCACAAGAAAGAAAGAAAATAAAATTAAATAAACAGTATTAGCTAGAGTGAATATAAGGAAAAAAAAATATTATTGTAGTTTCCCAAATCACAACATGGCTCACCCCTAGAAAACAACTGATACATTTTCCCGCAGCTCTTTTCAAACAGTTTCGGTTGTGATGTTCTTCTATATATGTATTTCTACTTATCTTTTAAAGTGCTTTGCTTTTGTTTACTCTCTTTTTTCTAAGATCTCTAATATTTATCATTGTCCTTGATTCTGTGAAGGCTTTTTCATCCGTTCCATGTTTCGTCCAACGAGATCACTTCCTCATACAAATAGTCAAAAAGCAAAAATAAATTGAAAACAAAATTAATAGAAGGAGAACACTTCTTGATCGTCGGATCTACATACAAACCATCAGATGATGAAAACACATCTCTTTTTATACAATTAATTAATCGATTAATTAATTAATTAATCTCTCTTTCATTACACCCTTTACTTGATTCCCTTGAGTCATTGAATCTAATTCCTCTCCTCTAACTTGTAAGCACCATACCACATTATCTCTCTTTCGTTTCCTTTCCCTTCTCACTCTTTCTCTATCTACCCTTTCCCTTCCATCCATTAGAGAGTGGAAAACATCATCCATGTGTTCATATTATGTTAGGTCATGGATACAAGAGCTACCACTCTTTGTTAATTTCTTCTTAAGACCAATCTGTGAAAGGTTTGACTTTTCTTGTCCCTTGAATCCCGAGAACACAAGCCAAATCAATCTCCTATTGCTAACATAAGCCATAGCTAGCAAGTTGGCAAATTGCGTTCTAGCACAAGCAAATTAATCGTGCTAGCTTTAAATTGTCTTAGTGAGTCATGATGCATCTTCTTTCTTTATCATTACAAAAAATTATAGGGTAAGAAAATACCGTCCCAGTTCGACTCAGTCTAAAGCAGGGAAAACCTCCGAACTCACCCAGATCTTCTCTTGTAAGTTTTTATTTATTTTTTTTCTTCAAAGAAAACACTCTCAACACTCAACAGCAATTCTGGCTAATCCTTGGTGGACCGGCCATCAAGTGGGGTTGGGTGTAGGGGTAGACCCAGCAACCAATTCACCTTCTTCCACCCTAAACAAACGCCAAATGGACCTTTCCATCAACGAAAGAAGCCTTGTTAGAGAAAGACAAGAGGAAGACGAAGAAGATGAAAGAGACAACGGTGATGAACCCAAAGAGGGTGCAGTTGAGGTTGGAACACGCAGGCCAAGAGGGAGACCCCCTGGTTCCAAAAACAAGCCCAAACCCCCAATCTTTGTCACCAGGGACAGCCCAAACTCCCTCAGAAGCCATGTCATGGAGGTTGCTGGCGGTGCCGACGTTGCGGAAAGCGTGGCCCAGTTCGCACGGAGGCGCCAGCGTGGTGTGTGTGTCCTCAGTGGGAGCGGTGCCGTGGCCAACGTTACTCTTCGCCAACCTTCAGCGCCAGGAGCGGTCGTGGCACTTCATGGAAGGTTTGAGATTCTGTCCCTAACTGGGACGTTTCTACCTGGTCCTGCCCCACCAGGAGCTACAGGGCTCACTGTGTATCTTGGTGGAGGACAGGGTCAGGTAGTGGGAGGGAGCGTTGTGGGCTCCCTTGTGGCAGCTGGACCAGTGATGGTGATTGCTGCCACTTTTGCTAATGCTACCTATGAGAGGTTGCCGCTTGAGGAGGAGGAAGATGACGGTGGTGCTAGCGCACATGGAGGGAGTACCCTGGGAGGGTCTCCTCCTGGAATGGGTAACAGTGGTGGTAATGGTGATAATAGTGGTGGCGGTCACTTGTCAAGTGGTGGGATTCCTGATCCTTCTTCTTTGGCTTTGTATAATCTCCCACCAAATCTTATCCCTAATGGAGGCCACCATGAGGCTTTTGCTTGGGCTCATGGCCATGGAAGACCACCTTACTGAATTGAAACCAAGGTTTTAAATTGCAGTTGTGAAAGAATTTTTTGATCACAACTTTATTGTTGCACTCACAATTGATATTAGATATATTGTAATTTAAAACCTTGGGTGATATATATATAGAGAGAGAGACTTCATGTAGATCGTCATGTGTGGCTGGTTTGAGATCTAATGGAATTCTGTTGGTGTCTTTCTGGTTTGAAATGTTAGGAATTGGGGAAAAGAATATTGCAAAGATTTTAGAAAGTTGGAGTAGTTATGAAGAACTGTGGAGATGAAGAAGGGAAGCATGTTTTACTTAGCTCAGTGTATATGTATAAGGGGTAAGAACTTTGATTTCTGTGTCTTTTTCGTTTTGCTTCGTGTTTGGAAAAAGAAGGTGATGATGGGCGTATTTTTAATGGATTAATTTCTGAGTAATTTTAACTGTCATACATTTTAATTTAATTTATGATTTCTAGTGTTTTTTTTAATCCTTCATATATTTTGTTTGTTGAAGTCATATTATGAGATATTTTAGTCAGTTGTAATTATATAAATAACATATAATATGTATTTTTATCTGGCTCCACTATAATATTTTTCTTTTCGTTTCTCAACTTATTTTTCACTTAATTATAAAAAATGTTGCATAGAATAAAAGTTCTCTTTTCTTATTTGGGTTCTCTTATATTATTATTTTACTACCCACTCACATCGTGGCTATTAAATACATGATGGGATCATTGATTAGACTTGCATGATGTGAAGAAGTTCGTGTTCGATGTTTCTGGGGGAGGGAAATTATGGTTTTGCAAGCTTCCACCTCACGCCCAATTGGATTTGCTTCTTAATCATAGCCTTTTTCTTTCACCCTTGACTGTTTTTTTTTTTTTTTCTGCAGCTGGGAAGAAAGTGAATCACTGTGGTTTTGTTTGATACACCTTAAAAATATGGAATATATAAAAGATTCATGAATGATGAGTTTCTCATACAGTTTTTTTCACATAAAACTTATTTACCTAACAAATTAAAGTTTCACCTTATTTAATTACTAAAGCATACTATACTGATCATTTTCTTAGGGTTTGCTGTGAATGTGAACTTTGCATATGCACTTTGCTTGTTAAATGCACATAGCAGACAGGGCTATCTTTTAAGGAGAAAAGATAATTTTACGCCCAACTTTTTATTAGTCACTCTTGTAACTTTTTCTTTATGGTAATAAAAAAGAGAAAAAAATGTTTAAATATCACTTTTCTCTCTCCTTTTAAGAATAAAAAACTAGTATAAAAGATACTTATATATAAAAAAAATTATCTTTTAATTTGGACTTAAATATAAATTAATTTAATTAATTTTTTTGTATTTAATATTATTATTCTTAAAATACTTTTGATTTAATTTATTTTATTTTTATGGATTCTTTTTTATTCATGACATCAAATTTCAATAAATGTTATTTTAGAAATTTTTCTTATTTTTTACTTGAGTTTAATAATATTAAATGATCTGAACTAACTTTTTTAATTAATATAAATTTAATTATTTTTACTTATATATAAATTTAGGTGGAGTATAAAAAGAAAAGACGTAAGAGGTATTTTTTTAATATTTGTAAACAGTCTTCTTCACACATTTTACACAGTTTATTTCCTATTATTAAAATTGAGGAAAACTATAAGAGTAAAATATATATCTTTAAATCTTCTGTAAAATGTCAAATTATCTAACATAAAAAAGTAAAATATACTTCTTTAACAGATGTAAAAGTTAGTATAAAATATGCAAAATAATAAAGACTGGCTTAGCTTAATTTTTATGTCTTGACAATTACTGTTTGGGTAATATTATTCATATAATAATCTTAACATGCAACACTTTCAGCAATATATATTACTTTTTTTCACCTTTCTCCATCACATTACTTATCTTATTTTACAGTTTCATTTCTTTCATAATTGTAAACAAGCTAAAAGAATTTGTTATATAAAAATAATTTTCCTTATTATATATAGTTGTCAAACTTCTTTGGACACATAAATAAATATAGAGAAATACAGAGGATATATAAACCAAAAGAAAAAATATTGGGGGTTAAACAATTTATCTGTTCTAGTAGATTGGTATTATTTTCTGGAATGAATCTTGTGATCTCATCCGCTTGTTGGACGCGATTAAAGTTACATTTCGGTATATATTATTTTTGTGGCAACGGTTTACCTATAATCTTGTAATCTTGTCTTGTGTATTGATTGTAATAATGGGTTAATATATATATATATATATATATATATATATATATATATATATATATATATATATATATATATATATTAATTTAACTAAAAAAATTTCTTGTATAAAAACCTTCGGGTTGGATTAATTATAAACTTTATACCTAACAATATGGTTCAGCTTATTCACTTTCCCATGGCCGGCCAGTAGTCTTTTAGGTGATTACATGGAAGGATCCGGAAGTCTATTAATTAAAAGGAAAGTGATTTTTATCTTCCTTTATAATTTTTTAAAGGTCTAATTTCTAATAAACAATTTTTTAAAAATATTTATTATTTTTACACATAAAATTAAAACTAATTTTTATTTTAAATGATAATATTTTTAACTTTTATCATAATAACAACAAACAAATAACTGATTATATATAATTTTACATGAGTTATCATCTTAATCATTGTCATAATAAAAACAAACAAAACTATTTTTTCACAATTTTATACTATCTAACCTTAATCATCATTATTTTATATCATATAAAATTAATTTTACAAAATTTTACATCAACCAATTTAAAAATATTACATATGCATCATTGATTAAACACACATCTAAATATATGGTTAATGTTGTTTTATCTTAAAACTAATTTTAGATTCAGAATTAATTTCTAAATATGAAACTAATGTGAATTCAAAATGCACATGGTTATGAAAGTGTGTTCAACACATGTATTTTCAGGAAGAATTTCCTTGCGTGTACGCATTTCTTTCATATTGATGTACCTGCCTCTTAGACTTTGTAGAGCGATTCTGCTATTTGTTTTGTTTTTAATGACTTGATTGTATTTGCTTACATGTATATGAGTAGCTAGGGAGCATCCCTTACAATTCAGCGTAATAAAATTTCTAGCAAATGATAATTATATAATAAATAATAAATACACACAACCAACGAGGTGAGACCTACATTAATATTGAGCTTAATCCATTTTAACATATCATAAGTTTAATTTTAATAGTCCATCAGTACAATTTTTTTATAAGCAAAACTTTATTAGAAAAGAATTTGAGTACTTTAACTCAATAAAAGGATCTCATAAAATCACATATAGAAAGATAAAGACAAGCTACAGGTCTATCTGTATATAAAAATACCTAAATATAAATTTTAAATAATTATTATAGAAATCAATAATTTTACCGTATATAACTTTTTTTTTTTTACAGAAAACAATATGTATCTATTCAGAATTAGATTATACTAATATGAACATTTTTACACTCAATGAATAAAATTCTAAGCTTAATTGTATTTATACAAGAATATATCTTTGACGAGTGAATTCTGAAAGAAAAAAAAAGTTTAGATTAATTTTCTTTTCATTTCTTTTCCCTTTTTAGAAATTCTAAAACATTCGACTTGTCGCATGTGCACCTCAGTACATTGCACAAATCAGTAAGGTGTTGAAACTGTGATGATGGGGCAATAATTTAACATATACTTCCCAATTTTGTTCAAGTCGAAGGTGCTATTGTTTGGAGTATGGCTCTCTTCTTTGGACATCGATTTGATCAAATTGCAGAGACTTTTGTCATCACACCCGCGTGTTAGGGATAAAGGAGCAGTCAAAATTCACTCCCCAGAAGATTCATATGCAAAGTTCAATTAGGCAGAACGGACAATTTTCTGTCCATCCCATTATGCGAAGTAATAAAATTGGAAAAAAGAGAGACTCTTTGTTCAAGAAGTGTATTAGTATATATATTAATTATTAATTAATGGAAACATTGGTTCTTCCAAAAACAAAATAGACAAGGAGAGGGAGATAAGCCGTTGGTTGTATGTGCCTTGTGCAAAGTCCCTCTTTCTGACATTAAAAGATGATTCCGATTAGTTTCCTAGCTCATTTTAATAATATTAGTATGATTGTGGCTTTTGTCCTTCTTATCTGTTGGAGCACATTAAGGGTCATTACATACTAATACTGAAGAATGGAAACATGAGGAGATGGGTACAGTTTGGTGTGACATAGAGACCTTCGATACATTGACCCTTAATGTTGTTTGTTATTTTATTTTTCTTGCCACATTAGGTTCGATGATAAGAAATCAAAGGGATACATTTTAATTTTTAGGATAAAATATATTTATTTTTTATATTTTTTTAAAAATTGGTATTAACCTCCATACTTTAACTTTGATCACTTTGATCCTTAAACTTTAGAAAAGTAGTGATTTTTTTTTTTAATTTATCATAATTTTCACCGTGAGAAGGGATGGAAATCACTATTTTTTTTGATAAAGTTTAGGAACTAAATTGATCAAAATTAAAGTTTGAGTAACTAATAAAACCAAATTTTATTGAAAATATATTTTACCCTTTATTTTAATAAATATTGGATTAATTAAACAATTGTTTTATAAGATGATCTCTTATTTAGCTTTAGATTAAGTTAAAGCAAATATACAGCAAGAGCTATATTCATGTCCATATAAAAGAATTATTGTTTTATTGTAAACTCGGAATTTGATCCACTATTTGCAAGTCATCGAAGCTGTTTATGGTGTCATATCTTATACCTCACTTATGGTGCTTGAAAGGTTTGGAACAAAGCCGCATGGAAGATGGAGGACGAGAACTGTATCAGACCACAGGTTTGCCTTTGATCACCAAATAAAAACTATTTACTATAGAAGAAGTATGTGTTGAGTGGCCTATAGGATATGTGATTGAAGGAAAGGATCAAAGGAAGATAAAGTTTACATATATTAAAATGTTGTATGGACTCAAACAAAGTACCACAAAAGTTTGGTACAAAAAGATAAGTTTATATTTTATGCAACACGGTTTCAAAATTTGCCCTTTGCACATGTTTTATATAGTGATTTGGTTAAGTCTAGACATTTTTATTGTGCTTTTATATTAATCATATGATTCCCTAGCAGTAATTCAAAGAAGATTGCATAATTTAGTGGATTTGTTGGGTGACTTTATCGGTCTTAATGGTTGTTTTTACAAAGTGGATTATCTGATTGTGAATAATTTGTTTTTGTATTTTCTCTCTCTTTTCTATGGGATGTATGATATGAGAAAATTGCAAGTGTATATTAGTCATCAAGTAATAATATCAAATTCATAGGGATCACCTTTTTGGACTTAGCAATTATCACAATTAAAAATAAAAACTAAATATTAGAAAAATGATTAAGATTTGATTTGCAGAATATTTAATTTAAAAGGATAAAGAGTTAGATATAGGATAAAGATAAAAGAGAAAAAATATTTTTTAAATAAGATTCAAAATTGAAAAATTCCAAGATCGGGGTTTCATACAAAGACTCTTGTTCAGTTAATATATCAAGTCAAAGCTCTTTCTAATTATCTTCTAATGACAAATTAATCTAATGTGATCTTCTTTTTCTTTCAAGAAATGAAGATGTGCTTAATTGAATTAACTCCTACTGAAATGGTGCTATGTTCAATTAAACTTTTTATGTTATTTATTAATTTGTTTTATGCACTTAGGATTAATTCTACTACCGTGAATTAAAATCTAAGTTCTCCTCCTATGGTTCTAATGCACTGGTTCACCTTTCAATTCATTCCTAAGCATAAAAAATCATGCAAAATATTGATTAGGCATCTAACATGTATAAATTACAATAAGAGAAGAATTAGAAGTCAAAATTAAAGAAAATCTCAAAGAAATTAAATTAAAACAAAACAATTGTGAAGGGCTAAGCCTTAATCCCAAAACAAAGAGGACCACTCACACATAGTCAAGAGCAATCCCAAAGAAAATATAAAAGAGAAGGAAGAAGAGAAAAGCTAAGTGTTCTTGTCGAAATGGCTAGACTCTATTTCTTCTATCGAGGGGTATGTGCTCATTCTCTGCTTAATTCAAATGGTGTTATCCAAAAAAGGGGGTGGGTACCTACAAAAGGCATTGCAACACTTAAATAAGGGGTTCGACCTAGAGCAATAAATAGGGGTAATAAATGTGTATTCAATGAACAATAGTTTTTACCAATGGGTTCTACCCTTCAGATGACCTAATCTCGTGATTACCTATAAGTGTAGCTTTGTTTTGTCTTTATATGGTTCAAATAGGTACTCGGTTGTCCTAACTAAATACCTATTCGGTATATAACCCCCCTCCCCCACAAGCCCTTTTTGGTCTGTAAGGATCGAGAAGGGTTTCTAATGTGAGTATTCGTACTTAGAATGTTCAAGGTAGTCCGACGGGTATTCGGTTTTCTGTCCATTCATTCTTTCTTGAACGTAGTCTGACACCAGATATCTTCAACTACCCGCGTTAGTAATTGAAACACCCTTTGTTTTTGTCATTCATTTCATTTGTTTTGACGTTGGAGATTTAGGTTGGGCTAGGGCCCATTAGTGGCACATCCCCCATAAAAAAAGATTTTAAAACGTTATCGACCTAACATAGTTTTTAATTTTTCTTCTCTCAGCTAAATAGTGCTTTCTACTCTCTCTTTTCACAGTTACTCTTGTAATTTTAGTAATAATGGTTTCGACAAAGGTTTCATTGAGGGAGATCGAAGGGCTTGGCTTTGAGGTTCAAGGGTTCAATGAGGAGGTGTTGGAGGTGTCTTCAAACATGTCTGTTTTGGTCACAATTTCTTCAGCTTATTTCTACTTTAGAAGAGGATTCATCTACTAATGATAATGGGGAGTCTATCAACTTTCTCAGCCTTCTTGAATCAACTTCTAAAGAGTGTGGCTGTTAATATAGGAGAGATTCCAGATATAGGGATTACCGCTGCATACGAGATTTCGAGGCCTCTTTCCCAAGAAGCCAAAGAGGCAAATGTGGGTTCCCATGACCCTTCTGTTCAGGTGGTGTTGCAAAAGTGCCAACACGTGCTAATGGAGAAGAAGATGTGCCCCCTATTACCTTTTTGGGCTACAAATGGGTAGAAAAAGAAGTGAGAACTTTCTTTTCTAGCTACAATGATATATTAGACATCATAAATCTTCTCAGTTGGCTTCCTATTAGTACTATTCGAAAAGATGAACATTGTCCAATTACTCTTTGGATGGTTCGGTTAGATGCCACCCCTCCACCTGAGTTTGTATTCATGAATAAGGATTTTTTTATATGTACAAATGCTTGTTTGGATATCTACATGTGAGGGTTCCCTTTGATGATTTTACCATGGGTGTCCTTCTCATTTTGAATGTGGCTCCATCGCAGTTGCATCCAAATGGGTGGACTGCCTTTCAAGCATTACAGGCACTATGTTTGTATACCTATGTTAAGGCCACCCCTGCTCGTTTCTTCATTATTTTGTTGTCGGTCACACAAGAAGGCGTGGTGGGTGTCTCTAATTTGGATTATGTCTCCCCTCTTTCACACGTTTACTTCTTCATATAAGAATTTCAAGATTGACTACTTTAAATTAACAATAAGGTTGATTGCTGGAAACAACTTTTCTTCAACTCGGTAGGGAAGCCTTTGTTCCCTTTTTATTGGCAACAATGTCCTCGTCGATTTGACGAGCATCCCAAGGAGTATCTGATTAAAGAAGAACTTTGAGACCTCACCTTCCTCGAATCCCTCCCTCGTCATCTCCCTGCTTGACCTGTAGTTTCACTTCTTTGGTCTCCTAATCTCATTCAAGATCTTGAGGGTCAGTTGTTTTTTCTATACGCAAATGCTGATTTTCGCTCAAACTTTCTAATTTACTATTTTTAACTTGTTTCAGGGATCATGGCTCAAGGTGGTGGCAAGATGGCAACATTCCGCCTCACTCATGAAAATCGTGTTCCTTCTTATGCTGACAACACAATCCCAGTGCCGCTTGTTAACCAAACCCTCGATTTGAGGAACCCTTTGGAGGATATCATCCCCTTTGGTTCCAAGGAACCCAAGGGCAAAGACAAACACAAGAATAAGAAGTGGAGCCAAGATCACAAGAGTGGCTAGACAAAACCTTCTGGGCATAAAGAACCCAATTGTAAGGAGGCAAAAAAGATGAAATAGCAGATGCTAGAGTTCCTTTTGATCAACCCACTGTTCTCCCTTTTGGCCTTGAGGAATCAAGGATTCTTCATTAAGGAATTTGCTCTGAATTGACTAATTGATTCGAGCCTTATCTAGGACCATGGTCGTAATGTGTTGAACAAGAATGATGATGCAACCAATTGGGCAAATTTCAAGGCCTTTTAGTTGAGGGTCGCGAAAATTGCTCAACATCTTCAAGGTTCTTCTAGTACTGACAACTTAAAGGCCAACTTGGAGAAGGTCGAGAGCTAATGCAATCCTCCCTAGGAAGGGACCAGTCACCAGAGCCATGAGCAAGAGGCTCTAAGAGGATTGGGCTAGAGCTGCTGAAGAAGGCCATAGGGTTCTCATGAACCTAAGGGTAGATTTCTGAACCCATGGGCCAAGGTTGGATCCACTTATCTTTTTACATATTAGATTAGGATTTCATTATTTTTGGGCCTTGTATTTAGGGTTCCATAATGTAGGTAGGGTACCCTAGAAAGGTAGGATTTTTCAACCCTTGTATTTTAGGGTGTTTTTGTATTATGGGTAGTTTTGTAATTTCACATGCATTAAGTGAATATTTGATGTGTGTGTTGGGAAATAAATTTAATTGAATTGGGGGAAGCCCAATCCAATTAAATTTTAGAGGGAGAGGTGAGTATTTGCTTGCTACACCCCATTGCCACATCATATAGTCACACTTTGTGCATGTCCTTCATGCTTTACATGCCTCATGACACCTAAGCACACTTAGTGGAGAATCTTGGACTTGATCTTGGATTAGTGGGCTGAACCATAACTAAAATTCACTAATCATAATTAGTGAAATTTTGGCTCCAAAATTTGGCTCCACAAATTCAATTTCAAATTCAAGTGAAATTTGAATTTCTATTCAAATTTCCCTCCAATTTTGTGTGACACTTAGGCTATAAATAGAGGTCATGTGTGTGCATTTTTTTAACTTTGATCATTTGAGAATTAGACTTCAAAGTTCATACCTCATTTGAGGCACAAAATTTCGTGCTCCTTCTCTCCCTCTCCCTCCACTAATCTTTTCCTTCCTTCAAGCTCTTATCCATGGCTTCCTATGGTTGTGAGCTTCTTCTTGACTCATCTTGTCCTTGAAGTGGCATCTCCAATCATATTCCTTCCTTCTCCATTCTGCTGTCGTTGATATTAAAGAAGCAAAGGACTCCATTGATGAAGAAGATTCAAGGCCTACAAGCTCCACATGGAGCTACATCATGTGGTATCAAGAGCATCTTCGTCTAGGTGATGTTCTTTTGCTTCCTCTATCTTTTTATTTGGTCAATTCACTTTAATTTCTTGTTCTTCATCTTATTCTGCATGTATATCCTCCATTGTCTTGTGGTTTGGTGCTGTTTAGAGTAGATTCAAAAAAATAAACCGATTAAATCTTAGATCTACACTTGTTCTTGCATTTCTATGGTTCAAATTTTATAGATCTACTCTTGAATCATGTTTTTTTGGTGCCTATTTTATATCAATATTAGTTTTGAAATTTCAATTGAAAATTAGTGTGAAAAAAGTGCCAAAACTAGAGGTTTCTTGAGTCTTATTTTTTAATTTTTTTTACTCTACTCTAGAGCCATTCTTAATTTCTCTTTGAGTCCTAGCTTGCTTTTATGTGATTTTCATTGCTTTAATTGTTGAATAATCCTTGAAATTTTTTCTTGTTAAAACTCTATTGGTTTAGCTTTCATTTCACTTTTTTTTGGTCTTTGGTTATTGCTTGTCTCTTTGTTTCCTTGTTTGTGAGTTGCTATATAGGGAATTGGAAAGGAGGATTGGTGCCATCCCTTGAAGAATTTGAGTCAAGAAGCAAGGGGCCAACCACCTTAAGAACTATTGGACTAAGAAGCACTCAAAATTGAGGGAATCACCAAAGGGATAACAACCACCAAAATTGAGGACCGTTTTGTAATTTTGTAATTGACAATTTACTTACCTTCATTGCTTTCAAGTTTTTGTAACAAAAAGGTCTTTCATTGGAAGTGTGTTGGGAGCCTCTAATAGGTTACCAAACTTCCATTTGTGTGTAATAATTTTAGGCAATTTTCCCTTAGGATAGTGAGTGTTTTGTTGGGAACCTTAAATGGGGTCATCCAAACACTCTTAAGATTTGCCTACTTTATATTTCTTGCACTTTAATTTCTTGTTTACTTTCATAGCTTATTTCCTTTACCTTCCATTGTCAAATCGCCTAGATAGCTTGCCTTTTACCAATTAGTTTTTACCTTATCTTTCACACCTCTTTTAGTGTTTATTTTGGTTAGTTTCAACCATAGTTTCTTTTACCTTTTTTTTTTCAAACCTCCAACAAGAAAGAACCACAACTTAGGAACTAACATGAGTCTTCATTCTTCATCTAGTATTAATGGTGAGGGTTCTACTCCTAATAACCCCTTGTATAAGATATTGGATGGGTTGAGATCCCTTAAGTTATGGAAAGAAAAACAAAAGAGAAAAGAAAAAGGAAAAAAAGAGTGGAAGAAATAAGTCAAGATGAAAGAGACAAAATAAGAAAGGAAGAAAGAAGAAAAATAATGAAAGAAATGGAAAAAGAAAAACATGCCTCCTATAGTAGTCATGACTTTTGCAAGAGCCTAAGTGAAGAATTTAGTGACTATTATAGAGGAAGACATAGGTCACATCCTAGACCTCACTCCCATAGGAGAGAAAAGGAAAGAAAACCTCAAGAGGCTAACATTAACCTCCCATACTTCCATGGGAAGGACAATGTAGAGGCTTATTTAGATTGGAAAATGAAGGTTGAGCAACTCTTTGCTTGCCATCATACAAGTGAGAAAAGGAAGGTTCCTTTGGCTACCCTTAGCTTCTAAAGGTATGCACTTTATTGGTGGACTTCCCTTGTTAGGGAAAGAAGGATTCATGGGGATCCTCTAGTAGAGTATTGGAATGACTTGAAAAGTGCCCTTAGGAAGAGGCACATCCCCTCCTACTATGAAAGGGAGCTTATGGACAAGCTCCAAAGGCTTAGACAAGGGAGTACAAGTGTTGAAGAGTATAGGCAACAAATGGAACTACTCCTTTTGAGAGCTGGGCTTAGGAAGGAGGAAAGAAAAAGTATTGCTAGGTTCCTTAGTGGACTTAATATGGAAGTTAGGGACAAGGTTGAGCTCCTTCCATATAGGGACCTAGATGACCTAGTCCAACTTTGCATAAGGGTAGAGCAATAACTTAAAAGGAACCTTACTTCAAAATCTTATGGCTCTCACTCTTATCCAAAGAAAGAGCAAGGTCAAGGCATCTTAGGGGCTGCACCTTCTAAGCCCAAAGATGATAAGGGGAAGACAATAGAAAAGCAACCCCCTAAGGCTAGTATGCAAGAGAATACTAGCTCTATAAAGTGCTTTAAATGTCTTGGAAGAGGACACATTCCTTCTCAATGCCCCACCAAGAAAACCATGATTATGAGAGACCAAGACATTTATAGTAGCCAAGATGAGGTTACTACTTTACCTTCCTCTAGTGAAAGTGAAGAAGCAAAAGGGGAAGAATCTAGTGAAGAAATCTACCCCCAAGAAGAAGGGGACCTTCTAATGGTCAAAAGGCTTCTAGGAGGTCAATCTTGTGACTTGACCCAATCTCAAAAAGAGAATACTTTTCACACAAGGTGTAAAATTTTTTATAACACATGTTCTCTCATTGTAGATAGTGGTTCATGTTTGATCGAGGCCGTACCCGAATCAAATAAATATTAAAATGTAGTAACTAGGAAGTGATCCTAGGTCGTTTCCCAACGAGCAATGATACACCAAATGTTCATAACAGATAGTAGGAAATAGTAACAAATTGGGGGGGGGGGGGTTGTTTGCTTTTGTAAATTAAACAGCGAGTAAAATTGAATTAGAAATTATCAGAATTAAAATACGTTGCTTCCCCTTGATTCACAAGCAAGTCTCTTATCCTAGGTTGCGAGAATTTATCCTTTATCAGTTCAACCACTTAATCCAACCCTAAATTAAATTACTAAGCGAAATTTAACATAAAGCATTCATTATGTGATTAAGCATCACACACACCAATTACTCATAAACGATCATTAAGCATGAACGTAAATTAAGCGCAGAGACAATTAATCAAGCACTAAGCATGCATGAATTAATAGCAACAAATTCAAAGTAATTAGTGAAGAGGAAAAACTGAACAGAATTTAACAGTAATAATAGAACCTCAAAGAGAACTGTGCTTGATCTTCAAGGGAAAACAACGCTGTGGACTTAGCCTTCCATTAATCAAATAGACAACGAAATTTTATTGATAAAACTAAAAGTCTGAACTGGAATTGTAAAAAAAACGAAAATAAAAGAGAAAGAGAAGAGAGAGAGAGAGAGAGAGAGAGGAGAGAGAGAGAGATAAACTAGAACCTTGGTGCTGTTATATAGTTTTTCAGCCCCAAAGCTTACAAATCTCTTTTAAATCCAAGCCCATAAATAAATTAAATTCAAATCTAGGTAAGATAAGATAAGATCTAGATTAAATAATATCTAGATGAGATCAAATCTAAATAATATCTAGATAAGATAAGATCTAATTTTGTAGAATTAGATTAAAAACATCAAATTAGCTTAATGGGCCCAAATAATAAAACTGCCTAATTAATTTGACAATTAAGATTAATCAGTACTTAAAATGGTGCAAAAAGGGTTAAGAAATAGGAGAAAATAATGGCACATCAAAACCCCCCCATACTTAGCCTTTTGCACTCCTGGGCAAAATGAAATAAAGAACAAAATCCAAGGATATCAAAGAGAGACAAACAAAAACATTTACATATTTCTCAATGAACATCAAGGAATGAAAGGAATGGGTAACATCTAACATGAAGAGATCCAAAGAGTCAAGACATTCATGAAAATCATCCAAGCAACCCAATCATGGCAAAATAGTTAATCAGCTCAATAATGAAAAATGATTAAGCCTCACAAGATATACACTCTATCTCTCAAGTGTCTAGGCTACTGTTTACTCTTGAAGCACCCATGAAAACAAACACCACATAGAATTGGCAACATTCTAAAATTGACAAACGACTTGACAACACATGCATATGAGGATCAAAAGGTCTTTAAAGGTTGTAATGGGGCCAAGGACAAGGTAGGGAAAAAAATATGGAATAAGTAGCTAAATCCCAAAGGAATAGAGGAGTAATGGGGAATAAGTGGAAATTAAGCACAAGTAGTAAACCCAAACCCTCTAATATCAACAAAATCAACCAAGGCTCCCAAATCAAGTTCTCAAATCAAGACCTTATTTATTCAACTTCACTTATTTTCTTCTTCTTCTTCTTCTTCTTTTGAATAGTACAAAATTGCAGAATTTGCAGCAACTGAATTTTTTTTCATTTTTAATTTTTTTTTTTGATTGAACAGTACGAAATTGAAGATTAAAGAAAGAACTAGGCAATATATATATATATATACATCAAGCATGGCCAAAATAAAACATTAAGCATGGCCAAAAATCATATCTTCCTATGAAACATACCCCCCCACACTTATTCCCAGCTTATTCCCAAAACAATTCCAAAGCTCCAAAATTCCTTAAGGGTAAGGTGATAATGAGGTTTTTCACTTAAGGCTTGTAATGAACTTCAAAACAAAGAAAGGGGAAAATTGGCTCAAAGGGGCTATCAAAGGAATTAATTCAAGGTAAGTCCATTTGGCTAGAAGCTTATAAGAACGAAATTGCCTAAATCATTTCCAAATATGCATGTGAATTAGGAAGCATCAACAAGAATCAAGCCAAGGCTATTGTGCAAGCAATCAATAGGGCAAAACACACAAAAAGATTATGATGATGGATGGCTCAAATTCTCACAAAAGTAAACTTATCACTTTCAAATTGAGCTTTCAAAACTATCATGACATGTAAAGGAAAAACAAGGATTTCAAGTCACAAAATGTCAAGAGACTTTCATTTTCAGAACAATTACCCATTACTTGAACATATCCTATAATTCAAAGACAAACATGCAAATTTAACACAACAAAACTAACAAGATTAAACTAGAACCCAACAAAACTAACAAAATTAAACTAATTTAACACAACTAACAAAACCAAAACCAAAGAACACTCCCCCCATACTTAAACAACACATTATCCTCAATGTAGCACAACTAAAAGATTAAAAGAAATTAAACCGTCAAATAGAATCGGAAAAATGTAATAAAAGTAAAGAAGGGGATGGGAAAAGAAAAACTCCCTAAGTCAAGGTGGAAAAGAAGTAAGCTGAAGTAAGGAGATCTTTTGAGCCTGGACAACCCCCAATGTGTAATTGGATGCATCGCACATTAGCTCAAATGGGGTTGTCCAATCAGGTGCCTGAATGATAGGGGTGATAGACAGTGCTCTTTTGAGGCAATGAAAGGCCTCTTTGCATTTATCATTAAAGTCAAAATCCACCTCCTTTTGCAACAAGTTAAATAGTGGAAGGGCTACTTTGCTAAAATCTCTTATAAAGTGCCTGTAGAATCCTGCATGACCAAGAAAAGATCGCACCTCTCGCACGCAAGAAGGGTAAGGAAATTGTGAAATAACAGAAATTTTTGCAGGATCTACTTCAATGCCCTTATTGGAAATAATGTGGCCTAAAACTATACCTTGCTCAACCATAAAATGACATTTTTCAAAATTTAGAACAAGGTTAGTTTCAGTGCATCTACTCAAAACCTTTTCCAGAATATCCAAACAAACATCAAAAGAGGATCCATATACAGTGAAATCATCCATAAACACCTCTATGTAATTTTCTAAAAAATCACTAAAAATACTAATCATGCACCGCTGGAAGGTACCGGGGGCATTGCACAGGCCGAAAGACATCCTCCTATAGGCAAAAGTGTCGAAGGGGCAAGTGAATGTGGTCTTTTCCTAATCCTCAGGAGTAATAGTGATTTGCATATAACCAGAAAAACCATCAAGGAAACAGTAATGAGATTTACCTGCCAGGCGTTCATGCATCTGGTCAATGAATGACAGTGGATAATGGTCCTTTTTGGTAACCTGGTTCAGCCTCCTATAGTCGATGCACCCAAGTAGGAATCAACTCCTCCTTCTCATTTTTGATGACGGTGAGGCCGATTTTATTCGGGACTACCTGGACGGGACTCACCCATTGGCTGTCGGAAATAGGATAAATGATTCCAGCTTGCAAAAGCTTGGTTACCTCCTTCTTCACTACATCAAGAATTATCGGGTTGAGTTTCTCTATGGCTGTCTTACTGGTTTAGCCCCATCCTCTAAATTTATCCGATGCATACATGTGGATGGACTAATACCAGGAATGTCTGCCAGGGTCCAGCCTATAGCCTTCTTATGCTTCTTGAGAACTGATAACAACTTCTCCTCTTGCTCATCAGTAAGGGAGGCAGATATAATTATTGGAAAACTTTTGCTCCCATCTAAGTAAGCATATTTTAAACTTTTGCTCCCATCTCAACCTGTACCTCATAAAGAAAGTCAGAGGTATGTGTACTTCCTGAAACATGGTTAGTTCCATTTGACTCTATAAAATCAATCTCAAGAGGTAAAACATCACCAGACATGTAATCAATATCAAATTCAGATTCACTCTTGGCATCAAATTCAGATATATGATCAAGTACAAATTCTGATTCAATGCATGAAGAGTGACATGCATGGAGATTAGAATGAAGATTAGTCATGTATTCATCAACAATATGGTCAATTATTTCAACATGAAATACAGAAAGATCTTCAGATGGGTGTTTCATAGCATCAATAATATTAAAATGAACAGTTATATCACCAAACTCCATAGATAGTGTGCCTGCATATACATCTATCTTAGTTCTAGCAGTTTTCATAAAAGGTCCACCTAGAATGATGGGAACTGATTCTTTAGAAAATCCTTCCTCCATATTCAAAATATAAAAATCAACAGGGAAAATCAGTTCACCAACTCTAACTAAGACATCCTCTATGAAACCAGCAGGATAGGCAACACTTCTATTAGCTAAATGAATTACCACATCAGTTGATTGTAAGGGACCAAGAGATAAAGAATTAAAAATAGACAGAGGCATCACACTAACAGAAGCTCCTAAATCTAGCATGGCATTGTCAAACTTACTGTTCCCTATAATACAAGGTAAGCTGAATGTACCTGGATCTTTACATTTTTCAGGGATTTGGGGAACAGATTTACCAATCAATGCGGAGACATTTCTACCCATACTAATTCTTTCACTTCCTTTAAGCTTCCGCTTATTAGTGCACAGCTCCTTCAAGAATTTAGCATATCTTGGAATTTGCTTTATTGCATCCAACAGAGGTATGTTTACGTCTACTTTCCTAAATGTTTCCTAGATCTCCTTCTCTGCCTTTTCCATTTTTTTGTTGGAAATTGCTCTTGGAGGGAATGGAAGAGGGATATGCTGCTTTTCTTTAGATTCACCTGCATAAAAATTGTTAGGTAACTTACTCTTTACATTTTTGTCATCATCTTTTTCTGGAGTAGAGTGAGGTTGGGCAGGTTCATTGGCGGATGAGGAAGATGCTACTGGTTGAGGTCCTTGACACTGTTTTCCTGACCTCAATGTTATGGCACTCACATTTTTGGGATTCTGGACAGATTGAGAAGGTAATCTATCAGAATTCTGGGACTGTTGTTGATTTAACTATGTAGCCAACTTTCCTATCTAATTAGTTAAGCTCTGAATGGAGGCTCTGGTCTCTTGTTGAAACTACATGTTTTGCATAGTCATTTGCCTCAGAAGTTCTTTAAGGGAAGGTTGCGGAGGGGCCTCAACTGTTTGTTGTTTCTGGGACTGTTGTTGTTGCTGTTGCTGGATTGGTGGAGGAACGTATGGTTTGCTTGGGCCAGCAACATTTTGAAAATAAGGCTGTTGTTGTTGCAGCTGCTGTGAAGGATTCGACCATCTAAGGTTGGGATGATTCCTCCACCCGGGATTGTACCTGTTGCTGGAGAGGTCATAATTATTCTGTTGTGGTTGATTTTGCTGCTAAGGTTGAGGAGGTCTGTTGTAGATGTTTGCAGCATAAGCTTCAGGCTATTTAATTGCTTCAGATTGTTGCACAGAAGGGAAAAGGTCTGTGTGGTGGGCGGCAGAGGAGCATAAACCATAGAGTCTGGCGACAGATGCAGATTTTTGATTCATGGCCAGTTGGGTTACCAGGTTAACCAATGCATCTAGTTTACCTTCAAGCTTTTTAGTCTCGGTTGATGAAGATGAATTCGTAGCTACTTCATGCACTCCTCTAATGACAATAGCATCACTTATGGCACTAAATTGCTGGGAGTTGGAAGCCATCTTCTCAATTAAATTTCTGGCTTCAGCAGGGGTCATGTCTCCAAGGGCTCCACCACTGGCAGCATCTATCATACTTCTCTCCATGTTGCTGAGTCCTTCATAAAAATATTGGAGGAGAAGCTGCTCTGAAATCTGGTGGTGAGGGCAACTGGCACATAATTTTTTAAATCTCTCCCAGTATTCATATAGGCTCTCTCCACTGAGTTGTCTAATACCTAAAATATCTTTTCTGATGGTCGTGGTCCTGGAAGCAGGGAAATTTTTTTTCTAAGAATACTCTCTTGAGGTCATCCCAGCTCGTGATGGACCTTGGAGCAAGGTAATATAGCCGGTCCTTTGCCACTCCCTCTAAAGAATGTGGAAAGGCCTTCATAAATATGCGATCCTCCTGGACATTTGGTGGTTTCATGGTGGAGCAGACAATATGGAATTCTTTCAGATGCTTGTGTGGGTCTTCACCTGCAAGGCCATGAAACTTTGGAAGAAAATGGATCAGTCCAGTTTTAAGAATATATGGGACATCCTCATCAGGGTATTGGATGCACAAGCTTTCGTAGGTGAAATCAGGTGCAACCATTTCCCTTAGAGTCCTCTCACGGGGTGGAGGTTGTGCCATGTTCTCAGAATGTTCAAAACTATAATGCTCAAAATCACCAATAACAAAATGCTCAGGATGCTCAAAAGGTACTAAATGATGTGTAACTAATCTATGAAATGTCTTATCTATCTCAGGATCAAAGGGTTGTAAGTCAGATGGATTGCCTCTAGTCATACACTATATTCAGCATGTACAACTAGTTGCCTTATTATGCAAGTAACAGTGTAGGTTTGAACTACAGCTATCCTCAAATGATATCCAAATGACTTGAAATTTTGTGAGCAAACTTATAAAATGATGAGAAGATAGAACAAAAAATTTCAAATGAAAATTCGAAGTCTAACTATATAAGCTAAAAATGATAAGTTAAGAAAAATAAGAGAATAACACTTGGAAAATAAAAAACTTTTGACAGAATTGCAATTTTTGGAAGAAGGAGACCTCAATCGGCCTATGGTGGGCTGCCACAGCATGGGAAGTTTTTTTCTACCCCAAATACATCTATAATAATAGTCATTCTGATACCCGGAGCAAAAGTTATGGTCGTTTGAAGTTTTGACAAAAATCAAATTTGCTACTTTTTTGGAACTTTCAAATCTGACCAAACTAAGGGCTCCAAATATTTTTTCCACACAATATAGATCAAAAGAAGTTACCACAAAAAAATTCAGCCAAAAATAACAAATCTAGCTACCAAAACAAAAGTGGTCGCTAAAATCCGTCGCTACATGATTTCCACTACTACTCTGTTTTGCCGCAAGCAAAAGTGGTCGCTAAATCCGTCACAAAACACTATTCATAGCAAAACATCCAAAACTGAAACTGGAGAAGCGCTTAACAGGAAAACTAAAACAGAACACACACTAAATAAAATACCAAGACACTAAACAACACTAACACACACACTAACACAACACTAATAATTAAACATAAAACACGAAAGAATTAAACACTAACACGACACTAACTATTATGAACCTTTGGACACTGCTCCCTGGCAACGGCGCCAAATTTGATCGAGGCCGTACTTGAATCAAATAAATATTAAAATGTAGTAACTAGGAAGTGATCCTAGGTTGTTTCCCAACGAGCAATGATACACCAAATGTTCATAACAGATAGTAGGAAATAGTAACAAATTGGGAGGGGGGGGGGGTTGTTTGCTTTTGTAAATTAAACAACGAGTAAAATTGAATTAGAAATTATCAGAATTAAGATACGTTGCTTCCCCTTGATTCACAAGCAAGTCTCTTATCCTAGGTTGCGAGGATTTATCCTTTATCAGTTCAACCACTTAATTCAACCCTAAATTAAATTACTAAGCGAAATTTAACATAAAGCATTCATTATGTGATTAAGCATCACACACACCAATTACTCATAAATGATCATTAAGCATGAGCGTAAATTAAGCGCAGAGACAATTAATCAAGCACTAAGCATGCATGAATTAATAGCAACAATTTCAGATTAATTAGTGAAGAGGAAAAACTAAACAAAATTTAACAGTAATAATATAACCTCAAAGAGAACTGTGCTTGATCCTCAAGGGAAAACAACGCTGCGGACTTAGCCTTCCATTAATCAAATAGAGAACGAAATTTTATTGATAAAACTAAAAGTCTGAACTGGAATTGTAAAAAAACAAAAATAAAAGAGAAAGAGAAGAGAGAGAGAGAGATAGAAGAGAGAGAGGAGAGAGAGGAGAGAGAGAGATAAACTAGAACCTTGGTGCTGTTATATAGTTTTTCAGCCCCAAAGCTTACAAATCTCTTTTAAATCCAAGCCCATAAATAAATTAAATTCAAATCTAGATAAGATAAGATAAGATATAGATTAAATAATATCTAGATGAGATCAAATCTAAATAATATCTAGATAAGATAAAGATAAGATAAAATCTAATTTTGTAGAATAAAATAGTCTGCCTTCTTCAAGTCCAAGCCCGATTCTGGATTCAAGCCCAATGCTTCATTAATTCCTGAAATTAGATTAAAAACATCAAATTAGCTTAATGGGCCCAAATAATAAAACTGCCTAATTAATTTGACAATTAAGATTAATCAGTACTTAAAATGGTGCAAAAAGGGTTAAGAAATAGGAGAAAATAATGGCACATCAATGTTGCAATTGTTGCAGCACAAGATTAGTCTCTAAGTTGAGCCTTGCTATCACTTCCCATCCAAAGCCTTACAAACTTCAATGGCTCAATGAGCAAGGGGAGATGATAGTCAATCAACAAGTGAAAGTGCCCTTCTCCATTGGAACATATAAGGATAAAGTGATTTGTGATGTAGTTCCTATGGAGTCAGGACACCTTCTCTTAGGTAGGGCATGACAATATGATAGGAAAATCATCTATTATGGCCTAACTAATGAGATAACCCTCACCCACCTTGGAACAAAGTTTGTGTTGCATCCTCAAATACCTTTACAGGTGGCCAAATATCAACTAACTATGAAAAATAAGAGGGATGGGAAAAAAAACTAGAAAAACAAAAGAAAAAGAAGGATAGTAAGGCCTTATCTCCAAAGGCCAAGGGAAATGAAAAAAGAGGAAAAAGATTCCTCCAAGAAGATTGTTACGAAGGAAATTCATTTTGCAACAAAAGGTGATATCAAAATAGCACTCCTTCTTAAACAATCCTTCTATCTTCTCTTATTAAGAGAAACCTCCCTTAGCACTGCCACAATTCCTACATTTGAGACCTTACCCCCAAAGGTCCAAGAACTCTTACATGAATTTGGTGATATATTTCCCAAAGAGATACCCCCTGGGCTACCTCCTTTTAGGGGAATAGAACACCAAATAGACTTGGTCCTAGGAGCAAGCCTTTCTAATAGGCCAACCTATAGGACTAACCTCGGGAGACTAAGGAGATAGAGTCTCAGGTTAAAGAATTGTTGGAGAAAGGTTGGGTCCAAGAGAGCCTAAGCCCTTTTGTTGTGCCAATGTTGTTGGTGCCCAAAAAGGATGGTAAGTGGAGAATGTGTACATATTGCAGGGCCATCAACAACATTACTGTAAAGTATAGGCACCCCATTTCTAGACTTGATGATTTGCTTGATGAGTTGCATGGTGCCAACATCTCTTAAAAAATTGATCTTAAAAGTGGTTATCACTAAATCAGGATGAAAGAGGGTGATGAGTGGAAAACCGCTTTCAAGACCAAGTTTGGTTTGTATGAATGGCTAGTGATGCCTTTTGGGATCACTAATGCACCAAGCACCTTTATGAGGCTTATGCATCATATGTTAAGGGATTTCATAGATAGATTTGTAGTTGTTTATTTTGATGATATTTTAGTGTACAGTTGGAGCCTAGATGATCACTTAGGACATCTAAGGCAAGTTCTTTCAGTTCTTAGGAAAAACACTCTCTATGACAATATAGAGAAGTGTACCTTTTGTGTAGATAATATAGTTTTCTTAGGATTTGTAGTTGGTAGAAATGGTGTCCAAGTGGACCCTGAGATCAAGGCCATCCAAGAATGGCCCACCTGAAAAAGTGTGGGAGATATTAGGAGCTTCCATGGGTTAGCAAGCTTCTATAGAAGGTTCGTTCCTAATTTCTCTACAATTGTCTCACCTCTCAATGAGCTGGTGAAGAAGAATGTGGCATTTACTTAGGGTGAAAGATAAGAGCAAGCCTTTGCTTTGATAAAAGAAAAGCTTACTAAGGCACATGTTCTAGCTCTTCCTGAATTTTTTAAAACTTTTGAGCTAAAATGTGATGCCTCTAGAGTGGGAGTTAGAGCTGTATTGTTGCAAGTTGGGCACCCTATTGCTTAATTTAGTGAAAAACTTCATGGTGCCACCCTCAACTACCCCACCTATGATAAAAAGCTTTATGCCTTAATAAGAGCCCTCCAAACTTGGGAACATTACCTTGTTTCCAAGGAATTTGTCATTCATAGTGATCATGAATCACTTAAGTACATTAGAGGGCAAAACAAGTTAAACAAAAGGCATGCAAAATGGGTAGAGTACCTAGAGCAATTTTCATATGTTATCAAATACAAAAAGGGAAAAACAAACGTGGTAGTTGATCCCTTCTCTTGGAGACACATATTGTTTTACTCCCTAGGAGCTCAAATTTTAGGATTTGATAACATTAGGGACTTGTATGCTTTAGATGAATATTTCTCTCCCATTTATGAGAGTTGTGGGCAAAAGGCCCCAGATGGATTCTATTTGGCTGAGGGGTATTTGTTCAAAGAGGGAAAACTTTGCATACCCCAAGGATCCATCAGGAAATTACTTGTGAAAGAGAGCCATGAAGGTGGGCTCATGGGCCACTTTGGGATAGGCAAGAACCTTGTCTTACTCAAAGAAAAGTTTTATTGGCCCCATATGAAGAAAGATGTCCATAAGCATTGCACTAGGTGTGTGGCGTTTTTACAAGTCAAGTCTAGGGTGATGCCTCATGGGCTATACATTCCCTTACCCATCCCATCTGCACCTTGGGTAGACATTAGTATGGACTTTGTCCTTGGGCTTCCTAGAACCTAAAAAGGTGTAGACTCTATCTTTGTGGTGGTGGATAGGTTTAGCAAGATGGCACACTTTATACCATGCCACAAGGTGGATGATGCTTCCCACATCTCAAAACTCTTTTTCAGGGAAGTTGTGAGACTCCATGGTTTGCCTAGGACCATTGTGTCAGATAGAGATGCTAAGTTCCTTAGCCACTTCTGGAAAACCTTATGGGCTAAGCTAGGAACTGAGCTTCTTTTCTCTACTACTTATCATCAACAAACTGATGGGTAAACAGAGGTACTGAATAGGTTTTTATCCACCCTTTTAAGGGCTATTATGAAAGGCAACCATAAGTCTTGGGATGAGTATCTTCCTCATGTAGAATTTTCCTACAACAGGGGGTTCATAGAACCACTAAGAAATCCCTTTTTGAGGTTGTCTATGGGTTCAATCCCCTAACACCCTTAGACCCCATTCCCCTTCCACTTGACACTTCTTTTATACATAAAGAAGGGGAATCTAGGTTAGAGTTTGTAAAGAAGTTGCATGAGAGGGTTAAGAGCCAAATAGAGAACCAAACAAAGGTGTATTCAACTAAAGGCAATAGAGGAAGAAAGGAGCTAGTTCTTAATGGGGGGGACTAGGTTTTGCTCCATCTTAGGAAGGATAGATTTCCTACTAAAAGGAAATCCAGGCTTAGCCCTAGAGCAGATGGACCTTTTCAGCTCTCGGAGAGGACCAATAACAATGCTATAGGTTGGACCTCCCAGAAGAGTATGGAGTCAACACTACTTTTAACATTTCTAATTTAATTCCTTTTGCAGGGGGAACTGATATTGAGGAGGAGGAACCAATAGATTTGAGGTCAAATCATCTTCAAGGGGGAGAGGATGATGCAATCATCCCTAGGAAGGGACCAGTCACCAAATCCATGAGCAAGAGGCTCCAAGAGGATTGAGCTAGAGCTGCTGAAGAAGGCCCTAGGGTTCTCATGAACCCCAAGGTACATTTCTGAGCCCATGGGCCAAGGTTGGGTCCACTTATCTTTGTACATATTAGATTAGGATTTTATTATTTTTGGGCCTTGTATTTAAGGCTCCATAATGTAGGTAAGGTATCCTAGAAATGTAGGATTTTTTAACCCTTGTATTTTAGGGCATTTTTGTATTAGGGGTAGTTTTGTAATTTCATGCGCATTAAATGAATATTTGATGTGTGTTGGGAAATAAATTTAATTGAATTGGGAGAAGCCCAATCCAATTAAATTTTAGAGGGGGAGGTGAGCATTTTCTTGCTACACCCCATTGCCACATCATATAGTCACATTTTGTTCATGTTCTTCATGCTTTACATGTCTCATGACACCTATGCACACTTAGTAGAGAATTTTGGACTTGATTTTGGATTAGTGGGCTGAACCATAACTAAAATTCACTAATCATAATTAGTGAAATTTTGGCTTCAAAATTTGACTCCACAAATTCAATTTCAAATTCAAGTGAAATTTGAATAGAAATTCAAATTTCCCTCCAATTTTGTGTAACAATTAGGCTATAAATAGAGGTCATGTGTGTGCATTTTTTTAACTTTGATCATTTGAGAATTGCACTTCAAAGTTCAGACCTCATTTGAGGCACAAAATTTTGTTCTCCTTCTGTCCCTCTCCCTCCACTCATCTCCTTCCTTCAAGCTCTTATCCATGGCTTCCTATGGTAGTGAGCTTCTTCTTGACTCATCTTCTCCTTGAAGTGGCGTCTCCAATCATCTTTCTTCCTTCTCCATTCTGCTTCCATTGATATTAAAGAAGCAAAAGACTCCATTGATGAAGAAGATCCAAGGCCTACAAGCTCCACATGGAGCTACATCAAGAGCTCCCTTGAATTTTGTCTTCAAGCCAACATTACTTTGGCCAAAGGAAATTCAAACTTGAAGGAGCATGTTTTGGTTCTTGAGGTCGAGATGAAGGCCTTGGAGACACGTGTTCTTGATGTTGAGGCTTCGATTAAGACCAATAAGGAGGAAGTGGTGAGATTGGAAGTGGCTCTAACAATCGCCAAAAGGGAAAAGGATGCCAAAAGGAAGAAAAAAGCTTGGGATTGAGTAGAAAGCCTATAATGACATTTATAAAGCTCATAAGTCTAGCTTTAATCACTATTTTCGATAAGTACTATATCATCGTGTGGCTCTGGATGAATCCATATTTGACATTAACAAATATGTCTATAATTAAGATTTGATGACATCCCAGAAGATGAGGCGCAGGATAGTGGGGAGCCGACTACCCCTTTTGGCGAAACCCAAATGACCAACCTCAGAAAGGAGGATGGAGACAAGGATGATGAGGTCCATAGGGAAGAAGAGGGAAACAGAGGCCTCTAAATTTGTGTTTTATTTTGTTTTTTAAGGATATTGATTTTGTGGACGATAATTCCATTTTTAATATTAGTGATTTTTGGCCAATAGCGTCATTTTTGGTAATGGATCAAATTCTTCCTTTTCTTTGAATAAAATTTCATTTAGGTCTCCTTTGTTAAAACTGTACCTTGTAGATTCACTGACATCTTATCGTGGTTGCTGGTAATGAATTTTTAACTGAAGAGGATATTTTTTGCACAAGATTTGTTCACCTTCATTAATAAGTTCAACTTTTATCCAAAACTATTAATTCATAATTTGATGAGCTCATTCTTGATCGATGATGGTATTTGGGATGGAGCGGTTAATAAATAATTATGATGTTATTCTTGGTTGAAGAAGGTATTAAGGAGGGAAGTGTAATATCCTAATTTTCCATGTGCGTGGTAGACAGTGTTATTACTTTGTCATGTGATTGGGTAGTATTTTTAGACTATCGAAATGATAACAAAATTAGATGCTACTATAGGATACCTAGGCATGGTTAAACTTTTAAGTTTTTAAGCTAAAGTTTAGAAAGAATAAGGATAATTCAGAGAAAATTCTCTAGTCAAATAATGGTCAACTTATTAATGATCTAGATGTTAATAATTGGATTTTGTTCTAGAAATAGAACTTAGAAGCTTGAAAGAAAATTAGTAATTAATGTAAGTAAAGTTAGAAATTAAGTGGGAATAATTTAGGTTAATTAATGGTGATTTAGAGTCTCTAGAATTAGAAAAGGGGTAAATAAGTTATAAGAGTTTAAAGTGGAGGACATTTTCATAAATGACTATATAACTAGTTTAAAAATAGAATTTTAGTTTAATTAGTTGGTGACTAATTAAAGCGTCTAATTATACGATGTAGAATAATTAAAATAAGTTAGAGTTGTAACACCTTAAAAAATTATAGCTTAGGCTGGTAGAGGAAACTTTGTGTTATGTCATTTGTACTTGTATGAATTTAATTTCAGAAGTTATATGTTTTTAATCATAGAATTCCGTGCTATGTATATGTATATGTGTGTGTGTGTGTGTGTGTGTGTGTGTGTATATATATATATATATATATATATATATATATATATATATATATATATATATATATATATATATATATATATATAATGTGTGTGTGTGTGTATTTGATTGATTTATTAAAACTTGATAGAGAAATAGAAATTGTTTAAGCTAGATTTCCATCTGTGAAAGAATTGTATACTGCATTAAGTTATAGTGTGAAAGATTCACTCTGAGTACACATATCCCAAGAGAAGTTAGCACACTAATATAAAACATTAGGATAAGATTTACTAGTTTTAGCAAAAGCAGTTTTTATCATTTTTGACAAAACTCTGTTTTATCCTTTTATAGTTAGTTTTGGAAAAGTGCAAGAAGTCATATAAGGCATGGCTGAGCTCGTGGAGAGCACCTCAAGGGATGTCCAAGCTGCCAATTAGTCATATTAATGGTCATTCAAAGTGCTTAGATTAAGAAAATAAGGATTAGGCCTTGCAATTCCATTGGTCCAAGCATTTGACCTACAATAAGTGTTGTTCTTTAAAAGCCAAGCCTAGGTCAGTTCTCCCATTTTGCTGAAGCTTTTAAAGAAAAAGGAGACCATATTTTTCTTCTTCTTCCAAGTTTTACCAAGTGTTATTGGGCCCTTCTTCCGTCAAGCTTAGGTAAGTAACCTCCATTTTAAACTCTAAGCTTGATTTTCACTTCATTTTCTTGCTCTATTCTCACTTGTAGTTTCAAAACCTTATTTTGCACTCTTGAAGGTTGGAAAATTGAATCTAAACTCCTTCATTCTTCATTCTAAATTTTGTGGAGCCTATAGGAGGTAAGGGGGTCTCTCCAACTTTTGAACCATATGCTTGTTGATGAATTTCCTTGAACATGTTGTTGTTTTGAAATTTTTGAGCTTTATGCCATGTCCTAAATCTGTGTGATGAGCTATTTTTCTTGAATTTTTATGCCAAAAAATGATTTCTTTGCATGTTAAAACATAGAGTTAGCCTCAAATATCACTTAAATTGGAGTTTCCTAGCAAAAGTTACAAATAAAACTAGTTTAAGGACCTTTAGTAAAATGAAAAATCTGTCACGAATTTGAACTAAGATTTACATCAGTATGGGATGTTTTTATTAAAGTTTTGACCTCAAAAATGAGTTTCTTAGGTTTGAAAATATAGGGTAGCATATAAGATTTATGAAAATCCGACTCTCGGAGCACTGAGAGCACTAAAACTAAGTTAGGAGCAAAACTTTGAAAAACTGAGTGACAAAGTGATTTTAGACAGTAGATAGCTTAACTTTGGAACCCGTGCCTCCATATAAATTATATTAGAATTATTTATTTCCTGGAATTGCTGATTTATTTACTATTATATTGTTGAGATAAATGAAAAATCTGATGACTGATGCATGTTTTGAAATTGTGATAATTCTCTGCTGATAAAATTACTGAAATATGTGCTTGTATTCTATTATGATTATTGAATGATAAGACCGATAGAGTGTTAACTCCAACTATTATGTCTACATATTGTCATTTTTTATCTGTATGCGTTGTGGTTTAGGTTCGGGGGTGTTCAACCCTCGACAAATTGTTTGCTATGATTGGTTAGATAACTGTAATTACAGTCATAATGTTGTCTGTTTGTTTTTTTGCTAGGGGCGAATGGTTTTAATTTCAAATTTATAAAGGCTTTTGGGGAGAGTTTGAAGGAGGACATAAAGAGATTCCTTATGGATTTCCATTGCAATGGGATTTTTCCAAAGGGGTGTAATGCCTCTTTTATGTCACTTATTCCAAAGGTGGAGGATCCACAAGGACTTGGTGATTACCGGCCTATATCTCTTGTGGGATGTATTACAAGATTTTTGATAAAATATTGGCTAGAAGATTGAAGAAAGTGTTACCATGAATCATTGATCTTATGCAAAGTGCCTTCTTGGAAAGTAGAAACATCCTTCATAGTGTGTTGGTGGCAAATGAGCCAGTGGATGCAGCTAGAAAAAAAAAATAGAAGAGTTATATTATCTTTAAAGTGGACTATGAGAAAGCTTATGACTCTGTCTCATGAAAATTTTTGTTTCATATGCTACGTAAGCTTGGATTTGGGGGTAAATTGATTGGTTGGATTAGGCAATGCCTTGTTTCTACACATATCTCGGTGCTTGTATGGGGGTTCTATGAAGGAATTTTTCCACAAAGAGGTCTAAGACAAGGTGATCCTTTGGTGCCTTTTCTTGTCACAATTATAGTGAAAGGATTGAGTGGTATGATGAGAGAGATAATCTTTAAAGACATGTTTGAGGGATTTCTTGTGGGGAAGTGTGAACGTTAACCTCATTCAATATATGGATGATACACTTTTTGTGGGGAAAGCAACAGAAAATAATGTATGGGTTATCAAGAGTATGTGAAGATGTTTTGAACTTGCCTGCAATCTAAAATTTAATTTTTTTTAAGAGCTCCTTTGGTGGTATTGGAGTAGGAAAAGAACAACTTGAGAAATTTGTGGATATACTGAATTGTAGATTGATGCCACTTCCTTTTACCTACTTGGATTTTCCTATTGGTACCAATCTTAGGAAGAGAGATATGTGGGAGCCTATTGTGTTGAAGTTTGAAAGGAAGTTGTCCACTTGGAAACACAAACTTTTGTCTTTTGCTGGGAGGCTTTGCCTCATTAGTTCAATCGCTCTTCTCTCCCTCTCTTCTTTTTTTCTTTTTTTAAAGTGTTGGTCTTTGTTGTAAATAAATTTGTGAGATTACAAAGAGAGTTTTTGTGGGATGGGCAATTAGGTGTTACGAAGATTAGTTGGGTGAAGTGGGAGAAAGTTTGTGGGCCAAAAAGGAAGGAGGGCCTAGGCATTAGAAACCTAGGTATTTTTAATGAATGTCTTCTTGCAAAGTGAGGGTGGGCTTTGTTTAATGATCATGATTCCTCATGGAAGGAAATCCTTGCATCAAAGTATGATGGGTGGATGGGGCTTGATGGAGAGGTGGATAAGTTTGCTTCATTACGGTGGAGAGACGAGAGATAAGTGTGTGGTGAGGAGTGCGTGGATAGGTGGTTCTAAAGATTGGGGATGGTCATATGACTAGGTTTTGGGAGGATAGTTGGTTGGAGGAGGATAGCCTAGCTTCTCTTTTCCCTAGATTGTTTAATAACTCCTTACAAGAAGGGGAGTGTATTGAGAAGATGGGTAGGTGGTCTATATGATTCGGCAAGAATGGGTCTTTAATTGGAGAAGAGATTGGTTTGTGTGGGAAAGTCGATTGTTGGACCAACCTATGGATAAGTTACAATCTTGTAATTTCGTACAAGGTGAGCGTGATTTTTGGTTGTGGCCCTATGATAATTCTTGCTTATTCTCGGTAACGTCGGCATCTGCAACACTCCATGATCTTAGGATGGGGTCTGAAGTGGATGAGATTCTGAGAAGGGTTTGGGACTTGGAAATTCCACTAAAGACACAATTCATGATGTTGAGGCTTCTTCTTGATCGGCTCCCTACAAAGGTTAATTTGGTAAGGAGAAACATTTCATTTGATGAGATTGCTGATCATATGTTCCTTTATTGTAACGAGATATATTCTTTGTGGAACAAATTTTGTAATTGGTTTAATTGTTGTGGGTAATTTGAGGGCTCGTTTTGAGATGGTCCCTTCATGTATTGTGATTAATTTCGATCGAAGGAGGTGGGAGATGTAGAAGCAAGGCTTCATGGTGAATGAGATTCAAAGGTGTTTTGATGATAACAATGATGGCAACAAAAGATGATGACAAAGGTGATGAACAAAAAACTCAAAGATCAAAGAACAACTCAAAGATCAATCAAAGAACAACTCAAGTGAATCAAGACCAATTCAAGATCTCAAGAATCAAGATCAAGATTCAAGACTCAAGATTCAAGAATGAAGAAAAGACTCAATCAAGATAAGTATTAAAAAGTTTTTTTTTCAAAATTTTGAATAGCTCATGAGTTTTTGACAAAACCTTTACCAAAGAGATTTTACTCTCTGGTAATCGATTACCATATTGTTGTAATCGATTACCAGTAGCAAAATGAGTTTGAAAAAGTTTTCAAACTGAATTCACAATGTTCCAATTATTTTCAAAAGGCTATAATCGATTACAATGTTTTGGTAATCGATTACCAGTGCCCTTGAACGTTGAAATTCAAATTTAAATGTGAAGAGTTACATCCTTTCACTCAAAAGCTTTGTGTAATCGATTACACTTATTTGGTAATTGATTACCAGTGACTATTTCTGAAAAAATCAAAAGGTGTAACTCTTCAAAGAAGGTTTTGACTTTTTCAAATGGGTTTTAAGTTTTTCTAAAAGTTATAACTCTTCTGAATGGTCTTCTTGACCAGACATGGAGAGTCTATAAAAGCAAGACTTTGTTTTGCATTTCAACAATCTTGAATACTTTTGCTTTTTCAATCAATCCTTTACAAGCCTTGAAATCTCTTTGAACTTCTTCTTCTTCTTTGTACCAAAAGCTTTCTGAAGTTTTCTGGTTTTCTAAACCTTGAAAACTTATACTATTCATCTTTTCATTCTCTTCTCCCTTTGCTGAAAAGAATTTGCCAAGGACTAACCGCCTGAATTCTTTTTTTGTCTCTCTTCTCCTTTTTCCAAAAGAACAAAGGACTAACCGCCTGAATTCTTTTGTGTCTCCCTTCTCCCTTGTCAAAGAATTCAAAACGACATAGTCTGAGAATTCTTTTGATTCTTCCCATTCCCTAATACAAAAGTGTTCAAAGGACTAACCGTCTGAGAATTCTTTTGTATCCCCATTCACAAAGTATCAAAGGTTAAACAGTCTGAGATCTTTGTCTCAACACATTGGAGGGTACATCCTTTGTGGTACAAGTAGAGGGTACATCTACTTGGGTTTGACTGAGAACAAGAGAAGGTACATCTTTTGTGGATCAGTTCTAGTGGAGGGTACATCCACTAGGTTCAAAGAGAACAAGGGAGGATACATCCCTTGTGGATCTTTGCTTGTAAAAGGTTTTTTACAAGGTTGAAAGAAATCTCAAGGACCGCAGGTCGCTTGGGGACTGGATGTAGGCACAGGTTGTTGCCGAACCAGTATAAAAACTCTTGTGTGTTTGTTTTCTTCTTCCCTACTCTTTTACTTTCCGCTGTGCATTTAATTTCCGCTTTTACTTTCTGCTAAGTTTCTTTTTTACTTCTCATTTTCTTAACAATTTAGTAAAAGCCTTAAAAGAGTAATTTTTTAATTAGTAAAGGTTTAGGAATAATTAATTCAACCCCCCCCTCTTCTTAATTATTCTGAAGCCACTCGATCCAACAGGAGACAGGATGGTGTGCTGTAAATTGGTCAATTAGGAATTATAGGAACCAATGCATTTTAAACAAGACTTTTGCGTAGGAGAAATTGTGGCAGGAGTTTATGTTAATTGCTTGGAAATGGCCAGCGGGTATGTTCAAAGCATTTAGCTATTCACATGTACAGTGGCATCTAAATCCTAGGGCGTGTTTTAGTTTGTGTTATTACGGTGCTGGACTGGGTGCTTTAATCCTTGTTTTGATCGGATCCTTCTTATGGTGGGAAGGTCGAACGGTATTTAATGTGAAGACTGGTTTTGTTTATTGAGGTAAAGGGGTTGGGTGGTATTGGTGGCAATGGTTTTTTGTGAACTTCCATTGGTTGGTGATGTATATAGATAGTTTTATCTTTTCCTTAACGTCGGGGTTGCATGGCTTTTATAATGGTTATCCCTTATTAATTGTTCTCACTTCAATTAACGTGTGTAACCATTTTGGTAGGTGTATAGTGGGATAAGAACCTTGCTCTTGTATTTGGTTGGGGTATATCTTATACCTTTTTAATGGAATGATATTTACTTGGTTTGCTGACCAAAAAAAAAAAAAGATTTGTATGAAGAAATAAAAAATAAATGATGCAGTTTCCTTTTGATATCATGCTTAACAAAATTGTCACTTTGAAGACCATACATCTTTGACTTTGCTAAATGATTATCTATTTAATCTTAGCTTGGCACATCCTGTCTATATATATAAAGGAAGATCCCCAACCATACTCAAATCAAGCTAATTGAACACTGCCTTTAATTGCCTAATTGCCTCCATTTTGGATGTCATTTTCTATATAAGCAAAGATAACATAAAATCCATTCACCATAAATGGCAATATAGATTCTTATTGTTGGTGCATATAATAATATTTGATGCAACTGAGTTTTGAACCAATCATACCAAAGTACTATGTCTAATTTTGAGACTTATCTGTGATATCATTAAAATTGTTGACTTTTACTAGCTTGACTATATCTTGTGCTTTGATTAGTTTTCATACTAATATAATATTTTTCTTATAAAAACAAGAAATTAATAAAATTAGATATACACTATATAAATTGATATTTTTTTTCATAAGATAAGAAATGAAGATTATGAATCTAAACCATACCATCATACATAGATAATTATGATTAATAATTAGTTAATAGTCACATGGCTACTTAATAAGTCATGTCCATTATTTTTTAATGTTGACCATTTAATGAACTCATTGATTTGTATTTATAATTCTAATGTTTTTCTTATAATAATTATGTTCTAATATATAAAAAAAAGATATTACATCAAAATGACATTTTTATAGGGGTGCTTACCTACAAGGGTCACACGGGAATCAAAATTGATCCAAATCACTCAAAACAATTTGGGCTGAATAATTTTTGTGTTTGGGTTAAACCTGACTCAACCCATTCAAGCCCGTTGAGTTTTGAATTGGATCACATGTTTAATATTTTGACCTGCTAACATGACCCATTAATTTGTATTAAATCATCATCATCATTATTATTATTATATAATTTAAAAAAATCAATTACTATTATTATCAAACTTTGTAACTAAGAATGAATCTATCTCTTCTTTTCTCAGTTTTCACAATTTCACTTAGTCACTTTTACGAAATTTGGATTTCAACTCCTAACTAATTGTAGAACATTTATTTTGCTTTTTAATTTATTTCAAACTATTTTAGACATAGTTGAAGTTTTAGCTACACCACTCATTTGACTATTTGAGAATATTGGAATTTCAAACTGTGTTGCAATAGTTTAAGTTTGTGTTTAACACAATATGTTAGCCTATGTGATGATGATGACAATAATGCAATTACTTTCCTGATCTTTTCTTTCACTATTTGACTACACGTGACAATTATAAGTAATGTATTTAGTATTCCATTTAATTAAAATTTCAGCTTACAAAAAAATTGGATTTTAAAAAGTATCAGACAAAGTTAAATGTTTTGACCCGTTGAACTAACCCAAACTAGTCCGTTTGTAAACTGTTTCAAACCAACTAGTTCAGATTTGATTGAATTAGGTCGCGAGTTTCATCAAACCAACTACTTTCTTATGTGAGAATGATTTATCTTATCTAAACTCTTTAATTCGAATAGTTAGGTGGTCATGGTGTCAACACTGTCGCTATCATTGCAACACCATCATTATCATAATCATTGTTGTTACTGTCACCACCATAGTTGTTGCTGTCACTACCACCACTATCACCTCCTCCAACATTGATATCACTATTATCATCACCATTGTTGACATGCTACAAGAAATTTGTGGATTAGCGACGAAATTCATTGAGGGATAATTCTGTCTCTATTCACTCACAATTTGGTCCCTCATGACTCCCTCGAAAAAATAGGTAAGTTTTTAGTTAGAGGCTTTTGTTGCTCGTAACATCCTTGGAAATCCCTCACTCATTGGATTTAAAAAAGGAAAATTTGTACCTAGCGAGGGAGTTAGCCCCTTGCACACTAGTCACGAAGTAGAAACTCAATATTTTTTGTCGCAATGCTCTCGCAAAAGGCTTTAAGACTCAGGTCATGTGTAGCAAGAGAATATGCCCTTGCAATTTGGTCGTAAACTATCACCAGGTGAGATGGTTATGAAGGTGAAAATCATGGAGGCAGTGGTGGTAATTAAAGATGTCAATGATGATTAGTGGTGGAAATAGGTTAGACTAGGTCAGGCTTTGGCGGGCCTAAGCTTGGCCCGCATCACTATCATGAAGCCTAAGCCTGGCTTGTTATTTGTTAAAAAAAAATTATTAAGGCTTGAGTCTGGCCTGCATAAAGGCCTAGCCTGACGTGAAAGTTTATATACAAGACTTGATCTAGTTAAATACATAAAAGACCTAAAAGCCTGCGTAAGTCATGTGATAAACCAAGAGTCTAAGACAAACCCACTATTGAAAGAAGGAAACTGAGAAAGTAGGAATGTATTCAAGCTGTAGGAATGGAAGTGATGGACTGATTCTAAGCTTACATACCATGTGACTCTTGACCACGTGTATTCCAGTAGAAAGGTTCTTGATGTACCACATGACTCTTGTGGCCTATATTACAGGTATTTAAGGCAATTGATAAATGGAAGTAGGAATGTATTTAGTTTAGACATACCCACTATTCAAGCTTAGTGAACTTTTTTTATAAGCCTACGGCCTGATCTTGTTGATTAAAAAAGTTTTTAAAAAACTCAAATCCGATCTTTTTAATAAACAAACTAAGCCAGTCCATGGGTCTTAGACAAGCTGTCTTGCCTATTTGCACCCTTAATAATGATAGTGGTGGTGCTAGAAAGGCCGACCCAAGGGTAAAGAAATTGAAGAGTAAGGTTTAAATTCACCAATAAAAAAAATCTATTAACTTTAATAAAGTAAGAAAGACCACATATGTTAACAAAAAAGTTTAACATATAACATTCTTTTTTAAAGAAAACAATTCTCTTGAAACTTGTTTTAGACCATATTTACTATTGAATCGATCTTGATAATAACAACAATAACAATGATGATAACTATTACCATGATAATTATAATAATAATGAAGATAGTGATAGTAATAATGATAATGTAGTGTTAACACCACCATTATCACTACCTAAAATAAATCATTAAGCTGTTTTTAATCTAATATTTTATTTTAAATTAAGAGTTAAGATTGATTATATTACTTTTCAACTAAAAAATCATTCACAAACAATAGTTTCATATATATCAGCTAGTAACGATCATTTAAATCGCAATCAATATGCATGCACATCAATCGGCTTATTTAATTCGTAATATATACATGCTTAAAGTTATTCTAATATAATTTTTCAAGTATATAGAAAAACTTTTTAACATGCCTCAAGTTTAATGAAAGTGCGTCATTTTGCTGTACATAAAGCTGATAGGATTAAAATATGGAAGGGGGCCAAAGAAGACTATTCTTGATATAGTGATTTTGTTTGTGTTCGATAGCCAGAACATAACAAAATGAATAAATAAACAAATAACGACAAAACATTGAAGTGACATGGGAAAATTAAATTATGAATTATTCAATTCACCCGATCCACAACTTTAACCTTACATAATCTTTCAAGACAAGAAACATGAAAAAGGATCTTGTCTTTTCCCTCTTCTATTTGTCCAAGAAGAAACCCAGATAACAAGAGCTTACTGTGATGACTTTATTTTATATATCACGACTCGTGCTTTGTCGCTACCCATGGCCATAATGTCTTGCAACTTGCTACTTGTAGTAGTGCAAGTACAAATCCTGTATCCTGTATCAGAATACAAGATAGTTTTAGGCTACACACACGTTCAAGTAAATAAAAAAGTGTTATATACTATTTTTCTTTTTAAGAAAAATATTTCTTGAATGAGAGTCCTATTCAAGTAAATAAAAACAATCGTTTTCCATTATAGCTTTAGACTGAATAATTGTTATTTCTGGATTTTGATTGATTATACAAATATGCAGCCATATCAATTGCTTATCGTCAACATTCAAAACAAAAACTGAACAGTACTTAATAGATTATTTAGTAGCTATACACATATGAATGTCTCACGACTTTAGCATGTATATATTTTGAATATCACTAATGTTCCAATCAATAAATTAATTTGCATTATCTTTTACTTCTTAACAATATAAATTTAAGAAATTTCACTTATGACCATATAAGATAAGCGTTTATAATTGTTGAGTAAATTGATATTTTAATATCTAAGTATTAATTATTGTAACTATGTGATTTTGATTTCTTAAATTCGAATTGCATGAATTGGATCTCTTAAGTTTTACAATTATGTGATTTAGTCCCTTCTTTATTTTTTTTGTTAAATATTTAACAGATTGTTAATATAGTATATTGACAGAAAACATAATAAATGATGTGACATTAATGGCCATTATCAAGATCGGTCCTTAAGTAAATTTTATGGTACAGGGTGAATGACCTAAATAAGTTCCTCTTATAAGTAAATATTTTTTTAACAATATTATTTTTTTTACAATCTTATAATTAAGTATTTAAAAATATACACTTGCTATTTATATAAAAAATCATATATTTTATAGCATTATGTAAATATTATATAGTCTTAACAAATTTGAAAGACAAATATCACATTTTTATTTAATTTATTCTTATCATTCAATTTATATCTATAGAAAAAATTACACACATATAAATATTTATATACAAGGTAAGATGACAAAGAACCAGATATTATATTATTTTCATTCACATCTTTATCAGATTTTATCAAGTTTAACTAAACTCAGCATCAGATTCATCTCATGTTTACAATTTTAATTCATTTATATATTTTAAAAATATTAATTTATGTTTATAATTTAATTTATTTTTTATATTTGGTCTCTCAATGAAAATGTTCTAACTCTACTGTTATTGCCTATCATTAAGAAAATATTTGTAAAAATCAAATACAGTATCATGATGGGAGATGGAGGGTTAATGATGCCCTTAGTGCTTCCAGACTGGCAGCTTCTTCCAGTCTTTTCTTTGTCTTCTCAGCCATGAATTTTTCTTCTAAATATTCATAACCCCCACGAGACAATACGTGGGGGGCAGTGTTTCCGCACATCCTGCAAAAGTTTAACATTAATGAAAATGATTATTACAATAAATTATAAGAAGTGATTTTGTTGTGGAAAACAACTAAAATGACAAAGTACATACCTCCCATGAGGGGTCTCTGCGGGTCTGACAAAACTGGGTCCATTTCTCCTTGCTAATGCCATATTTTTCACAGACAATGTCGTTCGCACCGTCCTTGTCGGCTCCAAGTGCCCATTTCCTAGTCAAGTCGGATTTAAACTGCCTCCAGCGCTCGCCGACAATCTGAAGAATTTTCTTCTTTGTCCTACTGTCAGAAGCTTCAGGGATTTCAAATTCCTCCTGACAAACAATAAATTAGGTTTTATTGTAAGTAAATAACAAATTTAGACTATTAAAGAAAATCAACGATGAAAACTCAAATACCTGAATATCCTCCCATATCAAATCCTTCTGAGCAGTAGGGACTTCCTTCCAGGTGTCATATGTCACGTCGACCTTATCACGAGCGACAATCCCCAAATATGTTCTTAATTTCTTCTTGTGGGGACCGTCGGCCTTGCCGGTAGCAGGATCGACGTTGACCACAAGTCTTTCTGCCCCAGGTGGTCTAGTGGCCAATGATCGTAGCCATGTCGCCTTGTGTGTCCGCTTCAATGTAGATGGAGACGCTGATGCGTCTGCAGGAGGAGGAGGAAGAGGAGGAGGAGGCGAGGCAGGTGGAGTAGCCATGGTCCTTTAAAGAGAAAAAGTTGAGTTAGTTAATATTATCAAAAAACACTGTATGAGTTATGTAAATGAATGTACCGAAATGAAATATTATATTAGAAAATTACGTTAGACGATGTTAATTAATTCTCCTTCATCATGATCATTACGATTAGCATGAACGTCGTCAGCTTCTTCTTCTCCGACGCTGTTAGAAGTCATTTGTGTAGACAAAGGACTAACATAAGTGTCCATGTATGAATCATCATCTTCTACATTAACACCAATTGTTTTCCCGTGTAGAACCACAGACCACCTTTCATCACAAGGGTCTTGCACATAAAATACTTGCTTAGCTTGTTCTGCCATGATGAAAGGGTCATTCTGGTAAGCTAGTTTCTTTAGATCTACCAACATAAATCCTACATCATCAGTCCGCACACCGGTGTTGCTGTCAACCCACTTACATTTGAAAACACAAACAGTAATTTGACATAGTTAAGCTCCCATATTTCAACAATGAAGCCAAAGTAAGGGATTAAAGCTACACAGGGATTGTCATCATGTACAGTTGCAAAGTGTTGAGATTTAGCCCTTAGGGTGACCCCGCTGTTTTGCATTGTACTTTTGTCGTCTTGTGTTTTTGTGTAAAAGGAATACTTGTTTATGTCGTATCCTTGCCAAGTTATAACATTTCTTTTAGGCCTATGAGCTAGCTTTCTTAATGTTTCAGAAGCATTTTCGTCAGCAAAGATTGTATCTTTAAACCAATAAGAGAAAGTCTTGTTATGATTTTTCAAGACCCAGTTCTTTTACATTTTTGGATTACTTTGTTTGACTAAACGTTCATGCTGAACTATGTATGGCAAAACTTCATTACCGTTGTTCAACACATACAAGTGAGCTTATAACAAATCTTCTACACTTGGAGTGATAACATGCAGTCCTCTTGAACCCTTACCGCCCACTTTGTCGTCATGGCGAGACTCAGGAAGGCCAACAGGTTTAGCCTTTTCAATGTACTCTGAACAAAATTCAACGGCTTCTTCTGCGATGTACCTTTCAACAATAGATGCTTCTGGATGATGTAGATTCTTGGTATACCCTTTTAAGATCTTCATGTAGCGCTCAATCGGGTACATCCAGCGCAAATAAACAGGACCACAACATTTGATTTCTCTGACTAAGTGAACAATTAAGTGGACCATGATGTCAAAGAAAGCAGGAGGAAAATACATCTCCAACTGGCACAGTATAATTACAGCCTCATTTTCCAGGTCATCAAACTTGACCGGATCAAGGACTTTGCTACATATGGCATTGAAGAAAAAGCACAGGCGAGTTATGACTAACCTGACTTTGTTAGGCAAAATGTCTCGTATGGCCACGGCTAACAATTGTTGCATCAACACGTGACAATCATGAGACTTTAACCCCACCAGCTTAAGCTCCTTGAACTGCACAAGGCTCTTAATATTTGAAGAGTATCCTTGTGGGACTTTAACCCGGTGCAGACACTGGCACAAACTGATCTTCTCCTTTCTGGATAAAGTATGACAAGTTGGAGGCAAGTATATTTTTTTTTACCATCAGACCTTGGATGCAACTGCGATCGTATGCCCATGTCAGCTAGATCTTGACGGGTATTTAGACCATCTTTCGTCTTGCCCTGAATGTTAAGGAGTGTCCCAATGACACTGTCATATACATTTTTCCCTACATGCATAACATTAATACAATGTCTGATATCTAGATCAGACAAGTACGGAAGATCAAAGAAAATGAACCTCTTCTTTCATATGCAACTCTTACTTTTATCTTTCTTTTGGGTCTTTCCAAATACAGTATTAAGGTGTTCAACCCGCTGGAAGACCTGCTCACCAGTTAACGGTGTCCGCGTAGTTTCGTGCTCTTGACTTCCATTAAAAGCTTTTTTCAATCTTCTGTAAGGGTGATGAGCTTTTAGGAAACGACGATGTCTAGTATACACTGTTTTTCTACCATGTTTCAGTTGTATGTAGCTTGTGTCTTCTTCACAGATGGGGCATGCATGATGACCCTTAACATTGTAACCGCTGAGATTCTCGTATGCTGGAAAGTCATTAATGGTACAAAAAAGCATTGCACGCATTTGAAAAGTCTCCTTGCGAAACCCATCAAACACTAAAACCCCCTCATCCTACAACTTTCTCAGGTCTTCAATCAACAGACTTAGATAAACATCAATGTCATTTCCTGGTTGTCTTGGGCCCGATATCATCATAGACAACATCATGTATTTTCGCTTCATGCACAACCAAGGCGGAAAATTGTAAATTACTAGTAGAACTGGCCATGAACTGTGTTGAGTGCTTAAATTGTCATATGGATTCATTCCATCACTGGCTAGTCCAAGTCTAAGATTTCTTGCCTCTCTGCTGAAATCCGGATACAAACTATCAATCTTCTTCCACTGGGAGCAATCAGCTGGATGACGGACCATTCCATCATATTTTCTCCCATTTGCATGTCAGGTAAGATCTTTTGCGTCGTCCTCATTAGCAAATAAATGCTTAAACCTTGGAATGATGGGAAGATACCACAACACCTTCGCTGGAGGGCCCTTCTTTGAGTTTTCATCAGAACTGCAGTCCTCATCATCCTTCACCTTGTACCGTGACGCCCCACACCTAGGGCATTTCGACATTTCTTCAAATTCATGTTTGTACAGTATGCAATCATTAGGGCAAACATGAATCTTCTGATACTCCATACCCATCGGACACAATATCTTCTTTGCCTGATAGTATCTTTTAGGCACAAGTGATGTTAGTGACATTTTCATATGCCACTTCCACTTTCTAGTTTATATATCCTTCTATAATAATGATTTACATTTACAAGTTCTGCACTATTATTTTACTGGCCCCTTGTAAACTTGGAGTATATATCCTTCTTTTTATTTCTATTTCTTCACTATTATTTTACTGGCCCCTTGTAAACCTTTTTATTAATGGCGCAGCCAACAAGTGCCCTAAGGTCATCACCATTAGTCATCAGTTATCAGTTGAATGTTCCAATTTAAATAAGGCTAAACTAAAACACCTCATGAGATATTGGAAGGATATAGATTTCATAAATCATGACATAAAATAAATATCAGGCACACCTGGTTCTTCTTGAGCCCTGAGGTTCTGAAACCACAGAAACACCTGCCACGGCTGCAATCCCAGCTTATTAGCCAACTGGTCTTCCCAAGAAGTAAAAAAAACAATTAATAATGTTTCTTGGTAAAGGGGAGAAATTTGTTTTGAGTAAAGCAAGTTACAGATGGCAATGCAAACTATACAAGCTTAGGTTCAACAAGTGAAATTGTTCAAGAGAGCTATATATATAGATAAAACTAAGAAACATTATCACACCAGGCACACCCTCTGTTGAAAATTGGTTTTCTTGCTCTAAAAGAGAAACAGTGTAAGAATAAATAAATTCCATGCAAAGATGATGAAATAAAGAACTATAACAATCAAAATTACCTAAACTCCGTTTGACGATTCCTTCTGAAGTAGATCCCTTAGTTTCCTCAATGCTTTCAAATTTACGTCTTTTAATTTTGCTTACATTCATAAATTATAGTATATAACATAGTGAAATTTGACCAAAAACAAGAAGTAAAAAAAACAAACTCATAGCATTATCTCTTAGAATAGAATGACAACTGCAACATAAATGCACCAAAAGCATGAACCCTAAAATATCAGTCTCCCTCTCTTGGGGTTTATACAAATTGGTTCACAATTCCACAGACCACCAGCAAAAAATAGTTTTCATGCAATGCTGAAGATTTTCAAAGCAAAACAAGGTCACAGACAAAGCACACTTTATTGTCGGTTTTTAGAAAGGCATAACTAGTAGTAATATACACTCAATAACATAGTTCACGGAGGGAAAGAAGAATGAAGTATAGATCTCAATAACAAGAAAATTTTATAATCTCTCACTTTGATTTGAACCCAAAAGGCAATAGTTGTGAGTTAGAAACTTTCGTTGGCATAAACCCTAGCCCATGGAGAAGAGTTAATCTGCTGGAAGTATGTGATGGAAGGAAGAGAAAGAGGCATTATAGTACCTGGAGCGAGCGAGGGAGAGTGAGTGAGCGGCGGCGAGGGAGAGTGAGTGAGTGAGTGAGAGGAAGGAGTAGGTTTTTAAATTTTTGCACATAACATTACGATGATATTTTTGGTTCAAGTTAACGTTTTTTCGTTTTTGGTATTCATAAGTTTAGTTTTCGTAAGTCAATAATTTTTCAGTTTTGATTTTTGTAAATTTTTTTTTGCTTATTATAAATTCTTATAAGTTATAAGTTTTTATGTTTTTTAATTATAATCTTTTTAAGATTTTATTTTTTTTTATTTTATAGTTTCCATAAGTTCTTGTTTTTAAAAATTAAAATTAAAAAACATAAACTTATAAGCATTAAAAATAAACAAAATATCTTATAATAATAAAAATTAGAAAAGTACAAACTTAAAAAAATGAAGTTGAATAATTTTTTTATATAAATTAAATTAAAAGAAAATACAATTTAAATGAAATAAAAATATATTTAAACCTAATTTTAATCGAAATGCTGGGAATCCTAGCGGTGAAACTATTGTCCAGTGTCTAAAATAACTCCTATTCCTTTAGAGTAGATGGGATCAAAAGAATATAAAGCTTGACAAGTTTTTTTGGTTTCCAGTAGAATAGAAAAATGAAATATGCATGGAGTGGGGGTGATTGTGTCATTGTGAATGGTCCACTAATAAAAAGCTGGAGTGCCCAAGCAAAATTGATGATGAGAATAAAAATTATATATGAAAGGGAAAGACATAAAAAACAAAGACTTATGTGGGTGAGCTGTTGTGGTGCATTAGATGCCTTTATCTGATGATTTTTTATAAAGTAAATTTTTTAAAAATTGTTTTAGAAATATATTTGCGTATTTTTTTAATTAATATAAAATAATTTAATATAATTATTTATTTATTTTTGCTTTCTTTTACGTTCATTCAAACAAGTAATATTAATATTTCCACTTATTTTTCTTTTTTTCTATTTGCCTAAACAACACTTTTTTCGACTATATTTATCTTTAATTTTTATTTGTTTTCTTTCATTCCTTTTAATTTTTTTCTCTTTATTAATCTAAACAATTGGTTAACCATATTTGCACAGTAAAATCTATGTTGTAAAAATTAAATTAGAATGTTCTTAATTTTCCTTTTCTTAAAAAAAATTGTCCTCACCAAAGTCATGAAACCCCTTGCGACCTCATTTTTTTTGTTTAATTCCAATTTGAAGTCGTGAGTTTATCCATGATTTATTTCTTTCTTTTTTTCATTTTTCTTACCTTTTATTAGTAAATAAATATTTTATCCTTAATATTAAAATAATCATATTAAATCAATTAAATCAATTTTTATTTTAATAATACTTATTTCAAAAAAGAAATAAATCCCTACATGTTCTACGACCTCTATTTCAAACATATTAAAAAAAAAAGAAAACTAAAAATTCAGAGGCCCAACGACTTCTAAAAAAATCAGATTCTTGTGATTTTGTCGTCCGTCAAATTTTATTGTGTTGTTTCTTTGTATTTTTCTATTGGAATATTGTTGTGTCATATTTTTTTATTTTTTGATGAATGATTCTTTGTAGTGAATATATGGATTAAAATATTTTTTTATGATGTTACAATGCTTCATAGTGGCTTTAGAAACATGTTTGATGATAACCAAAATAATTTTTATCTTCTCAATAAATTAGATGAAATATTCTAGATTAATCAAATAAAATGGTTGAAGATAAAATGCTTAAAGATCCTACATATGAACTTGATTACCTAACTTTTCAAATAAAATGATTTCATATGTTCTTCCCTCTCAGTCTAGAAATTATTAAGTGATTCGGACTATCATATTATCTATGATCCTAATCAATAATCATGTGACATATAGATAATTTAATATTTTAAATTAATTAAAATCCCTTAGATCAATCAATAATACAATAATTATTATTCACTTATTATGATTATTGGTTGGAATCATGGATGACGTGATGGTCTTAAAACTACTTAACAATGTTTTTTTTCACCTACGAGATCCAAATCCAAAATCTTACTTTAATTCACTACTATTTGGACCAACAATTTATCGATATACAACTTAATATTTGATTTATTTTTCTATAATCAAAGTTTTCAAATAAAAATAAAAAAAACAGGAATACATGGATACTTATGTTTTTCAATAATCAGGCATAGTGCATTTTAATTATTAACAATTATTTTTTATATAATAAATTGTAAATTTTTTCTATTTTAAATAATCATCATAATTAAAGTTTTTGACTCTATAAAGCTCAATATAATTTTAAAAATTTGGATCTTTTTGAGCAAATCATTATAATGTTGATTAATTTTCATGGGATATAATCAAATTTTTTAAAATATGTATCTTTTTAACGGCTTGAATTTAGTATTATGCAAGAATCATATCTTAAATTAATTTTTAGAATTTTTTTATAAATAACAATGATTTTATATTTATTCTGAAATATGTCCATTGAAATAAATTATTTTATCGGTCAAAGAGATCTGACTAAATAATTTTTTTTTTTTGTCTTTTCTTGGTTGAATAGTTATTATATATTTTTATGTTTAGTTTTTACGAATAAAAAAAATTAATCAATCCGACCCTACACTTACTTGAATAGTAGTCACACACTACATTTGGACATTTGCGGTAGACCGATCTTTGACAAAAAAAAGTTACGCAAGATTTTAATTTCTATAAAGAAACCATATAATTTTTTTATATCATTCATTAGTTAAAATTTATTATTACTATAATTTTTAGGATAACTAACATGAGAAAAAAAATGGTACATAATAATTTATTATTAAATATTAGTGTAAAAAATTAAATTATTAACATACACTATTTACTCTTTTTTTTAGTAGCATCCATTATTTACTCTTAACACAATGCATTTGGTAATAACCAAAATATTAAATTTCATCTCCATTTGTATGTTGGTCATTTAAGCAATGAAGAAAAAACTTTGCTTAGTCAAATGACAAAAAATATGGCGAAGTCTGGTCAAATTTTGTTGATTAAATAATAATAAAATTAAAATTATGAAATTCATTTTAAAAATTTAGTTTAATTTTTAAATGTTTACCTTTTGAATTTGTAATTTTTTCTTAATTATTATATTTTTTAATTAAAATATAATTAATAACGCAATATATGATTTTTTTAAATATATAAATAATTAAAAAAAAGTTTATATTAACATCGGTTTTTTGGAAAACCGATGTTAACATATTATACGTTAACATCGGTTTTTCAAAAACCGATGTTAACATCGGTTTTTCAAAAACCGATGTTAACGTGTATGAATTAACATCGGTTTTTTAGAAAACCGATGTTAACATATCATACGTTAACATCGGTTTTTGAAAAACCGATGTTAACATCATTAGTTAACATTGGTTTTTAAAAAACCGATGTTAACGTGTATGTATTAACATCGGTTTTTTGGAAAACCGATGTTAACATATTATACGTTAACATCGGTTTTTGAAAAACAGCATTAGTTAATATCGGTTTTCCAAAAAACCGATGTTAACGTTAACATCGGTTTTTTGAAAAACCGATGTTAAGAAGGATATTTTATTTACAAATATGTCATCGCGTTTAACTTAACATCGGTTTTGTACAAAACCGATGTTAATAAGTCGATGTTAAAACTGTTTTTTGTAGTAGTGCTTATGGAATCTACCAACTGTTGACCATGCTCTTTTTGACTGGTTGTAGATGTATTAACTCTCTGATTTGGAAGCTACACTAGTACAATCAGCAAATTCAGGTAGCATCTTGTCAACCAAAGACTTCATTTATGGATTCAAGCCCACTTCTAGGTATAACAGAATTTATGTGGAACCTTATGACCCACAATTTTTGGCTCGTTAGTTTGGTTTTACCCAACACCTTTCCATAGCCTTTCCAACTATGACCTCACCTACTTTTCATCCTTCACTATCTGCCGACAAGGTAAAGAAAATCACTAACTTTTGAATCAACTTTTGTTGAAGAAACTTCCAATGTGCCTTTTGAATCATTTGTTATACCCACTACTCCAACAGTTGCTCGATCATCGGCTTTCCCATGCTTTATTTTGTCGAACGTCACTGAGGAAGCTTTAACTGATACTTCTAATCCCCAACTTCCTATCTTCCAGCGATGTTGAATGGATCCCCCATTGAAGATCACTTTTCTCATGTGGAGCAGCTTATGTCAGGGGACGTCCCTTCCTATTTATCTATGTTGAAGTCAATTTGGCTCTCTTTAGCAAAATTGGCCAAGGCTCTCACAGTTTTTGATTTGTCACTTCTAGATTTCTAGGCCCTGACGAAGCAGAGTTCTCGCCTACATGCATCTGCTCTTGCCTCCAACTCCTTGGATTGTTGCATCTCATTTGGCACCATGGGTTTGACTATTTCAGCTAATTGTGCAAACAACTAATACATGATATCCCATATTCCTAGATCTAGTTGTTGTCGAATGAATAACGTAGTCATCACTGTGAATGTTTCCTTAAGTGTACTAGCAACAATAGGCATTGTAGTTGAGGTAATGCCAATTGAAGTAGTAGGCAATGTGTCTACCACTGGACTCGTCATTAGGGAAACATGCATACCGAATGAACGCTCTCCTTGTTTCAAACTGTTCTTCTTCTTGGTTTGTTGATTTAGCTCATGCATAATAGTCTTACTAGAGCACAAATGGATAGAATGAGAAAACTCTGTTTGTGGTTAGGTTAGTTGTTTTTTTTATATTGAAAGTCCTTATAAATGTTTCAGAAACAACTATTTATACGGTAAAATCCAACCTAATTAAACCTAAATCGTGTTTACCCACGTTTGTACATGATTCCTTCATTTTCAACTAATTTTGACTAGTTTATTGGTATTTTGGCTAAACAGAAGTAAGGTGCATTCCCCTAGTTTCGATTTTTTAGGAACCACTTCCTAGATCATGTGATTTTCATGTTTTCAACTAATTTTATCCAAAATCTCATGATTTTAGCCATGACTCAAAATTTGATGTGCTTATCTTCTGAGTTTTTTTATCTGAATTTTTAAAATATTAATCAAATTATCTTCTATAACGGTCAAATTTCACCACTCTTTTAGAAATTACAACAAACTCCTTTCAGCTAAGCTTCCATCTAGATTCATTTAACTAATTGAAAATATTTCCACCGATAACGCTTACAAGGGGAAATAATTATATATTAAGAGGTGACTACGTGCTACCGACCGATGTGTCTCTATTGGCGGGTAACTCACCTACTTTACACGCCTTTGAAAAAATTTAATTTACTTAAAAACAAATGTAACTCACCGTCCAATATTTTGCATTTTTTAACGGAATAAAGAATTTAGCAAATATCTACTCGATCATTCAAAATTTCCTCGAAAAACTATACGAATCATGTGTTGTTATTTTATACACACGCAAAATCAAGTTTTCTATTTGAAATATTACATGAAATATAGAGCAAATAATGGTCAATGATGATTTTTCCCCTTATCACGTTAATGTAATAAATATAAAGATTATCATATTTATGAAACTCATTATGTACTTATCCAAAAGTTCATGTGATTAGCAGTACTACCTTTCCTTTTTAACTAGAAAACAAAATATTGAATAAGTCAACGTTTTTTTTAATCCTAGCCAAGACTTGTATAGTTTTAAAGATTACCAAAACTTTACCATGCTCGTTTAATTGACGAGTCCCTTTAAGAGAAAGTTCAACTTTAGTGCTCAAAGCATCCTAGAGGATTAGCAATTGGAGGACCCATATTTCACATGCAATCACGTGTTTTAGTTCCTAATCCTTAGTTATCCTTAATTATTTAATTTCAATATTTTAGCAACTTGAATGCAACATTCCAAAAGCTAAAGTCGCAAATTTAATGGACCCCTTTCTTCATCCAATAATTACGAGCTCTCTCAATATTATAATCACCCCCATGAATGGCCATTATTTAACAGATATATTCTCTCCATCATGTAAGGCAATCAACTAATTATATTGAAAGGAATCCACTAACCTTGCATTAATGAAATGTAGACCGCCCATTCAACTTTTTTTATATGTAAAAGTGAGAGTGAGAATTAAATAACTTGTTATGGTGGGGTAGATTCAAACATCACCAAGAAAAAATCCCGGAAAATGTTGGCTTTACTCTCAAGTCCTAGTCTCTGTTGATTCTTGTCATGGAGTCCACATCATCTTTTACCCAATGAAATGCAGTTTAACCTAATTTTTTTGAAGAGCAAATTAGCGTCAAATAGAATTTTCGTGTGTTAAAAGGCAAATATATTGGCGTCGAAGATGCATTGGCCTTTGTTAGATCTTAATTGGTGTCAACCAAAGGATGTCCAATTCAATGTGCTCCATGTTTATCATATCTTAAACTGTCTTTGGCAAGCCTGTTGTTCATTATGTTGGAGACTTTTCACATGGCAGCAATAAAAAATGGACCTTCTCCATGCTGATAAATGCGGTTCAATATATATCGAAGCTAGGGTGTGGAAGGAAGGTCATGCATCCTTAAATATCCCATTATGGAGTAACAAGGAATAAAAATCCATGAGACGAAATTTGAAGAGAAATTCATTCTATTATATTTTTGATTGGGAGATAATTTTGTTCGAATCACGAAGGATTATTAAAAGTGACAAAACTTGTTGGAATTTAAGTATGAAGATGAAGTTATACGTTGAGTAAAAATATAAAATTCAAGCAACATATAAGTGAGAAAGATCCATAAACTTAATGTCTTAAAATTGGATTAAAAAGTGATGTGAAATTTATTTGTGTGATTGTTTGTAGCTAGAGTTGAGCATGTAGGTATGCTTGTTTTCACATATTAAAAGTAAAGAAAAAAATCTCTCTTATTATTGTAAAAACTTATTTTTTTTGTCGGTTAGTAAGTATATAAGTATATAATTAGTGATTCGGTTACATTTTAATTTTTGTTTTGGTACAATAGAATGTTATTGACTAGAATAACACAATGGCAAAGTAAAAATTAGGGTAGAAATTGGGGAACGATAAACAAGAAATTGTTGAAATTAGTTATAACAATAAGGACATTATTGAATAACAGTCACTTATTGTATCCTTTCCCCAGCACCGCTCTAGTCTTTTGGTGTGATTTTGTCACTCAGTAAGCATACAATTGCTTTGAACACCGCTTTTGGGCCTTCGCGAATTACAAGAAACACACTACGCATGGGAAGAAGCATAAAGCATTCACTGTTTATTTCACAAGTGAAAAAACTAAGTTTCAAACCTTTTTTTCCTTTTAGATTTCAAATTGCCAACGAGAGACGAGAAATGTACATTGACATCATTTCCCGTCGAACCATTAGTGAATGGTGACCCTCGATCCGACCAAGGACTCGGAATATTGCCGTAATTCAATTTCAACATCAAACCCTGACTGAGTGCCACCTGCAGTAATTTCTCCAAAGGGAAACACAAGATGCCCAACTTCCTCAAGATGAATGGCAGATTCAGAAGTTTTTTAACAGGAAAAGAAAATATTCTATAATGATTGATTTAATTATTTTTTTCTTTAATTTATTTTTTAAGTTCAATTTGATGATCTTATTATTTGCAAGTTCAATTATGTCATGTGTTTTTTGTTAATTAAAATAGTTCGATTAGGTCTTATACTTTTATTTTCAATTAATTAGGTCCTTTATGTTAGGTCTGAGCGATCCATTAATCACTGGATGACCTATTATATAACTTGAATATTGATATTTACAAAAGTATAAATTATTGATAAACTAATAAGTTATTGTGAAGTGAATAAGACCTACTTCGTAAAGGAATTTTCTCGTTATCATATCAACATTTGCAGCTCTAGTACGTGCGCATTCACTCTTAAGTGAAAAACAATTTTTTTAATATATATTCAGCATCCAACGCATGGTTTAATCAATCACGTCCACTTGTTATGCTAAGTTGTTCTTACCTACATCCAGTGGACTTAATATCACATATACATTTATTTTATAACCTCATAAATGACATCCAACAAGGTACTAAAGGATGATGTTAGCCATAAAGGAAGTGCTCGATCTCGTTTTTCAAATTTCAGTTCTATCTCTCTTTATTTGAATTGTTAACACTTGAAATTTAAGGAAATGATATAACATAAGAGAATACAAGGTATTTGCAGAATATTTCTCAAAGGTTGCTTTCATCACGGAAGAGGAGCATATGCAGTTATCTGTACCTTTATTCACATCCTTGCTATTCAAAGAGTGCCACGTGTTTTCGCTTCCAGCTGTGAAACAACGGTTATATCAAGGCTCAACACTAATCTCGTAACAGATTCTTCAGTAAAGTCTATAAAAGGAATCTCTTGCTCAAGAATTATCATCGAAATAGTCAAGTGAAAAATGAGCAAAGTTCTCTGAAGCGAAACTATGCTAATTTAGTGGACGATACACTCAACAATTAATCTTTTTCATTCTTTGTTATGCAAGTTTATTTGTATTTGAGCTTAACTATCTATCACTCTTTCAGTGTTGTTGAATCATAGTATTCATTCAAACTTTTGTTCATGAAAGCCAAGAATGACTTAGTATTAAAAATCACTTGGGTGTTTCTAGATTTAGGGAGAGTCTAAGGATATGTTAGGAGTGACATAGAAAATACTTGTATAGCCAACAATGGCAGAATAGAATACTTGTTTGTCATCAAAGTTTTGATTAATAGAATCCTTTACAATTGTCAAAAGAAGAATTAGACGTAACTCTATTTGAGTAAACTAGTATAAACCAAGTATTTCTACTTCTCCCTTAATTCGTCTTTTAAGCTTATCTTAACACAACTGCTTGCCAAGTATTTACTTGAAAAACCTTTGTGAAAATCTTGTTTTTTTTTATCATTATAGGACAATCAAACCATGTTTTCTTTTTATCAAAACTTGTTTTTCTACTCGGTGGACGACACTGTTGTATCTATCTTCCTAAATTGATGATAAAAGTAATTATTTGCGAAAAGTTATTATCCTTGATTAACACACTATTCAACCCCCATTTCTAGTGTGATTATTGATATTTCACTTTATTTTTAAAAATAGGTTGAATTTGGTCTCATCTAACACCAATTTTGGTCTTATTCTTTAAATTTTTCTAAGCAAATGAATGAAAAATGGAACCAAGTTAAATCCATTTTAAATAACAAAGGACATAATTGAACCTTTTAAAAGTAATAAGGCTAGATAGAACCATTTTAAAAATCACAGGACCTAACTGATTCAAGGAGTTAATAACAATAAGGAGCGACAACTCCCCCTTTCCCCAGCCCCCCCTTTTTTTTATTTCCTTTGAGATTGTATCAAGGTGTATTTTTGTGTCACTGACTTATTATGTGTTTAGCATTATGTTGCAACCTACCCTACGACGGGAGAGCGAGGTAAAAAGCCAAAGCGTTCGTCTCCAAGGGAGAAAATGAGCGAAGTCGCCATCAACGTTTATTTGAGGAAAACGTTAGGAAAAACCAAAATGAGGTATGCGAATATTGAAAAGAAGGGTTCGGGAGTTGTTTACGCATGGGAAAGTTATTAGCACCCCACGCGCCCACCACAAGGGGCGACAACCTTTAATCGAGTGTGCATAACGTGACTTCAAAATTATTTATTTTTCCCTTTTTATATTTTTTTATTTTTTTGGGGTCGACAAGGGTGTTGTCCTTGATCCTATGTATCCTCAGGTGCAATGAGAAATTCAGACCTACGTAGTTCTTTAAGTCTGAAAGTTTGTGTGTTAAATTGATTTTATGTTTTTTGAAAGATTCATTTTAATTGCGAATAAAAAGTCATTTAAGGCGTTGGACCTTGAAACGATGTTTTAAATTTTGAAACGCGGAGAGAATCGTTAAGGCGTTGGACCTTGAAACCATCTTTTAAATTTAAAAAATGGAGAGAATCGTTAAGGCGTTAGACCTTGAAATGATCTCAAGTGATATTTGATAAAAAAAGAAATTAGTTATGAGTTGGTTTTATCTTGGTTTTATTTATTAACTTTCAATTTCTTTAAAGACAACTTTACAACACTAGTGATCGGTTAAAATTGAACTTTACAAAGAAAAACGAGATCGCCGATTATAGATTGAGAAGATGGATGTGCACATAATAACAAGGGGGACCCCTAAGGGTGCACAGATCACATTCAAATCTTAAAAAAAACTAGCTGAGAGTCGCATGAAGAACACCGAACAAAGAACGACGTAGAGATTTATCACAGTCGCGATTCAGCAGCGCCTCGGCTTCGTTTCCTGTTCTCTCTTATTTCTCTCAATTTTCTTCACTCCTCAATGCTAGAACCCCTTCTCAGCCCCCCTAGCACACCTATTTATAGGCAAAGGGCCATTTTGGGGGACTTTTAGCTCATCCAGGCGAGCTAAGGCTTAGTCCTGAAGTAACTGACTCGCCTAGGCGAGTTGGTTCCTTCACCCTGAAGTCATTTGGTGGCCCAGGCAAGCCAAAGGCTAGCCTAGGCGAGTTAGGGTCCAGGAAACTAAAGGAAAAGACCCTTTTGCCCCCCTTTTTTGACATCTTTTGCATTCTTGATCAAAATACTGAATGATCATCTGTTTCGCACTGTAATTGGCATTCAACACCGTAAGTCGACTGGCAAGGATCTAAAGATCAACGAACGATAGTCCCCAGACGAAATTAGGGTATAACACATTAGAGATGTGGGAATGGTAAAAATTAGAAGGATAAGGCATTAAAATTAATATAAATTATTCTCTTCTTTATCTTGTAATTTTTCTTTATTCATTTAAGAAAAAAATTATCTTATATATGGGATAAGACTTTCTTTTTATGGGGGCAATTTTTTTTATTAAATATGTTTAAGTAAGAAAAATAAAAATCTTGCGGGGGACCATTGGTAATAGGTCCTCGCGAGTATGTGTACCATGATACCTATCCATGCCCCGTAAATAAGTGCGAGCTTGTTTCATTCCTACTCATCTTAAAAAAGAATATTTAAGTATTTTAATATTAAGGGTAACATGTCTTCGTAGGTACAGGTACCATGATATCCATTTTCCCCCCATTAATTAGTGAATAGTGAAAATACCCATGTGAGTGTGAATTTTTTCCATCCATACTCAAATTAAAAAAATGAAGGACTATAAAATCACTGCTTTATAAATGACTAAAAGCTTTAGTTTAAATTTTGACTAAGAAAACGAGCAATTAAAAATTGCTACACCAGCTTTTACTCAGAGTGATTAATCCTCACCATAAGAATGATTCGCTACTGGAAAAAACACTTTCTATGTCGGTTAATTTACACATCCGACGTCGGTTATTAACCATCATCGTAAGCAACATCGTAGAAAGTCTCAGCTTTCTACGTCGGTTTCATAAAAACCAACTTAGAAAAACATGTCCTTCTAAGATGGTTCTTACCATTCTAAGGCGATTTTTAACTAAAAATCGTCTTTAAATGCCACCACTCTAAGACAGTTCTTCAGAAAACCATCTTAGAATGTTTTTTTTAATTTAAAATATATTGAGGATTCTAAGATGATTTTCCCAAAAAACTCTCTTAGAATATAGATATTTTAAGATAGTTTTTTAGATAACCGTCTTAGAAAATGTTTTTGTTTAAAAAATAAAAATTAACTTCTTCAAATTAAATTCAAGAAGTTTTGCTCTCTCTTTGTATTGCCAAATTCAACACCCACATAAGCTCATATAGAAGTTAGGCTCTAAAAGGAAAGTACTTAATTGGTGGAAGTAGTAATAGGAAAGAATGAAGACGTGTTCATTTATTTTGGAAACATAAGATATAGGAACAATTAAGACATTAGCAAATAAAATGATACCAAGTAAAGGAACAATTAAGACATTATGCTAAAGTTAATGAGCTCACAATATTGTACTCCTACATTCGTTACATATGCAAAATTGCTAAAGTTATTATTTTGGAATCATAATATATGGTTAAAAGGTCTGTGCAAGAGAAATAGTACATCTAAGCAAACCAGATGATATATACTGTGTGTGTGCACTTGTAAAACTAGTGTCATAGAAAGACCAATGCCACTGTCTATACTCAAACCTAAGTTTGAAGGCTCTGACTTCTCAAAATATGGTTTTCCATTCCAGGGCAGTGAATAATCTTTTATCACAGAATTTTGACTACTACCTTCACTATTTTAATTAGCTAGTCATGTGACTACATATATATAGTTTGGCTAATAATATTTGAACCCCAAACACAATCCATTTGTAGTTTGACTATTTAAACAAGTTAATTGATCCAATACTGATATGATATAGATAAAAATTTGGACAGCCACAGTCTCCAAAAATTAATGAAATAATATAATAAAGAAGCTATTGCAAGAAAAGATATGTATGAATCCAACTTGTCTAAATTTTGATAAATTGAATTGATAACATCTCTTATTTCATAGTTTGTCCACTAAGGCCCCTCCTAATTTATTTCTGCCAACTTCTCAAACAACAGAGGGTTTGAATAGCTCCCATCAAAATAAGAATCACTTTGAATAAATAGAAAAGGTCAATTCACTGGCTAGTTATTATCATAAATACATGAGGACCCACAATCAAAATTATATATATCTTTAGAAATTTAAATAAGCCAACAGTGAATTGAGTGGAGTCATAATTATAATTTAATATACTGCAGGAAATGTCAAAATAAATTGGATTGAATAATAAAATCTAGACAACTCACAGACAAAAACAATAAAGATAGTGCCATATTTAGGGATTTTTAAAAGCATTGAGAAAGGTACATGCTCATTAAGAACAATTAAAGAAATATAGATACAAGAGAATTAGAAAAAGTAAATTCACCTTTTTGCACTCCAAGAATGAATTAATTGTTGAAATGCCATATTTATCCATAGATTCATGAATTGATTCTAGATGTTCAGCAAGACTGCAAAATACAAGACCCTTACTTGGTGAGCTTGGTTGATATGCTAACACCATTTTCTACTAATGGTCAATTAACCTAACAAAGAAGCCAAATAACTAAAAGAGAAGCAAAAATCAAACTCTTTAAACTTGAAAAACCAAATGCAGGAAAAAACATGAAAAGAAAAGCTTTGGCAAAAGGTTTTAAAAATTAAGAGTTGATTAACTAGATGCCTACAAAAAAAAATTGTGTTCAATGAATAGAATGATCCATAGAAGCTATCATGTTTAGTATATCCACGCATGTATGCATGTGAGAATGCATATGTTGAAAAGGAAGGTATCACATGGAAGAAAAAATACTAGAAAATGGAAATTCAGTGATTCACTCAAACATTTCAAAGCAGATAACCATTCAAATTAAATAATTTACCAAATCCTCTTTTCAACTTGCTTATCCATCAAACCAACACCATGAAATAATAGAGAGTTGTTGATGTCCATCACATCAAAGCAAATACCCTACACATAGTAAGAGAATCAATGATCAAATTTCTTAGGTACTTAGGTACACAGAGGTTACTTAAGTCCATAAATATTAATAAGAAGATCTTATAGTTAAAAATACTACTCAAAACCTTTAAACCTCATTTCATGATGCCATCCCTGAGAAATAAAATACTAGATTTGCAACAAGAACCATGCAATAACCAAATCCTTACAAAGAATAAGCAGAATAAGCATTGCAAAGAACCATATGGTTTGACTGCAAGAACAAAAATGCATGGTTAAGCTTAGATGTGATAAAATGAAACTCCTATTTATCACTTATGATTCAAAGGACTTTCCTCATTTCCTAGTAATTTTCAGGAGAATCTGTCTAGTAGGTTTCTTGTTCACCTGATAGATTATTATTCTTATTTTTATTCCTTCAGGTGTGTCCTCAAGCCCAAGAATATGAGTAAAAGCATTAACAAAATGCTTTTCATAATCATAGGTATGGAATCTGGGATGCAGACCAATGAAAATATAAAAATCACAACATACCACTTGATATTATTGACTAAATAGTGCAATCAACAAGCAAGAATAGTAAATCTCAAGGTGGAAGATAATTTTTTAACTAAATATTGACTAGTTTGTTCTATAGGCATGCCTTTGATGCCTATATACCAAAGGAATTTAGCTTGTGAATGTACTAGTTACTACTATAATCAACATCAAGTTGGAGATGCATGAGAATATATAACTTACCCCACCAGGTCAGCTGCAAGTATAAATCTCAACGACTAAGTAGTTAGCCACTCCTTTCTCCCTTTTGGCCCTTCTCAGATAGACTTAGAAAATAACAGGCTTATTTGGGCCTAAAAAAATCTTGAAGTCAATAAAATGAGACACTCTCATGAAGGATCCCAACCCATTGATCTGTTTGAGATGCTCAAACATAGAGGAATCAAGCCTACAAGTGTTGTGTGACTGCCTCTCTACTAGATCGGTGTGGGCTCTCCTAAAATGAAACATATTTCAATTTTCATGCAAAACTGTGTAGCTGATATTCATATTTACAACATTTAAAAAAGGTGCTACAATAAGAAGTTGACCATAAGAACGTACATTCTTAGATTCTTAGAATGTGAGTTTAGGCCTAACTCAACCCCAAAGGCTAGCTCAAGGGATGAGGGTTGCCCCTCACCTATATACTATTACTTGATTTTATCTTTAACCGATGTGGGACTTGGTTTTTTTCCCAATACACCCCCAAACGCCCAACAATTCTTGGGCTTGGTGTGTGGATAACAATAGTGGGTGACCCTTTGGATTAATCTTAAATATGCTCTGATACCTTCTTAGATTCTTAGAATGTGAGTTTAGGCCTAACTCAACCCCAAAAGCTAGCTCAAGGGGTGAGGGTTGCCCCTCACTTATATAGTATTACTTGATTTTATCTTTAGCTGATATGGGACTTGGGTTTTTCCCAATATACATTATTAGCTATTATGAAAATTAGTTGCCTTTTTTTCCTGTGAAATTAGTGAACTTGCAAGACATAAGTTATAACTATCGACTAACACACATATCTTTACTTTTATATGCAGAAAAGACAAATAGAAAAAGTTAGCTTATCTTTTCAAGTCTTTCTATTAGTCTTTTTCTATTATTTGTAATTTTAATTTGTAAGTAAATTGAAGATTTTTTATTTGCATTTTAACTCTTATTGCAAAATTACATTCAAATTTTTTAAAAGTAATTATTTTCAAAGGTTTAATTTATTTTACCATATTCCTTAAATATAATTTTCATTTAAATATAAAAAATGATTTCATTCCTTTACAGGAATTACTCCAAGCAAATGATACAAGAGCAGGGACAAACCTTAGGGGACATCCAGTATGGAGAGCCTTTGCTTGATTTAACATCATTAAATTTCATTGCCTAAGAAGGTAAAAGACACAAAAAATATGAATTATAAGCAGCCAACATTAGGATTGTGTATGATAAGAAGCTGAATAGATAAATTTAGTGTTGTTAAAGGCTACCTTTTCCAACTCAAAACTAGCAAGCTTGACTTGCCCACTTACATCAACTAGTATATTAGCACACTTGATATCCCTTTAAAATTCAAAAAGACCCTGACTGACAAACCAGACATCAATAGTAGTATATCAATCCAAGTAATTTTTGCCATCAACCAATTTCTCAGCCATTGAAACAAGTCACTCAAAAAACAGAACCAAACTGCAATAGTAGGCTTTAACATAGATAAGGTAGGAACAACCAAAATGCAGCACCCAAACAAGCAAAGCAGAAGAAACAATTAGGTCACCAATCAAACAATTAGAGGTCCTACATAGAAAGGAGACCCACTAAACAAATTTGGCCCAAAAAAAACAAATAGAGATAGGTCAGCCTGGATGATGGCTAACAAAGACCAAAAATGAATCAGAGGAGCTCTAATACCAACTTGAATTAAAATTGAATGTTTCATTGATTTCCTGAAGAAGAGAATCCTTAACTAGGACTGAATATATATACACATGATAAAAAAGATAAAGCAAGAAATAATTATCTCTTAATCTTAGGGATTAATATAAAAATAGTTAGAGACATCTAACTTATCTAAAATAACAGGAAAAAAATTGAAAAAAATATTTCATTTGATAATTATACAAAATAAACTATAACTAACAACAACAAATGGAAAAGGGATACCACCTAACGGTCCAAACCCTTGGTGTGTTTATACTCTTATCTTTCTCTCCTTTTTTTTATTCTCTGGAAAGAGAAAATTCAAAATAGTTACGCTATTTGTATTATGGTAGAACAAAACCATTAGAGTCATAAGAAAATGGGCTAACCTTTAAGCTTTGATGATGATCCTTTTGATCTATGGGATTTTGTGCTAGGAAGATCCTTTCACCCATAAAGAAAATGGCAATTCATAGTGTTTAAGACAACTTGTTGCCTAAGTAAAAAAAATCTAAAGATCATGCTCATAACTTCATCATTAGCAATCCAAACAAAGAAGGTATGGGTACCTGTTCAAGATTTTGCATAAGTACTTTCTAAGAGAACCATCATTACGCTCGAGTATCTAAAAGCTCAGACATATAAACGCAAACAAAATCATGCGAAAGAATATTCTTCACCAAAAGTACATGCAAAACGGTTATACAAACAAGCACTAAATTGTATAGAACATAAATATGAAAAAGTACTACTTACTATGCATAGCTTCCATACTGCCTAACAAGGATGTCTCCTGGCAATCGTTTGGTCCATTTTCTTGGTTTAACATTCTTATTAGCACTATTTTCATCAACAACCTACAACAAAGTCAATCATATTTTTTTTTTACAAAAAAAAAAAGATAATTTAAACATCAATTAGTTAACATTAAACAAGGTATTTTTTCCTTTCATGAGGTCATAGAAAACAACAAGCATGAAAATTGACTTACCTATGCAGGCCACCATGAGCTACCGCGAAGCTTGACAAATATCACATCTCCCACACTAGCCACCGAATCATTTACACCTCCTTCCCTAATCTCACTTTTCCTACTCTTACTCCTACAAGCCATTATATTTTGAATTCGGGCTAAGAAAACCCAAAGGTTCCAACTGTTAGTTTCACCGTTAAATAACGCACTAATCACACAAGAAAATAGAATCAATTGCCTAGACTGGCACAAACAAACACGTTGTAGTCTAGATCACACTAATCAAGTTGTCATGTTGTTCTTCTTTACAATTGTCATAAAGATGAAGAGCAAGAACTAAAAATTGTTGAAAATGTTTCACCTAAACCAAATCTTGAGAGCAAATGGAAGTGTTTCACGTTTCTTCCTTCACCAATGACATGCAATTATAAATAAAATAAAATAAAATAAAACTAAAAAAACAGAAAACAAAGGTGTGTTTGGTAGAGACTTACAAAGGAATGTGGAAGCAGTAGCGAAGAAGTGAGTAGGAGGGAGAAAAAAGGTGGGCTTAAGTTCAGTGTGTAGGAGATAACCCCAAACAGCGTTGATTCATAGAAACGTTGATTTCCCAAGAAGGAACAAGATTCAGATTTTGACACCGAATTAACAAATCGTTTATCATGTGTTTATAAATATGCAGGCTATATTATCCATTTTTCAAAATGTCAGTGCATCAACTGAGTCATCTGATTTTGAGTCTATGGTGGAAAAGAATAAAAATAAGGATGTAAAATCCCTATAAAAGGGATAGAGGGAATACTTGCGAAGAGCGGGAGCCATCTTATTGGTGAGAGTGTAGACAACGATCAGACTGACGAAGCGGTCAAGATCGTAGTGGGTGATGCCGGTGTGCATCATTTCAACGGCACAAGATGGGAGGCTGAAGGTCATGGGCCAAATAAAGTCGCAACGAGCCCAATTCATCAGACCGTCAACCTTCAACATCACGAACTTTGCCAGCTTCGACACGTTGGTAGGAAAGGAAGCACAACAAGATGGAAAGGGAAATGTGAGAGGAGAGAGCTGCGCAGAGAGAGTGAGAAAGCATGAGCAAAAAGGAAATGAAAAGCATAAATGGGAAGGAACTTCAAAGATGGTTTTACGAAAACCGTCCTTGAACATTTTCAATTAATTACAAAAATGTCACCGTGGTTATAATAACAACGATCTTCATTCAACCGTCTTTAAATTAATGTCGTAGATAACTTTTTAGTAGTGATTATAATTTCATTTCCAAGTTAATTAGGGTAGAGATTCAACTTAATGAGTCGCAAATAAAACACTATATGGAAAAAGACCCCGAATGTCCAAAACTTTAGTTCAACTTTCCAAGTGACTCAAATTCATTCTAAAATTGTTTGATCCTTAGATTGAATTCTCACAACATAATTTTACCTGCATGAAACACACCATTGAATGTTTGAATCTATATGAGGGATACGAAGTGAGCAAGGCCCACAAATTGTAAGCTGCTTAACGATGTTTATGATGTAGTATTTTGGAACATTGGGTTGGAGTTTTGAAGAATGGCATCTACCATGATCATACCAACTGATTTACCTTTTATTTTTTAGATGCCAACTGATTATTTTACCTATTATATACTTCCATGATCATACCAACTGATGTAGCATTTGTTGTAGTCATAATTTGCTTAATCAATCATCTATTTTTTATGGTTTTATTTTTATAAACTTTTAATATAAAATGTATAACTTTTTTTTTTGGTTAGTCAAATAAAACATATTATTAAAGGGGAACCAAAATACAAGAAATATAACCTCAATCAGAAAGCATTAAGAGAGATACCCCACCATGTAACAGTAGGCACAAATGCCAAGCTAAGACAAAAAATGCAACATTAAATACAACCCTTTTTCCCAACATATTCACTCCAAACTATAACTTAATAAATGCATGTTCCCAACCATATACATTTGCATAACTACAGAAACCCACAAAGCATTCTTAAATGCACCGAAAAAGCCACCAACCCCAACAACTATGAACAAGGTACCATCAAGAAATTATGTGCAACAATCCAATAAGCTATTGTGGTCATGCATGGGACGTGATCAACCTCCAAGGGAATAATGGATAATTCAAAACAACACAACACAACGAACTCCCACATTAAACAACTTTGATGCAATAAGAGGGATTTACATACCACTTGTAGAATGAGAATGAGAAGTGACACACCTTAGCCGATAGCCAACCCCAAGATTTCAGTTTAGCCTGCTCTAAATCATAATCCAAGTCTAGATTTCCTTGTCTGAAGATGATTGTAATATGGTGTCTCCATAAAACCCAAGCCACAACATGCCAAACAACCCTCCAAATCTTTGTTTTTCCTTTACCAAGACAAGGGCAATTGAATTAGGAAAAATGTTCCCTGCAATTTGAGTGTTGCACTATTTGCACCCCTAACCATTGAAGACAACCACTCCACACTGAGAAATGGCAGTTGAATAAAAGGTGATTGTGTGATTCTTCTACCTCTAAACAAAACATGCAAGTATCCAGCTCCTACGAAATTACTTGTCTCTTGCATGCATAAGTTTGACTTAGATGGTAACTTATCCAAAGATAATCACCAAACAAAAACAGCCACACTAGGAAGGATATGTAAACTCCACAAGTAGTTATAGAAAAAATAATCAACAGGATCCGGACACATTGTCAAAGCTTTATAGGCATTTTTAATAGAATAGGACTGTTAGGATTCTGAAACAGGATTCCTAGAGTTCGAGGACTAGGGCCTCCCAAGCACAAAGATGAGAAAAGGGATTTATATTTCTTTTGGTCTCCTTACAACATACATAGTATATGTATAAAACATCACATAGGATGACGTGTGCCTGATTCATAACAGAATTACCAATTTTGCAATAACAGAAATATAAAATAGAAAGGATAAAACAAAAAGGATAATGGCCGACAAAGGTAGGACAACATCTCTTAGCTAGCCAATGCTATTATGCCTGCTCAACAGTCTCTAACAGATTCTGTTAAACAAAATCCTCTTGTTGGAATGATCTTCCTCTTGGGCCTCTCATTCAAGCCTGTGTTGTGCTCCTGTTGTATTCCTCATTCCTATCAAGGACCTATTGATGCAGTTTTCCACACCAAACAATCCATCTCTTGATGGTCCCTAGAGATCCTATGAAGATCAGCCATGAAAGATTCCACCATAGGGAGTTCCCATGTAAACCAAGGCCTCTTCCATACTAGCTCCTTAGACCAAACCCCATTATCCCATGACCCCATTTCCCCTACCCACATCTCTTTTTCTCCGAATTCATGTGTACCCTCTAATATTTGCTAGCAAAAACCTCAGCGCGTAGCCCACCATCAAAGTGCCATAACTTTAGCCTCATCCCGTCACCCACCTTCCAAGCAACATTTTTGTCAAACCATGAGTCCCTCCCAACCCCACAAACAACAACAGGGTCTTTCCACCATGCTAAGTCATACCCCGATATCCTCTTTACCTCCACCAAGCTTCCATCCCCATATTTCAAACATACCACTCTTTGCCACAAAAAATTATTAAGATGGGAAAACCTTCGCCTCTATTTCCTAAGAAGGGCAATGTTAAAAGAGACAACATTTTTAGTACCAAGCTCACCTTGGGATTTAGGCAAACATAAATTATCACACATAACTCATACCATTTTCCTACCTTCTTCCCATCACCCCACAAAAAATTTCTTTGTGTAACTTAATTGTCTTTTTAGCAACACAAGATGGAACCTTAAAGAAGGAAAGAAAAAATAAGGGAAAGGAAGATAAAACATAATTAATAAGATTCACCCTCCCACCCTAGGATAAAGTCTTTTGTTTCCATAGTGCTAGTTTGGATCTCATTTTGTGTAAAATAGGGTCCCAAAGCCTCCCTTCTCTGATTTCCCCAACAAGAATGCCTAAGTGAGAGAAGGGAAAATTCATGACCCTACAATTAAGTACCATAGCAAGCCTCTCTAAGTCACCAGCATCAATATATATAGACACCCACCAAACAAATCTTAATGAAGTTCACCCACAATCCTAAAGCAAGCTCAAAACATCTCAGCATAGCCTTCAAACACATGATGTTTTGAATAGATTTCTCTACAAAGAAAAGGGCATCATCCATAAATAATAACAAGGACACCTCCACTTGCTCTAAACCCACCTTGTACCCAGAAAACAAGCCAAGTCAAGTGGTTTGTCACATCAAACCACTAAGGCCTTCCACTATGATGAGGAATAAGAATGGGGCAATTAGATCCCCTTGCCATAAGCCCCTTTGAGTATAAAACTCTTGAGTAAGGCTTCCATTCACAAGAACGAAAATCGTATTTGACTTTATCCCTCCTCTGATCCATGAGATCCACCATCCACTAAAGCCCATCCTTCGTAGCATACAAAACAGGAAGTTCCAACATATTGAGTCATAAGTTGTTTCAAAGTCAACTTTGAAGATTAAGCATTCCCTCTTCTTCCTTCTAGCCTTTTTCGCAAGTTCATTAGCCACAGAAACACCATCCAATAACTACCTCCCTCCCAAGAAAGCACTCTACCTATCATCAATGATTCTCCCAATAACAAATTGAAATAAAAACAAACACACTAAAAGAGTGGTTGAATAGTGTGTATATCAAAGATATAAACTTTTCTAATATTAAAGTGGATATAGATAGTGCTATGTGTGTGTGTGGCAAGTTGTCCACTGAAAATAAAGCGGATATTTAATGAAGATCAATATGACCGTCCAATAACTTGATAAAAGAGAGAGTTCTTAAAACAATTTTTTCAAATAAACACTTAGTGTTAAGAAACTGATAGAAAGTGCTATAAGAAGCTCAATAAACCGTTGTGGAAAGTAGAAACACTTGATTTATATTGGTTCACTTAACTTGAGCTATGTCTAGTTCTCATTTACTTACCAGTAAAGGGTTACACTAATCAAAACTTGATTACAAAACAAGTATTCTAACTTGCGACTCCTGGCTTTACAAATATTCTTAATATCATTTCTGGTACTTTCTTAGACTCCCCCTAAATCTAAGAAACCCAAGTATTATTTAACACTAAGCCACTACTGGCTTTCACAAACAACAGTTTGAACGAATACAAGTATTTTGTAACACCCGATGAGTGAATAAACAATTAAGCTTAAATACAAAATAACTTTGCTTAGTACATAGTAAACAAATGAAAATTGTAGATTAGTCATCTGGTGATTTCAATAGAGGTTTGCTTTAGATATTTTCTTGCTCTCGTATATGATTTTTCGTCAAAAGCTTCTTGGATGGAGATGACCTTTTATAGACTTCAGTGAAGAATCCGTTACGGGATCAGTTTCGATTCCATGAAAAGACCATTGTCTCACATTGAAGGATAAGGTGACGTGCCATGCTCTGATTGGGGAGGAATGAACCGTAGTATAGACAATGCCATGTGCTTCTTGCTCGTAGCAGAAGCAACCTTTAAGAGAATTTTCGTGAAAACCTTTTATACTCTTCTATATTGTCATTTTATTAAATTCAAACATTAACAATTCAAAATAAAGAGAGACAAATTGAATTTGTATAAAATAGAATAGGTGCATTTCCCTTTTACGTCATTCTCAGTTTTTTTGAGTTTCTTTGAGACTGGATGCCCAAGTTAACTAAAATGTAGTGTATAATATTGATTTTCACCTGGGTGGACACTCTCTGATTTTAGCATGTTAGACGCTAGATAAAGCAAACCATTCTTTCTTGGATTGTGGATGATACTGAATATTTTTAAGTCCTTTAACATATTGATCATGTCCACTTGTGAAAAGCTCATTAGAACATCAATAATTTATAGTTATTGTTATTCATCAAAATCCAAGGTGGATGAGATGAATGGTCATCCAGAACTAACATTCTCCCCCTTTCTGATGATGATAAACGATATAAATTTTGAGTTATGCAAATAATCAGAGTTTTAAGAGAGTGAAATGAATGTAATGCAGTTAAACTCCACTTGAGTTCAATCATGACAAGAATATAACAAATAAATTATATATGACATATGTGTCAGCAAAATAATAACATTTAATAACTAAAGAGAGAACATATGAAAATACTCCAAAACCACTTTTATATAAAACTATTAGCTCTTTTACAATCAAAATTCTTGTTTCTCCCTCTTTTGTCATAAGCAAAAATTGGGTTTGAAGATAGAAATATTGATGGACATCATAGTCAATCTTAAGCAGGTGGTGGTGGTGGTGGTGAAGATGGAGGAGGTGGTGGTATAAGAGCTAAGGTTGGTGGTGGAGGGTCAAGAGACGCAAGTGCAAGTGGTGGTTAAGGTACGGGTGCAGCTGCAACAATAGCTCCAAGCATGGACATCTAAGCCTATTGAATGTTTTAAAGGAAAATGACAACAAGATTGAAGAATTGAGTGGTGATGGCATTCTGCATGGAGAGCGTGAATTGCTCATTCTCTTGACGTTGTCGTTGGTCAAAGGTTTCCATGGCCACCCCTATCATATCTTGCACTTGATCCCTGGTAACGGTGGTAGGTTGTGCATAGTTCATAGGAGTGGGGCCTGAACTGGTGGAGTAGATGATGACAACATTAGGTTCACCCTTGTCTCTAGAAGTAGCCTCATTTGAAGTTGTTGACTACTTGGACGCAGATTCTAAAGTGTCGTGTTCAACTTCATCAGCTATGGCTACATTAGATGCCTCAAGAGTTATGTCCATGACACCAGTGTTGGTAAGATCAATGATGACCCCACATACAATGGTGTCATCCACAACTTTAGTAGATGCTTTAGCTTGGATTGAGGCAACATCTTCTTTCATAGCAGCAACACTAGCTTCTTCTTCTTCTTCAGCCTTTTTCTTTTATTGAGCTTCATGGAGCTGAGTCACATGAGCTAGCATCTGGTCTTCAGTCATCTTCTTTAGATTATAAGTGCCTTCATTGTGAATAGTAGGAAGTTTGATAAAACATTGAATAAATGAGTAGTTGCCAACATCCTTTTTGAAGCAGACGCATGCATCATCAAAGTGATACTTCCTAACAGGATGTAACACTTGAACGACATCGCAATGCTCATCATTGTCACTTCAATCGTAACTAGAAGTGGATGCCTTTTGAGAGTCCATCCACACAATCTGATTCCATAAGGTCTTGGCATCAGAAGTGCGAATCAACTTCTTCCTACTAAACAATGAGCTCTAGATGTGAGGGAAATTGACAATCTCCACCTTCATTTTTATTGAGGGCATCTCTTTATTGTAGTAAAGCTTAAACCCTTTCTTTTTTGCAGCATCCCAAATTGGTAGGCGTTGACTCATTTTATCAGCAACCATCTTTATATCAGTGGCCCTTAAGATGTGCAAACCAAGAGGGTAGGCAATGGCTTGATCTTTCAAGTGCATTTGTTCATGTAGTTTACCAAGGGAGGAACGGTCTTCTTGAGAGAGATTAAGATCAACTGGATGCACTAGTAAGAGTTTGGTGATTGGATTCCATAGATGCACCTTATTTTGAAACTCGATCTTTGGGGGTTCCACTTCTTGCAAAGGTTCCCTTTTATGTTTTTCAAACAGATCCTTAGAGATGTTGCTTTATGACCTCTTTTTATCCTTGAAATTTTGAAGACTACGCCATGCTTCTAGTGGGGGATACCCCGATTATTAGATGAACTCGTTGCTGAGTACCAGGTGCAAGCTAGTGAGGAGGCATCTTGATAATATTGGGATGCACTAGATGAGTCCATTGTAAAGGAGGAAGATGAACTATGGCATCTGTTGGCAGAGCCTTAAAGGCCTTAGATGGAGTGTTCTCATAGTCATGCTTCATCCATGTAGGTTTTTGGACATTGAGTGTTTCCCTTTCAACACGTTCAAATTACATAAACTTAGAGTACGAGGTTTTAGGTGTAGGATTAACATTAACGAATGCTAGAGGAAACCTTTAAGCATCTGTTAATGGTTCCCTTAGAGAAGCCCTTTTGAATCTGTCTAGATGAATAGGTGATGGAGGTGGACCCGATTATGTAGAGAAAGCATGTTTGCAAAGGGGAGAGATAAGAGTGTTGTTTGTGAACTCACTATCTGATGATGATGATGATGATGATGAGGTTGGATCCGGCTTGTTCCTGGTGAAGGAAACTACCCATTCCTTGTCACTAATCTTGGGGTTGGATTTGGTCACCCTCATCTTGATACGTCTTGGAATTGTAGAGGGAATGACAAACACTCATTGTTCAGAGACTGGTTGGACTTTCTTAGCCCTTTTTGAGGCAGGAGCAACCAAGGCAGCTACTTTCCTCTTTTGAAGGGCTACTTGTACACGATCTTCATCTTCTTCATCAGTTTCACTTAGGTCATTCAATCTTTGTGAGACTGAGGTTACGATCGGCAGACGCACATGGATGGACGCAATTGTCTTATGTCTTCTCTTCGTTCTATGCTCCCTGGCAAGTAGCTCCTCCTCCTCTTCTTCCTTTTAGGATTTCTTTCTTGTCTTCTTTCTTTTTTGTTGCTTAGCCATAATCTTTTGTATCTTTTTGGAGATACCAAAGCTGTTCAGACCTTGGTCTTCATCAACAATGGTTTTGGTTAGCTTCTTCTACTTCCTTTTTGTTGATGGTGTCCAAGTCCACCAAAGGAGACTCCTTCTGACTTTGTTCCAACCTTCATAGCCTTTAGGTTAGTCTTTCTAATTTTTTTTTTTGTTTGGAAACAACTAAACCCTTGGCTATTAGGGTGTGCTTAGATTCTTTGTCCATCTTGTTGAAGAAGTGATACACTCCTTGATCCCACAGTATCTTGTTGATGAGAGCGACATAATAGATGCCATCTTTAGATTCCTCAATATGTTGATGTAGATGGTGTGTGACAAGTCAAAGGAGAGGTTCTCCATCAAGTGAAAAAGTACAAACTTGTGGAGGTCAGATAGAGTTGTTTTAGAACTTGCTTTGTGAAGAACACTCATATTCAAAATGTTGACCCAAATATTTGCTTTCTCACACATCAGATTGTACACGATGGTTTTTTGATCACCAGTTTTTCAACATTTTCCTGGTAAAGTGCCCTTATAACATAGGAATCATAGTTCTCCTCCTATCCCTCCTAATAGATGTTGCCTTCACATAAACACCCAGTTGCCTTGGCTATAGTGTCACTGGACAATACAACCTTGACTCCCAAAACCTTGGATGCTATCATCTTCCTATTGACAAACTTAACATGCCTCCATAAAGTTCTGATGAGTTCAAGGTATATTGTTTGTGGCTCATTAAAAAAATGTTTGGCACCACAAAAAAGCAGAGTCTCATTGAGCTTTAGACTTACCTTTTCAAGTTCCTGAATGTCGAAAAAGTGCTTTATATGAATGGATGGTTCATTGTCAATATGGATGGTGGTGATTTCCATGGTTGGGATAATCTTGGTAGTAGAGGAGATAGAGGTGGCCATTGCAGAGAGTTTAAGAGGGGTTTGAATTTTAGAGAGGAAGTTGAAGTGTTTCAGAGTAGTGAGTAATGCCAAGAGTTTCGATGTATTAAGGTTTTGTAGTGGGACTTTTGACTTTTTCAAACACAATTATTAAGCTCATTTTCCAAAATTGACCCAGCAAAAAGTGTTACAATGTTTCGTTATGAAAAAGTTGCATTTTATATAAAAATAATAAGTGCATGATATGTCGTCCATATATCAAACATTGTGAATGCATGTTAGAGTCCATTGGACAATATATCCTTGGATGCAACAGTGGATGACATATATAGATTAAATCATTCATTAACAGAGATCATTCCAAGTTGACTTCTTAATAGAATCAACCTTTCTTCAATTAATAGGTTGTAAAGATGTCAGCATGCTGATCATCAGTGGGTACAAACTGTAAGTCCATTGTCCCACTCTAAACATGATCTCTTATGAAATGAAGTTTAATTTATATATGTTTAGCTCTAGAATGCAATGTTGGATTTTTTGAAAGACTAATAGCAGTTTTATTGTCACAAAAGATGGCAATTTTACTCTCATAGATACTATAGTCTTCAAGTTGATTCTTTATCTAGAAAAGTTGAGCATAATAACTTACTGCTAACATATATTTGGCTTCGACAGTGGATAACGCAGTTGAGCCTTGCTTTTTGTATATCCATGTTATTAAGTTGCCACCTATAAAGTGACAACTTCCACTTGTGCTTTTTCTTTCAACTTTATCACTAGCATAGTCAGCATCACAATAGCTTGTAAGTCTGAAACTTTCTCTTTTTTTTTAACATAAGACCAACATTAGAAGTTCCAATTAGGTATCTAAAAATACATTTGACTGTAGTTATGTGAAATTCCCTGGGTTCTTTTTGAAATCTTGCACATAGATAAACACCAAACTTGATATTAGGCCTATACACAATGAGATAGAGAAGTGAATCAATCATTGCTCTGTACCAAGTCTTGCCCACCTTTGTTGATTCCTTGTCTAGTCCAAGGTATGTGGTGGGATGCATTGAAGTCTTCATTTCTTTTGCATCACCCATATTGAAATTCTTCAGTAATTCTTTCACATACTTGGTCTGATGAATGTAGATGCCTTTGGGTGTTTGTTTTATTTGTAATCCAAGAAATAATTTCTGCTCTTCCATCATGCTCATTTCAAATTCTTTCTGCATCAACTTAGAAAAATCTTGACAAAGCATTTCATTAGTAGCACTGAAAATGATATCGTCCACATATACTTGCACTAATAAAAACTAAGAATCATAGTTTTTGTGAAAGAGTGTTGTGTCAAAATCCTCGCTCAAAGCCATTTTTCAAGAGAAACGAACCTAGTGTTTTGTACCAAGCTCTAGAAGCTTTCTTAAGCCCATATAGGGCTTTGTTGAGCTTGAAAACATGTTGAGGAAAGGTTTCACTTTCAAACCAAGGAGGTTGTTTAACATAAACTTCCTCTTGGATTAAGCCATTTAGAAATGTGTTTTTTTTTACGTCTATTTGATACAACTTCATATTGCTATAAGCTACAAATGAAAGTAAGATGCATATTGCCTCTAAATGAGCTATAGGTGCATAAGTTTCTTTGGAGTCTATACCTTCTTGTTGTGAGTATCCCTTAGCAACTAACCTTGGTTTGTTTCTCACAACCTTACCATTTTCATCTAGTTTGTTGCGAAAGACCCATTTCACTCCAACATCTTTTTTTTCTATTGGTAGTTTGACTAACTTCCAAACATCATTCAGAAATCAATGCAGCATGCCCTTATGTTCTAAGTGAGGATCTTGTTTGAACATGATTTGCTGGATCACCAATAATTTGACTTTTTAGATTATTTCTTCTCATTATGCGTCTAGTGGGTTCTCTTACCTCTTTTTGAACTTCACTTTGAGTGGACACTTTTGTCTTTGGATTCTATCTAGAAGAACTAGTTGCTATAGAGCTGTCTTCCGATTGTAAATCTCCAAAAGACTTGTCTAGCTATATAAGTCTTTATCAAGCTTATTTTCGTTAAATCTTATATGAATAGCTTCTTCAATTGTCAAGGTTCTTGAGTTATACACTCTGAATGCATTTCAGAACCTAGTGATGGACAACAAGAAGAGGAGGCCCATTATCTGCAAAACCAAGCCAAACCTCAACAAAACTTTCAAGGAGGCTACCAATGCTATAGGGGCGGCTCATGTTCAAATCAGCCTTATGGCTGGAGACCACATAATAATGCATATTTTGGTACAAATAACACTTCTTTTGTAGGTCCTTCTAATAACTCACATGGATTTTCTTCAAATAAAAGTCCACAACAACAATAAGCTCGGCCAGATAGATTGTCCAAAATAGAAGATACTTTAAACCAGTTTATACAGGTATCCATCTCAAACCAAAAGAACATCAATGCTTCTATTAAAAATCTAGAGGTTCAAGTGGGAAAACTGGCAAAACAAATGTCTGAGCACTCAAGTGGATCCTTCTCAGCAACCACAGAGGTCAACCTAAGAGAACAATGTAAGGCAGTTACAACTAGGAGGGGAACAGTGGTTGGTTTGAAGGACGATAGTGAGTTTAGTGAGAAAAGGACAAATGAAGGAGTTGTAAAAATGAGTGATGAAAAAGAAGTAGTCGAAAAAAAAGCAAAAAAATGAAGTACTAGCTAAAGAGAAGGAGAAGGAAATGAGTAAAACGGATAAGCAAAAATTGAAGAAAACAACATCTAACAAAGGCAAAGTTGTACTCAATCATCCGCAAATTCAACATCTTCCTTATCCACACGCTCCATAAGAAAAGGATAAGGAAAAGCAGTACTAACGTATTTTAGATATATGCCAAATTCATGAAAAAAAATTGCTTAAAAAGAAAAGGAGAATCACAGATGATGAAAACAGTAGAGCTGGAAGTAGGATGCAATGCAATCATTCAAAAATCCATTAAAAAAAAATCACGAGATCCCAATAGTTTCACAATTCCTATGACTATTGGGAGGTTATTGATGGGTAGAGCACTTCTTGATTTAGGTGCAAGTGTCGACCACATGCCCTTATCCATGATCAAACGCATCGGAGAAATTGAAATTAGACCCACAAGGATGGCATTGCAACTAGCTGACAGAACTATCAAGCATCCTTATGGTATTACTGAAGATGTATTGGTGAAAGTCGACAAAGTAATGATTGATGTTGACGATGGAAAACTCATTGTCAGAGTCCAAGGTGATGAAGTGCAATTTAATGTCTTTGAAGCCATAAAGCACCCAAAAGATAAAGGGGAGTGTTTTCAAATGGATGTCTTGGATGAGGTAATTTCTTACTCTAAAAAGTATATTGAAGGAAAAGATGGGTTAGAGAAAACATTGAATGAAGTGTTTGAAGAGATGAGTGATGTTGAAGCAAAGAAAAATTCAGAATGTCTCCAACAGCTAAATGCCTTCAGATAAATTCCTTACAACCAATCTCTCTTTGAAGAAATAAAAGAAGAAACCGAAGGAAACAAAAATAGATCTGAAAGCCTTACATCCATACTTGAAATATGTTTTTCTTGCAGGTGATTCACAAAAACCAATCATCATTAATTCAAATCTCTCTGAAGAAGAAGAAAAGAGACTTGTGAAAATTTTGCAAGACAACATAGGAGCAATTGGCTGGACCTTATTAGACCCCACATGTATTATTCCTTCTTATTGTATGCATAGAATTTTAATGGAAGATGATTATAAACTTGTATCTCAACCACAAAGGCGCCTCAATCCAACCATGAAATAAGTGGTAAGAAATGAGGTAGTCAAGCTATTAGAGGCTGGAATGATATATCGTATTTTTGATGGGCAGTGGGTAAGTCCAATACAAGTAGTTCCCAAAAAAGGTGGTATGACTGTTATAAAAAAAGAAAAAAAAATGAGCTAATACCAACTCGTACTGTTACGAGTTGAAGAATGTGTATTGATTACAGGAAGCTCAACAAGGCCACCAGAAAAGATCATTTTCCATTACCACTTATGGATAAGATGATAGAGAGACTAGCAGGGCAACAATATTATTGTTTTCTTGATGGGTATTCAGGGTATAATCAAATCATGATTAACCCTAAAGATCAAGAAAAAATAACCTTTACTTGCCCCGTCAGTGTTTTTGCTTACAGAAAGATGTCCTTCGGTCTATGTAACGCTCCTGCAACATTCCAACGGTGCATGCTTTCTATTTTCTCTGGTCTCATTGAAAAAAGTATTGAAGTATTTATGGATGACTTCTCTATTTTTGGTTCATCTTTTGATATATGTTTGTCTAATCTTGACATTGTATTGAAGCGGTGTGTTGAAACAAACCTGGTACTTAATTGGGAGAAATGCCACTTTATGGTGACAGAAGACATTATGTTGGGTCACAAAATCTCGGTGCATGGCATTGAGGTTGACAAAGCTAAGGTGAAAGTCATTGAAAAATTACCACCACTAGCAAATGTCAAAGGCATCAAACGTTTTTTAGGACATGCGGGATTCTACAAGCATTTCATCAAAGATTTTTCTAAAATTGCCAAACCTTTGAGCAATCTTTTGAATAAAGAAGTTTCATTTCATTTTGATAAATTATGTTTTGAAGCTTTTGATACTTTGAAACAGAAACTGATCTCTGCATCCATAATCAGTGCTCCAAATTGGACACTAGATTTTGAAATAATGTGTGAAGCAAGTGACTATGCAGTAAAAGCAATTATGGGTCAAAGGAAAAACAAAATTTTTCATGTGCACTATGCAAGCAAGGTTTTAAATGAAGCTCAAATTAATTATGCCACAACTGAGAAAGAATTGCTTGCAATAGTATATGCTTTGGAAAAATTTAGATCTTATTAGATAGGATATAAAATTGTGGTTTTTACTGATCATGTTGCTATAAGATATCTGTTGGTTAAAGTTGATTCTAATCCCCGACTTATCTGTTGGATTCTATTATTGCAGGAATTTGTTTAGAGATCAAGGATAAAAAAGGAAGTGAAAATCATGTAGCTGATCATCTGCCTAGGCTGACTATTGATGAGGTGACCACACAAGGACCTGAGATTCAAGAAGAGTTTCCTGACAAGAAGTTATTTTGACATTTGAACAAGGCCATGGTTTGCTAAGATGGCTAATTTTAAAGCATTTGGTGTACTCCCTGATGATCTAAATTGGCACCAAAAGAAGAATTTTTTCAGGGAGGAAGCAAGAAGCATATTGTGGCATTGCCATAGCTCACCTTATGGAGGCCATTATAATGGAGAAATGACTGTTGTCAAGGTTCTCCAATCTGGTTTTTATTGGCCTACCTTGTGCAAAGATGCTAATGAATACGTCCGAAGGTGTGACAAATGTCAAAGAACATGTGGACTCTCCAAAAGGAATGAAATGCCACTGCAAAGTATTTTGGAAATTGAAGCTTTTGACTGCTAGGGGATAGATTTCATTGGTCCATTTCCTTCATCTTACTCACATGAATATATTCTATTGGTTGTGGACTATGTAACAAAATGGGTGGAAGTAGTAGCGGTACAACATGCAGATGCAAAAAACGTTATTCACTTCCTAAAAAAGAATATCTTCTAAAGGTTTGGCACACCCAGGGTACTAATCAGTGACGGAGGATCTTATTTTTGTAATGCCCAACTCACAAAAGTCCTCCAACACTACAGTGTCAAACACAAGGTAGTCCCACCTTACCACCCTTAGACCAATGGGCAGGCTGAAGTTTCTAACATGGAAGTTAAGAACATTTTAGAAAAAACAGTTTCTCAATCAAGGAAGGATTGGTCCCAAAAGCTAGATGAAGCTTTATGGGCATACAAAACAACATACGAAGCCCCCACAGGACTTACTCCTTTCCAATTGGTCTATGGAAAATCTTGTCACCTACCTATTGAGTTGGAACATAAAGCTTATTGGGCATGAAAATTTCTGAACTTCGACGCAAATGCAGCTGGTGAACATAAGAAGCTCTAACTCCATGAATTGGAGGAACTAAGGGTTCAAGCTTATGAGAATTCCAAGCTTTATAAGCAAAAAGTAAAAAAATTATCATGACAAAAAGCTTTCAAAAAGGAATTTTCAGTCTGATCAATAGGTATTGTTATTTAATTCTCGATTAAGATTGTTTCCAGGTAAGCTGAAATCCAAGTGGTCTGGACCATTCATCATCAAAAAAGTTATGTCACATGGAGCAATGACATTGGAGGACCCAACCACCAAAAGGACATGGACCGTGAATGGCAGCAGAATCAAACACTACCTTGGTGGAGATTTCGAGAGGCTAATCACTATTGTCCAACTGCAAGAGGCTTGAACCACAACAAAGACGTCCAGCTATAAAGACGTTAAAGAAGCGCTCCTGGGAGGCAACCTAGTATTTATGAACCCTACTTTGTAAAATTTTATTTTCCTCGTCTGATTTCATACTTGTGTTATTTAAATATTTATTTGTTTTAATTTTATTTTTAAATATTTTTAGGATTATCATTTTATTTATAAGGGATTAATTGTCCGTATTTTTTATTTTCTACCAAAAAAAATAGACCATTAACTCGCCTAGGCGAGTGAACGTCTGCGAGAAAAATAAAAAGGGGGTGAAATCAGACTTCACCCCACTCATTTCAAAAACTCAAGCTCCAAAATCCTTCATCCTCTTAAAACACGAAGGCTACATCTTCAAAACCCAGAATTTCATCCAAGTGCCATCCTTTTCTCCAATTTCTGCATTTCACTTCATCTCGTATTAGTAAGAACCATGTTCTGTCAAAATTTCACATTTTGTTTATGTGTTATTTGATGAATTGTGTTTTCCTTTCAATGAAATGCAATTTAAAGTTTTGTATGATTGGATGACTATTTGTTCAAAAGATTTGTTGTTCTGCATCATAATAGGTCCGCTCTTGCTTTTCCACTTGTTTTCTTTTTTCTGATTATTCTCAATCCCTCATTTATATATGCCTAAACGTGTGCACACCAAGTGTTCAATAAAATGTCACAATGGCTAGACTGTTTTCTTTTAAATTATGAATGTTTAAACATGTTTAGTAATTAGTTTAGGTGTGAGATTAACTCAAATTGATAACTTGAATAGGGCTATGAATTGAGTTTCAAAATTACCATGTTTCCTTAAAATGCAATTACATGAGTTGTTAGTGGGCAATTAAACTTCTTGGGTTTGAATGACCACCATTTTATTTTGGACTTAAATTACTGCATTTGGGTGGATTGAATTGATGTTTAAAATGATGTTTGGATTGAACTTTCACACCCATGGTTGCTAAAATAAATTGACCAATTCAAAATGGCTTGGTATTCCTTGAAAAATATTTTTTGATAAAATTCTAGTTGAAATTGTCTTTGTTACAGATGGCTCTAAAGAAACTATCCTCTAAAAGAGCTAGGAAGAGCACTGCATAAAAAGGATCTAGCATAGCTCCACCTGTAGAATTTGAATTTGATGGACATCGCTTTCATAGTGAGGAACATCAATGCCGCTTTGAAGTGATCAAAGATTGGTCTTTCCTCAAGGAAAGAAGGGTCCAATTAGCTGAGGGTGAGTATGATGCAATCCTCCCTAGGAAAGGACCAGTTACCAGAGCCATGAGCAAGAGGCTCCAAGAGGATTGGGCTAGAGTTGATAAAGAAGGCCTTAGGATTCTCATGAACCTTAGGGTAGATTTTTGAGCCCATGGGCCAAGGTTGGGTCCACTCTTCTTTGTAAATAGTAGAATAGGTTTTTTTCTTCTTTTAGGCCTTGTATTTTGGCCATTCTAGTAGTATAGGTTTTAGCCTTGTATTTCAGGGCATTTTGAGTAGTCTTTGTAGTAGGATTTTTTTTTGTATTTTCATGTTTTTTTTCATGGGGGTGAGCTTAGCTATTATAGGGGTGTGTAGCTAAGCTCTAACTTCTCAAGGAAGCTTCTCAAGGAGGTGAACTTAGTTTTTAGATGGGTGTGTGTAGCTAAACTCTAGCTTCTCAAGGAAGTTTTCTCAAAGAAGCTTCTCAAGGAAGTTTTCTTAAGAAAGCTTCTCAAGGAAGTTTTCTTAAGAAAGCTTCTCAAGGAAGCTACCTAGTCTATAAATAGAAGCATGTGTAACACTTGTTGTAACTTTGATGAATGAAAGTCTTATGAGATACACTTCAAAGTTCCACTTCTTTCCCTCTTTTATTCCTTCAATTTCGTGCTCCCCCTTTCTCTCTTTCTTTTCCTCCATTAAAGCATCCTCTTCAAGCTTCTTATCCAAGGCAATTCTTGGTGGTGAAGCTCCTTCTTCCTTGGCTTATTCCCTAGTGGATGGTGCCTCCCCTCTCCTCTTCTCCTTTGCCTTTCGCTGCATCTCCATGGTGAAAAATTACCATTGAAGGACCTCATTGAAGCTCAAAGATCCAGCCTCCATAGAAGCTCCACAAGCAAGCTTCCACCAGAGTATCTTGAATTTCAAACAAAGATTTCTAGGAGACACTAGACACAACTTATAGAGCCCATGTCTAAATATGACCCTGAAGCAAATGCCTGGCCTATTGAGGAAGGTGTTATCGATAAGCACTCCAAAGTGCGGGGCCAATGGATTCCTTATGACATAGATGCCATCAACCAATTTTTAGGGAATCCATTGATCTTAGAGGAGGGGCAACAATGTGAATACACGGCAAGAAGAGGTCAGACTACAGGTTTTGATGAAGAAGCTATAGGTAAGCTACTTTGCTTCCCAGGATGTGATATATGGAACATGGCAGGGAAATGATTGTGAATCATGCATACCAACATGACGACTCTCACTCAATTATGGATGACTTTCCTCCTCAGTAATATCCTTCTGAGCGACCATAACTCTGATCTTACCCTACCTAAATGTCAGTTGGTCTACAACATTATGGAGCAAATTGGTGTTCATGTGGCCCAACTCATTTCAGATGTTATCCATCAGTTTATTGGTACTGAACCTCCTAGGCACCCAGTGGACCCAAAAAAGTCCAACAAGGCATTGCAATTTCCTGCCTCAGTTATAGGTCTCTACTAGTTCTATGGAGTATTGGTCACACCAATAAAACACATTCAGCCTCTGATTAACATATCATTTATTGAAAAATATTGCATGCCAAGGCAGGTACAACAACCAAAGCAGGATCAGCAACATCAGCCAACGACAGATGCACCACCACCACCTCCACATCAGCCACCATCCTTGGAGTCCATCTCAGCCCACTTGCATAGGATCGAGCTCTAGATGCACACATACATGTGTCATTTGACTGACCAGCCGATAGCAAATCGTAGGGGTCAGATGCCATCAAATGACAACTTTTACCATTACACACTACACCAGCATTGCCAAAACCCTAGCCCTTACCCTTGGCCTACTCCCGATTAGTTTAGAGTCACTGTTGCATGGCCTAAAGACATGCCTATTTTTCAAAAGGAGGTAGGACCTGCAGATGCTCAAGGAGCTGCCCAAGGAGATGGAGGAAGAGCTGAGGAAGATGAAGACATGGCAGATTTGGTTGATTATTTCATTGGAGGAGACTGAGCGCCTCATCCATGATCTTCAAAAACTCGTGAACTTATCTTTATGTTTATTTATCGTTGTTTAATTATCGCTTTGTATTAAATTTCAGTACTTTATTACCTTTTTTATTGTTTTTAATTTTTTAAAAAACTTACGCGAGTTTATTTTGACTAATTTATGCGTGCTTTGATATTATGTTAGTATAGTTATAGATTATAACTCTTTTTGGGACTTAAACATAAAAATTTTCTTGAACATAACATGCTTTGGAAAGAATCAACAACCAGTATTTTTGAAACTTATTTTTGGATCAGAACACAATGAAAGGATTTTTTTGGAAAACACTGAGAATGAAAACAGTGAAGGACTTTTCCAAATACCAAATGAACTCAGATATTTTTGCATAGACTTGATAAAAGAACGACTTTCGAAACACTGATTTGATTTGAATATGGAAACATGCCTTAAGCTTTAGTGACTATATGCAACCATAGATTTTACATTGAGTGTCCTCGTTGATATGTTCTACAGTTGATTTTGCATGAATTTCTAATTGTCATAACCAAGGTTGTCAGACTCGTGATTCTACCTAGAATCGTGGAGACTCCGTAAACTCGACTCATAGAATCAAATTGTAGAATCGTAAGAGTTTACTCAAATAAAAAAAATATATTAATATTCTTTTATATAAAATCATAAGTAAATATTTCAACCCTTAAATAAATGAAAATAATAAACTTTAACCATAACTGCACTTTGTGAAGCTGCCAAGAAAAGAGAAACCAACACATAGTATGTTTGACTGTATTCGGTGGACAGGATAGTAACCAACACATAGTATGTGCACAACAAAAGTGAGTTGATTTGATTTACCAAGATCGTAGTTCCTTTGGTAAGATGGCTGCTGTTGTACTTTCTTTGCTTATTAGTTTAAAGCAATAAACTACAAAACAAATTATCAGTCAATAAGAAAAGGATCATGTAGACATTGTAATTATGGAACCATTTTTTAACAGCACAAACCAAGCCAGAGGTGGATTTGCTTGTAACCACTATGATAACTTTTTGTAGGAAGATTTTTTGATGTCTAAAGTGATTCCTGAAGGCCTACATGGCAATACATGGTTTGACCTGCAATTCCCAAAAACAAATAATTATTAGATTACTGGAGGTAAGCCTGAATTTTCAATTCAACACAAACTAACAGTGTATATTTAATACAAACTGAAATGAATTAAAGTCTGAAAAAAAAATGTTGAATACAAATGACAAAGCACTCGAATAATCATCAAATATATTATGTTGTCCTCAAATGACAATAACTTGATTAAATGGAAAGTAATTTATTATAACTCATAAATTAAAATAGTTTTCTTTCATGCCCTCAGCTAAAATCCTTTCAAACAAAAATTCAATGTTTAATTCTTCAGCACTGATGTCCAGAGCTAAATTTTCATATTTAGCTTTAATTCATTGCTCAGTATAAAAATTGAGGTCTTGAAAAGTCACTACCAAAGTTCTCACAATCTCATCCAATTGAAAGTGCACTCCACAAAGATCATATTTTGGAGCCATTGTTACTAAGCAAACTATCTTTTTAAAATCTGTAAACTACACCCAATTGTCAACTGAAATTTTTGGTTTGCTAGATTTTTTTGGCCAATCTATTTCAAATGGTTCAACTTGGTCAACCAAGAGGCAAAGAGAGAGAGAATCCCACCATAGAGTGCTTCCAGGCAAGGGAAGGTCTTTGTTCCCACCACAGAGTGAATGCAAACAATTTGATCTAACCAGAGTTGTTCAAATGAAAGCCCACAACTAAATCAGACTATGTGGTTTTTATGTTCAACTTATCTTAGAAAATTTTAGGCAAGAGAAAGTTTGCACACAAAAATCACTAAAATGCTCATTGTTAGGTCAACAGTAAAAAAAACTGAAAACCCAAGACCTCATAGTGGAAGATGCACAATCAACCAGAGGCATCTAACAGCTCATGAAAAACCTTGCAGAGTTGCAGTTGCAGGGGAAGGGAACACCACGAGGCAGAGAAGAAATTACCTTAGCATCGTGACGTGAAGCAAAGCTTGGAGGGCGAGCGAGCACCCGCGAGGCAGCGACGACAACAGAGGACCACTAAGCACCAAAGATGAGGACCGCAACTGAGGGGCGAGGGCTTTCAAAGTAGAACAGTGGTGAGTAGCTCAGCACAACAAGGAGTCGCAACTCGCGAGTGAATTAGTTTCAAAACGATGTCGTTTCAAAAATTTTGTAAACTCGCGGACTCGTCGCAGACTCATGAGTTTACCTAAACTCGTTTGAGTCTGGGCTAAATCGGACAAGTCTACTCCGATTTCGATTCTACTTCCAATTCAACTCGTCGACCCTTGGTGGAATCGTAAAATCGTATGATTTCATGAGTTAAAGCGCGATTTTAACAACCATGGTCATAACATATGATTCATGGATATGATCTAGGCATTCTTTCTTTCTTTACATTTTAAGCCACTGGCCAAACAACTACCCCAATGTATATTATTTTATCATTTGCAAGCCCTTTGAGCCAAACACTTGATATTTTGTTGGAACACTAACCTAGGATAAACGTTTCCTACCTTACCTTAAGTTAGGAGAGCAAGGGTTTTTTGATGGGGATTTATATCATTTGGTGGCTAATGTGATGTAAATACTCTATTTTTATGAGTATTAGAGGAAATTAAATATTTATCAGAAAAGAACAGAACAAAAATAGAAAAGAAAAGAAAAGAGAAAAGAAAAAGGAAAAACAAGTTCTTTGTGGATAAATAAATGTTTGAATCATGTACAGGGTTGTCGTAAATATCTGAATAGAAAGAAGTGATAATTTGGTTGAAACGAAAAAGAATAGGAACTGATCGTTCGTTTAAGTTACTAGCTAGATTTTTATGTTTGTTGTCCTATTCTCAAGGTATGTTTGAATATCCAGAAAAACCAAGATTTCCTTCAAAACCAGGCTCAACCTTAAAAGAGCTATTGATCCATGATGATTAGGCACATTATCTTTGATTTGATGGGAAATGACTTGCAAAATTGATTTATGACATATCAGTGATTAGAATTGAGATGAAACACTTGTCTGTGTGAGATTTATACACCTTTGAGAGGTTTTCCTCTGTTTCAATGAATCCAATGTTTCCTCTGTTTCAATGAATCCATTGTTTCCTCTAATGTTCTTTAGAAACAAAATATGAAATGATCTTAATCTCAATTTTGGTTCTGTGAATTCCATCTTTGTGCTTTCATTTCTCATTGTTGCATTTTGAAAAATGTTATTCTGATCAGTTTGGGGATTGATTCTTTACAAAGCATGTTCATAATTTTTTAAGCATGTTTATTTTTTGTTATTGGTATTTTTTCTTTACTTTGCTTGAGGACAAGCAAGATTCTAGGTTGGGAGGAGTTGATAAGTGCCAAATTTCAGTTATTTTTAGGATTAAATTGTTAGCACTAATCCTTTGATTGTAATAGTTTTCTTATAAACTACCCTTAAACTCTATTTCTTTATATATATTGTACATTTACTAATGTTGTTGTTTAAATATGAAAGATTCCTCCATGATTTTGTAGGTTTTGATGGTTGTTTGTTAGATTCAGAAACAAAGCCAAAAGAAAGGGTAAAATGGTCATTTCATGAAGGTTTCTGACCCTAAATTCGCCCAGGCTAGCATCCAACTCGTATGGGCTAAAAATGTAACTTCAGCCCTAAGAAAGCAACTCGCCTGGGTGAGTGGATGCCTTCACCACTAAGCCACAATTCGCCTGGGCGAATTTCCCTGCACTCCTTGGTTGTTTTCTATAAATATCCATGCATGGTTGAAGAGAAAAAGGATCCAGGAGCCTAAAAACCAAAGAGAAATGCAGAAGAAGAAGGAGAAAAGGAAAAATGGAGCCAAGGCACTGCAAAGTTACGACCGTGGATCACTTCCTTCGTCATTTCTCTTGTTAGTCTTGTGCTCTACGCAATGATCGGTTAGTTTTTCTTAAGGATTGGATGCAATATATGTACCCTTATGTATCCCTTTTGGTATTATATATGTATTGCAAAAAGCACGAGAATATAATTGTAAAGCTGGGGTATTTAGTGCATATGCGAGGGATCGATATTTAGTAAATATTCTTAGGTTCCAAGTGCAAGGGATCGATTTGGGATAACTATGTGTGCATCAATAATGTTAGAAAATGATTTATATATGTTAATATTATTAGGATACTAAGGGTATAAACAATGAAATCCAATCCTATGTTTTCTTGAATTAATTAAAGTTGTGATTATTCTTTCCGTAATTTATGTATTTTCGACGCACTGAATTTCGTTATTTCCGTTAATTCCGTTATTCCCGTAATTTTCGTTATTTGTAAATCCTTTATTTTTACTATTCTTTTACTTTAAGTTATCTTTAGTTTATTGAACCAAAACCAATTATATTCGATTAAATTTGTACATAACTATTAAACTGATAACCTTTATCCGAATGAATTTAGTAAAGCCGAGTCCTTGTGGAAACGAACTCTTTTATAAGTGTGAAACCTACAACGACAATTGGTACGCTTGCCAAAAGTTCTAACACCTGCCTCACAAAGTAAATCAACCTTATATGTCATACTTGGTAGACCTCTTACAAGGTTGTTTTCTAGAGATTAACCTCTAACTTGCATGACCAAGTTTTTTATGCCACAACCAATGATTTTCCTTGACAAACACAGTAAGCATGACACCTTTTGATTTGAGAGTTCTCCAAGTCTTATTTTGTAGAGGTTGCATTTTATCTTGATAGAGAATAAAGGAAACCCATCATGACATATAACAACACACTCATCCTTGTTGAAGGAGACACTATATCTGTTGTCACATAATTGACTAATGCTCAATAGATTATGCTTAAGAGCTTCAACAAATAGAACAACATCAATAGAGGGATAGGGGTGAATATCTATCTTACATACTCTACTTATTCTACCTTTTTTATTCCCTCCGAAAGTAATTGTTCCACCATGATAGGGAGTCAGGCATTGGAACATACACTTTTCTTTTGTCATGTGTCATGAGAAGCCACTGTCAAAGTACCATGATAGGCGTCTACTTCCTACTATCAAAGACATCTACAACAGGAATAATATTTTTCTTAAGTACCCAAATCTTTTTAGGTCCTTTTTTATTAGCCATGAAGGGATTGGTTGAACCTTTCTTAGGATAATCCCTGCATCTGGACATCATGTGTCTAGTTTTTCCACAGAAATAACAAACAATGGTGTCCTCATCATGAACATATACCTTCCCATCATATCCATTTCTAGATTTGTCTAAGGAACTTCTACTGTATCTTGACAATTTATTAAGATTATATGTTCCATTGAAAATTTTTTATAATGTAGTTTTTAAGGTTCTTATTTCCTCATGAATTTTGACAACATCTTGTGGTTGACCCTTAAATTCTTAATTCTTCAAAAGCTTATCATCTAAGAATTTCACAAATTTCTTGTTTTCTTCACATTCCATCCAAATATTATGTTTACTTATTTTGAGGTCTTCATAATTTTTGTGTGCTAGTGCACAATCTCTCCATAGATCATATCTTTCTTCTTTTTGATAATCATGAAGTTCATTCAGCTCCTTCAAATCCTTTTGAAGATCTTTCAGTTTGTTTTCCAACTCCTGAAAGTTCTTGAGAAGAGTAGCTTTTTCCCTGGCACTTGTCTAAATCTCAAGACATAGCTTGGACTCTTTTTCTTTAAGAGTTATACAAGCTGAGCATGTTTGAGTGGACTCGTTCAGTGAAACATCTACTTGATCCTGAAGGGTTTTCTCAAGTTATAAATGATCTTTGGATAAATTCTAAAAATCTTTTCATAGGTTTTTCTAAGCTTTTGAGAGAATAGATGAGTTAGATAGAAGCTCGTGATAATCTTTTCTAAGAGATTCAAAGTCTCAAAATTTACCTCATCTTCCTGGTCTGATTCAGACTTCTCAGAAGTTGTATCTACCATTAGGCATATGTTGGCTTCTTCATCATTTTCATCAGACAAGGTGTCGTCTAGGTTCTCCTAGGTACTCATAAGACCCTTCTTTTCTCTAGTCTTGAAGAATTTCTTCTTATCTTGACTCTTCTCCATATTTGAACATCCAAACTTGAAATGTCCAGGCTTATTGCACTCGTAGCAAATTATCGAGCTTTTTTCTTTATCCTTATTTTCTGTGGGCATTCTTCTTGAGGATTTTTTTCCACTTGGACCCTTTTTTGTTTCTCTACATCTTGTAGATCTTTCAAGAAATAAAGGGGAGCACATCTTCATTCGAGTCTTCCTCAGATGAATCATCGACTTTAAGAGCTTTGGACAAACTTCTCAAGACTTGTTCTTCTGACTTTTGAGAGCTAGAGACATTTATTTTTTGAGTCCTTCGTCCTGCTAAAGTTCTTGTTCATGAACCTTGAGGGTACCAACAATTTCCTCAAGGGACATAAATTCAAGATTCTTTAATGCTCTCAGCACTATTACCTGCGGTCTCTACTTCCTAGACAAACTTCTCAATTTTTTTCCAATGTGATCATAATTATCATAAGTCCTACCTAAGGATCTTAGTTCATTAAGAATGGTTTGAAAGCATCTGAACATACATTGTATGTCGTTGTTTTCTTCCATAGAGAGGAGTTCATACTTACAACTGAAGAGACTGAGTTTATTCCTTTTTACCTATGATGTTCCTTCATATGTTAAAGCCAGAGTGTCACACATTTGTTTGGCACTTCTAAAACTGTGTACCTTAGTGTATTCTTATTCTGAAAAAGCACACAACATCATATTCTTAGCCTTGAAGTTTAGTAGAAATTTGAGTCTTTGTTGCTTCGTCTATTGGCCTCTAGGAATTTTATTTAGCTGATCATTATATGTAATATAATCTCCATTTTCCATCACTTCCCATATATCTATATGAATCAATTCGAAGTGGGCTATCATACACTCCTTCCAGTAATCATACTTTATGCCTCTAAACATAGGTGATTTGTTGGTGGAGAATCTTTCTTCCATGTCTTTCATATATTGGATCTTTTCCTTAGTATTGTTAGATACTCAACCCTTAAGGCCAAGCTATGATACCAACTGAAATATCAATAAACACACTAAAAGGGGGGCGGTTGAATAGTGTGTGTATGTGGCAAGTCGTCCACTGAAGATAAAACAAATATTTAATGAAGATCAATATGATCGTTCAGTGACTTGATAAAAGAAAGAGTTCTTAAAATAGTTTTTTCAAATAAACACTTGGTGTTAAAAAGGTGATAGAAAGTGCTACAAGAATGCTCAATAAACTGTTATGGAGAGAAGTAGAATGCTCATTAAACCATTATGGAGAGAAGTAGAAACACTTGGTTTATACTGATTCACTCAACCTGAGCTATCTCCAGTTCTCCTTTACTCACTAGTAAAGGGTTCCACTAATCAAAATTTGATTACAAAACAAGTATTCTAACTTTCCACTTCTGACTTTACAAGTATTCTTAATACCACTTATGACACTTTTTTAGACTCCCCCTATATCCGTTACAGGATCAGTTTTGATTCCATGAAAAGATGATTTCTCAAACTGAAGGATAAGGGACATGCCATGCTCTGATTGGGGAGGAATGAACCATAGTATCGACAACACTATGTGCTTCTTGTCCTTAGCGAAAGCGACCTTTAAGAGAATATTCCTTGAAAACCTTTTATACTCTTCTATAATCTCTTTTTATTAAATTTAAATGTTAGCAATTCAAAATAAAGAGAGGCAAATTGAATTTGTATAAAATAGAAAATGTGCATTTCCCTTTTTCGTCATTCTCAGTATTTTTGAGTTTCTTTGAGACAAGACACGCAAGTTAACTAAAAGACAATGTATAATACTGATTTTCGCCAAGGTGGATGATAACTGCAAAATCTGAGTTAATTTGATAGTCAATTTTGGCTAATAATGATTGCAATTTCTTCACTTTACTATTGTTTTTAATGAAGTAACGAAGAAATTAACATCTTTGCAATTTTTTTATTAGCAGAAGTCAAAAGAAGAAGAATTCAAGTGCTTTAAAGGGAAACTAATGCAAAAATTAGAAGAAAAAGCCTTGAAGAAAAGTTAGAAGAATTGGACAGTTTGCTTAGCATGCAATCCAGGCTTAGCACACACTCTCACTTAGCAGCAAGTTCAGGCTTAGAGCGAAGAAAGCCCACGAGGAAGCCCAAAAGCATGCTTAGCACGAAAGCCCGCGCTTAGCGCAATGTCAGTGTGAAAAGTAAGCTACCTTAGGCCTATAAAAGGAGTAGGAAGTAGAAGAAAAAGACACACCAAGTCTCAGAGCTATGCAAAGCCTAAGCCTATCCCTTAGGGGAAACCCTCCTTCTTTAGCCATTCCTCCATTTCTTTCTTTTAGCCATCCAACCCCTTCTTCCATCCATATTAGCCCCTAAAGCCTCTCATGGCCATGAGAGGCTAAACCCCCATTGTTGGGAGCTTGGCAGGCCAACGCCCTTGTAATGTAACTATTCTTATTATCTAGTGAATGCAAATTCTATTTCTATTGCTTCTTTTCTGCTCTTCATCTTTATTGTATGGTCTGATCATCCATGCATTAGTTTTAGGGATTATACATTGGGAAATGGTAATTTCTAAAGAACTAGGAAAATGGCATCTAAACAATTCATTACTAGGGATAGAGTGACTTTATTTTGCCTTTGCATACATCTCCATGCTTAATGCGATTTACTATTCAATCTTTGTAAAGGGATTTGGGAGAGAGAATAGATAAATTAGGCTCTTCATCATGAGGGATCAGGGTTGAGTGTCTTAGTAGATGTGGTTGGAAATTGGGAAAACATTTAATAGAGAAAAACATTAATATTGCATCAATGGTAGTTAGGCATGCTAGACCCCAACATATTTAAATTATGAAGTAATCTTTTGCATTAAATCTTGTTTATTTTATTGTTCTTGCCTTTTTAATTTCAAATTCTTTCTTTCTTCTAATCCATTGCAATGCTTTATCACTTGCTTAGAAACTGGGTATTCATCAATGCAAGTACAAACAAAGTCCATGTGGATTTGACACTCGGACTTCCATTTTAAACTTTACTACTTATGATAAATTGGTACACTTGTCAACGAGTTAACAGTGGACACTCTTTGGTTTTAGCATGTTGGATGTTAGATAAAACAGAGCATTCTCTCTTGTATTATGGACGATACTAAATATTATTAAGTCTTTTAATATATTGATCATGTCCACTTGTCAAAAACTCATTAGAACATAAAAAATTTATACTTATTGTTATTCATCAAAATCCAAGGTAGATGAGATGAATGGTTGTTCAGACCCAATACAGATCTCAGTCTCTTGGCCAATACCTTAGAGATCACTTTGTACAAGCAACCAATCAAAGATATCGATCTAAAACTCATCCAGCCCTTGGGGGTTATCCCTGTTTGGAACCAAAGCTATAAAGGATGCATTAACTCCTATAGGAATGACCTCATGCTCCCAAAACTCCGTCATCATATTCATAAAATCTCCTTTCAAAGTTACCCAATGTTTCTTGATAAAATTGAAGTTGAAATTGCCTGGTCCGGACTTTTATCACCACCACAATCCCACACCTTCTCTTTACTAAATCTCGCACAAAGAGCACTATTCCCCTCCTCGGTCAATCTCTCCAAAGACACCCCATCAAGTGTTGGTCTTTGGCACACCTCCTCCTTGAACCTAATTTTAAAGAATTCCATGATACAAATTTTCACTATCCCCGAGTCCTCCACCCATTGTCCATCCACCATCACCCCTTTTACCCCACTCCTCAGCCTCCTCATATTCACCAAAGGGTGGAAATATTTGGAATTGCCATATCCACCTTTGAGCCACCTACACCTTGATTTTTGTTGCAATAGTGAATCGTTCTTCCTTGATACCCTCCAAAACTCTCCAACAAGGCCCCTCCTAGCCTCCAATTCCTTTCAATAAGACCATATTCGTCATCCTTCAAGTCCAACACATTAATGTTGGTAATAAGTTAATTCCTTGCTTTGTTGGTGCAGGTCACCAAAAGATTCCAAGTTCCAAATCTTCATATCGTTCTTAAGGAGCTTTAACTTTTCTTTTAGATGAGTTATTATAAAAGGTAACAAGAACGGGTATTAAATGAAAATAATTCTCAATTTAAAAATATAAGGACTTTAATTCAGGTCATATAGTTATGCATAAATAGTTAAGTTTAAAAGTTATTTAGTGATCATGTAACTACTTATAAAAAATATCATGTGCATTTTTTAAAATTAATTTATCATAAATAATCATTTATAATTCAACAACGATATAAAAAATCTTTACACTCTTATAAAAAAAAGGTAAACAACCATATTAGTCCTAAAAGTGTATAACATTTTTACATTAGCCTAAAAAATTAATAAAATTTTAAATAAGTCCTTTAAAGTACAATCCATCACTCATATTAATCCAATTTTTTTTATAAAAAAAAAAGTGTTTTGGGATTAAAATATAATAAGTAGTTAAATCTAGGAACTTAGATTAAACAGCTGTATAATATAGGAATTTATTTGAAATTTGTTAATTTCAAGACTAATATGACAACATGTTATATTTTTGGTGACTAAAATAGTGATTTACAGAAAAATTACACTGTCATTTTATTTCAATTAATTTCTTTTTTATAACCATATAACTAATGGTATGACTAATTATAAAAACTACTACATTTTCAATTAATTATTATATATATATATATATATATATATATATATATATATATATATATATATATATTATAACTACTACATGTTTCTTCTATAAAAACTACTACATGTTTCAGAACGATGAATAAATAAATTATTGCAATTTGTGTACTGTCATCCCATATATGACATTAGCTAGAGACCCAATTTGTCACTTACTTGCCATTGTACACAATTAGTTTAAAACATATAGACCAAGAACATGCTTTAGTCTATAGCGTGATATATATATATAATAATGGTATGACTAATTATTATTTAAATTCTTTGACTCTGCAATTATAAGAGTTATATGATGTTACTAACAACTACTTACTACAAAATTGCGTATGCTAATCATCCTTAGAAATTTAACAAATACAGAAATATGTTGTGATATCCCGCTTGGTTGATTCAAGCCGTCAGAGTTGTTGTTACGTACCAATCAATCAGAAAATTATCTTATTATCTTGCAACTATTTTTGTTTTTAAATTGAAAAATTATGTTCCATTCTCATGTTAAGTTAGAAAAGTCCATTTGTTCATGGTTGCATGCATCAAATATCAATGACATTTTGGTGGGATAAGTGTTTCACCTAATCAGAATAAATTGTTAAGAAAATTTAGGGATAAATGAGTGAAATTCGGAATCAAATTATCAAGAGCTTTGTCAATAAATCAATGTTATATAAATGTAGATTTTATCAATACATTCTCTTTGCAAGAATATTAATATATTGACATATGTCCTCCTATCTATTACAAAAATGTTCTCTTAAAAGAAATATATGTTGTCGGTTTTCCACATAATTTTGGATCATTTTAGTATTTGCATGGCAATCCCAGTTGTGACATGTTGCAACAATTTGAACATATAAATATATATTATATTGAGAATAGATAAGTCATTTCATTAAAAATAATATGTTTTTGTTACATTGAATGAATAACATAAATTTAATAATCTCAAAATGTTATCATATTTTTTATTCAATTTACTCTTATATGTTATCATTTATTATTCAATTTATTTTAAAATAAATTACACAACATAAATATTTATATATAAAATATGCATGACAACTACACAAGTTAAAAATAAATTTGACTATTTACATTTTCATCCTCTAGAAAATGAGATAGGTTCAAATTTAAAAGGGACAAAATTACTTTTTTAAAAAAATCTCCATCATCGATTATTTATAATTTAATTTAATATTTTATTTCTAAAAAAAATGATCTAATTCGATTGCTATCATCCATCCGCGACAAAATATCATTTATTCTAGTATTTAAGTTTACATATATTTTTTTCCTTTACTAATATACTAACATTTAGTTTTATTTCTTTTATAATTTTGAGTTTTTGTTTATGTTTCTTATTTTGTTAGAAAAACAAATGTTTCAAAAAATATATTTTAAATCTATTATCATAACTTTAATATATGTTTATGTCAAGATAAATTGAAAAAACTTTCAATATAAACTTACCAAGAAGATAATATATATAAACAAAAAACTAACAACCAACATGATAATACCATTTAATCATAGGTCACATCTTAATTTGAATAAAAAAAGAAATATAAAATAAAATAAAAACGTCAATTTAATTATAAAAATAAAATCCGATGATGTGAAAAAAAATTATTATACAATCATATAATTTTTTAAAATTTTTTTGAGTCCCTTTTAACTGCAAGTCCTTTGTCGTCACAGCTTCGAACATGGCCCAGGCCGGCAGTGTATGTTGGGTAATAGTGGCAACAATTTGATTATTTTTAAATAATGTTTCAACATGAAATTTTCTGGAAAGAGAGAATAAGAAAGGGATTGGTTCCGCTAATTAAAATTTAAGGATTAAATATGTTTTTATCCTAAATATTAGTCTCTCAGTTTCATAAATTGCTCTTTTTAATGCGTCCTGCCTTATTTTTGGGAGTATGAATGTACAATTTGTGACTTTTTTATGGCAGAAATGACTAAAATTAAAAAAATATTTTTAGATTTAAGGAACTAATAAAAATAAAAGTAAATTTAAATTTGAGGAACCAAAAATAATATGTGAAAGTTTAAAAACGTCTTAAATTCATCTAACTTAAATTTATCTAGCATAATTAGGATCAGTTGGTGCTCAAAATGACGTTGGGATAGACTTGGAAAAATAATCTTTGGACCCTCTCGGAGTGTCTGCATAAAAAACATTCGGATAAAAATGAAAATAGATGAAATTGATATAAATATGATTGATGATGTAATGTGAAAAAAAAATTGAGAGAAAGTGTTTTTTTCTTTTTTACAAAAGCAAACTCAATTTATCCTAACAATTTATCCTAATATTTAAACTAACCAACTTTATTAAAGAGTATAAATTAATAAGATAAAATTATATTTAGAATAATATTTTAGAGATTAAATTAACGGTTTATTCTTATTTTAGGATTATATTTTAAGATATTGATAATGAATTAGTATGACAATACTAATACGTAATGCTATATAGAAGCACACACTGATATTATGATATTAATCGAAAGTGTGATGTACTTATTTTGATAGTTTTTTTAATTTTAAACTTGATTGATAATATTTTAAAATATAACATAATTATATTAATGGTAGAATATCTAATATGACAAATAAATAAATAATTTAAACTAAAAATATCATTAAAATAATTAATCTTTAAACAAAAATTATAAGAGTTTATAATTTATAAAAACTAAAATTATAATTATTAAAAATATACTTTTATCCATAAAATAAATTTAAGAATATATAAAATTATCATTAAACATGTTCTTTCTTTTATTTTACATTTATCAGTTACTTTGACATATAATTATATCAAATAATAAATATTTATAATTTAATAAACTAAATTTAACAATTTTCAATTAATAGCTTTCAGATAGCTGTTAGTTTTTTCAATCAACTAGCTTTTAGCTAGCTTATCAACTATTTTTGTCACCCATCAAGCCAGGTAGCTCTTTTCCTTTTTGGAGCCCCTTACTATATTGTTTTTTCATGGATGATGAAAATTATTTTAATGATATAACTATGTTTTCTTGGAACATTAGGGGAGCATCAAGTCCAAAGGTAAAAAAGGAATATTAAAAAGCTCATAAGGAAGCACCACCCTTCCTTTATTCTCATCTCTAAAACTCAACTCCATTTTTCTAAGTTGGAGTTGTTTTGGCAGCAAGCAAATGGGTATATCTCTATCCACATTGTGGAGGCTCAGGGTCATTCAAGTGGTCTATGGCTTCTTAACCAAGATGGTCCCCCTATAAGACCGTTGTTAGGTAGTTCAACTCTTACTTTATTACTTTTGATATTCATCAAGGCAACCAGTGTTGGACTTGTGCTGGAGTGTATGCTAGTCTTAACCCTGCCAATCGTGACCCTTTCTAGAATTATTAGTGTGATCTCGAGAATAATATTCTAGGGGTGTGTGGGCACTCATTGGAGATTTTAATGAAACCTTATCTCTTAGTGATCAAAGAGAAAGAGTGTGTGATGCTTCTAGATCTGCCAAGTTTGCTTAGTTTTTGGATGATTGTATGCTTATGCAGATTTCTTTCAAAGCGGGGAGATTAACTTGGCACAGAACTTGTCAAAGCACCAATTTTGGCCAAAAAGTTAGATAAAGGGTTAGCTAATCTTTCTTAGAGCACGGCTTTTCCTAAAGCTTTTATTGAAAACCTCTATCGGGCTCATCCTGACCATAATCCTTTTCTCTTTCGAGTGGGTGGGTCCAATTAGGAAAAGGGAAATCGTCCTTTCATATTTCAAATGGCTTGGAATTTTCGTGAGTATAGTGGTGTTGTTGAGGAACCGTGGAAGTACCATGTTGGTAAACTTCTTGAAGCTTTGCAAAAAGTTAAAGAGGACTCTATTAAATTTAACAAAGAGGTGTTTGGAAATATTTTCAGAAGAAAGAAGCAACAGAGTCTAGACTCCAAGGAATTTAAAGAAAACTTGAAATTGTGGATTCTTTGGCTTTAGTTAACTTGGAAAAAACCCTCCAACATGACAACAACCAAATTCTTTTCCAAGAAGAGCTTCTTTGGTGTCAAAAGTCCATAGAGCAATGGGTTAAGCTTGGGCACAAGAACTCGGCTTTCTTCCATGCTCAAACTATCATGTGGAGAAGGCGTAATAAAGTCCATGGGTTGGGTCTTTCTAATTGCACTTGGTCAACTAATTCAACTATCCTTCAAAATAAGGCTTTTGGCTTTTTCAAGAGGCTTTTCTCTGCAGGAAGTAGTGTTGCTCAGGAGGAGTTTCATGTTGCTCACATACCTCAGTTGGGGGAGGAAGCTAAGTAACATATGTCCAGAACTGTGACCAAAGATGAAGTCTCCCAGGCCGTCAATTCCATGAAACCTTACAAGACTCTGGGGCCAGATGGGTATCAAAGAACATTTGTTAAACAATATTGGCATGTGGTAGGGGATGATGTTTGGAAGCTAGTCAAGCAAGCTTTCAAAATTGGTTGTTTTGATCCGACCATCTCTGAAACTTTAATTGCTTTCATTCCCAAAGTGGATAACCAAGTCAATTTGAGAGAATTCAGGCCTATTAGCCTTTATAAAATCATTTACAAGATAATTCAGACCTTATATAGAAGACATTATTGCCCCCCTGCAGAGTAGTTTTCTTCCAGGAAGAAGCACCTCGAATAATGTCATTATTCTCCAAGAATTCATTCATAACATGTGCAACTTAGAAGAGAAAAGGTGATATGGTCTACAAGATTGATCTGGAAAAGGCCTATGATCATATTGAGTGGAGCTTCCTAAATTCTTCTCTTTTGGATTTTGGCTTCCCCCAAAACATGGTTTCTTTTATTATGTGTTGTGTTACCTCCTTCACTTTATCTTTGCTCTGGAATGGAAATAAGCTCCCCTATTTCCAACGCACAAAGGGACTAAGACAAGAGAAACCTCTCTCCCCTGCCTCTTTGACATTTGCATGGAGAAGTTATTCTTAGCTATTAATGAGAAAGTGGAAGATGGAATGTGGAAGCCCATTTATGTCACCTAAAATGCCCCCCCGCTTCTCATATTTTCTTCGTGGATGATGTCCTTTTATTCATGAAAGCTAAAAAGTGTCAAGCCTTTTTTTTAGCTAATGTGCTAGACCCTTTTGCCAAAGCTGCAGCTCTCAAGGTTAATGTCATGCAGTTTAGAGTTATTTTCTCTATTGGGGTCCTTCCAACCAAAAAAGGGAGGTTATTGATATAACTTCCATTCATAGCACCCTCTCTATTGGTAAATACTAGGGATTCCCCATTTTGCATCAAAGAGTCACTAAGAATGATTTTAGTTTTCTTATTGATAAGCTCAATTCGAGACTTGCTTCTTGGAAGCAAGGGCTTTTGAATAAGGCTGAAAGGCTTACTTTGGCAAGCTTTGTGCTTATTTCTATCTCGGCTTATTATATGCAAATTTTGTGGCTTCCATAATCCATTTGTCAGCTAATTGATAAAGCTTCAAGGGAGTTTACATGGAAGGGTAATAAAAACACAAGCCTTTACCTGGTTGCTTGGAAGAAAGTTTCCACTCCCAAGAAGCTGGGAGGGATAAGCTTAAGAAAGGCCAGGGATACACCACTTCCCTTTTAGGGTAGTTAGTTTGGGATATGATTCATAACCCTGAAAAGTTGTGGGTCCAAATCATTCAGAGCAAATATTGCAGTGCCATTCGCTTTTTGAACATGGAGAAACCGAAAGGATTTCCCACGTAGCTTTCCATGATTAAAGCTAAGGAATTGCTCAAAGAGGGTTTTAGCTTTCACATTGGTTCGAAGGAAAGTTCCTTTTGGTTTGAAGCTTGGACTAATGACGAGCCACTTTGCAACAAAGTCACCTATGTGAATATCCAGGATATAAACCTAAGATTAATGAGGTTTATAGGGACAATAGCTGGAGGTTTGATGAGCTTGCAACTGTTATCCCAGACTAAACCAAACAACAAATTTGTTCTTTCAAGCCTGTTCTGAACCAAAATGTCCCGGATATGTTGTTTTGGAAGGACCATATTAATGGTGTTTACAACACTAGGTCGGGATATTCCTGGATCCTTAAGAATAGAATTGGCCACGAGTTTTCTTATGGTTGGTCCTAGATATGGAAATTAAAGGCACCTGAGAACATTAAATTCCTTATCTAGCTTACTACCCACAACTATGGTTTCTTGATGGGCTTTGGTGCATTTGGAGAGCTTGGAACAATTTATATTTTGATAACCAACAAGTGTCCCTTCAGTAGGTTACGGCTTCGGTATCTAATCTTGTAGCTTTTTTCATAGGAAGCTTAGGTGCAACTCCTATGACCCCTGCTAATCAGATTTAGGTGGTATGGAATCTAAATAGATATAGGGAGTATGTCCTTAATGTGGATGACAACAGATTGAAGAATGTAAGGGCGGGTATTAGAGGTCTAGTTAGAAGCAGTAGTGACCAATGGATTATTGGATTTAGTGAATTCCACGATCATTATGACATTCTTTTCTAGAGTTAACAACTATCCTTAGAGGCCTTCAGGTGGCTAGAAATAGAGGAGTTCATTAGCTTGTCTGCTACACTGATTCCTTGCAATCAATTTCCATGACCTATGATCAGCTTAATTTGTGTCATCTGTTAACTCGTTGGCAAGTGCATCAAATGTCCAAATAATAAAGACTCGAAAGTCCGAGTGTTGGTTTTCACATAAACTTTGTTTTGTACTTGTGTTGGATAATTTATAATTTATAAGAGAAAAAAGAAAATATGAGGTATAAAAGATAACTTTAAAAAAACAGAGTATAAAATAATAACTATTAATAGAAAACAAAAGAAATAATAGGGAATTCAATGAGATGAGAATGTTAGGACATAACATACCTTATTTTTCTAAGATGTATTATTTATGATTTTTCTCTATCAATCAGGTAAATTTATCCTACTCACATCTATTAGAATACTTTCCCCTGATGTCTCACAATAATAAGTTTATTTTATCTATCTATCGCTCAAATGTCTTTGCAAAGAGTTAATAGATAAAATGCATGAAATTCTAATTCTAGATTTTTGCTTTGATGCATAGGCATAATACAATCACTCTATGTCTAGCAATGATTTTATTAAGATACCCCTTCCTTTTTCTGTCGAGCACCAAACCCCCAAAGATGATACAAGGATAAATAATGCATGAAATTAAAAAGCAAGAAAGGATAATAGGAAAGAAAATACATGTTTGCATTGATAAATATGAAGTGCACAATACATCTTTTGACTTTTTAGACCTATCAGACCCTAACTAAGAGTTTAGCCTCTCATAGTCATAAGGGGTCTTACATTAGAAAAGGGGTATAGGAATTGATGTAGGAGAAGAGATGGAAAAGGGGAATAGAAAATGATGAAAGAGATGAAAGAATTCCCTAAGGAAGAGTTCTTAGGCTTTAAGTGTATATTAGAGTGCTCCAAAACTTGGTGTGTCTTTTCTCCTTGGCTTACTCCCTTTTTATAGCTGCTAGAGTGGACTTGGGCTTGACTCTCTTTCTATAGTTATTGAAGTGGACTTGGGTCTGATGCCAACAAAATCTTCCTTATTTATATTTTTTATATTTTTTTGGATTTTTTTTTGCTTTTAATCCCTCCTTTTCATATTTGCAAGCCATAAATAAGAAAAATATCAATTCCTAATATTTAAGCCAAAAATAACTGCTAAATAAATATTTTTAAAGATATTTTCAATGTATTTTTATTATAAAAAATAACTCATATTTAGCAGTCATCATCATCAATATGCCCCGCTTATTCAGAGTATTCGGGATCAGTTGCATCTTCCCTTGGATGTGCAGTTCTCTCATTCTCTCTGTGAAGGAAATCAATGTGCGGATTTCCTGGCCAAGAAAGAAGCTAATGAAGACTTTCAGTTCTTTTTGCATGAGTTTCCACCTTCTTTGATGAGTTTGCACTCACCTGCGGATGCTAATGCTACTAATGGAGCCTTCCCTATTGCTTGTGAGTTGTGTTTGATCGTTTTTCTCCAATACAAAAAAAAACTATTTTTGCCCAACATAATATTCAAAACATATATAGTTAATTTATTCTTATATTATAATTAGATTAATGGTAAAATACACAATTTAAAATGTGAGGCTTACTCTTCTCACTCTCTTAATTAGACACATAAGACTTAATTAAATAAATTTGTTTATATTTTTACTTAAATTTCAAGTGTTAATTCACCCTAATTTCCAATATTTCTTTCCCTTTCTTCAAGTGACAAACTCTTCTTCTCCCTCTATTTTCTTGCCTTGCCCAAGACACACCTGATAACTGTGGTACATATCATACAAAAATTGTTAAATTTCCTCTACTTTATTGCTTATTTTTATGTGAATAATGAGAATTCTAACATCATTCAAATTCTTGACCAATAGGTGTTTAATTTGGGAAATTTATAGTACTTTGGTGTTATATTTGTTGTAAAAACACATAATAAAGCTCAGAAGAGAAGTTGAAGATCTGAAGATTTTCGCTCAGCGCGCAGCACTCGCTCAGCGCACAGAAGTCACATGGAGAAACCAGCTATCATGTGAAGGCACGCTAAGTACATGACCACCAACTCACTTGCTAAGCACGGTAGTTGCGCTTAACACGAGGTTGCGTAAATTTAAGCTGACTTCACCTATAAAAAGAGGAAGAGGTAAAGGAAAAAGACACACCAATACAAGGAGAAACCCCACGAAATTAGAGTTTTCCAAATAGGGGAAACCAACCTTTAGGAGTCATTCCTTCCCTCCATCTCCATCCCTCTTTATCTTTTTCTCTCCCCATCAACCCCTTGCAATTGCAAAGCCTCTCATGACAATGGGAGGCTAAACCCCCCATTGTTGGAAGCCTAACAACCAAACGTTCGAGATGTAATTTCTTTTCTATTATATATATATATATTTAATGTTGTCATTTTAATTATTATTATCTCTTTTTTGCGTTTAATTTTATTGATTGTGGCTTGATCACTCATATTCATGGTATGTTTTAAGGGTTTAGGCATAAGGAAATGTTATTCTCTTAAGAACAGGGAAATGACATCTAAATGATTTATATCTAACTAAATGAGTAGATGTGGGTGATAATTGAAATAATATTAAATAGAGAAAAATAATTAACATTACATTGAGAGTAGTTTTGAGAAGTTAGGTTCCAACATATTCACATTTTGAATCTACCTTCACAACCCCCCAAAGAGTTTGTTTTTCTTGCTCTTGACTATTTTAGATAATTAGTTTAATTTTATATCAATTTACTTTTAATTTAATTTATTAATTGCTTGAAAATTGGGATTACATCAATCTAAGTACAAACAAAGTTTCTGTGGGCTCGACACTCGAATTTCCATTTTATTTTACTACTTGGGATAATTTTATGCACTTGTCAATGAGTTAACAATACCCCACCCAAAAACTCCATATATTTGTTTCAAATTCTTCCTTTCAAATAAGAAATTAAGTGTCCTAGTGTAAGGATTCACCATTCCTCTTCATGTTTTTCATTTTCTCTAAGCTCTAAAGGCAAGATTAATTATGCATTTTTCCTACTCAATTCTTTCTCCCTTTGGTTTGTTGGTTTATTTCTCTTCCTTCTCCATTTTCATTTTTCAAAAGCTTAATTCTTGAACCTCCATTATTAGTTAATTTAGTTTCTTTGGTGCTTGGTAAGTTTTGGAGTTTGAAAGTCAAAGCTTTACTATTTTTTGGAGTTTCACTTAAGGTAAAGGGAGATGAAAAATCAGGTCCATGATTGAAAACAGTGGGTCGACTTGTGTCCTTTTGTGTTTAGTGAACCCTAACACTAATGTTTGGTCTTTTGTAATTGGGTGCTCTTGTGAAAAATTTGGTCTTCATTTGTTTTTTAAAACTTGACTCTTTATGTGTTTGTGTCTTGAACATGTCATGTATTTTTTTTTTCTTATTCAAGCAAGATACATGTTTTTAAAATTCTCTGAGCATGAATATTGATGCTATGTTTAGCTTTTTGTGATGAATAAAATAGCTTATGGCACAAAATATGCATTTTTGGACATTCAAACATTTTTTGACGGAAGAAAAGTGACGCATTTGGATTCATGACCCACTTCATAATAGATTTAGTATCCATTAATTTTTATTTAGGATTTTAGGTGGTGGAAAAGTGATTAAAAGCCTTAAAAATACAAGATTTTGAAAAGAGAGAATATATTTAATGAATTATATAAATTTTTAGGAGTGTGAATCTTGATACAGCGAGATTATCTTAATTAAGCTAAATAGTATTGACAAAGATGCAAATTTAGGTAATCTTTTTTTGTACAAATTTAGGTAATTAGATACATTAGTCAAATTTAACAAAAAAACAGTTATCTTTTTAAATTTTATTATTTTAGAGGTGGTTATGTGAGGAAAAAGTTTTATATATTTAATGGAACAATTATTTAACAGTGTGAATAGGTGTTATTAATTATGATTATTCGACTGGGTAGAATAATTAAAAAAATGTATAACTTGCATGTTTTCTAAATAAAAAAAATTGTTAACAACTATCTTTAAAATAAAAAATAATTTTTTAATAAAATATATTTAAAACAAAAAATTATGTTAAATGTATTTTAAATAATCAAAATAATTTAATGAAACTAATATTTTAACCTATGCATTACACAGAATAATTATAACATCGTGAACTTGACAGGAATACTAACTCCAGGCTCCAAACAAGTAAACAAGAATAACACCTTTTTCCTTTATAAAACGGTAGAATAAATGTCTTGATACATCAACATTGCACTTGAATTCATCAGAATATACGAGATTGCGAATATACTTTGTTTCTGTCTTATAATTTTTTATATTTTTATTTTTGTTATTTTATGACGGCAGGGTTGACAAGGAAAGAAACAATAAAATCAGGAAACAAAACCTACCAAATATTTGATTCTTGTTTTTTTTTGTCAGTTAGGAAAGAGTTGATAGCGGAGAATACTTTACAAAAAGAGCAATTTGGGCCCTAAGTGTTAGGTTGTGGGGAAAACAAATGAAGAAAATGGGTCCACATGAAAATGATCTAAGTGTTGTTCCATATACGTGCCCAGATTCATGCAAGGTTTCTAGTCTACTTCAACGACAACTGGCCCATGTTTTTATTCTTTTTGGCAAACTAGTTCAGTATACATGCATTCACACGGGTAAGCTGAAAAATAAAAATGACAATACAAGTGGGGATTATATAGTTATAATATTATAAAATATTATTATTTCTTAAAATTATAAGCAAGTGATTAAGCTAAAAAATATGATAAGTTAAAAAAATGAATCATCGATCCGTACAAATTAAATTTGATGATGATATAAAAGAAAAACAGATATTATATACTAAAATGAAAATAACAAAGTTATAATGTTGAAGACATAGTTTGTCGCAAAAGCTTGAGAACCAAATAAATGTGCAATTTACAAAAAAATTACTAATGTTACTTCGACATTGCAGTAAATTTATAAACATGGCCAAATCAAAACATAGTTAACATTTGGATCAGGAAATTCTAAGACTATTTCCATGTCAGGTGTGAAGGTTTGGACTTAGGAAAAATCTCTCCATCCATATCTAATTTTTGTCGTCTTTCGCTGGTCATTGTAAACAATGTGTCATTCGACACATTTTTCTATAATCAAATGAGTGAACCTTTTGTCTTTCATAAAGTGATACATACTACTTGAAACATCTTGACAAAACCAATAACTTAATTTGAGATAACGGATAATAAAAAAAGTTGACAACAAAAGGTGCTTTTGAAATTAATTAAGTATATAGCTAAGTAACTTACAAGCTACTGTACATGATCTTGTATTCATTCAGAAACACCTTGAAAGTCACTGAATTTAGCACTTGATGATATAATGAGTGTCATTTTAGAAAAGCACAATATACATAGTTGCCACTTTGTAATGAAAAAAAAATTAAGTGAACTTTTACATAATTTGGAAAGAAAATTTAATAGACATTTTACATAACACTCTTAATGAGTCTTTCAGTAAATACCAATTTGTTTTTCATATCGGCCTATACAATGGCGGACCTGCATATATACGAGGGTGTGCAGGTACACCCCCTGACTTTGGTAAAATTATTATTAAGTATTTTAATTTTTTTTTTATTTTGCTCCCCTTAATTCTATATATTTAAACCCACCGTCCTATATATTTTAAAATTATCCCATTAACTCAGGGTCTTAGATCCGTCAGGGAACCTATACATATAGATAGTTTTTCAACAATCTTTGAAGTCATGATTCAAAAAATTTAGTTGTTAAATCTTTATGTGTGTGCCCAATCTAGTAAGACATTACTAGATACTCAACAATTTTTCCTTGGTTAAAATTTGAAGTCATTGCTATATGTGCATACCCAAAAATCTTTTACTTTGGGATTTCTTTAACTAATCCCAATTAAAAATGAGACTAAATCTCATCCTACATGATCCAATAAAATTATAACAACAATATTAAAAGTTGGACCATTATAATTTTTTTTGAATAATTATATACTCCTCCTAATTTTAAATTCTATCCACTTTTCAGATGGTGTTTTTTTTTCTACAATTATATTACACATTTACTAATTTGTCTCTTTCTTCTCCGACAACCCTTCCACCGCAATCACCCTCGCTTACCACCAGTCCAACACCATGCATTATTACATAAATAAACAAGCAACAATATCGAAAACGTACATCCCACAGCACAATTGAATCCCTTTATTCAACACTTCATAAACTTGAATCGTTACTTGGGAAAAGGTTATTAAATAATCAATCATCAATCTATTTCTTTCACTCTTTTGTTTTTTTTTTTTGAAATCTTCAATCTATTTCACTCTAAAATCAAGCATTTAAAGAAATTTCCTCAAATTAACCCAGTGAAAGATTTGGACAAGAGAGAGGGCACTGCATTCCAGATCTGGGTAAAGGGTAAAATTAGGGTTTTGTAAGGATTTAAAATTCATTGTCTTATATTTCAAAAAATAAGTGATTACTTTTTTTTAAAAGAAAAACCACTGGCGCACCGTAGACCATTTGGTGCAAGGTGTTGGGGTAGGATCCAAGAGAGTGCAAATACAGAGGATGAATAAGCGTTGTTGAGAAGGTGAAAAGTTGAAAGAGAGATTAAAAGGATATATATAATGGGGAAATATGTAATTAGCAAAAAATAATAGGAAGAGATTTCTGTATAAAAAACTTATGTATAAAAAACTTAAAAATGAGTCTAACTTATAATATAATTATTTAAATTTTATTGGACCGCCCAAGATTAAATTATTTAATCCTAATTTTACTTGGAATTAGTTATACCATCCTTTTACTTTATCATCACGTATTCAATTAAGGCATAAAAATAGTTCGTAAGCATTTTTAACATTAATTGGTCAAATAAATTTGACATCAATATTCTCTATATATTATTATCTTTATTAGGTAAAAGAATAGATTGAGTAATAAATTATTATTAATAATGCCACTTCTTTTTATAGATTTAATTTCTCAGTGTATGAAAAAAACACTTTGTCAAGATACTTTAATAATATTTACATTTCAAAAGAGATTAATGTTCAAATGTTAGGGAATACCTTGATGCATAAAGTGAAATATCATTCATTTTTGTATCATAAATTTGAGACTCTACTCTATAAGGAGAACATTTTTTGGAAACATTTTTCTAAAATTTACCAGCAAATAAAAATCCGGTCATTTTAAAATTAAAATCCAAGAAATAAGAAAAACTTCAATAGCAGTATATTTTGTACCAAAAAGAAAAGAAAAAAGAAAAACTTCAATAGCAGTAAATTTTGAAAAATGGAATGCACAAAATTGTTGAGCAAAGTACTACGAAGGTTCTTTATCAAAGTACAACTTTGATGTGACCCCAAGGGTCTAATCCTCTTAGCCTAAGTTATGTGTGCCATTTTATTAATCGATTAGTTCATTTTGTTTCCCATTTTCTGATTACATGGATGTGAAGATGCATGAATCAGAATTGAAAATACACACATGACACAATAGCAAAATGAAGCACACTGAGGGAAATTAAGGAACTATTTTGTATACCATTTAATTTTCTTATGAAAGTAGGGCTATAACACAACATCTCTAAGCTGGAATATTGCTGGAAAATAGGAGCCAAAGAGTTCTTTGAGCTACCAAATTCTATGGAATATGTGACTGGAATTTTTTTTATAACTTAATTTCTTGATATGTTGCAAGTGCTTTAACTTGCAGCATGAATCCTCACATGACACTATTTCCCTGCAATATTATTCTTCTGAGTTCACTAGCGATTCCATGCAACAAAACTGGCTTTCTTATGACTCCATTCATGCCAATTTGCATGCATCTTTCCCACAAATCATCTGTGCTTGCAGTCAAGGCAACAATCACAGGCCAATTCCGGCTTCTGAACTTGGGAATCCTCGTTGCAACTTCGAACCCATCAAGCTCAGGCATGTGAAGATCCAAAAGAATGACTTGAAAGGAAGAACCAGCAGGTCCAATGACGTTAAGGCATTCAAATCCTGAAGAAACAGAAGTCACAACACAGCCTAGTTTCTGAAGCAACTTCTGTGTCACCGCTCTATTTACATCGTCATTGTCGGCCAACAAGACCTGCAGACCTCTGAAGAAAGAATTTGAATTGGATGTCTCAGAATTTTCCCCAGGTTCAGAGTTGGATACGGCAATAGACCGCCACAGTTGAAACCGAAGAAAAAGGGCCATGACTTGAGGAAAACCTTGAGCGTTTGGTACTAACCATATGTTCCCTTGCATCAACTGGCAGTAACATAGTAGACAAACAAAGTGCAAAATCAATGGAAAGAAAAATAAAATATTAGAGAACATAGAAACTAGTACTTTCACAGTTCCAACTATATATATAGTATACTAATCATTGGCACTTAAAGGACCTTGGCTTGAACAAATTAGAAAAATGATTAACCAATTAAAAAATGATTAACCAAGTAAGCTAACAAAATCTATAAATAAAACCTATATAGATTCTAGATTATTACATCTAACAATCGTAATACGCAAGTTGTTTATATATATCTTCATCAGTTCACACCATCTGCTAATGTAGGTAAGAGAACACACAACAATGTAAATCATAGGTCAAGTCCTAAACAAGGGATGAACTAAGCCACCTTGCAAACAAGATTCAAATTCCACGATTTTTCTCATGCATGCATCAAATAACAGATAAATGTCTAAGTGAATCATATGGAGAAAATAGTCTTCAACCAACCAACATATTTTGAAGTATTAAGTATGAATGACTATTAAAAACAGCACCTTAATGAACTGAAGGAACTGAACTCACCTGGATTATCCTCTTGCAAATGCTAAAGCTCAATCTTTCCTCAACCTTATCACTAGTGCGATCTGTACCCGCAAGCTGCCCTGAAGGAACTGAACTCTCCAATTCAGGATCACCATTATTGATCCCTATCTCAAATCTAATATTTACATCCCCGCCAGAAGAGCTTGGTCTCCAGGTTGTCCATCCCTGGTCATTCCTTCCTTGACTTCCAGTTTCTGCAAAAACTCGAAATACAAGAACCCCTCCTCCATGGTTACCATTTATTGCATTCCCAACCATATGCAAAATCACCTGAAAAACCCTCTTTTCGTCACCTATAACATTGTCTGGCAAAGACTTGTCAACATCAACCACAAAGCCAATGACCCTATAAACACACATGCACTTGGCAAGACAAGCTGCCTCTTTCACCATAGCATGCAATCCAAAAGGTTTCATCTCCAAAGGGAATCTTCCATCATCCCTAGTTGAGTAGTCCATGGCATCATTTATCAAGTTTGACAAGACAGTGCTGGTCCTTAGCATTGAATTCACAATAAGTTTCTGTTCACTCTTCAAATTATCATCTTGCATCATCGAAAGCAACCCCAAAATTGAGTGCATTGGCCTTCTCATTCCATTACTCGTGACCTTCTGAAACGAAGCTCTCGCCTGGCTCGCCATCATTGTATTCATCTTTTCCATTTGCAAAGCTCGATTTTGCTCCTCCAACTTTTCCCTCATGAGCTGAGACTCTTCGAGAATCGAGGCATGAGACAGAGCCACAGCCACCTGATCAGCAACCACCTTAATGATCTCCAGCTCTTGAGCGCCCCATGATCTAGGCTCCGCACTAGGAAGAGTCAAAACCAATATGGCATAACACGTCTGCCTTAGCTCTGGCGTTCCCCCTTTGAAATTGCAAACCTGAAGCATCGGCATGCGGATGGCAGCAACTGGTCCTGCCCCACCATAAACTCCACTGCTAGCAGTGGCAAGTATTGAATCAGAATCAATTATGTTCACTTCGTCACTTCCCTTAATTCTCACAACATCCGGATTAGTAATGGGTATAGAACAGTTAACATTCCTCCCATTCAATTCATGCGTAAGGTTCATCTCGGTTTTCTCAACATTTGGCATCCACACTGCACAATTCTGCAAACCAAGTGTCTTAGACAGCTCAACCAAGGTGGTGTAGAGAATCTTATGCCTATCCAACGACTTGCGAATCTCCTGAGTGAGCATCCTCACATGCATTGCAGCCTCCTTCTGTTTCATTATGATTCCAACCTCCCTCCCAAGATCCCAAGTCTTTTTCTTTAGCATCAATTCTCTAACCTTCACTTTCAACAGCATAGGGATCAAGGTGAGGAGGGTAATGGTAGTTGCACATGACACCAAGGCAGTGAGGATTTTGAAGACAGTGAGTGCCACCATGAGTTGAAAAGTGTGGGGACCATAAGTCCACCCATTCAACAAATGTGTCATTCCACAAAGTACAATGAAAGCAATGAACTGAAAGAGGACCCATTTGAAAGGGAAGTTTGAGCAACTAACAAAGTAAAGTAGCTCAATGGGGATGGAGAAGTAGGCCACAGCAATCAGAAAATCACCAATTCTCTGGCACTCCAAAATGGTCTCAATAGTCCACAAGCTGGACTCATCATCACAGTTACATCTGGGAAAGCCATTATCTGTTGTTGCACACACACATGTGCGAAGAAGTAGCAAGCATATTAACAACAGTTCAAATGACACTGCCTTTAACATTGACCCAATGTGATGCTTCTTCAATCCATCTAGTGATACATACAAATTAATCCACACACCAGTGAAGAATAACGAACTCAGAAAAAAAAAATAAAGAAGCAAAGGCCTCAACAATTTTTCTACCACCAACTCCCAATGTTGCTTCTTCAACTATGGTCTCCTGCCATAACACAGTTAAACAATAAAAAAAATTACAAACTTGGTACGATCCAAGCCACAGAAAAACTACGAGATCTAAAACACAAAAATAATAAATAAATAGAAGAAATAAAAAGGTGTAGGAAACCTATAATTCTTTTTGTTTTAACCTTTTTTCAATCCACACACCCCCTTTTGGTGGAATGGCATGAATCAATAAATAGTAAAGAAGACATTTTCATCAACCAAATTATATATTTTTAATTAAAAAAATAAGGCTAAGACAAGAACTCCCTCCCTCAAATCGCACACAAAAATTATTAAAAAGAAAGTCCAACAACGTTAACTGCCTTAAAAAAATTAATAAATAAAATACCCCAGTAATGCAGACCAATTTTTTTAAGAAATAAAGTATCTGCAGAAACACAACCCAATAATTTATATAAAATAAATAAAACTCAGATTGCAATCATATATATAATCCAATCTTAATCAGATCTTAATTAACAATCATTTATCCTTACCCAGGAGACACCAAAACCTGATTAAGGACACACACCACATATTACTAAAAATAGCCATTAAAAAACCAATTATAATGCGGTTTAGAAATTCAGAAGAAAAAAAAAAGAACCGCCTTCGAGATATAAAAGTTGCTATAAACCTTATAATCATTCCCGAAATTTCGAAATCCACTTCCAAGGCTTCGACCGAAAACTCTATAAACATTTTCATCTTTTGAAAGAAAAGCACTCTCTCATCATCCCACAACCCCATTTCTTTATGCACTGATTAAGCAAGTGTAACCCTTTTTTATCATTGGGAGAAGAACACAAAAGAAGAAACCCACTTTATCGAGCAACAAATCCCAACACTGAAAAAAAAAAAAACAAAAACAAAACCTTGCTTACTGTGCACAAATCCAGCTTAGCTTAGCTTAACTACCTCGTGCCTGTAATCTGGTGAGTGGGGGTGTCAGAGTTTTGTATTGCGTTGTGTGTGACAAGTAAAGGGCAGAAGTAGAACATAGAAAAGAGCATAAGTAAGAGACACCCAGATGAAGAAAAATGATGAAAGTGGTGTTTCTGTACTTGTTGTGGATGTTAAGGTATTGCTCAAGTAACACAACCATAGTAGTAGTATTGTGTTGTTTGGTTAAAGAGAGAAAGGGGTGTGAGAAGTGTATTATGTCCTGTGTTGTGTGCAATGTGGTTTTGTTTGTTTGGAATGAGCAGTGGCAGGCTCGACTAGGACGAATTGATTTTTAATGAAATGGTGTTGGATTTAAATTTTGATTTTAAGTATGAAATAAATTAAAAATATATATTTTTTTATGTGTGTTTATATTTTTAATAAATATTAATCATTATTTCCATCTAAAACTAGATCATATTAATATCATAGTTGTTATTGTCAGAAAAAAAAAAAAAGAGTGTCAAAAGCAAACCACATGAAGAGTATAGCGCCGTTGTTTCGCGGGGAAGAGAGAGAGAGGGTCCACGTTCTTACATGAAGAGAACTTGGACGCGCTTTTGAACTGAAACGTCCTTGTCACTCTCAAAAAGATTTGAATGTTTTGCTTTTTATTTCCCTCACTCTACAATACCATTTTTCTATTTTCCTCAGTTGTATTCTCCTTTCTCTCTCTTTTGGTTTCCCAGTTAGGCTAAAGAGGAAAATAAACAAACATTTTCCGTGCTGTATCTTGTCTCTTTCCTTTTCAGTTTCTTGTGCATTTCAACACATTAAGTTATTAATTAATTATTCTAATTACCATGTTTAGAAAAGAAAAAAAATATGGATAATGATGAATTGATATCACTCTCTTTTTCTTAATGGACAAACTTCTCTAGAAAAATCTCTTAAAGCCTATGAACTAGATGATTAACTACAACTTAGTGAAATTGTTTGTGGTTCAAGTTTGTGTGGGCAAAAAAATTATAAGCATCAACGGTTGTTACTTCATGGATTTTTTTTTTTTTAACTTTTGGAATGTAAAATTACATTTTGGATTGATTAGACTTCAAAAGATTAAAAAAAAAAACTCAAAAAGGGTGCAAAAGGCAATTTGGAGGTAAGTGTCTAATTTTTTTTTATCCTTCACTATTTTTAGTTATTAATTAGTTTTTTTACCTTTCAGCTAATTTTATCAAATATAATCTATAGAGTATTTTCTAAATATAAAATTTTATTATATTATTAAAATCAAATATCTTTATTTAACATAACCTTACTTGCAATAAATTAGTATTTACGTTGAAAAAGTAATTAATATTATTTTAAATATATAAGAGATTAATAATTTAAATATAAAATAAAACATTAATAAATATGAAAATAATGCAACTAATTTGTGTTTAATGAGACATTAATAATTTCTTAAATAAAACATGCAAATATGTAATTAATTAATATTTAATAAATTTATGAAATATTATTAATGCTTTTAAAATTGAAACGGTGGTTGAAGCAATGAAAGTACTAGTTCGAAGTTTCATGGTCTAACTGCAGATTGTGATTGGATTGGTAGTAATCAAATTTATATTTTTCAATGTTAAATATTTTTAGTAATAAAAAATACAAAATTATAAAAAATCAAGATGTAAAATATTACAAATTATTATTAATAAAAAATTATATATTATAAGATAAAAATGAATAATAATTGACAAAATAATTTATACCAATGTGACATCGTTATGTGATTTTATTTGTCGATACTACCAGAAAATAGAGTTTTAACATTGGTTATTAAGGACTTTCAACATCAATTATTAACTAATGTTAAAAATACCGACGTTGAAAGTAATATCATTAACATCGATTTTTCAAAACCGATGTTATATAGTAAGAATTATAAAAAAAAAGTCACATATCTTCACATTAACATCAATTTTGACTTATACATACAACATTGATTTTATAGAAACCGATGTTGTGAATGAAGTTTAACATCGGTTATTAAAAAAAACTGATGTTAATATATACATACAACATCAATTTTTACTAAAAATCGATGTTGTTTTTTGGATTTTTTTTAATGTATTGTCTGTATTTTTAGTAACCCCAAATTAATCTGTAAATTTAAAAGCAGAACCATGGCAAATAATTTTCATTCTATTTTTAAACATTTTGTAGCATAAATTCCATAAAAACTAAATATTTACTATGAATTAAAAGAATATTTAATGTGCATATAACATGAATTATTAAAAATGTAAATTAACTAAACTACAATTCCAAAATTACTTAAACACTAATTGTTTCATTTTTAACTTTCAAATAATAGTTTGTCAACTGGATGTAAAGCGCCTTCAATCTGTCTAGTTCCAATGGTCTAGTATCATTGAAATACCGCATGATATAATAAAACATAAGTTAATAATTTATAATACCAATTATAACAAAATGAAATACGTTTGAATTAAAAATCATCATTTCCCAATTATTCTTGAAACTTCCTAAGATTATAGTTGACATTCAGTGCATGACATAATATCCACACTCAGTGCTTTCTTTTTGTTTATTACACTAAATACATTATGAAATTTAGATATCCAATATTAAGTACAAATTAGTCTACACAATATTAAAATATAACTAGAAACATTGTTTAAATGGCTTACTTTAGCAACAATCCACCTAGCAGCAACCTTGGATTTACTTTGTGGAGTATCGTCAAATCCTTTCAAAGCATGTGAATGTATGTGTATGAAGGTTTTGATGATGGCAAGACAAAATCAACACAAGTTTTATTTCAAGTCCAAATCAAGACCAAGAAAACAAAGATCAAGAAGAAAGCTAAGTCTTAGTCTATCTTTATTAAAATAGTCTCTTAGTGATTGTAAAGGTTTGGTCTCACAACATAGTTTTTAAATTGATTATAAAAAGATTTTAAAATATTGTTAACATTTTCTGAAAAAGATGTTTTTCCACTGGTAATCGATTGCCAAGCATTGTAATTGATTACCAGAAACAAAATTATTTTAAAAAGCTTTTTTAGAAAGTTTGAAATTTGAAATTTGAAAGTTGTAATCGATTACCACTTGTCTGTAATCGATTACCAATAATGAAACTACAAAAATCCAAATTGAAAAGTCATGACTCCTCATTACCAAAGAGTTGTAATCGATTACCAGTGAGGAAATTTTAAAAGTTACTCTGAAAAGTCACATCCCTTCATAAGTTTTTGAAAATCCACCAAGGACCTATAAATATGTGACTTATCTATGAAAGTTTTTAGAGTTTTTCAGAACCTTATTGTCTTATCCTTGCAAAAATAAATCATTGGCCAAACACTTGCAAATCAATTAAGGATTCTTCTAAGAACTTCATCTTGTATCTTCTTCTCTAAAAGAGAGAAAAACATTTGTACTTTCTTTAAAGATTTATTGAGATCAAGAGATTGTTTGTCTCTTGAATTGTGAGTTTCTTGAACACAAGGAAAAGGGATCTCTCAGGTGTTCAGAAGTTGTAAAAAGGATTTTTACAAAGTTAGTGGAAATCTCAAGTTGGTTGCTTGAGGACTGGCCATAGGCACAGGAAGTGACCGAACCAGGGTAAACTGAGTTTGCATTCCTCTCTTCCTTATCTTGATTACTTTATCTTGCATATTTTATTTATCTTGCACATTTGAAGTATTCTGTTGATATAACTTTCATCTTCATATTCAATATTCTTAACATATAGATTTAAAAGGGAATTTAGAAGTCAATTAAACAAGAATTTTTTTAACTTAATTCATCCCCCTCTTAAGTTATTAAGGCCACTTGTCCAACAACTTCCTTTTTGTCTATTACACTAAATACATTATGAAATTTAGATATTCAATGTTAAGTACAAATTAGTCTACACAGTATTAAAATATAACTGGAAGCATTATTTAAATGACTTACTTTAACAACAATCCACCTAGCAACAACCTTGGATTTACTTTGTGGAGTATCGTGAAATCCTTTCAAAGTGTTGTTCAATACAAACATGGATGTGTATTGTACGATTAAAATATTGATGTTCCTGACTAATGCTAATGTATTGAAAAATATAACTGACTTGTTAATAATTCTTTTGAGGTAATTGTCTGGCCTATTGTGAACAAACAAAACCAGATGACAACATTTTCCTTAGGCAAAATGACGGTCATCTGTCAATGTGCACTGCAGTGGAGAACAATATAAGTTATTATACTATTATACATTATTTAAATTCATTTGTTCAGTTTAACTTACTCATTCAAGTAGGCTCCTAGGTACACATCTCTCCTTGAATTCTGCATCTAGTTCTTAATGTAACTTTCTGATTCAAATTGTAATTGCCCAGATCTCTGTATGGACAGTGGCTCGAGGAATCCATACACACCGGCATTCCCTGCTCGCATACTTGTCTCAATCATATGCCTATTTTGTTAAATAAAGTAAATTATGTATGAATTTAAAACAATAAGTTAGGTAATAAACAATAATGTAAAGTGACTTACAGAATCCACAATTGTATAACAAAGATGCTGAGACATTGACCAAACACCCCAAACACGGTAGCATCCCACATAACCTGCAATGAATTTAGAAAAAGTTGTGGGATGGTCAATGTCATCAAATATAGAGGATCATTGACATCATGATCCGACCTATCTACAGGTTTCGCCGGTCCCACAACTCCCTGTATATCTAACACAATTAATTAAGATAATTTAATGACAGTCAACACTTTAATTGAAAAAAAAACATTTAATGACAGTGAAATACTTGTTCTGATAAACGTTTGACAAGATGTATCGGCCAAGCAACGAAGGTGTTAAGTGTATGCCCCACTAACTACCCCACGAAGGTGTTAAGTGCATCTGCATCTCTAACTTCCTCAACACCAACCTTGACTTGATCATTGCATAAAGGGATGTTGTGAACGGTTGTTGACCCCTCATAAAGTCTTCCTAGGGCAACTAGGAAGGGAGAATTTTCTTCGACATACAACCTGGATTTCTCTGAGTCACTCGTGTCTGGGTCATTCCCTAAAGGATTAACATAACTCTCCTTTATGCTGACACGAGCAGCTGAAAGACCAACTTTAGACTCAGGAGGCAGTGCGAGTCCCTGTGATTGCATCTGCGATTGAAATTGGGACTGCATCTAGCTGAAGGACAACATTAATTGTCGAGTCACTTTCTCTATGATCGACTCCTCCAACTAGTCCCTAATTTTTTGCATCAACTGCTCCAGATCTTCGGGAGCCATGGACGAAGACATGCGGGAGGTCCTTGGAGCCGGTCTAAAGTATTGTTTGATCGTGACCCTGGCTCCAGTAGCATGCACACGACCAGGGTGTTCTGGTCGCCCAATGGCAACAATCACTACATCCTAACATCCATGGGCGATAAAGGAACCATGTGAGGCTTGCTCCTCTAAAGAATCCTGTAACGAACACATTTATTGGTTTACTCAATCAAACAATAAGCATAAATAATTGTAATTGACAATTGAAAGTGACTTACAATCTTGTCAGCAATTTCCTATGCTGCCTTAGACGTCATTTGACCAGTTTTCTTGGTGCGAGCCATCTTCCACTTCACGTGTTGTCTGATGGGAGATGGAGAATCAATGACGGTGTTAGTGCTTTCGGATTTAGCAACTTCCTCCAGTTGTTTCTTTTTCTTCTCCTCCATCAACTTGTTTTCTAGAAATTCATAACCCCCACGAGACAACACGTGAGGGACAATGTTTTGTTTCTGAATGGCCTATGCCTTCTTTCACACATCCTTTAAAAATTAAACATTATCCAAAGTTATTATTACTGAAAATAATAAGTAAATTTAAAGTTTAAAACAATGAAAATCATAAAGTTACCTCCCACGAAGGGTCTCTACAGCTCTGACAAAATTGGGTCCTCTTCTCCTTGCTAATGTCGTTCTTTTCGCAAACAGTGTCATCGACACTATCCTTGTCGGCTGCAAGTGCTCATTTCGACGTCAAATTAGACTTGAATTGTCTTCATTGCTCCCCCACGGTCTGAAGTATTTTCTTTTTCATCCTCAAATCAGATGCTTCAGGGATATCAAATTCAGCCAGACAAATGAAAATTACATTTTATTGTTAGTAAATTACAATTTTATTGTTAATCAACAACATGCATCGTTTAAGTAAAATATCTGAATATCCTCCCATATCAAATCCTTCTGGGCAGCAAGGACTTGTTTCTAATTCTCGTATGTCACATCTATTTTAACTTCTATGGGGACCGTCGACTTTCCCAATTGCAGGATCCACATGGACCAGGGGTCTCTCTGCCCCAATTGGTCTAGTAGCCAATGATCTTAGCCGGGTCTCTTTTCTTTTCCTCCTCATGGTGGAAGGTGAATGTGATGTTGAATCAATAGGAGGAGGAGGAGGGAAGCTAGGTGGTGTAGCCATTTTCCTGTTAATAAAAAAACATTAATTTTAAAAGTGATCATAAAACTATTTTATGTTATGTGATTGAATAAACTAAAATGAAACACATATAAAAAAATTACATTAGACGATGTTAATTAATTCTCCTTCATCATGATCATTATGATTTGCATGAACATCGTTAGCTTCTTCTTCTCTGACGATGTTAGGCGAGATTTGTGTGGACAAAGAACTAACATAAGTATCAATAAGTGAATCATCATCTTCAACATTAACGCCAATTGTTTTCCCATGTGGAACCACTAACCACCTTTCATCACAAGGGTCTTCAACATAAAATACTTGTTTAGCTTGTTCTGCCATGATGAATGGGTCATTTTGGTAAACGAGTTTCTTAAGATCTACCAACGTAAATCCTACATCATCAACCCGCACACTGATATTTTGTCAACTCACATACATTTGAAAACACAGACAGTGAATTTGACATAGTTAAGCTCCCAGATTTCTTCAACGAAACCAACGTAAGAGATGGAAGCTACATACAGATTGTTATCATGTACACTAGCGAAGTGTTGAGATTCAACCCTTAGGGTAACCCCACTGTTTTGCATTATATTTTTCTCGTCTTGTGCTTTTGTATAGAAGGAATACTTGTTTATATCGTATCCTTGCCAAGTTATAACATTTTTTAGGCCCATTTGCTAGCTTTCTTAACGTTTCAGAAGCATTATCATCACCAAAAATTGTATCTTTAAACGACCAACACAAGATGGGTATCAAAGCAACTGCAACATAAAAAAAACAGATTAAAAAGGCAGGACATGGAAGTGACATAAAGGAATGGTAATATAAATTTCCATTACTTAGTAACTCTGTTGGAGCTAGCAACATAACATCTAATGCTATAATTTTCTATCCTTGTCAAACAGTTTTAATTCAACTCCTTCTTTTCTTAAATGGTCATTTTCCTTTACTTAAAGCACAAGGGGACGGATACCCCTATCCTATGTTAAAAATCAAGTTCAACATAAAAAAAATACACTTGTTTAATAGTGTACTTGGGACTATTGAATTTTTCTCGGCATAGGATGCTTCATCTGTTTACCATGCTATGGAGACTACAATTGTTGAAGTCATCAAATTAAGGGAAACAGAGCTCTACCCTCAACTCATTAAGTTTGTCAAAGGGTTAGTCTATTCTTCTTTAATAGTACACTATAATACTATATATTTGAAATTTCCCTTGAATATTTTTCTTCTTCATAATTAATACACTACTAATGAGTTTCTTGGCCACAAATAGTCATGGTATGGACATAGAGTGAATCTATCTAGCGACCAAATGATAACAATGCAGTAGCAATTGATGTTAATCCACTGTGTTTGAATTGTTGGAGTAAAAGTAGGATAAGTTATCAAAAAGGCATGCAGTAGGCATTGGAGCTAGAATTTCTGATGCTTTCAGTTTAGTATTTGTACATGCATAGTAGTATAATATTGCTTTTGATTTGACTGTTGTTTATTGATCTTACTTTGCTTTCCTGTAGATAGTGTTGACCACCCATGACTTTAACATGTACTATCTGTACAACTAGAAGCTCATTTTGATAAAGTTCCTTAGAATAAGGGCTTATATTGGTTCTAAACCTAGCGTTCACTTAACTTGCAACAACAATAATGTTACACCACTTGTGCATAACTTACACTCAAATATATGTCCCCTAATAACAAGTTGGACCTAATTCATTTTTAACAAGAACACAATTATTAGTCCCCAGTTTGAATCAATCCCAATTCTTAGCAATGTCACCCTTTTGGAATCATCACTTAAGAGGATCCTAAGGACAACCTCAAACAATCTCCAGTTTCTTATTTGCATAATGGAGAGAAAACACAAAGGGTATGCAAACTTGAAACAAATTGTCGAGACAAGTGTTGGTGTTGTGAGCCAATGCTGCCTATACCCCAATCTCAACAAGTTAAGTTCACAATTTTTGGCCAATTTGGCCCTCAAAATGAACGACAACATGAATTGGCCAACAGCAAACAAGTACATTTCAAGAATAAGGTAAAGAAATTAATCACTTGTCAAGAACACTATTAACTTCAAGTGGGTATTCCCTGTGAAATACAAAGCTGGTGACTCCCAAGTCATGAGGGAAAAAATACATTTACCTTCCATCCAAAGATGAATATGCAAGGATCTATGAGCCCCATTTCCCCACTTTCCTTTGGATTTGGTTCAGATTTCGGGGACAAGTATATGTTATCTAATGGCTTATATGACCATGTGACAATCTAAAGACACCAAAAAAGAAAAATGTGACAATCTAATGTTATATCTAAGCTTTTCTTTGTTTTGGATATGAACTTTGCCTTTACAAACTTTTAATGATTTCATTTGGCAATACATATACCCATTATATATGATACTATTGTTCTTGAACTTCTTTAAGAATTAAGCTTGCGTTGATGCATCTAAAGTGTAACACATCTAGACACTTGACAGATTATGTAGCTACCTAAATTGACATAGAACAACATGCGTGGTTAACTTAACCAGCCTTAAAAACATGAAAACAGAGAACACAACACAAATCTAAACCTACCCGTACCCATACCCGCCCGACTTGCAACTTGTAGTATCATGGCCCACTCTTAAAACGTTTTGCTCCAATCATAACTGTGTGTGCCAATTCGTGAGGGTCATGCTTCAATCTAACGCATTGATGACAATAGTAAAATGTCCTAAGCAATAAGCATCAATCGAATGGACAATTCCGTCCATTTAGGAGCAAAATTAGCAATGAAGCAACTGTGTAATTTCAAGACTCCCTAGACTAGCAAAACAACTAAATTGATTTCATTGTTGAACCAACACTATAAAAAAATAGCTAGTTAGTTACTGAACCAACTTCATATTGGATTCTGTTGTTACAAGACAAATGTTTCATGGACATCTATTATTCTATAAGACACCCAGATAGAAAGAGAAAAACAAGCACCATCAATTATGGAGGAAAACAATTATCTATACAATCTGACAAGAGGAAAATAGTGATAATCAATTACTTTAATGAAATTGATAAACAAGAACCATCAAGCTTAAAATCACATAATTAAGTAGCTGGAAGACCTCAACAACACTGTAAAATCACAACAAAATCTTACCCCATATTGCGAGTACAATGAGGTTAAAGAAGAGCAAAGAGTGCCTAGAAAACAAAGCCGATAAGCCCTCGAGAAAGATGCTTTGGTACCAGGGGAATGGCTGCAAGGAAAGCCACAACAAACACCTACAGAAAATATTTAAATTAAAGGATCAGCAACGAAGGTGATTCAGACCCGCAAACCAATCACTTAAACAATGCATTTTTAAAGAGCATATATGAGCAAAAATGAATTGTTTCAGGTTGACTTTCAAGTCCCATAAGTTTCACACAAGAAAATTTTGATGGATATAACTTAGCCAAACAAATCAACTTTTCCTTATCAAATTTAAAAAATGAATCTCTTGGATTTAAGCTTGCTACACAAAGAAGCAGCTCGGTGTTCACCTCAGGAAATCTATTGTTGGATCAAGTAGCCTCGGAATAATTAAGAAGGAGGGGTTGAATTAATTATGAACGTATCTTGACTAATTAAAAATTTATCCTTCTTAATGTTACTAGATTCAATTAGGTTTTACTACTAAGTTATGAGAAAGTAAAGAACAAAAACAATAACTTAGATAAAAGTAAAGCGGAAATAAAAAAGAACACAGCGGAAATTGAAGAGTGTAGGGAAGAAGAAGACAAACATAAGATTTATACTGGTTTGGCCACAACTCATGCCTACATCCAGTCCCCAAGAAACCACCAGTTCTTGAGATTTCCAATAACCTTGTAAAATCCTTTACAAGCAAAGATCCACATGGGATGTACCCTCCCTTGTTCTCTTTGAACAACCAAGTGGATGTACGCTCCACTTGAACTGATCCACAAGAGATGTACCCTCTCTTGTTCTCAGTATCACAACCCAAGTAGATGTACGCTCTACTTGTTCCACAAAGGATGTACGCTCCAATGTATTAAAACAAAGAATTCTTAGGCAGTTAGTCCCTTGAATCTTTGTAAGGGGAAACAAAATATATCTCAGGCGGTTAGTCCTTTGAAATCTTTTGTAAGAAACAGAAGATATCTCAAGTGGTTAGTCCTTTGAAATCTTTTGTCAAGAGGGAGAAGGGAAGAAACAAAAAAATTCTCAGGCGGTTAGTCCTTTGAATCTTTTGACAGGAGAGAAGGAATGAAAAAAAAGAATAGCACAAGTTTTTGGTCAATGAACTTTTCTTGAAAGAGAAAGTATTGAACAAAAACTTTTAGAAAGATGAAGGAAATCTGTTATGCATAAAAAGGAAATCAGTCTTACACATATTGAAATTTGTGCCATGGTCACATATTTATAGTCATATGATGACTCAAGTTAAAAGTTTATGACTCTTGGCAATTTCTTCAAAACTAGTCATTTTTAAAAGTTGTGACTTTTATGAAAACTAGTCACTTAAAAAAGTTGTGACTTTTGAAGAAATCTTCAGAAATAAGTCACCTTAAGAATTGTGACTTTTGGTAATTTATTTTTCAAAAAAAGTCACTGGTAATCGATTATCATCATGGTATAATTGATTACACATCAACAGATGTGACTCTTCATGTTTAAATTTGAAAGTCAAAACGTTTAGAAACACTGGTAATCAATTACAAGTATTGTGTAATCGATTACACAAGTTTGAAATGATTTGAAAAAGTTTTATCACAAGTTGTGACTCTTGAAATTTGAAATCTAACATTTTAAAACATTGGTAATTGATTACATGATTATGGTAATCGATTACAGCTTTGTAAATCAATTTTGAAAAGAATGTTGGCTACTGGTAATGGATTACTGCCTTCTGGTAATCGATTACCAGAGAGTAAAACTCTTTGGTAAAAGATTTTTCTTTTCGAAAAATTCTTATGCTATTCAATGTTTTGAAAAACTCTTTTAATACTTATCTTGATTGAGTATTCTCTTGATTCTTGAATCTTGAGTCTTGATTCTTTACTTGAATCTTGAATCTTGATCTTGATTATTCTTGAATCTTGAATCTTGATCTTGATTCTTGAAACTTGTTTGACTCTTGATTCTTTGGCATCATCTTGGAAGGCATTGCTTCCACATCTATTGTTTAGCTCTTGAAGTTGTCTATCAATCACTTGATAAAATAACTCAACTTGAAAGTGATGAAGATTTAAAACTTTTTGAACTTTATGCTTTGATCTTCCTTGTGTAATGAATGCATCATCCATATTTGGAATGTTAATATCTTGCTTTTCACAAAATAATGATACTTCATTCAATAAAGTATGGCAACCATCATTTCTCATGCTTTGTAATCTCTCCTTGCACACTCTAACTAATGCTATAACATTTATAATATCTTGATCACTTCTTTGTAGTGCTTGAGACAACTCATTAGTGATCCCCAATATATGCCTCATCAAGTGCAAGTTAAAAATAGATTCAAAAGACAACATAGATTTCAATAAATGACATGCTTTGACACGTTGATATGAGCTTATGCCATTTTCCTCAACAAATTTAAGGACATCAATCACTAAAGTAAACAAAGATATCATGCTAAGTAGCATACCATAATGTGAGTCCCATCTTGTATATCTAGCTTGTTTCAATGTTGTTTCTTGATTCAAGCCATAACCACTAGAAATTTCTCCACTTTTTAATGCTTCAACAACTTTAAGAATTTGACTTTCTCTGAGAATCTCTCGTCATTTACTTGAAGCTACAACAAAATTAGATAGATTGTTAACCAAACTAAAAAAAAAACAACCGACCTCAACTTTTTTTTTGCAACTGTCACAAGTGCTAATTGAAATTGGCGAGCAAAGCAATTAACATAGAATCCATAATTATTTTCTTTCAAAATCAAACTTTTGAGACCATTGAATTCACCTTTCATATTACTAGCCTCATTGTATCCTTGTCCACACACTCTTGATAGGCTTAAACTATGTTTTGCAAACAATGACTCCAATGCCAATTTTAAAGATATGACACTTGTATCCGAAACATGAACAAGACCAAGAAACCTCTCAATGACACTTCCATTTTTATCTATGTAACACAAAGCAACAAACATTTGCTCCTTAATTGATATATCTCAAGATTCATCAATTAAAATGGAAAAAAATCATATTTAACATCATTAACAATAATTTTTGTGGTCTCATAAGCTGCAGCTGTCACAATATCCTTTTGAATATTAGGTGCCACTAGTTTGAGATTTCCACGAGCATTTTTTAGAACCTTATCAATCTTTTCATTATGATTGGCCAAAAAATGTATAAGCTCAAGGAAATTACCTTGATTTTTTGAATGAACTTATTCATCATTACCACGAAATGCCAATCCTTGCCTCAATAGAAATCAAATACAGCCAATTGTTGTTATCAAACGAATCCTATATTCTCTTTTCACCAAGTCTCGTTGTCTGTTAATAGCAACTTCAATATGTTATTTTTTATTCATTAATGTTTGAAAACTTTGTAAAGCTTAATTGTGAACACTATCAAATTCTTCAATATGGGTTTTCAACCTATCCTTTTTTTTCCAATTCGAAAAACCGTCGACCAAAAATGCATAAGCATTTTTTTTGTTCTCCAATGTCAAGTCTCATAAGATAACAATACAAACAAAATGCAACATCTTTTGATACATTATATTTCAACATATTTCTAAATTCCAAAAACCAATCAGGATTAAACTTTCGAAATAGAGTCCCAAATTGTCATTTTGGAAAATCATGATCTCTTGGTTTACAAGGTCCTTTTTGCAAATAACATGATATGTGTTTCCTCTCTCCCGGATCAGCAGGAAGATTTTCAAAATCAACTTCTAAGAATCTATTTTTTTTTCAGATGACTCTAATGTGTTGGGGAATCCCTTTTAAAAATTTCTTCATTTTTAGCACACTACAAAAAGAATAAAGCTAATTAAGGTAAAAAACAAAATAAAGTTAATCTCCCTATTGCTTACAAATAAACCCCCCTACATTATGTTAAGCCTTATCAATAATTTATATTAAAAATTTGAAAAGAGTAAAAAACTATTTTTTTTATAAAAATCTTACTGCAATTTCACAAAAACCGCAACTCGCAAAGACTGCAATGCTACCAATGCACACAACACACAGGTCTGTGAGTGAGACCACCATGATTCCGTGAACGTGTATAATTGAATAAGTTTAAATCTAATTAGATTTAGGGAAAATGAATAAAAAAGTGTAAGTGAGAGACAATAGTGTTTGGCTGTTTTGAGAATTGGGAGGGCCAAAGGGAGTGAGGGATGATTCACATTGTAATCAAATGTGTGTGATAAGTTACTAATTTAGTGTGTGAAACAGTGTGCTCTATGCAGTTTATGAAATTTTTTTGTGATACTGTAAAAATAATGAGAATTGGGCTAAATGGTTTGGGCTTGAGCATGTTGTTTTTGTGTTGAATGTATTTTTTTTGTTTAGACTTTGGGTTAAAAAAATCCACTGGGGGTACTATATAATTTTTTATGTGGGCAATTTTTTTATATACATTAACAAATAAAAAAATCCAGCGGGGCAATTGCCCCCGCAACAAATAATGTGCATCTGCTAATGTTTTAGAGTTAGGCGATACATCAATCAAAGTTCAACATCTTTCGTCAAGTCATTTCCTAGGTTGATGATTAACGTAGCTCCATGTAGAGCTTGTAGGCATTGGATCTTCTTTATCAATGGAGTCCTTTGCTTCTTGAAGATCAATGGCAGTGGAATGGAGAAGGAGGAAAAGTGATTGGAGACGCCACTTTAAAGAGAAGATGAGTCAAGAACAAGCTCACCACCATAAGAAGCCATGGATAAGAGCTTGAAGGTAGGAGAAAATGAGTAGAGGGAAAGGAAGAAAGGGGAACAAAATTTTGAGAGAAAGAAGAGGGAGAATGATGTCTGAACTTTGAAGTCTAATTTCTCAAATGATCAAAGTTGCAAAATGCACACACAAGGCCTCTATTTATAGCGTAAGTGTCACATAAAATTGGAGAAAAATTTGAATCTCTATTCAAATTTTACTTGAATTTGAATTTGTGGAACCAAAATTTCACTAATTATGATTAGTGAATTTCAGCTATGGTTTAGCCCACTAATCCAAGATCAAATCCAAGATTCTCTACTAAGTGTGCTTAGGTGTCATGAGGCATGTAAAGCATAAAGGACATGCACAAAGTGTGACTATATGATGTGGCAATCAGGTGTAATAAGGAAATGCTCACTCTCCCTCAGGTTGGTCCGAAATTTAATTGGATTGGGCTTCTCCCAATTCAATAAAATTTCTCTCCCAACACACACATCAAATAGTCCACTTAATGCATGTGAAATTACAAAACTACCCCTAATACAAAACTAGTCTAGGTGCCCTAAAATACAAGGACTGAAAAATCTTACATTATTAGGGTACCTTAAACTTATGGGGTACCCTCCCTACACTATGGAGCCTTAAATACAAGGCCCAAAAAATAATGAAACCCTAATCTAATATGTACAAAGATAAGTGGGCTCATACTTAGCCTATGGGCCCAAAATTTACCCTAAGGCTCATGAGAATCCTAGGGCCTTCTCCTGCATCCCTGGTCCAATATTCTAAGAGTCTCCTAGCCATGGCTCTAGTGATGGGTCCTCTCCTTGGGACGATTGCATCGGTGATTATATACTTTTTATTATATAAAATGAAAACTAAGTTTGCTAAATCATGCTAACCTATAGGTATAGATTTTGAGATTATTATAAATTTTCCCTATCATGTAGTATGTCTCCATTCTCAAAAAATCTAAAATCGTTCATCGAAGATTCAAACCTTAAGATATGACCCTTGATGATTCAATCAAACGATTCACCTTCGTTATTACCTTTTGCTCCATTGTTCCATTTTTTTTTCATCTTTTGTTAGATTCCTTGATATTTAGGGGTAGATGAACTCCTTGCGAATCCTTTTTAATTGAACTTTATATTCAACACCACCTTTATTAATGAAATTAAGTGATCTTCTTTGTTCTTAATGCTTACAACTTATTGATCTCTAGTTGGATGATTTCAAGTTGTTTAACAAATGAGAAGTATTGTAAATGTGTTTGGACTTGAGATAAATTTCTTGCATTGTATTAAGATAAGTCTATCGATAAAACTTCTTGATGCATGCATTCTTATGGATTTCTAAACTTATTTCTTGAGTTAATCCTTGAGGGTATGAGAGATTAAAGCATTGGGATTAATTAAAAAGGGCTTTAAGACAAGAAATTGAGCCTAACTTAGTTTAGTAAATTTAAACTTTAATATGAATGAGCTATTAGAGATAGGGGGAGCAACATGAAGACTAAGCTTTGGAGGTTGAAGAAGTTTTGTCTTTTTACATGCCCAACTCTTTGAGTGGCATTTTTATTGTTTGTTGCATCTTAGTCTCTATCTTTTCATATGTACATCATGCATCATCCTGTAAAGGTAGGAAGATTGTATTTGAAGTTAGAAACCTTTTTAGTGCATAAGAATCTTGGTTTTAATTAATTACAAGGTTGATCAAAATCGATTACACAAGTGTTTGTATCTTGCAGAGAGATTCTAGTTTTGTTTTAATCGACTACCAGTTAACCATAATCGATTACATAGTTCAGTTGAGACCATGTCTGGTTTTTCATGATTCTCTGTTTTAATCGATTACCAGGTGATCATAATCGATTACTTCATTCTTAAAGGTGTTCCCAGAAGTGATCAAGAACACTTTAATCGATTACATCAAGAATCTAATCGATTATATTGTTCTTCAAAGTTTTCCAGATGTTGGGAAAAACATTTTGATCGATTGAAATGATAATATAATCGATTACTTCTTCGAAATAATTGATTACATTGGATATTTAATCGATTATAGGAGGTTATAATTATTTTCTCTATAAATAACCACCTTATGCTCTTACTTTTAAGAAGAATGAACAAAAAGAGGTAGAAGAAAAAGTGCTTAGAATAAGTGTGCGACTCATAACTTCTAGACCTCGTTTTTTCTAAAGCTCTCATGGTAAAAAGTGAGTTGTGAATTAAATGTGAGATCAAGAAGAGACTCATTCACTCAAGTAAAGGTTCTTTGATGTGATTGATTAGGTTGTGTCTCTCTTTAACTCAAGTTTTTTGTGTGTTTTACGTATTGTTAACATATGCATGAATTTCTGAAAGCATGCTAGAATAAGTTTTTCTAGTTTGGGCTAAGGGTAGATTTCTCTTAGGCTCTTATTCACAAAGGACCCTAGGGTTGGGTACCTTAGTCTCTTTTTTTGGGGTAGGAACTGAGATTCTATATGCATAGTGAAAATCTAATTTGATTTGGATTAGATAACTAGAGTAGCTTCTTTAGAGATAGAGAGTGAACCAATATAAAAATTGGTGTGCACCTTCTCTTGATCTTATCTTTCTTTCTCATTGTATTCTTTATCAATTTTGTAAAGGTTAAAGAAAATGTCTTTTTTAATAAGAACTTTAACAAAAAGATTTTGTGTTAAAGGTGATTGATTAAATATTGGTTTTAACAAAAGTTTGTGATAAAATCCTTGGAAAAGAAAGTTTTCTAAAACTATATTTTTTTCGTTCGATTTGATTTAGAACCAATTCACCCCCCTCTGGGTTTGTGAGTTCCATCATCCTTTTCAATTGGTATCAGAGCTACGTCTTGAAAGTTGCTCAGGATCACAGTTTCTCTAAATTGGGCTCTAAACAAATCACTTTCAAAGAGGGTGCATCTCTCAACCGACCTCCATTGTTTGAGGGAGAATTGGCAAAAAAATGGAAATCTTTATTTAGTTAATTGATCTTGGTGCATGGAATGCGATTGTTAAAGGACCTTTTATACCAACTAAAGAAGTGAATGGTGAATTGGTGCCTAAAGAATGGGACGAGATGAAAGATGATGAGAAAAGAAAAGTGAAAGATGATAAAAAAGCTAAAAACATTTTAACTTTTGGTTTATCTTCTGATGAATTCTTTCGTACTGCAATATGCAAAAGTGCAAAGGAAATATGGAAAATGCTTGAAGTCACTCATGAAGGCATTTTGGATGTAAGAAAAGCAAGAAAGCACACTCTTGTATTCGAATATGAAGTGTTCCGAATGAAGAATGGAGAAACCATTTCCAAACTTCAGACAAGATTCACCCATATTGTGAATCACCTTCTTGGTCTTGGAAAAACGTTTGAAGATGATGAGCTAAACATCAAAATCATCAACTGTCTTACAAGAACTTGGGAACTAAAGATCACAATGATCAAGGAATCTAAGGACTTAGCATCAACGTCAATGGAAGCTCTCTTAGGAAAATTGCTTGCATATGAACATGAATTGATTCAACAATTTAATGCAGAAGAAATAGAAAAGAAAAGAAAAGGAATTGCACTCAAAGTTAGTTCTTCAAAGGAAGACTACAAACAAAGCTCTAGTGATGGCGGAGATGCAGAGAATTTAAGTTTAATGGTGAAGAAGTTTGGAAAATTTCTCAAAAGATCCAAAGACAAAAAATTCTCTAAACCTTCAAAGAAAATAGAAAGCAACAACAACACCTTCACATGATTTGAATGTGGGAAGCAAGGTCACATCAAATTTGAATGTATTATCTACCTTAGAAAACAACTAGCTGAAAAGAAAGAAAAGAAGGATAGAAAACATAAAAACTCCTACATAGCTTTGGAAGACAATGCATCCACATCCTCTGATTCTTTTAGTGAAGAAGAAGTTGCAAATTTGTGTTTGTTGATAAATTCAATGGATGACTCCTCAACCATTGAAGAAACTGAGGTAAATTCTAAATTTGAAGAAGTTTTGGAAGCATTTACTGAAATGCATGAGGAAGCGCAAAGGCTTGCTGTTTCAAACAATAAGCTGAGAAGCGATCTAAAATTGCATACCACTAAATTGGCTTCAACACAAAGTGAGCTTGATAAATTGAGACAAGAAAATGAAAAACTTGTTTCAAGCTGTAAAGCCACTGGTTGTGTTTGTGCTTCTACTTCTCTTAATATGGATGATTACAAATCTTTGCAAATTGAGTTTGAAAAGTTAAAAAAGAATTACTATAAAGAACGTATGAAATTGAAAATTGAGCTTTCATATCTTAAAGATCTTTTTAGAAAAATGAAAAAAGGAAAGAGTGATCTCAGTCACTTGCTCAATGTGTAAAAACATACTACCGATAAGATTGTTTTGGGGTATAACAAGCAAACTACCTTTTCTAAGAAAACCAAGTTTGCATCCTCCAAAAAGGTGAACCTAAAAAAAGTCTCCAAATAGAAAAACATAGTGCATTCTAAGCCTAAAGCAAAGACTTGTCATTATTGCATGTAAAAAGGGCACACATCTTATAAATGCTATGTTAGGAGATTTAACATTCCTAGAGGTAAATGTATTTGGATTCCTAAAGATTTAATTGTGGAAATTAACCCTATTGGACCCAACCTCAATTGGGTACCCCCTCTCTCTAATTTATTTTGTCTTGTAGGTGTGCCTAAAAGCAAGAGACTCACTATGGTACTTGGATAGTGGCTGCTTTAGGCACATGACGGGTGACAAGTCCAAACTTACTGACTTTGTGTCAAAGGAAAGGGGATATGCCACTTTTGGAGACAACAATAAGGGAAGAATTATGGGAGAAGGAAACATTCGAAATCAGAATAAGACTCAAATAAAAAATCTTCTACATGTTAATTATTCAAGGTTCACTTGGACTTTATTTTTTAAAACCAAAAATGAAGCTTTTGATTCTTTTCGCAAACTTGCCACGATTATTCAAAATGAGAAAGGTCTTAATATTGTTTCAATTAGAAGTGGTCATGGAGTTGAATTGCAAAATGAGTATTTTGAAAATTTTTGTCAAGAAAATGTAATTCACCACAATTTTTCCACCCCAAGAACACCTCAACAAAATAGTGTTGTGGAAAAGAAAAATAGATCCCTTGAAGAAGAAGCTAGAACTCTTCTAAATGAAACAAAGCTACCAAAGTACTTTTGTGCTGATGTTGTGAGTATAGTTTGCTATACTCTCAACAAACTTCTTATAATACCTATTCTAAAGAAAACTCCTTATCAGCTTTACAAAGGAAGAAAACCATATATATCTCATTTAATGGTTTTTGGATGTAAATGCTTTATTTTAAACAATGGAAAAAAATCTCTTGGCAAATTTGATGCAAAAGCTAATGATGCTATTTTTCTTGGTTATTGATTGCAAAGCAAAACATATGGAGTGTTTAATAGGAGAACTTTGCGTGTGGAAGAATTTGTACATGTTGTGTGTGTGAAACTAACTCTATTGTTCAAGAAAATTCTTTGGAAGATGAAGATGTAGGTTTTCAGGATAAGGATATTGCACTTGAAGATGAAACCAAAGTTGAAGAGCTTGAACAAAGAAAAGAAATCACTGCCACACCTCTTAGAGACCTCCCAACAGATTGGAGAACTCAGAGAGACCTATCCTTGAACAATATTATGGGTGAAATATCAAAGGGAGTATCTACCCGATTTAGACTCAGGATTTTATGCAATCACATGGCTTTTGTTTCTTAGACTGAACCAAGAAACATAGATGAATCTTTGTATGATGAGCATTGTTTGTTGGCTATGCATGAATAATTAAATCAGTTTAAAAGGAATCAAGTGTAAGATTTAGTTCCTCAACCTGGCTCTTGCAAGTTAATAAGAACCAAATGGGTGTTTTGAAACAAACTTGATGAATCAGGCGTCATAGTAAGGAACAAGGCCAGTTTCGTTGCAAAAGGATACAACCAAGAGGAATACATTGACTATGATGAAACCTATGCACCTATTGCAAGGTTAGAAGCCATTAGTCCGCTGCTTGCTTTTGCATGTATTATAGATTTTAGGTTATTCCAAATGGATGTAAAGAATGCTTTTCTCAATGGATACATTGAAGAAGAGATATATGTAGACCAACCTCCAGTTCTATGTAGAAAGAATTTAAGATGCCTATGATGGGAGAGTTGAACTTCTTCCTTAGAATTCAAGTCATGAAAATGGAACATGGAACCATCCTATGTCAAACAAAATACTGTACAAAACTAATTAAGAAATTCAACATGGAAAAGTGCAAAGAAGCATCAACACCAATGGCAACATCCATTTATATTGACTTAGATGAAAATCAGTGGATGAATCAAAGTATAGAGGTATGATTGGCTCATTCTTTACTTAACTGCAACCCGACTAGATATTATGCTTAGTATTAAACTAACCCTAAGGAATCTCACTTAACAACTGTTAAAAGGATCATTAAGTACCTTAAGGGCACAACCAATGTTGGTTTGTGGTATCCCAAAGGTACCTCCTTAAATCTAATTGGCTTTTCAGGTTTTGACTTTGCAGGATGCAAGCTAGGTAGGAAAAGCACACATGGGACAGGCCATCTCTTAGGAAGCTTTCTTGTATCTTGGAACTGTAAGAGACAAGCTTGTGTGGCACTATCCACTATAGAAGAAAAATACACTGCAGCTGGAAGTTGTTGTGCTCAAAGTCTCTGGATGAAACAACAGCTAGAAGACTTTGGAGTAATCCTTTATCACATTCCTTTAATCGATTACCATACTTGCTTTTGTGGTGTTATGGTTTAAGGTTCTCTCTTCATTTTAATCGATTACATGTTTGGCTTAAAGCTTTTTCTGGCATTGTGTTCTGTTGTAATCGATTACTGCCTCATTTTAATCAATTACATGTTATGGTTTATGGATTCTTTTGGCTTTGTGTTCTATTTTAATCGATTACAAAGGCCTTTAGGGGGGGGGGGGTTTCTAGCATATTTAATCGATTACTTATATCAGCTTTTGGTTTTGGGTGAAAACAAGGGCAAATTTAATTGATTACTATGTAATTTTAATCGATTACTTGCATGATTTTTGTGTGTAATCTGTTACATCTCTTCGTCTTCACCTCATCAACCACCATTATTATTGCATTTACTCTTACCACCCATCTTAACCAACCAAAAATGCCTCAGCCTCTCTTTATAAGACAACCCAAACCTATCCAAAAATAACACGAACACCTCTTCTAAAACCTCCTGTTATCACCCTTCTCTAAACCCAAACATCTTCTACTCTCAAACCCTCTATCTCCTCTTCAAGATGGCAAGAAATACTTCAAGAAAACATAAGAAAGCAAAAACCTCTAAGAGGAAGCAAAGTGAATGCTCACAGGCTGCTCTCAACTGATTGGACACATGGTTCACAGATGAAAGCAAAAAGAATGACTACATGATGATATATGTTGTCAAAAACATGAGGATCCCTAAGTATTTGGACTTGGAATGGTTCTCTCAACAAGGGTTCAACTTTCCTAATCTGCTAGAAGCACAAGGATTGTCAAAGCTGGTGCAGATAAAATGAACTTTTTATCCAGAGCTAGTCAACGTTTTCTACACATGTGCATGTGTTGACCTTGAAAGTAACCTCTTCTCTATTGTAAATGGAGTAGATATAGTCATTGATACTATTGTGTGGAAGGAAGTAGCTGGTCTGGACATGGATGGAGTCCATAAGTTTGATGAAAGGCCTAATGCGTACAACAAGATGTAAACCTATAGAGGAATGCTTCTTGACCCAGCTAGGAACTTGAGGAATCGCTTAGGAGTTGGTGGACTGACTGTAGAAGACAAAATGTTGGTTTACCTCATTACCTACATTCTTACTCCAAGGTCAAGCAATCATGCTCAGGTAACAAATGATGATCTACAAATTGTTTATGGTTTGAAATCAAGTATCAACATGAATTGGGTACTCCTAATTGAAGACATTATGCTAAAGAGTCGTCGCCTGGTGGATTACGAATATCCTTATGTTGTGCTTGCCTCAAGATTAATTGACTACTTCAATGATGATGTCTCTAATGAGATTGTGGATTTTACCAAAGTGGCTAGTGAGATTATCAAAAGGCATCTCAAGAAGCTTGGAATGAGGTTTGTTGATCATGAATGGATAATGGCTGGAGAGCCGACAATTGGAAACTTTGACCAAATGGAAGAAGATGATAAAGCTGAAGCTCCACAAGAGCTTGCACATCAATGGAGTCCTTTTAAGTCACTTATGATTTAGAAGATGAATGCTATGCTTCACCTCCATCAAGAACAGTCAATTAAAGTTCATAGTCTGTTGGAGAATATAACTACCTGGTTGGAAAACATTGAGACTATGTTGAATCTTAGCATCCTCCTTAACCCTGATGAGGATGAAGCTTAGTAGTGTTTTAAGTGCTTGTTTTTGGTTTTTGATTGTCCTTTCTAGTTATGTTTAATTTTGTTTGTGTCTCTGATAACTTGTTTTGTGATGTTTGATTAAGTTGTTATGCTTTCTTATAATAGGTGTAATGATTAAGTGGTAATGTTTTTCTATGAATGAAGTGTTATGATCTTTTCCCTATTCACATCATATATTTGTTTGTTTACTCTATCAGTAGTTGTGACTTTTTGGCCTTGTTATGCCAAAAGGGGGATAAATATTGCATTAGGAAGAAGTAGTGCATTGCATACCTACATTTGTATACAACTCTACTTAATGATATTGATGATATGATTTGACACTTCTCTCAGTGTTTAGAAACTTTCAGGTTTCTTTAAGAAAAGTCTCTACTCTCAAGACTCTCCAAATGCACTCAAAAGGCAATTCAAGTTTGGCATCATCAAAGTCAAAAAGGGGGAGATTATTAGAGATAAGGGGAGCAACATGAAGACTAAGCTTTGGAGCTTGAAGAAGTTTTGTCTTTTTACATGTCCAACTCTTTAAGTGACATTTGTATTGATTGTTGCATTTTAGTCTCTATCTTTTCATATGTACATCATGCATCATCATGTAGAGGTAGGAAGATTGTATCTAAAGTTAGAAACTTCTTCAGTGCATAAAACTCTCTATTTTAATCGATTACAAGGCTTATCGTAATCTATTACACAAGTGTTTGTAGCTTGTAGAGAGATTCTAGTTTTGTTTTAATTGATTACCAGTTAACCCTAATCGACTAGATAATTCAGTTGAGATCGTGTCTGGTTTTTCATGAGTCTCCGCTTTAATCGATTACCAGGTGATCATAGTCAATTACTTTGTTCTTAAAGATGTTCCCAAAAGTGATCAAGAACACTTTAATCGATTACATCAAGAATCTAATCGATTACATTGTTCTTGAAAGTTTTCTAGATGTTAGGAATATCATTTTAATTGATTGAAATGATAATATAATTGACTACTTCTTTGAAATAATTGATTGCATTGGATATTTAATCGATTACAGGCGGTTATAACTTTTTTCTCTATAAATAACCACCTTGTGTTCTCACTTTTAAGAAGAATGAAGAAAAAAAAGAGAAGAAAAAGTGCTTAGAATAAGTGTGTGACTCATAACTTCTAGACTTCATTTTTTTTAAACTCTCATGGTAAAAACTAAGTTGTGAATTACTTGTGAGATCAAGAAGAGACTCATTCACTTAAGTAAAGGTTCTTGCGTGTGATTGATCATGTTGTGTCTCTCTTTGACTCTTGTTTTTCGTGTGTTTTACCTATTGTTAGCATATGCATGAATTTCTAAAGGCATGCTAGAATAGGTTTTTCTAGTTTAGGCTAAGGGTAAGTTTCTCTTAGGCTCTTATTCACAAAGGACACTAAGGTTGGGTACCTTACTCTCTTTTTTCTGGGGTAGGAACTGAGATTGATTGTGATTTCTTGTAAGAATTATATATGCATAGTGAAAATATAATTCAATTTGGATTAGATAACTAGAGTAGCATCTCTAGAGATATTGAGTGAACCAGTATAAAAATTGGTGTACATCTCTTGATCTTATCTTTATTTCTCATTGTATTCTTGATCAATTTGGTGAAGGTTAAAGAAAATATCTTTTTGAATAATAACTTTAACAAAAGAATTTTGTGTTAAGGGTGATTGATTAAATATTGGTTTTAACAAAAGTTTGTGATACGATCCTTGAAAAGAAAGTTTTTTGAAACTCTGTTTTTTTGTTTGATTTGATTTAGAACCAATTCACTACCGTGCCTCCTGGTTTGTGTGTTCCATCATCTTTTTTCATGAGCTTGAGTTAGACTAAATGAAAATGTAGAAGAACCATGGAATAATTTCAACCCTAACTATTCTTCAATGTCATTTAGTAAATCTAAATTGCCCTCAAATTTTTGTACAACTATTTTAATCATACATAGTCATATAGATTTGATCGCTTCATAGTTTGTTAAATCATTAGCAGATGGCCACCGATAAAAGGATTAACTAACATTTAGATTGATTAGTTCTAAAATAAAAATTAGCAACAATGAAGAAGTCCAATTCACTAAATATGAAGAGAAAATCATTTATAATGCATAATTGGGGTACACATGTACAACTACATCAGAATCCTAGACTAAGGAACCCAGCTAACCATAGTTATAGGAAAGTAGAAAATCCCAATTGAAAACATAAAGAGAAGAAAGTGATAGAAATGTTACAAGTTAGAACCCTTATGTTGATCCTCACATGCGATCTTTGCTCAAAGGTCTCTCACACAAACACTTTCTTGCTCGGGACTTTCTAATTTTGAGCAAAACAAAAGACAACCTAACCTATACTTCCACTTTTCTATTTATATTAAAAGAAATAAAATTGATTTAGGGAAGTCATCACAATTGTGCCATTTGAGTGGGCTATTTCAAAATTCAAATCTTTAGGTGCTTCTTCAACCAAGAGAATTGTGCTAAATGGGCACGACCGTCCTCCAAAACTTCTAACACTGATGATCCACTCAAAAAGCATCATGATTGTGCTAAAAGTTGTACAACCATTCTTGAAAACCTTGATGCTAACCAATAATGTGTGCACACTATTGAGCTTAGCACGATTGTGCTCTTTAGGGGTGCTTTATTGAACTTCAAATCAACATCTTTTGGCTCATTTTCATACTTATCCTTCTAAGAACCTATCTTTCACAAACTTAACCAAGAAAAATGATTTTTGCAGAGAATATATATATATATATATATATATAAACTCACTTCTCATGACATACAAAATCTAGTTTATCAACTATATTTTCCTTGGAAAAAGAATAAAAAAGGAATAGATGCATTTTTTTATTATTCAATGTTCGATTTGATAGTTAAGTTCCATTTGTTTTTCAAATCTTATTCAGATTGATAGCGTTGTTGAGAAAGCTAGCTATGTGCTTAGTGACACTAGATACTCTTAGAATATAAGCTACTTTTATCTTTGTAAGAGTAGTCTTGAAAGGTTTAGAAAAAGGCTATTTATGTGTATTCTAAAAAGCATATGTAGGAGTAGGTTCTCCTAGTCTAAACCTGTTTTTTCTTCTTTCTTATTGTACTCTTTTTGTTACACATACACACACACACACACATATAATATGTGGCTAAGTGAACTTAACTCACTCACTTCATCAATCTAATGTGAAACTTAGGCCTTTAAAAATGTAACCCCTAAACTTTAACATGGTACTATAGTGGGTTTGGTCTCACTCTGTTGTCTCCACTCCGCTGTTGTCTGTCGCCAATCATTGTCATTAGTCACCAGCAACCAACATCGTTCTTTTTGCGGGCGAACCCCAAAATAAGTACGCCTCTTTTTGGTGTTCTAATGAAGTTTATCACTGTCAACTGCCGGTAGCTACTACCTACCGCTGTTCATTGATGACCATTTTCTCCGATGACCTTAGGGGCAGGTGCGCCATGTCAAGCGCAACCTAACCCAAGCAGTCTTAGGTCCAAATTTTGAACAATAAGCTCTCAAGCACTATTCTCATACACTATGCCAACCTCTTTTTCAGTCACCTCTTTTACATTTTGTCAGATCTACGTTATCCAGTGAGATTTAGCAATACCCACTACCACCATTGTGCTTATTTCCTTTCAGCGAGGCTAACCGTCTAGTCAATTACTGTCATACCCATCAGAGCCATTATGTCGGTCGCTGGAGTTTCACCGGTCTAGTAGTTTTTCACCTGTAGATTCCATTTATATTGTTCTTTTTGTCTTATGCCTCTTACCTTTGAGATATTTTTAGTCCTCAATGTATCACACATATGGCTAGCTCATTCAAGTAAAGGCTTTTGATGTTCTTTGGTCAAGATATTTGGTTCTTTGGTTCTATTTTAGGCATCAACTTGTCATTTTACTCTTGTTTGGTTTGTGGGTTTGTACTTAGAATATTTTTCCTTTGGATGTGTTCTGGTTCTAGAAAAGGACAACTTCAGGTCATGTTTTCTATTTATTCCTTGTGCATATATCTGTTGTGCAACTTATCACTTTCATCCTTGTTGTGCGGTTCCTTTGTCAAACACTCATGTCATCTATTGTTGTCCACTCTATTCATCAAGGGGGTCTCAAGTGTTCATATATATATATATATATATATATATATATATATATATATATATATATATATATATATATATATATTAAATCATTTGTTGATCTTGTTGTCCAAAAACTTTATCCTTCCCTGTAATTGAAGTAGTTGTTGTCCATGGGGTTCGATCTGGTCAAGAACCCTTACTATAACCAGGAACTATTTATATTAAAATAAAAAAGGAAATATTTGCCCTGATCTTGTTGTCTCACTATCAAGGGACTCATTCCTTATCATGTTTTTCTTCTATCCATGGTGGTTAAGCATTGGGTCAAGCTTTTGTCATGAACGGTTAAGCATTGGTGTGTTGCTCTTGCCTTTATGGTGGTTAAGCATTCAAATATTGTGTTTCGCTTGTGCCTTGAGTGGTTAAGCACCATGTTTAGCTTCTACTCTTGATTTTTAAGCTTTATTGATTATGCCTATATGATGGTTAATCACTTGTCATTGTATTGCTTCTATCTTGAGTGGTTAAGCATCATGTTCAAATTCTACTCTTGATGGTTAAGCTTTGTTGCTTTTGCATAATATGGTGGTTAAACATTTTTTCTGCTATCCATGGTGGTTAAGCCTTGCGTCAAGCTTCTGCAATGGATGGTTAAGCATTTGTCAAGGATATGCTTCTGCCTTTTAGGTTGTTAAGTGTGTTTTCTTCTATTAAGTGGTTAAGCTTTGCGTTATTGCTTCTACTTAATGGTTAAACATATTCCAATTGTCTTTGAATGTTTTAGTCATTGTTTGTCTATCTTTTGTTGATGTATTTTTGGCTTTGCCTTTGTCATCTTTTATTGTAACAAGCTAAAAGCATTGTAGGTTTAGCTTGAGGGAGAGTGTGTTGGTTGTGTCTCCTTATCAGCCACTAATCATTCTGAGCAAAATTACTTGAGGTGATCTTGTATCCATTGGCTTCATTGTTGTCATGTTGGAAAGTTGATTTGTTGCCCTATGGGTTGATTGGTTAAAGCTTGTCCATGTTTTGTTGTTGGAGTAGATGGGAGTTTATTGTTGTCATGGGTTTCAGTTGGCTCCTCAGCAACATTTGAGTTAGAAGAAGAATCTTCTGTTCTTTGGCATTGTACTCTGTGCACTAGAGTTCTCTACCTTGGAGTTGTTTTGGGTTTAGAGAATGAGAATTGTTTTGGAATTGTTTCCATCCTTTGATACTTCAACTCATATTTTCAAAGCTTGGAACATTTAATTTATATGCTTTAGTTTGAGGGGGAGTATTAGAATATAAGCTAGTTTTTATCTTTGTAAAAGTAGTCTTGAAAGGTTTAGAAAAAAGTTGTTTTGTGTGTATTCTGAAAAGCTTATGTAGAGCAGGTTCTCCTAGTCTAAACCTGTCTTTTCTTCTTTCTTATTGCACACTTTTTTGTTTTTATATATATATATATATATATATATATATGAATGCATGTATGTATGTATATACATACATACAATCTGTGGCTGAGTGAACTCAACTCACTCACTTCATCTATCTAATGTGAAATTCAGCCCTTCAACAATGTGGCCTTTAAGCTTTAACAAATACATTTTCCTTTACTCTATTGACTTTAATAGAATTACATCTAGTTACCTCTTAACTTCACCTTTTCACTCCTAATTGTTTCATTTTCAGGACAAACATGTTGTATCTTTCTAGGCTTACTATAAAATAAGGGATTTTGATTTTAGTCCTCTAAAGTTTTTTTGTTTTATTGTAGTCCTTTATGAAGATTTTTTTGGAACCTAGTCTTTAGTGTCAAGTAAGTGGTGTCAAGTAAGAGCGTTATATGACTATGCACCAATGATGTTGACAACCCATTGACTTGTCATGCCATTAAGAAATCTAGCAGAGCGTCATGAGTAATAATTTTTTTTAAATACGTTTTTAAATGCCCATCTATTCAAAATAGCTCTTAACATCAGACTAATTAATAAGTGTTTTAAAAATATAATTTACAAAAAAATACATGTGGCTACCTTATCAGACTCCTTAATGATGTGGCAAGCCAATGGGCGACTACATCATTATTTAATACTATTACTTGAAGGAGAGACTAAAAGACTTAAACCTTTAAAGGGCTAAAAAAAATTAGAGGACTAAAATATAAAAAGCATCATATTTTGTAGGGACCAAAACTTTATTTAAGGTATTTTTCTATAAGCATTAAACAAACAACTATAAATGTAAATGATGAACTCTATAGCTTGAAGAATGACTTGAATATAGCAAGCTATCGGCTAGTAAAGTTTTGGTGATGAAAAAATAGACAAATGAAGCATTGTGTTTAGGAATAATGATCTTATAGTTAGCTTTTGAAAATTAAATGACCAAAGTTGATTCTTTCCTTGGTTATGTATTTTGAAAGCTTATTTGAGTTTAGACACCTATAATGTCTTTCATTGCCTTTTCATGATCCAATTGAATTATCACCTCTTAACAAATTCACTTGAAATCATATGAACCTAGGCTTGTTGGGTACTTTGTGTTGCCTAGTCATTATGGATGACCTTAATTTCTATTTTATTGTAACCTTGACGGTGCAAATTGAATTTACTAGTTTCCTACAAATGAAACCAATGATCTATTTAAGATAAACATGGCTGATGTGTCTAAGAGGGATAATTGATTTAAGACAAGATTCTTAGTTAGCTCAAGTAGGCTTCAAGTGTTCCTAAAATACCTAAAACACACTAGAAGAGGGGTTGAATAGTGTGATGGATAAAGCTTGGTCTTTCGAAAACTATAAAAGACTTTTCTTAAAGCAAATATCAATGGATGAAGGGTTTCGTCCAAAAGGTTTGAAATAGCTTTGTGCTTGGAAAACTAGTTTGTGAAACTTTGATATGATAGTATAGAAGTGACTTAAAAAAGAACAAGTTATATAGAAGCAGTAATGAAAACACAAAGGTTTCGTACCGGTTCACCTCAACTCTTGCGCTACGTCTAGTTCTCCTTCAAAATTTGAAGGGTTCCACTAATCAAATCTCTTATTACAATTAAGTATTCTCTATGCCACCTTTGGCTACAACGAGTACTTTGTAGGCCACTTCTGGCATTACACTTAATCTCCCTCTAAGATTAAGACCCAAGTATTCTTTGTCACTAAGCCATTCCTGGCTTTCACAAATAGTATACATTTGATAGAAAAAGTATTCTAATCACTCAATGATTGTTTAGACAATAAGTTCGAATACTATGAAACTTGCTAACTTAGCAACGCTAAGATTCACTCAATTCGCTTAAGTTTCCTTCATCCAATGGACTAATAATGTTACAAGACTAGTTCATTTTCTCTCAGAATATTTTCTTGTTTTTTGACAACCTTAACATAGACATCTTTAGGCTTTATATAGACTTTAGAGCTTTGATCTGTTGAAAGATCCCCACTAGCCGTTGTCTAATAGCTTTGGAGTTTTACACAAGGTCTTTACTGTGCAAAGAGAGAAAGTGGGGACCACAAATGTTTTCTACATCATATCTTCAGAGAAGTACAGTTTGCCAATGTCGCCTAGCTCTCAAAGCTGACTTTCAGCGTATAAATTAAAAGAAAAGTTAACAACATAAGACAAAAGGATTTAAGAATGTCAAGACAAGACATTTTAAATCTTCCCTTTTGTGTGCTAAAGCACGAGTTTCTTACCGAGTCCGTGGACGTTACTTTCTTGTGATTGTTTTCAGTTCTTGAGGATTGAGTAACTGTTCCATTGCTTTTGCATTGCAAGCCAAGTGCGAAAGCACTTGTCTTTTCAGGGCTGGACGCAGAAGTAGTATTGTCCAATGACTAGTACTTTGCCTATCGTCTAGAACTCTTCTGCTCATGCTTTTCTATTTGTATCTCATAAAGATAAAATAATCTATAACTTAAGCAAGAAATATTAGTACATAAAATTTATACTTTGTTAACATCAAAACCTTAGGGATATAATTGTTTGGTACAACCTAATGTGACTTGGACGCAGCCAGACTCAACAATTCTAAGGTTTGAGATCCTTTTGGTTTGATCAATGATCTTCCACTCTTGATTCTAATGAAGCACAAATAACTTATTTTATTTATTCAGACAAAATCACAAACATGAGTTCTTTTTTTTATTAAACTAGCAATGTTTTAAACTTTCAACTTAGATAAATGAGATTATTTCAAAGGAAAATCACTTTGATCTTAATATTATTTTGTTCCATAAGTTATCCAAAATGATTATTTCAAAATCAAGATCAATTTCATATTTGAATCAATAAGTATGTTAATTTGTAATTGTAACATCAATCAAAATCAATTTGAGATAGGATAGTTAGAAATTTATGCAAAGTTAAAATATCTTCACAAGTAAAAATATAATTGTTGATGAAATAAACAAGAAATACAAATTTAAAATAAAAAGCAATGTTAAATTGGAATGAGATGCACAAAATACGAAATAAGTAGAAAGTAAAGTGCTCAAAATGTAAAAGTGCATGAAATAAAAGAATAAAGTTTAGAGAAGAAATGGTGATTGGAAATAGCTTAAAGTTTGGAGAAGAAAGGTAGAAGTAGAGAATTGTAGAAAACTAAATTCATCAATAGAATGCATTGGCAGAAAATGTAAATTGTATTAAAGTATAGGTTTGAATGTACACTTTGTTCTTAAGAATGATAGCCTTTTCCCAAGTCTTGTGTGTTGGTGTAACAAAATGTGTGCAATCTTCGTAACTAGGGAAAAATGGCTACCAAAGTACCTATTTATAGTTTTGTCGACTCAACGGTCGAATTACAAGATTTACACATGTCTACATTACATTCAAATAGACTAACTAGATATTGCCACATGTCTTCTCATTATTTTTGTCGAAAAAATCATTGATAATTACCCTTTCGCTTTTTGTCGAAAAACCACAAATAATCATTTTCGGTTGCACGTTTAAGAACCACTTATCTTCAATATGAATTCATTGATGTCATCAAACGTTGTTTGTTTTCCAAAACTCTTTCATAAGTTGAATTCATCCAACCCTTAGACATTTTCTATATATTTCACCAAGTAACTCCTTTTGCCAACTTTCACATTTCGATTATCCAATTGAAATGGACATTTTGCTTGCAATAAGCCGTTCCACACAACGATCAAACCTTTATTCAATCATGCATTTGAATGACTTTCAATCTTTCCAAACAAAAGATATACCTAATTCTAATGTCGATACTTAATTATAACATCAACATTCATAAAATCACTTTCGATTTATTCATAATGTACTCCTCCTTGATTCACCAATTGAAAGTAACAAATTAGTCAGACCTGTTATAAACATGACATAAAATCTTTATAATTAGTGTTGGAGTTCAAGTGTGAAGGTGAAGTCCCACATTGGGTAGGAATAAGAAAGTTGAGCAATATGTACGTGAGGAGACCGCCTTAAGGTTTTAGGTTAAAAATAGTGTCAAGTTCACTTGTGTGGTTGGCTTAAGGTCCATCTATGAAGATCTCCCCAATGATTTACCTCCCTTAGAGCCGATGGTTCGACGTGGTGACTCTCTCGGACAGGTATAATGGATTCAACGGTGGATCCAATCATAAGATCCCTTGTATCAAAAGTCTTTCTTATGGTGAAGGCTAGACGGCGTGTCCCGTATGTTGTCATGAAAGGTGGAAAGGCAGTGTAAGTAACTAGAGCATAATGGCTCTGAAGGCCACCGTTGAGTACTCATGGATGGAAAATGGCTTCAGCTTAAGGGGGAGCTATCATGTGAAAGAGACTTACACTTAGGGAGAGATTGTTAGAGTTCAAGTGAGAAGGTGGAGTCCTACAATGGGTAGGAATGAAAAAGTTGTACAACATATAAGTGAGAAAGACTCACAAATCTAATACCTTAAGATTTTCAATTAAAATGTGATATCAAATTCAATTGTGTGGTTAACTCGAAACACATTAATAAAGATCTCCCATGTGATTTATCCCCTCAAATTTTCCAACATTTTTACTCACACCAACAAATATACTATTTACATATTTATAAGAAGTGAAGATAGATTCTACTAGGGTGTTGCTAGGTGCACCCAACAGTATTAAGCAAGACTCGAACTTGTGACTTTCAGGTTATTAGCACAACGTTCTAACCAACTAAGCTAATGAGTCAATTATGTTATAAAATAAATAATGTTGCTATACATAACACTAAAATTTTTAATGTATATTTAATGCGCATGTAAATTTAAATAATAAATTTTGTGACAATTAATTTTGATATAAATCATACGGATTATTTAATCCATATATTTTTTAAAAAATAAAAAATATTTACCATTACAAAATTTAATATATATTAAATTTTGTAATAGTAAAAAAAATTAATGCACAATTGAGTAGTTTAACATATTAATAATTAAAAAAAATAAAACTTTAAAAAATTAAAAAAAAAAACAAAAAACCAATATAAAATATTTTTTTTTATTTTTAAAAAAATATACAAATTAAATAATTCATATGATTTATATCAAAATTAATTGTCACAAAATTTATTTAAATTTACATACGTATTAAATATATATTAAAAATTTTAGTGTTATATATAATAATATCATTAATTTTATAATGTAATTAACTCATTAACTCAATTAATTAGAAGATTATGCTAATAATCTGAATATAACATGTTCGAGTCTTCTTCTGGCGTGAGAATCAGGTATGCTCTAAACACAATAATAATGTATTGCGTTTGGATTTAAGTGCCACGAGTGACACCTACCACTACCCATTGCCTACTTACAATTCAACCCCTCGTTTTCATGCGCACTCATAACGTTCATGCACATGTCATAATATAATAATTAATCCCTTTATTTTTGTATGACAAAGTTGTCTGTACTTGGTGTAACAAAGTTACAAAGTGTAAATCTATCGGGTAAGTGTAAGTCTTCTTCTCATAGCATATGACGTTACTAGGCATCTTTGTCAATTTGGAATTTTTGGGACGCACCTTTACTTGGATGGAACAATTGATGGAATTAACGACGACAGAAATATCTAAGGTTGGATACATTATTCAACTGTGGCATGATTTTTGCTTCATGAATCTGGCCTCCACGGGTCATCAAAGAAGAAAAGACACCATTCTGTCCAGACCACCCCAAAGAAATTAATATATTAAAGTGCTTTCTGGATTATTTCAATTAATTTTGGAATTTAATTAGAAAGTAGTATTAGTAAAAGTTTTTATATGATTAAGAAGTTTGAATAGTTTGTGTTATGTCTTATGTTCAAACTTCAATATCATCATTGTTAACTGTACATGAAAATATTATATCATTCTACTCAAAATAAATGTTATTTTAAGTTATTTTATACAAATAAAAAACTAATAAAAAATAAAATAAATATTATATTAAAAAGTTAACATGAAATTTATATTAAGATATTTTGTTAAATGCGAAATTTATTTTAAGACGAAAGAAATATTATAATTATAAATTATATTATCCATCCTTAAATATAAGATTTTTTTAAATTTTATTTATCTCTTTTTATAAGACTTTTTAAAGTTATATTTTGTATTAATTATTTTGACCAAAATATCCTTAATTAATTTAAAATAAATGTTATGAATTGAGAAGATAAATACATTCTCTCTTCTAAGGATTGGAGAAGAAAACTAATAAATATTAATTAATTAGGTAAAAAATAATTAAGTAGAAAAAGAGAAATGACATAAATAATTAACAAATTTAATGCTATTAACTAAATTAACCAACTTTCTTAAAGGATGTGAATTAGTTAAAAGAGACTTATATTTAGGTTATGTTTGACAAAATTATCTGGAAGCTGAAATACTAGCTGGAAGCTAGAAAGCTAGTTGATAACTAAAAATTGAAAGTTGAAAAGTTAGCTTATTAAATTATAAGTATTCGGTAAAATTAACTGTTGAAAAGTGTAAAATGATAAAAAGATAACAAAGTCTTGATTTATTTTAAAAGGATAAATATGAAATTAGATAAATATGTTGAGGATAAAAATGAAACAAAATATAAAAAGTTAAAAGCTAGAAGCTAGTGTTTTAAACAACACTACTTCTCAAATAGCATTTCAAAAATGATATAAGCTACTAAAAAAAGTTTATTTATCGAACAGTCAAACAAATTTTTCAGCTAATAAAAAAAGTTAAAAGCTAACTGAAATATCTTGTCGGATATAACCTTAAGGACATGGATAGTATTATGTATAATAAAACTAGAGACGAATCTAGAGGGGGACAGAGATGGCTACAATTATTATCATTTCAAATAAAAATTAATTTTAATTTTATGTGTAAAAATAATAAAATTTTAAAATATATTATTTATTAGAAGTTACACATTTAAAAAATTACAAAGAAAGAAAAGGAAACTCAGCCCTTTTAATAGATTTTTGGATCCATTCCTGAATTAAATTATTAATCATTTTAATAATTTTTATAAAAATTATAATTAGAGAAAATTTTAATTGGTTAATGATGTAAAAAAATACTAATAATATATATAAATTAAATTTGTAAGTTTACGAGTTATCATTACCTACTTTCCACTTTAATTATGGAATTAATTTTTTAATCATTGGAACTGTAAATATGAATTTAAAGTAATTCTTATAATAATTATTAATTTTTAATTATATTATCAATCTATGATTAAATAATAATATAATTTTTTCACATAATTAGTTAATTTATTTAAATTCTAATGATATTTTTAATATTACTTCTTTCGTATCATTATAATTATTGTGTAAGAGAAAAAATTTATTCTAAAATAATTGTAATTTTAGTTTTTCAATATAACATTAATTACTTTTTTATTTTTCTTATATCCCTTATAATATCAATGGTAAACAACGAAATATATAAATGAATTTAATGATAATATAAGTAACCCAATCAAAGTACGAGTTGAGTTGCAGATTTCATTTTTTTAACCCAATCCAACTCAACTCAACCTATAACATATAATTAAATTTTTTGTTATATATAAATTAAATTATTAAATATAAAACATATTAATTTTTAGCTAACATACTTTATTAAATTAAATCAACTATGATTTTTTTCTTTTTTAAGTTGTATTATCTTTATTTTGATTTTGTTTATGTTTTCTCATGCAAATATAATATTTTATTTTATCTAAAATAAAATACTATTTTAGCATTGAAATAATTAATTCTATTAGTCAAGTATTATCACAATTTGATCTCTTTTGAATACATTTAATCAATATATATTTACAAAACTTTTGGCAAAATAAATTATTATTCTAAAAATTTTTAATTTTTACAAAATAAAAAATAATTTTTAAATATTCAGATCCAATCATCCAACCCAAGTTGTTTATGATTGGCCCAAGTTGTTTATGATTGGATTGAGTTGGATTAGGTTTGCTAATAAAATTGCATAAACCCGACCCAACCTAACACGTACAATTTTGATTGGTTTAAGTAATGAGTTTAGTCAAACTTGACATAACTAGGCCGTGAACACTCATAGATATAAGGTTAATTTTGTTAAAATACTACTTTCTTTCATCTATTTATTATTTTTTTTATCTGTGTAAAATAACCTTAATTTTTAGATGGAAGGAGTATAGTTTATGTAACACATTTATAGATGAACAATGTGCGACACCCTCTACTCTGACATAAATAAATAAAACATATAAAAATATAGATAAACAAATTCACGTAGGTAAAAAGTTCACATTCACTTCACTATTATCAAATAAAACTTATTAAAAGCATATCTGACTTAGAACAAGGCCGTCAAAGTTTACAAAAGAAATTTTGTTAAATCAGTGAGGTAAAATAAAATAACATCATGCAATTAAAATAAAACTCATCCCTAATGTCACATTTTATTAGAACATTGTGTCATGCATCCTCTAGCACGAGGTTCTTCAAAGTCATTCACCTAGTCATCTGTTCTCACGAACACAAGGTTTGAGATCATCACATGATCCAAACACAAATAGCACATAGGGAGTGAATTATCACATTTCTAAAAAAATACAAATAAACAAAGACATGATCAAAATAAATTATAGAAGTATTTATAACATAGTTCAACTTAATACAATCCACATCACTTCACCACCTTATCATTTAAAATTCACTTTTCAATCATCCATCACATTACACATGAATCACACACTCGGATCAAGACTTAATAACACTCATCAATTTCATAATAAACAATTAGCAGGCGTTATGCAACAATTTTACTAAGACTCAAGCCTATATGCAATATGGTACCATGTCAGTGAAAAACCACACTGGGATGCTTAGGAGTACATAACAAGACACACCACACAATGGGTATGTCAGGTCACTCTCACGTTAAATCATAAGGTGACTAGTCAGAGTCACTCTGTTTTGTGATAATGCTCCAACCATATAGGATCAACATAGGCTTAAAGGAGCACTCAAACGTAGTGTCTTTACCCCCAAGGTCAGGACTCTGAAGAATCCGTTAGGGCCTCACCTTCCTGATTCAGGTCCAACCCTTAAAACAATTTTTGCACACCGACACTACTCATGAATTATACAATACCCACGACCTCACACTCATGTTTCAAACATGTTTAACACATTACGCTACAATTTAACGTTTTAGGTTCTTATCTAGGAATCCTACACTTTCCGTTTAACACTGTGCATAAACACTTTTCTTAAGGTAAATACCACTAGGATTATTGTATAATTCACAGCTCACAACACAAGTATTGTCAAATCAAGTGTTAACCACACACTTATTCACAAGCAAATCTCATGTCCACAATTTAACATCTCATAATGTCACAATTCACCATTACATGTTTACCTGTATCTCAAAAATTAACACATGTTCAACTTTGCACTTATACTCAATCTCAATAACAATATTATGATCTCAATGCAACATGTTATCTCACAATTCATCACATATTCAATTTATCACTTATACACAATTTCAATCATAATTTCATGATCCCAATATAACAATCTCGCAATTATAATCATACATGATGAATTACAATACAATAAACATCCCAAAATAAATCTCAATTTGATCCCCTAAGAATTCCTACACATGTTCATTCTAACCCCAATTGCGATAAGCGGGCTCACGTGTGTAGTCCGGCAGTGAGAGCGGTGTCTCTAGCAGTTCCCTAAGATTCCTCAAGCTTTTCCTTTGTTTGCTCTATTAGGGTTCCAAGCGTTAGAGAGAAGGAGAAGAGATTGTAGCCTCCATTTTACTGTCAATATGCGAGACTAATGTCTGTTTGCAAAAACATTATTTCGCAATCCCAACATTGAGAATGTGAGAAAATAGGTTCTGAAGGTGGTGTCAAAATTTTACGACGATCCAACGATTAACAAGTCCAGGAGCATAGTTTTACTGGGACAGGTTTTGGGTGTCTGCGAGCAAAGAAAAAGCTCAGCGTGAAGGACATTTCTTCCACCACAGACATTATCTCAAAAATTCCAACGGTGGGTGTGAGCGAAATAAGTTTTGAACTACGCGTTCAAATTTCTTGATGATCTAACGGGTAACAAGTCCGAGATCGTCATTTTACTGAGACAAGTGTGAGTATATGCGGGAAAAAGAGAGAGTTTTGGGAAAAGAAGAAGGAAAAATGGATATGAGAGGAAGAGAGCGCAAAAACATGTCTTAAATGTAAAGAGTAACCTATTATGTCTCTATTTATAGTTAGGGTACTCTGAGCTTTTTATTTACTCTATTTTTATTTATTTATTTATTTTATAAAAATGAATACTATTTTATTTCCTATCAAATGAATAAATAAAATATCCTTTTTATTTTTCTTCAAACCATTATTTTTAATTAATAAAGTTATTTCCTCTCATTTATTTAATTATAAAAACCTCATCATTTTTTCTAAAACTCTATTTATTTTTAAATAAAAATATTTTTAAATTTATTTACGAAAAATGAGATATTACACAATGATTTTTAGATACTCCATGTTTTTAAATATCCTATTAATATCTCTTATTTTTTTTCACTATTTCTTTTTTCTTATCATATCATATTACCACCAAAAAATATTATTGTTTAAAGATATGTTAAGAGAAAGAATACTTAAACTTATCTTTGAGAGTGTAATGAAAAGTGAGGAAGGCAACATGTTTCTCATGTATAGCAAAAAATACTTTTAAAAAGATAATAATTTTTTTCAAATTTTTTTCAATAAACTATAGAAAAAAAATATTTTTTAAGAAAAATAGTTTATCAAACTCAATTTCATGCGAGTGTCTCAAAATTAAGTTAAAATATTAATAGTATATAAACACGATTCTCTGCTATGAAATGATCTTAATTAACAATCATAATTTTTTTTTTTATATCAGAAAACAATCATACAACTAAACTCAACTAATTAAAGAAAATGAGGCAATAATACATATTGATGTATGAGCCCGTATTGTGTAAGTGAAGTTGTATATATGCTTTTAGCATGGAGGAAAAGCATAAAAAGTCAAAATGTTAGATAAAATATTGTTAATGGTCTATTAACAAACAGAAAGTTGATTTTCGCCTTGCTTTTAGACAAGGGGCCTTCTCCTCGAAGGGGACATATGTGAAAGGAAGGAAAAAGAAGATATGAGGATATAGTTTAGTTGGTTTAGATTGAGCCAACCCAAAAATTATGATACAACGTACTTGGGATAGCTTTATAAATTAACTGTTACCCGTTCATGTATTGGGATATAGCTAGTTGGCCACTGCCCTTTATAGAGCTGACAATGAGAAAAATGTCTAATTTTGAAAAGTCTCAAATGTTTTTTTATATTTTATTAAATGATGTATTATATTATTTATTAATTAATAAATTCAGTTATGGTTAAATCTTATATTTTTTTGTCACATTTGTTTATTTGATGTTTTTATTTGATTTTTTTAAAAAAATTCAACTTAATAGTTTTTCTATGATAAACATCAGCACAATTAATGGAAGTATCTGGTTTATCTTATTCCCATTTTGCCCTTCAAATTTCAGTTTCAATCCTTCTACTTCTTGCCTCTCCTTCTCCCACCACTGCCATCTTCTCCGGTGAATCTGATGACACTCTAACCGCTAATTAAGTAGCAGCCACACTAAAATCAATCCTATATAATTGCAGCCTCCTACTATCTGTATTCGTAAGTTCTTTTATATCTGTATTCACAATAAGTGACAACACTGCTAAAATCAAGAAATTAAGACTAAACTATGCTATAAGGATGACAATTTTTTTGCATTGCTTGATCTAGATATGGCACTAACTACTTGTGATATTAAAATGGACAAAACTTAGATATAGTTCTATAGGTGTTGTTTATAAATTTGAATTCAAATTTCACTTCGGTAATCCGTGAAATAAAAATTTACATTAAAAAATTATATAAATCACCGTGGTGGAACTCTAATTTTAATTAATAAATAGTACAAACAACACATATATAGAACTATACATAAGTTGTCTTATTAAAATATAATTTTAATATCATTATCATCATCTTAATATAAACATACAAGGTCAAGGCCATAGACAAAAGAACTAGGAGCTTGCTTCGGCATTTATGTCATGAGATAGTTTTAGTTCGACTTTTAATTAATTTAAAGATCCAAGTCAAGGACATAATTAAGAAGATTACATTCAGTTCATATTTAGACCTATATATTAACCACTTGATAAGGGTGTGTTGATAATACTTTTTTTTTCATAAAAAATATCTTAATTTAAAGATCCAAGTCAAGGACATAATTAAGAAGATTACATTCAGTTCATATTTAGACCTATATATTAACCACTTGATAAGGGTGTGTTGATAATACTTTTTTTTTCATAAAAAAGATCTTTAATTACTTAATCAATATTAGCATCTTTCTAATTAATATTTTTTACCTAATTTCATCATAATCAATGAGTCGTTGACCTTACTTAATGGATCCATCAGAATTAAGCCCATGTCCAAGAAGGAGCTGGTTGGTAGTAGGCATGAATATGATTAAAGATCCCAATGTAATTCTTGTATTCATATTGGCAAACCTAATGTTTTTGCACAAATCCCACTCTGGGTAATTAAAAAATTACTACATTTTGTTGGATTAAAAGGAGGGAAATATAAAAATGAACAATGATGTTTTTTAATTGGAAAAAAAAATGTATTAATAGCATCCAATGTAGCACTAGTTGTACCAATATTGGATAAACAGATCTAGAGTACAAAATGCACGATGATTATTGAGTTGTAATATATGATAATTGTATTAAAAATAGTATGCACTATTACAAAAATTACTTTTTATGATGTTGATTTTACGTCGGTTGATCAAAAAATAATTTAGAAAGAAATATGAAGGTATTTTTGTAAATAAATGTAACAACTTTACGATAGTTTTGTGAAAATCGTCTTAGAATATTTTTTGTTGTTTTTAATATTTCATTTCTACCTCCACTCTTTCACGCTCTCACTCTTCGACTCCCCCAAGCTGTTGCAAGAGGGACTAAGGCCACTGTCGCAACCTACCTTACGACGGGACGCAGAAAATAAATGAATAAAAGCACGTTCGTCTCCTAGGGAGAAAATGAGTAAGAGTCGCTACCAACGTTTATTCGAGGAAAATGTTAGAAAAACCAAAAGAAGTCTGCGAATTTTGAAAAGAATGGTTCGGGAGTTGTTTACGCATAGGGAAGATATTAGCACCCTATGCGCTCGTCACAAAGAACGACAACCTTTAATCGAGTGTGCAATAAAAATAACGTGACTACATAATTAATTATTTTTCCAAGAGCGGTGAATTTCTTTTCTTTTACTATATTATTTTTATTTATTTAATATTTTTTTTTTTGAATCGAAAGGGTGTTGTCCTTGTTCCTACGTATCCTCAAGTGCAATGAGTAAATTAGACCTACGTAGTTCTTTAAGTCTGAATGTTTGTGTGTTGAATTGATTTTATGTTTTTTTATTGAAATATTTATTTTAATAGCAAACAAAGAGTCGTTAACGCATTGGATCTTGAAACGAAGTTTTAGATTTCGAAAAGCAGAGGGAGTCGTTAAGGCGTTGAACCTGAAAACGATCTCAAGTGATATTTGAGTAGAAAAGATTACATATATAATATCAAGAGGGATACATAAGGGTACAAAGATTACACCCGATCCTTAAGAAAAACTAACCGATTGTTGTGCAGGTCACAAGACTAACAAGAGAAATGGCGAAGGAAATGATTCACGATCACAATTCTGCAACACCTCAACTTTACTTTTCTTCTTCTCCTTTTCCTTCTGCATTTTTCCTTTGTTTTCTTCAGTTCCAACCCCTTAAACCCTCCCCCCTGCATGGCAATTTATAGAAAAAGTCATTTGGTGCAAGGGAAGCTCGCCTAGGTGTGCTGGAGCTCGCCCAGGTGAGCTGCTTGCTTAGGCTTGAAGTCAAAAACTTGCCTAGGCGAGTAGCTTGCTTAAGGCTGAAGAAATTTCATGGCCGAGGTGAGCTAGATGCTAGCCTGGGCGAGTTTAGGGTTAGAAAACTATAGGAAATGACCATTTTGTGCATTCCTTGTGGCTTTTGTTTCTGGAACTGACAAACAACCATCAAAACCTTGCGCGACCCCTTGGCCTTGCGCTGTAACTGGTGCCAAACATTGTAACTTGATTAGCAATGATCAAAACATCATATCTGAATAAAAACATTATACCTGGATGAAATTAGGGTCTAACAGTTGCCTCTCTTTACTTATCTTTTATTGAAAATAAAAGATAAGTAAAGATAATGACACTAATTTCATTCGAGTGATTTGGCTATTCAAAATCGGACGCCAAAGAAAACAAAAAAATGGAGGACATTGGAGTCCTATAGGGCATAAAAGCAGAGGACATTGACATTGAAGTCTTGTAAAGTGTAAAAACAGAAGACATTGAAGTCTTTGAAAAACATAAAAACATAAGACATTGAAGTCTTTGAAAAGCATAAAAGCATAAGACATTTTATGCATAAGACATTGAAGTCTTTGAAAAGCATAAAAGCAGAAGACATTGAAGTCTTGTTAAAGCATAAAAACAGAAGACATTGAAGTCTTTGAAAGCATAAAAACAAAAGACATTGAAGTCTTTGAAAAGTATAAAAGTAGAAGACATTGAAGTCTTTGAAAAGCATAAAACAGAAGATATTAAAGTCTTTGAAAACATAAAGACAAAGGACGTTGAGTCCTATGAAAACATAAAGGCAAGGACGTTGAGTCCTACGAAAGCATAAAAACAGAGGACGTTGAGTCCTATGAAACATAAAGGCGAGGACGTTGAGTCCTATGGAAACATAAAGACAAAGGACATTGAGTCCTGTGAAAAATAAAGACATAGGAGTTGAGTCCTATGAAAAATAAAGGCGAGGACATTGAGTCCTATGGAAACATAAAGACAGAGGATATTAAGTCCTATGAAAAAACGACAGAGGACGTTGAGTCCTGTGAAAAATAAAGATAGAGGATGTTGAGTCCTATGAAAAATAAAGGCAAGGACATTGAGTCCTATGGAAACATAAAGATAGAGGACATTGAGTCCTATGAAAAAAAGCGAGGACGTTGAGTCCTATGGAAACATAAAGACAAAGGACATTGAGTCCTATGAAAACATAAAGGCGAGGATGTTGAGCCCTATGGAAACATAAAGATAGAGGACGTTGAGTCCTGTGAAAAATAAAGGCGAGGACGTTGAGTCCTATGGAAACATAAAGAAAGAGGACATTTAAGTCCTATGAAAGATAAAGGCAAGGACGTTGAGTCCTATGGAAACCTAAAGGTAAGGATGTTGAGTTCTATGAAAGCATAAAGACAGAGGATGTTGAGTCCTGCAAAAAATAAAGATAGAGGGAGTTGAGTCCTATGAAAAATAAAGGCGAGGATGTTGAGTCCTATGAGACATAAAGGTGAGGACATTGAGTCCTATGAAAACATAAAGCAAAGGACGTTAGGTCCTGCAAAACTAAAAGCAAAGAACGTTGAGTCATATGAAAACATAAAGCAAAGGATGTTGAGTCCTGCAAAACTAAATGCAAAGAATGTTGAGTCCTATGAAACATGCCAATAGATACTAGTACCCAAGGGCTCGACCATATAAGAAAGCAAGAGGTTGAGTCTTTAAAAGGGTCACTTATCCCAAACTCAAAAGATAGGACATTGGATTTTGGAAACTGGCATATAAAGAGAAATCTATGCACTTATAGCCTGCTATGGAGCATGAGTTATGGAATGTAAAGGCATGCAAATTTCATCCTGAAATCCGGTAAATGTAGGCTTTGTATCTAGCAATGCAAAAGGTTTTGACTCATGAAAATTGTGCAATGCTTATGACATTCTTTTCCTCTTTTGTGATTTTTTTTTGTTTGTTTTTTTTATGAAGAAGATTGACTGCCTCTTTCTGAAGGACGTGATAATTCATGCAATCTCATCCTATCTTTTGTAGATCCCTTCGGAAACTCCATCAGAGTGTACATTTTGTTTGACTTAATCACTTGACAATTTTGGATGACTGCAGTGTAACAATCCTTTTTAATCATTCTTTTTTGTTTAAAAACTTCGATTATTCTGCACAGCAAGAAAATATAAGGCTTTAGGACTGATCGTATGCACCATTGAAGGATGGAAATGGATTGTTACACTTTGTTATATGACCAAGTGAAACTTTCCTGATTTAAGATCATAAAGTAATGCCAAGGGTCTGTCGATCCTGCTGAAAATTGATGACATGGGCTGATCCCAAAAGAATTTATATAGCGAAGGCTACTCTTGGATTTGAAAGGAATCCTAAGGAGTTTGCATGAGAGACTAACATCAGATGTACCTTACTATCACAATTGTCTTTGGGCATCTCCCATGAGCTCCTGGTCAAATGAGTTGTCTTCTCAAATGTGCAAGTGCAAACCTAAGGTTTTTTTTTTAACAATCACAAGCGTGTGCGGGTTCTATTCCAAAATCCAAACTCAAAAGCAAAATTAATCATTCCTTGATTCACATGGACTTTATTGGGCTTGTAACGTGGTTAGGGCTAAGAAGGCTATGAAAGAAAGGATTAGAGAGGCTCAAAGAGTGTTTCAGGGTTATATTGAGTAAGAACCTTAAGAGCCTTACTTGTACTTTTATTCATTCCAACTTTTTTGGGTTGAGCTCTACTCCTTTTGTTTTATTCATTAATCTTTATTGCACTTTTGTGCCTTCCTTGTAAAATTTGGAGATCTATTGTCTCTTTTTTTTTTCTTTCACTCGCCTTTGGTGAATTTGCTTTATGCTTTTTTTCTTAACATCGTTGTTGCCCAACCTAGAGTTTGGTAAACCTCATGCATGTGTTGTTTGCATTGCTCTTTCTTCCAGTTTAGCAGTGCTTCCTACTTAGGTTTTTTTTTTGTTGTTTTTTTTAAAAAGAAAACAAATATGATTTGGCTCGGAAGGGGTAACAAGGGATAAATTAGTGTTTGGGAAGATGAAACATGATCATGTGTCATTTCAAATCTTGACTAAAGACTTTTACAGTTTGGATTTTGGGACAAAACCTTTGATAACATGCCCCTGATTGTTTTTCCTTTTTTATTTCCCTAACTTTTGCCTAGGCCACCCTTTTGGGGTTTTAACCTATCGGGTGAGGACTTCTTGTCTGCCCCTAGGTTCACTTGAAGCTCATGCATAGTGCCTATCATTGCCCTGGTGTAGGGTTTGGAGGTATATGTTGTTGTCGTTTGTCATGACCTTGTAGCAAGAAGAAATGAAAGAAACTGTGCAGGTTCTCGAAAAAGAATTTTCAAGGACAAGAAATATTTAAAGGATTTTCAATTGAAAGATTAAGTCAAATGACTCTTGTTCTTCATAACTCATCTTTTTTTCTAGAGAAAGAAAACTTTTAAGAATGATAAGATGAGGTCACATGAATGTCTGTACTTCTTATTTTTGATTTGGAAACACAGTCAATCAAATGTTTATTCAACTTTACTCGTTGCTTACGGCACCCCTACCAAATGTGTAGAACGTGCAATTTCTGATTGGGCAGACTTGGAGATTAACTTAGCAGCGCAAGTTTCTTGAGCAAACAAACCAACGATGTACATTCACATTCTTTTGAAAGTTAAATAGATAAACAAAGATGTAATTGTGAAACCTGAAAATCCTAATGAGTCATTGGAAACATCTAACAACAACCTTCAAATTGCCCTAAGCATCATGCATAGTATTGCTTGATGACATCAAAATTCACAAGCGATTCTCCTCCTCAAATCTTAGCTAGCCTGCATCGATTAGACTTTGCACCTTATGTTTCAGGGTCATACAATGCTCAATGGAATGCCCTGAAACTCCTCCATGATAAGAACATGTCACATTGGAGTTGTATCCTCTAGGAAATGGAGGTTGGGGAATCTTTGATAGGCTTACGACTACCATTACATTATCGAGCAGATACGGGAGTAAGTCAACATACGACATTAGAATTAGGGTGAATTCTACAAGCTTCTTTTCTGGAAAGTTCCTCCCCTGGTTGGTATTTTGATTAGTATTAGGGGTGGTGTTTGGTCTTGGATGTGCAGCAGGTGGATTTTGTGGCCAATTTAATGGTGGTCTTTGTGGATGATTGGGCGTTCTTGGTTGGTAGGGTGGTGAGTAATGGGAAGGACTGATATTGGCTGAGTATTGATATTGTTGGGGAAGATATTGGTACATGGGATTTAAAGGGGCTTGTAGGAAATTTGGCCATGTAGGAATGACAGTCATATCATGGGTTTCTCCTTCCATCTTATTCCCTCCACTCATCCCAAGTCTTTTATTACTAGAACTCGCAGTAACAGCATAATCAAATTTCCTTCTTCTCAGACCCACTTCGATCCTCTCGCTAGCAAACACTAAATCTACAAAAATTGAAGGCATGTAACCTACCATCTTCTCATAGTAAAACACTGGCAATGTGTCCACTATCATTGTTATCATTTCTCTCTCCATCATCAGAGGCGCTACTTGAGCTGCCAGATCTCTCCACCTTTGAGCGTATTCTTTGAAAAATTCATTGTCTTTCTTGTACATATTTTGTAGTTGCATTCTATCTGGAGCCATATCAGAGTTATATTGATACTACCTAATGAAAGCAGCCATTAGGTCCTTCCAGTAATGGACCCGGGAAGGTTCCAGGTTAGTATACCAAGTAATAGCTGCCCCAGCAAGACTTTCCTGGAAGAAATGCATCAACAACTTCTCATCTTTCGCATACGCCCTCATCTTCCTACAATACATTTTCAAGTGATTCTTTGGGCAAGTGGTTCCCTTGTACTTATCAAAATTTGGCATCTTGAACTTTGGAGGAATAACCACGTCGGGTACCAAGCATAACTCTTCCATGTTAGCAAAGGCACAATTTCCTCCTCCTTTAATGGCGTGTAGCCTCTCCTCCATATGCTCAATCCTTTCCATTTAAAGCATTGTGGAAGGCCCTTCTCCCCTTACAAAATGCAAGGGTTGTGATAACGGGTGACATTGAGATATTCCGGGAGTGTTCAGCACAACGATGCTAGAAAATGCCTGCCCTTCAGTGGTATATCTTGGATAAACCCCAAACCCAGCCAGAGTATGGTCTTGGGGAACTTCATGTGTTTCCCCATGGGTTGAGAGACATGTGCATGATCAAATTGGGGTTGCTGATTCTCAATGAGTACGGGTGCAGAATTGCTGATATTCTCACCAGAAGTGTATACAATAGTGGGCGGTGTATAACTAGGAGGCAACCCATATGGTGGGAAGGAATGCTTGCTTTGAACCTGAACATGATGAGGCCCACATGCATTTTTCGCTGCCTCGCCTCCTTGACCAACTACATCTGAGACTGGAAGATTCACTATATTGAAACCGGTCAGGTGAATCAGGTCTATCTTAGTAGCAGTACTCGTAGCAACAACTGTAGCAGTGTTATCATCCATCATCTTCCTCATGCTCATCATTGCTTCCATCATCGTTGTCATCTGTTCCTTCATGGCCTCCATATTGGCCTTCATTTGTTCCTGTACTTCTTCGATTTCACTCATTATTTTGGCCTTGGCACGCATCTGGTAAGGGTGTCGTAAAGTGTGATCTTTCTCTTTGGTTACAATGATTATGATTATGATTTCAAGGAAAGAATGCAATGAGAAATGCAACCAAAGTGGAAAGACAAACAAGCATGAATGCATGTGAATGATACGTTGATGAAGTATTGCTAATTTTACATAGGACATTCAGTAGAACATAGGGTCGAATCAAATCTAATTGTCATTAAATCTCGTTAGAGTCAAAGTGCAATTGGAAATAAAACATGGACACATCAACGGTTCCTAATTTTGTAAGTTATTAGTTCAATCATATGTTGGCAGTAGTCAAAGAAGCTATGTAAATTCGACCCATTTTCTGCCCCAACTTTCGCAAGCTGGTTACTTCCACATTTTGACCTTGACTTGATAAAATCCTTTTCTTAAAAGACTGCGCTCGGTTCGACCCTATGTCTGCAGGAATAGAAATTTTGCTCGCCAATATTTCAAAAACCTATCATAGAGGATATATTGGTGAGATCAGGGCATAGTTATGCTATGCATGACAAATGTCTTTATCAAACCAACACAAGACGCCTGAAAGACCACCCTTTCTTGTTAATAATGCATTGGGTACGATGTTCATGTGATTTCAATCATTTTCGGGAGAAAGGATTGTATAACCCCAACATGGTTTGTTTATAGCTATTACTATGGTACCCAACACATGAAACTAAAAATGTGGTGTAAACTTTCACACTTCATTGTGACTTTTGGTGACAAAGAAAGGAATGCAAGGCATGAGTAACTATACGGCAGGATTATGCATAACATACGAATGATGATAATAGAATGTATGCAATTGGTTGAACAAAAACATGCTAAATGAATATGTATGAGAATGCAATGACTTACGCAAATGCAATGCATGAATATGATAAATGATAAATGTAGGAGTGATATGTGCATTATGATGCCATGAAGAGATGCATGATGCAATCAAGGAAACCAGACATGTTGAGTTTGCTTCATGTCCTTAATTCAGGAACCCAATGGAAAGGATTCGAAAGTCCACTATCTAGTGACAACTCCCAATGGTATTTTCAAGTAACCTTACCGGCCTTTAGAGATATCATCCTCTTAGGTAACACACTGTGGCGATAGGGACTATCAGTGACAATGCATCACCAGAAGAGGAAAACTCTAGATGAGGCTTCACTGTTATCAAGCGAGTCGATGACCCAACATGACCACAGATCAACCTCCACTCCCTATGGCTAACACAGACTCGGGTATAGGGCCCAATATCTCAAAGTGTGTGCAACACAGACTCGGGTATAGGAGCAACCTAAGAATTACTTAACCCCACCTGCAAAACAAAAAGAAAATTTCCAGGTAGATACAACAAGTACATCACATGTCGTCTACCCTAGGATTCAATGACATAATTTATTTCTAACTACAAAGGTAATAGATACAAAGATACACACCAAGAAGTAACAACGTAGCAAAGGTTATATACAGATATGAGTGAAACAACGAATAAAGGAAACAAATTCAAAGCTAAACCACAAAACGAACGATAACAGAATGAAATTTTAACAAACATGAGCACAACGCAGGGATTAAAGAGATAGGGAAAATAAATAAATAAAAGGTCATGATAAAATTGCACACTCGATCAAATGACTTAACTCTCTAACGATTCCCCAGTGGAGTTGTCATCTGTCGCAACCTACCTTATGTCGGGACGACAAAAACAAATAAATAAAAGCACGTTCATCTCCTAGGGAGAAAACGAGTGTTAGAAAAACCAAAAATGGTCTGCGAATTTTGAAAAGAAGGGTTCAAGAGTTGTTTACGCATAGGGAAGGTATTAGCACCCCATGCGCCCGTCACGAAGAACGACAACCTTTAATCGAGTGTGCAATAAAAATAACGTGTCCAAGAGCGGTGAATTTCTATTCTTTTACTATATTATTTTTATTTATTTAATATTTTTTTTTTGAATCGACAAGGATGTTGCCCTTGCTCCTACGTATCCTCAGGTGCAATAAGGAAATCAGACCTACGTAGTTCTCTAAATCTGAATGTTTGTGTGTTGAATTTATTTTATGTTTTTTTTGAAATATTTATTTTAATTGCAAACAAAGAGTCGTTAAGGCGTTGGACCTTGAAACGACATTTTAGATTTCGAAAAGTGGAGGGAGTCGTTAAGGCGTTCGACCTTGAAATGATCTCAAGTGATATTTGAGTTGAAAATATTACATATACAATATCAAGAGGGATACATAAGGGTACAAAGATTACACCCAATCCTTAAGAAAAATTAACCGATCGTTGTGCAGGTCACAAGACTAACAAGAGAAATGACGAAGGAAATGATCCACGGTCAGAATTCTATAGTGCCTCAGCTTTACTTTTCTTCTTCTCCTTTTCCTTCTGTGTTTTTCCTTTGGTTTCTTCAGTTCCAACCCCTTGAACCCTTCCCCCTGCATGGCTATTTATAGAAAAATCCATTTGGTGTAGGGGAAGCTCGCCTAGGTGAACTGGAGCTTGCCCAGGCAAGTAGCTTGCTTAGGGTTGAAGAAATTTCATGGCCCAGGTGAGCTAGATGCTAGTCTAGGCGAGTTTAGGGTTAGAAAACTCTAGGAAATGACCATTTTGCCCCTTCCTTGTGACTTTTTGTTTCTGGAACTGACAAACAACCATCAAAACCTTATGCGACCCCTTGGCCTTGCGTTGTAACTGGTGCCAAACATCATAACTTGATTAGCAATGATCAAAACATCATATCCGAATAAAAACATTATACCCAGATGAAATTAAGGTCTGACAACCACGTCTCTGTCAATGCCTCTAAGAGCATATCCAACGCCTCGATTTTGCCAAAAGCTAGTTATTCCTCCAGCGCCGGCAAAGATGAAAGTAAAAACCGCAACACTCACTTTTCACTCTTTTTCCTCTTCCTCTTCCTCTTCTCCACCATCAAATTTCCCCCTTCATTCTTCAGCTGGTGACAACATCGTTCAAACTAGCCACCACCTCAATGCCGCTCAAGGACCATAAAGTTCAGATATCAAGCTTCCATGCCTTGAGGTTTGGCTCCACCTCTGCTCTTGCCCGCAATGCCCTCTCCCTTCCTTCATTGTTGAATAATAGCAAGAATATGGATGTGAGAACAGAAATTGATAGCACGTATAGTAAGAGGTGAGAAAGAGAGACAACAATGCGAATGGGATTTCTTGTCGGCGACTGTGCAACTTCATTTTTGTTCCAGCAAATGGGATTTCTTGGCTATCATCCAACTTGGGTTATTATCTACATGTTTAATTATAAAATATTTATATTTTTTGTTTGTTTTCAATTAACTTGGTGGATGTACCATTTATTAATTTTGTTCACCTTTTTCTTCTAATGAAATGCTGCCTTGTTTTCCTTTTTCTTTATTTTGGATCCATGTATTTCCTTCTTTGAGAGAGAAGCACGATGAATTTATGTTGAGAGAACTTGAGAAGAGATGGGTGAACCATAAAATTATGGTTCGATGGCTTTCTCGGTTCTTCATTTACATTACTTTCTGGCCCCTATTTGATCTTTATGTCTTTTATTATAGGCTGAGGAGTGCTTAAAACGGGAGAAAGATAGGGTTGCTCATTACTTGCACTCTAGTAGCGAGCCAAAGTTATTAGAGGTCTATTATTGATTTTATGATACTATTTCAGCTATTTGGTTTTCTACCATGCACAGTGGAGTATTGCTACACAACTTGTAGATTTTTTTAATGATTATAATGGTTTCTTTTGTTTGACTCATTTTATAGTTTCTGAACTTTTTCTCGTGTTTCCTTTTGTTCTTTTGGAAATTTCTCGTTTAGAAAGTTCAACATGAGTTGTTATTTGTGTATGCAAACCAACTGCTTGAGAAAGAGCACTTTGGATGTCATGCTTTACTTAGAGATGATAAGGTACTCATGAAACACTATTTACTTGTTATGCATACAATTTTTTTAACCAAGAGTATGGTGTTCTTACCACATGTGTTCCTTTAAATGCTTAGGTTGAAGACTTGCCAAGAATGTTCAGGCTATTCTCTAAAATACCTTAAGGCTTAGATCAAGTTTCCAGTATATTTAAACAGGTTAGTAATGTTGAACCTATCTTTATGGTTTTTATCCCTTTTATATATGTCAATGTCAATATTGGGCTCTTCTGTTCTGCTTGCTTTCTTGCTCACTTGCTTATTTTTCTCTCTTCCCTTTCCCCATCATGTTACCACTAAAGGTATAGCTTTGGTGAAGCAAGCTGAAGATGCAACCAGTAACAAAAAGGTGAATGGTTTACATGATTTTGAAGTTGCTTTCCTGACAAAGTGATGTATTAATTGCATCATTTACTTGTGATTTTCTTACTGCTCAAGTTATGAATGATGTCATATTTTGGGAGCAATTTGCCTTTGTTACTATCCTTGTTATTTTGTCCTTTTAAATGAAAATGTCTACACCCAGAAAAAAGAATATTGTGGGTCTACAGGAGCAGGTGATAAAAAACCAATTTTATTAATTAAACTACGTTTTTTTATTCATTTGTGGAAATTGAAATTGGTCTCTTGTTTTAGGTTTTTGTTCAAAAGGTGATTGAGCTGCATGACAAGTACTTGGCATATGTGAATGATTGTTTCCAAAATCATACTCTTTTTTACAAGGTTTTGTTTTGAATAGAAAGTATCTTTACAGTTATGGATTGATATGTGTACACTCAAATCTGATGTTTTGATCATATAGGCTCTTAAAGAGGCTTTTGAGGTCTTTTACAACAACGGTGTTGCTGGAAGTTCAAGTGCATAACTACTTGCCTCCTTCTATGATAACATTCTTAAGAAGAAGGAAGTGAAAAATTAAGTGATGAAGAAATTAAAGAAACTGTTGAAAAGGTCTGCATTATTCTTGATGTTCCACATATACTTCTATAAGCATGATTGGTGCATTCAATTTTGACTTTTGAATTTGGGATTTGTTTTTGTCTATCTGTAGGTGGTCGGGCTGCTTGCCTATATTAGTGACAAATATTTGTTTGCTGAATTCTATAGGTAAGATAAAAGAGGAGGAAAATTTGTATGATGATTGCTAGGTTGGATATGCTTGCCGAAAAAGGAATTTATATTGCTTGGCTGGTGCTTCAATCTTTATCTTCCACTATGTCATAAAAATTACTTCCACTAATCCTTGGTTGTTTCTGACAATTAAATGTGCTCTATTGCATGTGTTTCCTTAGTTTTAGAGATACAATACCAATAATGGGCCTTCATTATTTTGGAATAGTTGGTCCTTGACATAATATAAGAGGCTTGTATAATCAACTGGTTAGGAGTCAACCCTTGGCATCCCTATTGCTCTAGTTGAATCTTAGCATTGTCCATGTTTCAAGCCCAAAATGCTTTTATGCTAGCATGTTAAAAGATATAAAACTAATATTTGGCCTTTACCTAACACTTTAAGCTATAGGGAGAATTGGTCCTTTAATTCATGTTTACTAGAAAGTGGGATGAATATTTTTGGAAAAGCTTAAAAGCCGAGATGAATGGGTAGCTAGAGTGAAATTAATAATGGTGGGGTAAAATATGGAAATGAAGAGATAAAATGGAGTGCAATTATTTCAAAAAGAAATTATTTTAGTTTTATATTTACTTTTATGCCTTTAGACCTTTTATCAATTTATCTAAATGACATTATATCATGTTTACTTCTTGCTTGGTTGGTTTCAGGAAGAAGCTTGCTCGAAGGCTTCTCTTTGACAAGAGTACCAATGATGATCATGAGCGATGTATTTTGACAAAATTGAAGCAACAATATGGTGGACAGTTTACCTCAAAGATGGAAGGAATGGTCAACCATTTCTAATCTCCATAAACAGAAGTTGATATGCTATAATCAACTTTTTTGGTGAGTTGATGTGACACCCTTTACCCTTACAATTATAACTAACTAATTAAATAAATGATACAAAAGCTAACTAAAAGATTATAAACACATAATAATAAAAGAAGAAAAAAAAACATGCAAAATTAATTAATAATTTTTCTTTTTAAACATATTTAATTTAAATCAATTCAAAAGGATAAAGGTGGGTTGTTCCTTTGAAAGCGATCTAACCCATGGTACATAGTTGCTCCTCCACCGCCTCCCTGATTGGCCATAACTTGCGCCAAGTTGTTCAAGGCCTCGGTAAGAAGTTGTTCTCGCTCATTTCTCGCAGCCATTACTTCCTATGTCACGCAAGAAACAAAACTTTGAAGAAAAAAAAAATAAAATAAAAATATACCAACACAATAGAGTACACCTCTAATCAAACAAAACAAACACAACACATCAGAGTACACAAGGAAACACAGAAAGCTCATAACACACATGGCCGAAAGGTTCGACCTGCTCTGATACCACTAAATGTGACACCCTCTACCCTTAAAATTATAACTAACTAATTAAATAAATCATACAAAATTTAATTAAAAGATTATAAACACATAATAATAAAAGAAGAAAAAAAACATGCAAAATTAATTAATAATTTTTCTTTTTAAACACATTTAATTTAAATCAATTCAAAAAGATAAAGGTTCACATCCACTTAGTGAAAACATAATAGAATTTTTTTTTTAATAAAAGGTAAGAATATCCCGGCTCAAAACAAGGTCGTTCACTCTAAATAAATAATTGAAAGGAAACTAAAGTAGAAAAGTATAACACAATTATATCATTCAGTCAATCATAACATGTGAAAATCATAATATGCGAAGTAAAATCCTATGCCCCAATGTCACACTTATCAGAGCATATCCCTATCACAGACTAAGTCTCTCCATCTCTAGCATGTGACTCATCATATGAAGCCTCACCTGAAACAAAGTGGCAATCAGCCCAAACACAAACACACACCGGGAGTGAGTTATCACATTCGTATATAATAAAACATTAGAGCATGTGAAACATATAATACTTAAAGCTGAATGTATATAAATAACATTACTACACAAAATCACACACATTATTCACACCCATTCAAGTTTATACCCTCCATAAAATAACATCAACCACAATTGTTAACTCAATGAAATTCAAACACAAGCGTTATGCAACAATTATACTAAGACTCAAGCCTATATGCAATGTGATACCATGTCAGTGAAAAACAACACTGGGGCGCTTAGGAGTACATGACAAAGTACACCACACAATGGGTATACTCGGTCACTCTCACTAAGTAACATCATAAGGTGACCAGTCAGGGTTACTCTGTTTTGCAAGAATGCCCCAACCACATGGGATCAACATGGGCTTAAAGGAGCACTCAAACCGAGTATCTTTACCCCCAAGGCCTAGATTCCGAAGAATCCGTTTGGGCCTCACCTTCCTGATTCAGGTCCAACCCCTAAAATATTTTCTTTTTTTGCACGCAGACACTGTTTATGAGTTATATAATACCCACGACCTCACACTTATATTTCAAACATATTTAACACATTGCGCTATGGTTTAACCCTTCAGGATCCTAACTAGGAATCCTACAATTTCCTTTAACACTGTGCATAAAAGTTCTCTCAAGGTAAACATTGGTCGGGTTACTATATAACTCATAACTCACATGACAAGTAATATCACTACAATTATCAATCACACACTCATTCACAACCATATTTCATGTCCAGAGTTTAACATTTCACACTTTAACTAATTCCAAAATATACTCAACAATTAAATAACAATATCTCATAGCAATAATAACATTCAATATTTAACTTCAAGGCTTATAAACAAATAACTATAAAATACACGTAAAATATATATATATATATATATATATATATATATATATATATATATAACATATAAAAAGTATTAAATATATATTAATATAAAATAATCACAATAATATCAAATATATCATTAAGTAAATACAAATTATATATAACAATAAAATATATACTCTTATTGATTTCTATGAACAACATGTATACCTATATTCTAAATATATTTCAACTAAGTTATCAACATCAAGAAAATGCCTAATTACAATGTGAATACAACTTTAGTTAATTTCTTTAAATGATTTTAGCCAGTTCAATTATCCAACAATCCCTACGCATATGAATTTCATGACAATCCCTACACATATGAATTTCATGATGAGAAATCACCCACATGAAATAAAATGTAAAGTTTGTAAAAAAACAGTATCAATATATATGTACACGTATACACTGCGGTGTGAAAAAAAAATAAAAAAAATAAAAAGAACAAGATTGAAAGGCCAACATATCTGGTATAAACAAAATCACCACCACACAATTTTTATGCTAATTATAAAGAATTCTAATTTCTAAGGTACACACCTAACACAGGAACACATCAATTCTACAACAAACTCACAACAGAACACCAATTGGTTCATCAAACACACTCAATCCGCGATTAAACATGAAAACATAATTAAATTCATAAACACCCCAAAATAACCCAAAAATTGATCCTCTAGGGATCCCTACACATATTCATTCTAATCCCAAAGCGTGAGTAACTCATCCCTTACCTCGATGTAGTCGCTTAAATATTCTCTATTAGCAATGGTGGCGTCTCTGGTGCTCTCTAGAGCTCCTCCTCTGGTTGCTCTGTTAGGGTTCTTGTGCGTCAGAAAAGAAGAAAGGAACAAAATGTGTTTTCCAGAAAGCTGCTCTAGGTTAACATTTGGCTTATATAGTGGGAATTTATGACCTAATAATTTTTATTTTATTTTTACTTATTTATTTATTTATTAATTTATTATTTTCTTATTTACTTATTAAAGGTACGGCTGTTACAGTTGATAAAAGAAAATTTAAATGCTTTCGCTTTGCTACCAGGTTACAGATTTGACAATGGCAAAGGAGAATCAAACTAGCTTTGAGGAGTATTTAAGCAATAATCTCAATGCAGACCCTGGCATAGACTTGATAGTTACTGCCCTATAATACTAAAACAATGCAACACATCTTGGAGACGAGATTGGTAGTTTGTTATTTATTCTCGTGATCTAAAATTCATTAGTATATATGCCTGCAGCTGGCATTCTCCTTCTTATTGTCCTGCATTCTTTCTTTCATTCTTTCTCATTAAATTCGGGAGAAGATGATAAAAAAGTTGTATAATGTGGTCTGGCCATGAGAGAAGGCTATAAAGGCTTGAATGTTATTGCTTTATTAATATTGTTTGTTAATTCTAACTATTTTTACTAGAAATAAACCATGATAGTTATGAGTTATAAGAAGTGGATTTTCTTCAAAATTTTGCAAATTAACATAAGAAAATTGCCTCGTTGGAAACTTTGAAAGATTATTGATCTGTTTTGTACTATATGTCTAACTGATAGTATTTTTAATTTTTTTTAAAAAGACATTTTAAGACAATTTTCCGAAAAATTGTCTTTGAAATAAAATGATTTTTTAGAAAACTGTCTAATAATCTTCATTTTTTTTAAAAAAAGACATTCTAAGATGATTTTCCAAAAAACCGTCTTAGAATCCTCAATTTTTTAATTTTTTTTTAAAAATACATTCTAAGATGATTTTCAAGTCATAACCGTCTTAGAAAAATTGTCATTCTAAGATGATTTTGACTTAAAAACTGTCTTAGAATGATAGTTTTTCTAAGACAGTTATTTGCCTAAAAATCATCTTAGAATGATAGTTTTTCTAAAACGATTTTTTAGAAAATATCGTGAAAAGTCTTGACTTTCCATCACGTTAGCTTCAAAGATGATTTTGAACCATCTTTGAATATGTAAAATAACCGTCGTTGATTGATCTTTTTCCACTAGTGGTGTTTCTATTTACCTTTAATTGTATATTGTAAATATATTAGTATAAAATATGCATAATTTCATTTTACAATGTGCTAAAGCTTTAAACTACAAAATCTTAACATGTTGTTCGGCAATCTTAATGCTACTTACGTATCTTTCGCATTGTCTAGTCTATTTCAACACATTCCCTCACTAGAGATCTCATTCTATTATTCTGCAACAACCAGATGAAATGATGAGGGAAAGCAAAGGCCCGAATGGGTCAAAATATAGACTAGGATACCTGTCTTAAGGGTCCACACTAGAGACATCTGATATGAATGTACCTAGGGTCTTTGAAAAGTGAATTCAAAATAGTAAAGGGAAGCTTGCACACTAGGCACTCAAAAATGTGTATGGTTATTAAAAAAACTAGTGTTTCACATCCTGGGGACATAGGAAATACAGTTGGAGTTGGGAAGGTCATGAAAGCACAAGCTGGCTTCATTTTTCCTTTCTTTATGCAAGAAAAGTTATGTGTTGTACAAATAATAATTTAAATGATCTACTAATATATTGATATAAAAAATTAACACCATATACTCCATAATTGTAAAATAGAAAATAACTGATTGCTTAATTTTAAATATCCTTAATTAAAATTAGGTTGAAAAAAAATAATTTCTGAACTAATTCTGAAAAACTAAAACTCTATATATATTCACATTACCATCATCTATATATTTAAGTGGCAAATTGTACTTGTATAGTAAAATACAGGTGTGAAGGGTCTTGCTATATATTGCTGGCACAATGCACATGCCTCCCTCCATATTCACATGCAGATGCAACACGCCATGTGTACCAAATAAGAGTGCTTGCATTGCACCCCATCACTTGTATGGCACACTTCTCTCTTTTCTTCTTCCCTCTGTGTCTCGAGAATCTCATTGTCTTATCTCTCAGTGTGGCCCATAAAAGATACAGTGGCAGTAGTTCAAATCAATTTCTACAGTATAATTGACCTTCGTGATAACTTTTCACTTGATAATGCTTACATCAACACCGGTTTCTCCCAAACATATATATACATATTAAAATTATGATTAAATGACACGCCTTCCCCTTAATTTGAACTAAAATACAATAATAAAGTACTTATTTTAAATTAAAAATAAATGCATTACTTTACACACATTGTCATTATTGAAAATTTATGTGTGTATGTGACAGAAGGCTTGTAACTTACATAATTTGTTTAGACAAAAAGACCTGAAATCTTCTGTATAAAATTAGTTTTAAGTATATAATAATTTAAAAATAAAAAAATTTAATGGATAAGAATGTTAAAGGCTTAATTCATTATAAAATAAAATAATTTTGGTTATTCTCAACAAATAAAAATTAATAAATTCAACTATTTCATTAATAAAAAAAATATTTGTATACACGTGTATGGTGCCAAAATTAATTACAGAAATTCCTTGCCAGTTTGTGAGTTTTGATGACAAGATTTAAATTGGGCTTATCAAGTTGGTAGGGTGAATTCAAATTTACCATACCGAAAACCAACTAAGAAGAGTCATTAATTTACGGTTGCTTCCTGCATCTTAAAATTTAGATTAAAATGCATTTTTATTTCTTTATTTTTGAAAATATTTTTTAATTTATTCCTTTTTGTTTTAAAAAATTCAATTTAGTCTTTTTATATTTTTAAAATGAGTCAAACATTTTTCTAAAATAATGATAATTTTTTTTATTTTGCAACATTACTTTTGTGACTAATACTTGTCCCATTAGATTTGTGTAATCAAAAGTATAAAATCCAATTGATGTTTGGATTAAAAAAAAGGTGATAAACATAGTAAAAATAGCGTCAAAAGTAATTAAATCTAATGAGCAACCGAAAAAATGAAAAAAAAACTAATATCAATTTCTTTTTTAGTTGCTCGTAAGACTCATTTTTCACACAATTTTTATAATGTACTTTGTCCCTTTTTGATTCGAACATTAGTTGAGTTTCGTAGTTTACATGTAAGTAAATCTAATAAGATAAATTTCACATATTGAAATAGTCATGAAAAATAGTTCAAAATCATGTAAAAAAATGACCATTGTTTTAAAATGACTATTTTGACTCACTTTAAAAACCTAAAGACTAAATTGATTTTTTTAAAACATAAAGAATCAAATTGAATATATTCTAAAATACAAATGACTAAAAGTGTATTTTAACCTAAAATTTGCTTCCTAAAACTTTTTAACCTATCAAAAAGGTTAATATGAAATGTAAAATTATATTTCGGATTAGCCTTTGTAGAATGTGACATTTTACATTTTGAAAAGACTAATTTGAAATGTAATTTTACATAAGTGCAAAAAGAAATTATGGGAGAAACAACTGTCTTAATAACAACATACACAAGTAGTTTTATACGATTTTATACTAGACAACCTTAATCATTGTTATAACAACATACACAATGATGTAAGCTCCATTGGAGCTTGTAGGCCTAACATCTTCTTCATCAATGGATTCCTTTACTTCTTAGAAGATGAATGACAACGGAATGGAGAAGGAAGAGAGAGAGGAGACGCCACTTCAAGGAGAAGATGAGTCTAGAAGAAGCTCACCACCATAGGAGGCCATGGATAAGAGTTTGAAGGAAGAAGAAGATGAATGAAGGGAAAAGAAGAGAAGAGCACGAAATTTTGTGCTCTAAAAGAGTTTTGAAATCTGAAGTTTAATTTTCAAATGATCAAAGTTGAAAAAATGCACACACCTGATCTCTATTTATAGCTTAAGTGTCACACAAAATTGGAGGAAAATCTGAATTTTAATTCAAATTTCACTTGAATTTGAAATTGAATTTGTGGAGCCAAGCTTTGGAGCCAAAATTTCACTAATTATGATTAGTGAATTTTAGTTATGGTTCATCCCACTAATCCAAGATCAATTCCAAGATTTTCCACTAAGTGTGCTTAGGTGTCATGAGGCATGTAAAACATTAAGGACATGCACAAAGTGTGACTATATGATGTGACAATGGGGTGTAGTAAGCAAATGCTCACCTCCCCCTCTAAAATTTAATTGGATTGGGCTTCTACCAATTCAATTAAATTTATTTCCCAACACACACATCAAATATTCACTTAGTGCATGTGAAATTACAAAACTATCCTTAATACAAAAACTAGTCTAGGTGCCCTAAAATACAAGGGCTGAAAAATCCTATATTTCTAGGGTACCTTACCTATATTATGGAGCCCTAAATACAAGGCCAAAAAAATAATGAAACCTTAATCTAATATGTACAAAGATAAGCGGACTCATACTTAACCCATGGGTCCGAAATCTACCCTAAGGCTCATGAGAATCCTAGGGCCTTCTCTTGCATCTTTGGCCCAATCTTCTTGGAGTCTTCTATCCAATGCCCTTGGGGGGTAGGATTGCATCATTCCCTCCCCCTTGAAAAGGATTTGACCTCAAATCCAGAGGTTCTTGAAACTCATGGATTCTTTCCTCAACACCTGTAAAAAGAATAAAAACATATGTATTAGTGATGTTGGGTATGTTAGAGTACGGTAAGGACGGAAAACCCCTTTCCTGGCCAACTTCCCATGAGAGAATATAGTTCCTCACCAACTCAATGAGTGATGCTACAAGTATAGAAAAATATGGGACAAACCTTTTGTAAAAGTTTGTTAAGATATTAAAGCCCCCAATTTCCCTTATACTTGGTGGAGTAGGCCACTCAGGAATGACCTTTATTCTCTTAGGGTCCATGGGAAGCCCTTGATCACTATTTAAAAAGTTAGGGAAAGTAATGGAATAAAATATACCTTTTTCTTTATTTTCATGTTAATTATTCCTACAAAAAATTACGACAAACCTAAGGTGTCCCACATGAGCACCTAGGTTTGCATTGAAACAAAAAATAAGAACAAACCTACCTAATGAGTCCCTATATACACAAATCATGAAAATGTTAGGTGCATGAGTGATTTTACAAAAGAGTGTTGCACCACTCAACACATTCATCATACCACCTATCATAGGGATTTGGTGCCTAGTAATACCTATTTTAGGCACCAACAAAGCATAGGGATTTAAGCTCTTGCAAACCAAACCCTCATCCAACAACTTCTTTACTTGAGTAATAACCTCAAGCTCAAGAGGTATGGCGGTGCTAAGGGATGTTTCCCTTGATAGGAGAAGGTAGAAAGATTGTTTAAGAAGGAGTTCTATTTTAATATCATATTTTGTTGCAAAATGATTTTCCTTGTTAACAATCTTCTTGGAGGAATCATTTTCCTCTTTTTCCTTCCCCTTGGCCTTTAAAGACAAGGCCTTACTATCCTTCTTTTTCTTTTGTTTTTCTAGTTTTTCTTCCTCATCCCTCTTATCTTTCATAGTTAATTGATCTTTGGCCACCTATGAAGGTGTTTGAGGATGCAACACAAAATTTCGTGCTCTTCTCTTCCTCTTCCTTCATTCATCTCCTTCTTCCTCCAAGCTCTTATCCATGGCCTCCTATGGTGGTGAGCTTCTTCTAGACTCATCTTTTCCTTGAAGTGGCGTCTCCTCTCTCTCTTCCTTCTCCATTTCGTTTCCATTCATCTTCCAAGAAGTAAAGGAATCCATTGATGAAGAAGATCCTAGGCCTACAAGCTCCAATGGAGCTTACATCATGTGGTATCAAGAGCATCTTCATCTAAGTGATGTTCTTTTGCTTCCTCTATCTTTTTGTTCGGTGAATTCTCTTTAATTCCTTGTTCTTCATCTTATTCTCCATGTATATCCTCCATTGTCTTGTGGTTTGGTGTTGTTTAGAGTAGATTAAAAAAAATATAAACCGATTAAATCTTAGATCTACACTTGTTCTTGCATTTCTATGGTTCAAATTTTGTAGATCTACTCTTGAATCATGTTTTTGTGTTGATTTTAGGTTCTATCATTTTTCATTCATAATATTCTTGTGCTGAACCTTAGATCTAAATTTTCTTCCAAAATATTGATTAGAAAAAAAAACACAAAAATCTAAGTGTAAATCACTTAATCCATGTTGTCTTAGAGTCATGTTTAGTCATAGTAATTGTCACATTATGTTCTAAGTTTGTGTTGAATTTTTATTTTGTTTATTGAATTCTAGATACATTTGTTCATGTATTCTTGTCATTCTTAGCCTATCTTTTGAATTTTGAGTCTAATTCATGCATGTTATTTAGTTCATAACATGTTCTAAATCAATTCCTAAAAGTAGTCTTGTTGTTGAACTCTTTTTTGTTTTCTAAGATTCCTACATGATGCCTATGATGAAGTTGAGTTATGGTGCTGAGTTGTGGCTGGATTTGTGAATCAAATAAGTCTTAAGCTCTCTTGAATTGTGTTATTCAAGATAATTGAGCATAAGCAAACACAAATTGTAACTATCCAAGCCTTAAGCAACATAAACACTACTCTTGATTTCTAGGTTGAAATCACTGGTGCTGGCAGCTTGAACATACGAGCTTGTATAAATTACTGGGAATTGGTCACTACATTTTTTGAGCTGAAAGTTTTACTGAAATTTCTAGACATCTGGACCAAAATTATAAAAAAAGAACCAAGCGATTTGGATTAAAGGAAAAAATAAGAAAAATCGCACAAGTAGGCAGAAAAATCAGTGTACAGGAAAAAAAAAAGTGAAAGGAAAGTGTGCTTGTTGTTTTGGCTCAAAATTTGTTCAATAATTGGTGCCTATTTTATACCAATCCTAGTTCTGAAATTTCAATTGAAAATTATTGTGAAAACAAGTACCAAAACTAGAGGTTTCTTGAGTCTTTTTTTTTTAGTTTTTCTACTCTACTCTAGAGCCATTCTATGTTTCTCTTTGAGTCCTAGCTTGCTTTTTTGTGCTTTTCATTGCTTTAATTGTTGAATAATCCTTGAAAATTTGTCTTGTTAAAACTCTATTGGTTTAGCTTTCATTTCATTTTTTTTTTGGTCTTTGGTTATTGCTTGTCTCTTTGTTTCCTTGCTTGTGAGTTGCCATATAGGGAATTGGAAAGGAGGATTGATGCCATATCTTGAAGAATTTGAGTCAAGAAGCAAGGGGCCAACCACCTTAAGAGCTATTGGAATAAGAAGCACTCCAAATTTAGTGAAACACTAAAGAGAGAATAGCCACCACAATTGAGGACTTTTTTCTTTGTAATTTTGTAATTGGCAATTTGCATTGCTTTCAAATTTTGTAACAAAAAGGCCTTTAATTGGAAGTAAGTTGGGAGCCTCCGCTAGGTCACCCTACTTCCATTTGTATGTAATAATTTTAGGCAATTTTCCCTTAAGATAGTGAGTGTTTTGTTGAGAACCTTAAATGAGGTCATCCAAACACTCTTAGGATCTGCCTAGTTTGCATTTCTTGCACTTTAATTTCTTGCTTACTTTCATAGCTTATTTCCTTTACCCTCCATTGTCAAACCGCCTAGATAGCTTGCCTTTTACCAATTAGTTTTTACCTTATCTTTCACACCTCTTTTAGTGTTTATTTTGGCTAGTTTCAACCGTAGTTTCTTTTACCTTTTTTTTCAAACCCCCAACAAGAAAGAACCATAACTTAGGAGCCAACATGAGTCTTCATTCTTCATCTAGTGTTAATGGTGAGGGTTCTACTCCTAAGGACCCCTTGTATAAGATATTAGATGAGTTGAGATCCCTTAAATTGTGGAAAGAAAAACAAGAGAGAAAAGAAAAAGGTAAAAAAAGAGTGGAAGAAATAAGTCAAGATGAAAGAGTGAAAATAAGAGAGGAAGAAAGAAGAAAAATAATGAAAGAAATGAAAATAGAAAAACATGCCTCCTATAGTAGTCATGACTCTTGCAAGAGTTTAAGTGAAGAACTTATCGACTATTATAGAGGGCGTCATACTTCACATACTAAACATCACTCCCAAAGAAGAGAAAAGGATAGAAGGCCTCAAGAGGTTAACATTAGCCTCCCATATTTCCATGGAAAAGATAATGTTGAGGCCTACTTAGATTGAGAAATGAAGGTTGAACAACTCTTTGCTTGCCATCATATTAGCGAAGAGAGAAAAGTTCCATTGGCTACCCTTAGCTTTCAAGGGTATGCCCTCTATTGGTGGACTTCCCTTGTTAGGGAACGAAGGATTCATGGGGATCCCCCAGTAGAGTATTGGAATGATCTTAAGAGTGCCCTTAGGAAGAGGCACATTCCCTCCTACTATGAAAAAGAGCTTATGGACAAGCTCCAAAGGCTTAGACAAGGGAGTATGAGTGTTGAAGAATATAGACAACAAATGGAACTACTCCTTTTAAGAGCTGGACTTAGGGAGGAGGAAAGAACAAGCATAGCTAGGTTCCTTGGTGGGCTTAATATGGAAGTGAGGGACAAGGTTGAACTCCTTCCATATAGGGACCTAGATGAGCTAGTCCAACTTTGTATAAGAGTGGAGCAACAACTTAAAAGAAAGCCTTCTTCAAAATCTTATGGCTCTCACTTTTATCCAAGGAAGGACCAAGCCCATGGAATTTTGGGGGTTGCACCTTCAAAACCCAAGGAAGATAAGGGTAAGACCATAGAGAAATACACCCCTAAGACTAGTTCCCAAGAAAGGACTAGCAACATTAAATGCTTCAAATGTCTTGGGAGAGGTCACATTGCCTCTCAATGCCCCACAAAGAAAACCATAATCATGAGGGGTCAAGACATTTATAGTAGTCAAGAGGAGACTACTTCTTGCCCTTCCTCTAGTGGAAGTGAAGATGAAGTAAGGGGTGAAGAGTCTAGTGAGGAAGTCTACCCCCATGAAGAAGGTGACCTCTTAATGGTTAGAAGGCTTCTTGGAGGTCAATATTGTGATCTATCTCAATCCCAAAGAGAAAAAATCTTTCATACAAGATGCAAAATTTTAGATAAAACTTGTTCTCTCATTGTGGATAGTGGATCTTGTTGCAATTGTTGTAGCACAAGATTAGTTTCCAAGTTGAACCTCACTATCATTCCCCACCCAAAACCTTATAAACTTCAATGGCTAAATGAGCAAGGGGAAATTATAGTTAACCAACAAGTGAAGGTACCTTTCTCCATTGGGACATATAAGGATGAAGTTAATTGTGATATAGTTCCCATGGAGGCAAGACATATTCTTTTAGGAAGGCCATGACAATTTGATAGGAAGATCATTTACAATGGCCTAACTAATGAAATTACCCTCACCCATCTTAGCACTAAATTTGATTAGTGAATTTTAGTTATGGTTCATCCCACTAATCCAAGATCAATTCCAAGATTCTTCACTAAGTGTGCTTAGGTGTCATGAGGCATGTAAAGCATGAAGGACATGCACAAAGTGTGACTATATGATGTGGCAATGGGGTGTAGTAAGCAAATGCTCACCTCCCCCTCTAAAATTTAATTGGACTAGGCTTCTACCAATTCAATTAAATTTATTTCCCAACACACACATCAAATATTCACTTAGTGCATATGAAATTACAAAACTACCTCTAATACAAAAACTAGTCTAGGTGCCCTAAAATACAAGGGTTAAAAAATCCTATATTTTTAGGGTACCTTACCTATATTATGGAGCCCTAAATACAAGGTCAAAAAAATAATGAAACCTTAATCTAATATGTACAAAGATAAGCGGGCTCATACTTAGCCCATGGGCCCGAAATCTACCCTAAGGCTTATGAGAACCCTAGGGCCTTCTCTTGCATCTTTGGCCCAATCTTCTTGAAGTCTTCTATCCAATGCCCTTGGGGGGTAGGATTCCATCACACAATTAATTTTATATAATTTTACACTAATTAGCATAGAAGTATATACATATGTATAGTCTCAAGAGGGGAGCACGGACAGGGACTCGCTGCTCCCTCTCAATCTCTGACTAGAGATCATACTTTATTGTATGATTGTCAACTCAACTTATTAGAAAAACATGCTTAACATTATTTATTTCTAGTAAATTTTTTCCATTTTTTAAAAAGCTAATTTTTTATTCCAAGGTTACGCAATATTATCATAGCATCCATCTTAATTTATTTAAATGGCAATCCACTACAATGATGACAACTGTGACAAGTATGAAAGATTAGGAGCATTTTGTTATCTATGTGGTTCATTAGGCCACAATGATGACAACTGTGACAAGCTTTTCTCCATGACTGCGGATGATGGAGCCTATCCATGGGGGCCTAAGATCAAAGCAACTACTCAATATTCTGGGGTTGGCAGCAACTCCGATTCTAGATGGCTGAAGGGCGAGGGTAACTATGCAGACCCTATTCACGTGACAAGCAAGGGTAAGATCGTAAAGGAGGCCAATAATAATAACGTAACTAATATGGCACTGGCACTAACGGAGGAAATCCCAAGAATTGCGATGCAATCATTGCTGATGAGAAAAAAATGGAATGATTTGTTTCTTTCCAGTTTTAAGAATCCGCATTTAATGTTTCCAATCACCAATATCTTAGCAAATAACGAAAACATTAACAAGGACCAATCATCTGAAGTGAAAACAATGGATATGGAGTTTATTGTGACAAACAAAAAATGCAAGACAATTAATGCGGAGGTCGGTGGTGGTTCAACCATCGACAGACAGAGCATGAAGGATGTTGCGAACGAAGCACCAATTAATGAACTTTTTTTATTTGCAGAGAGCATGTGAAACAGGCTTGCCCCTCATGGGTTATCCTTTCTCGTGACCAGTTACTAGGTATATGCTCTATACCAGAGGTAAACTGAATGCATCAGTAGTGCAATCCGTTTAGGGGAGGAATTTGTTGGGTTGTTTAGAATGTATTTTGATGTTTATTCCAATTATTTGGGATTAAGTAGTTTCACATTTTACTATTTCTTAGCCACGATACCACATTTCTAGGTTGTGTAAAATGTGGGCAGTTTATTTTTTCTTTGTTATCTGCTGTTGTAAGGCTTATATAAGCAAAAACTTTGTTATCAATGTACAGAGTGGTTTTTCCCATATTTGTGAGTTACAGTTTGTTCAAAGCTTAACAAACTCTGGTATCAAAGCTCCTTCACGGGGCTTGTTTCGAGAGAAAAGAAACCGTAGTTTTTCTTGAGAGAAGAGTGTTTGAAGTATGACTTCTAAAAGCACTTTCGTTCAACCTGCAATTCTTAAGTTTGATGGTCATTATGATCATTGGGCCATGCTTATGGAAAATTTCCTTCGTTCAAAGGAATATTGGAGTCTGGTGGAGAATGGAATCCCTGCCACAGTAGAGAGAGAAGAGTTTACTGAAGCCCAAAGAAAGCCAATTGTTGAGCAACAACTGAAAGACTTGAAAGTTAAGAATTATTTGTTCCAGGCTATTGATCGAACCATTTTGGAGACCGTCCTTAATAAGGATACTGCCAAAAATATATGGGACTCTATGAAGCAGAAGTATCAAGGTTCAACAAGGGTCAAAATAGCATAACTCCAAGCCCTTCGAAAAGAGTTTGAGGTCCTCCACATGAAAGAAGGAGAAAGTGTTGATGAATATTTTGCCCGTACACTTGCCATAGCAAATAAGATGAAAATTCATGGAGAAAGCATAGGGCAATTTCTTATTGTTGAAAAGATCCTAAGATCAATGACATCTAAGTTCAACTATGTTATGTGTTCAATTGATGAGTCTAATGATTTAGACACTTTAACCATTGATGAATTGTAGAGTAGTCTATTAGTGCATGAGCAGAGGATGAAACGTCATGGAGGGGATGAGCAAGCCCTGAAGGTGACCATTGATGATAGATCAACTGGTGGAAAAGGTCGTGGTAGTGTTCGTGGAACTGCTCGAGGAAAAGGAAGACAAAACTTTAACAAAGCCACAATTGAGTATTGGAAATGTCAGCAATTAGGTCATTTTCAATACGAATGCCCAAAGTGGGAGGAGAAAGCTAACTATGTAGAACATGAGGAGGAAGAGGAGATATTGTTAATGTCATTTGTTGAGCCTAATCAGTCTGACAAAGAAGTGAAAGATTTATGGTTTCTTGACTCAGGGTGTAGCAATCACATGTGTCCAAACAAGCAGTGGTTCTCTAATCTTGATGAGGAGTTTCAACAATTTGTGAAACTTGGAAATAACTCAACGTTAGATGTGTTGGGGAAAGGTAATGTTAGATTGCAAATCACTGGAGTTACTCAAATAATCACTGATGTTTTCTATGTACCTGAGTTAAGAAATAATTTATTGAGAATTGGCCAATTGTAAGAGAAGGGGGTAGCCTTTTTTATACAACAAGGAGTATGTAAAGTCTATCATCCTGAGAAAGGACTTATTATAGAAATAGCAATGTCAACAAACAAGATGTTCAAGTTGCCTGCAAGAGTTTTACCAAAGGCTCTGACTTGTTTTCAAGCAACTCTTAAGGACAACACTCACCTTTGGCATTGTAGGTACGAACATCTAAGCTACAAAGGTTTGAGAACCTTGCAGTATAAGGAGATGATGAGAGGGCTACCTCATTTGAATGCATCATTTAAAGTATGCATTGATTGTATGGTGGGAAAAAAACACAGGGATGCAATCTCTAAGAAGAGTTTGTGGAGAGCATCACAAAGGTTGCAGTTGGTACATTCTGACATTTTCGGACCCATCAAACTAGTCTCCGACAGTAAGAAAAGGTATTTCATAAGCTTCACTGATGATTACAGTCGTAAGATATGGATATACTTCCTTGTTGAAAAGTCTGAAGCTTTTATTACCTTTAAGAATTAAAAAAATCTTGTTGAAAAAGAGACGAGTTCTGATAAGCATAAGCATAAGCCACACATCACCAAGGTATACACCCGTAAACAGCGAGCAAGAGAAGAAATAACCATGGACCACCAGCAGCAGGGCACACAACACCCAAGGGGTGCAAACCACCCAACAGTTACGACCCACCCAAAGGGTGAAGGGTCAGAAGATGTGAATCAATGGGACATGACACAACACCAAGGGGTGCAAACCACCCAATAGTTACAACCCACCCAAAGGGTGCAGGGTCAGAAGATATGAATCAAGGGGACATGACCTTTGGGAACAGTCACAACCAACCATTATGATCCGCCCAAGGGGTGCAAGGTCAGGAGATGCGAATCAAGGGGGCTTGACCCTTGGGAACAGTCACAACCATTCAGAATAATTGTGTCCATTAGATGTAGTATAAATAGAAGTAAACCAGAATGGGAAAGACACTCTGGAATTAGGAAGAATCTGAATTATGGAGACACAGGCTCTCGAAAACCTGTGTAATAAAATATCTTAAATTATCTATAAAAATTTCTGTTCATCTTTTCAAATCTGTTCCATTTTTATCTGTTCTTATCAATTTGGTATCAGAGCACCAATCCGGTGCTTGTTTCCAACTATGGTGACAACTCGATCTAATTCTGAAAATCCAAACACAATGGAGAGAATTTTGGAGATGGTAATGGCGGACCGACAAAACCGAGATGTAGAACGACAACAACTTGAAACACGTTTTGCACACCTAGAAGCCATGATGGAAAATTTGTCCAAGCATTTAGATGATGGCACACCCAAAGGTTCCGTCAATAAAGAAGAGACATCCAAAAACCACACTGGTGAAGGAAAAAAAGAACGATGGAGAAAATTGGAAATCCCCATATATGATGGGGAATCTGATGCTTATACTGGAAGAAGAGAAAATTCAAGCAATTATGGTGGCGCTAGATGGAAAGGCGCTATCTTGGTTCCAATGGTGGGAAACTTGCAATTCTGATATTGGATGGGGCGATTTCAAGATTGTCATTCTTGAAAGATTCCAACTTCAGCCACTCTCAACCCTTTTGCCTCCCTCCTTGCACTTAAACAAGAAGAAATAGTGGAAGAGTACGTTGAGCAATTCGAAAGGTTTGTAGGAATGCTACAGAATGTTGGTGAAGAACATTTAAAGGACATTTTTGTGAACGGATTGAAGGAAGACATTGGGGCATAAATCAAAATCTATGAATCCCACACTTTATCAATCATGATCAAGAAGGCATTAATGATCGAGCAGAAAAACAAAGTAATTTGGAAGGTGGGACCAAATGTTGCTTCAAACTCAATTTCAAAAGTCAATACCTCTTACCGAAATCCATCCTATACGAAGACTGTTACTTATAGTATAAGTCAGAAAGGTGGAGGAAAAAGTAATGACCCTTTTAATTCTTTCACTAGCAGTACATCCGTGAACACACTAGAAAACAACAATTGACCCAAAGGATTTCAACGATTAACCGAGCAGAGCTTCAAGAGAAGAGGAAAAAAGGGGAATGTTTTCACTATGATGAAAAATGGAGCACTTCTCATGTATGCAGAAATAAACAACTTTAGATAATATTAGTAACAGTCTAACAGATGAAGATGATGCTGAAGACTCCGAAAAGGAACCCGAACCAGAAATTGGAGAAACACCCCAATTATCCATGAATAGTATTGTGGGATTTACTTCTCGACGATCCTTAAAAGTTTGGGGAAATATTGATGATCACAAAGTCAAAGTATTGATAGATTGCGGTGCCACCCATAACTTTATTTCCAAGGAATTGGTGGAAAAATTATAATTAAAGGTGGATGACACTCCTTCATACGTGGTAGAAGTTCGAGATGGACACAAAATTAAATGCAAGGGAGTATGTAGAGAAGTTCCCCTGAAAGTGCAAGAAGTATCGGTACAGCAACAATTCTTCTTGTTTGGCCTCAGAGGTGTAGATATGGTTTTAAGTATGGAGTGGTTAGCAAGCTTAGGAGAGATTAGAGCCAACTTTGAACAACTAACGTTGGTCCTCAAGATTGATGGCAAAAAGGTGATTATAAAGGGTGAACCCAAAATTTTAAAGAAAGAAGCCTCACTTAAATCTATGTTGAAAGCTTTGCATCTGGGAGAAAGGTTCCTTATCGACTATCACCACATTCAAACAGAGATAGATTGGAAGGATACAATTCCGCCAGAATTAAAATATGTGCTACATGATTTCCCCTCCATCTTTGAACCTCCAAAATGATGTCCTTCGCAACAGCGTCAAGGCCATGCCATTCACCTCAAAGAAGGAGCCCAAATACCAAATATTAGACCATACAGAAATAAGTACAACATTTGGCGGTTTTGTGTAGATTATAGAGCTTTGAACATAATCACCATTCCTGACAAATTTCCCATCCCAGTAATTAAAGAGTTATTGGATGAGATAGGAGGGGCTAGCGTATTTTCAAAGTTGGATCTAATATTCGGATACCACCAAATCAGAATGAAGGAAGATGACATTGCAAAAACCGTTTTCCGCACACATGAAGGCCATTATGAATTTATGGTACTTCCTTTTGGACTTACTAACACACCTTCTTCTTTTCAATCATTAATGAATGAAGTTTTAAGGCTAGTACTTTGGAAATATGTTTTAGTATTCTTTGATGATATCCTAATATATAGCCCTTCCATGGAAGTTTATTTACGGTGCTTAACTGGAACAAAGCCTAAGCAATGGGCCTCTTGCCTTCCATGGGCAGAATTCTGGTTTAACACCAATTATAACGCTTTAAGCAAGATGTCTCCTTTCAAATCTTTGTATGGATATGATCCCCCTCACATTCTCAAGGGATCCACCATTCCTTCCCGCCTTGAAGAAGTCAATAAACTAGCAGTTGCTCGGAATGAATTATTGGCCACTCTAAGAGAAAATTTGTTGAAGTCTCAAGATATCATGCGAGAAAATGCCAACAAACACCACCGGGACATAGGATATGTAGTCGGTGATTGGGTGTTCTTGAAGATGCAACCTTACAGAAAAAGATCCTTGGCTAAAAGGATTAATGAAAAACTTTCCCCTTGGTTTTATGGTCCTTTCCGGGTGTTAAACAAGGTGGGTATTGTTGCTTACAAGTTGGATCTTCCATCTCACGGTAAAATTCATCTGGTCTTTCATGTTTCTCTCCTCAAGAAAGCCATTGGTGACTCGTTCCAGTCCCAACCTTTACCACCTATGTTACCTGAGGGTCAGGAATTACAAGCTTATCTAGATTATGTTTTAGATATTCGTGAATTACAACCTGGCAATGTGGAAGTTTTAATTCAGTGGCAAAATCTCCCTCCCAGTGAAAATAGTTGGGAATTGGTGGCTAAATTACAAAAGGTTTTTTCGATTTATCACCTTGAGGACAAGGTGAGTCTTTTAGGTGGGGTATTGATAAGCATAAGCATAAACCACACATCACCAAGGTGTACACTCGTAAACTACGAGCAAGAGAAGCAATAACCATGGACCACCAGCAGTAGGGCGCACAACACCCAAGGGGTGCAAACCACCCAACAGTTACGACCTACCCAAAGGGTGCAAGGTCAGAAGATGTGAATCAAGGGGACGTGACCTTTGGGAACAGTCACAACCAACCGTTATGATCCACCTAAGGGATGCAAGGTCAGGAGATGCGAATCAAGGGGGCATGACCCTTGGGAATAGTCATAACTATTTAGAATAATTGTGTCCATTAGATGTAGCATAGAAGTAAACCAAAATGGGAAAGACTCTCTGGAATTATTAAGAATCTGAATTATGGAGAGATAGGCTCTCGAAAACCTGTGTAATAAAATATCTCAAATTATCTATAAAAATTTCTATTCATCTTTTCAAATTTGTTCCATTTTTATCTGTTCTTATCAGGTGCTTTTATTCATTGTCTACGTATAGATAAAGGTGGAGAATTCATGTCTTTTGAGTTCAAATATTTTTGCAGAGTTAATGGTATTAGCAGACAAATCACTACGGCCTTCACTCCCCAGCAAAATGGAGTAGCGGAACATAAAAATAGAACCATCATGAATATGGTCAGAAGCATGCTATCAGAGAAGCAGATACCAAAGAGATTCTACCCTGAAGTTGTGAATTGCACAATGCATGTGCTTAACAGAAGTCCTACTTTGACAATAAAAGACATGATCCATGAGGAAGCATGGAGTGGAGTTAAACCAAATGTTGATTATTTTCGCGTCTTTGGATGCATTGGCCATGTTCATATGCTAGACAACAAGAGAACAAAGTTGGATGATAAAAGCTTTAAATGTGTGTTGTTGGGAATAAGTGAAGAATCTAAAGCGTATAGACTTTATGATCTAGTATCCAACAAGGTGGTGGTAAGTAGATATGTTGTTTTTGAAGAAAATGAGGGCTGGAATTGGGGGAGGAGCATTGAAGAAGCAAAAACTGATTTGCTTAAGTGGGAAGAAACCAACATTGATGAAAGTGGAGAAGAAGCTGAAGAAGGAGTCCAGCATGAGGGGGAAGAAGCTGAAGAAGAAGTTGAGTAGGAGAGGGTAGAAGAAAGCATAAAAGTAAGAGTAATTAACACACAATTAGGTGCTCAGGGGAGGAATCGAAGAGAACCACTTTGGATGAAAGAAAATGGTGAGGCTGATAAGTGCAAGGCTCGACTGGTGGCAAAAGGGTATGCAAAACAATATGGCATAGACTATACTGAGGTGTTTGCACATGTGGCTAGATGAGATACAATTCGAATGGTCATTGCTATAGCAGCTCAAAATGGTTGGAATATATATCAGCTTGATGTCAAAAGTGCTTTCCTGAATGGAGAATTAAATGAAGCTGTGTTTGTTGAGCAACTGCAAGGCTATGTGAGGAAAGGTGATGAGTATAAGGTATACAAGCTAAAGAAGGAATTGTATGGCCTCAAGCAAGCCCCTCATGCATGGTACAGTCGAATTGAAGCATATTTTACCAAAGAAGGATTTGAGAAGTATAGCTATGAACACATTTTGTTTATCAAAAAGGGAGATGGAGGTAAAATTTTGATTATTAGTCTATATGTTGATGATTTGATTTGTACTAGTAATGATGAAGGCATGCTTGTTAAGTTCAAAAATTCTATGAAACTTGAATTTGACATGACTGATTTGGGAATGATGAAGTATTTTCTTGGTGTGGAGAGTTTGCAAAATTCTGAAGGTATTTATATTAGTCAAAAGAAGTATGCAAAAAAGGTTTTGGAGAAGTTTAAGATGGAGAAGAGTAATAGTGTAAAGAATCCCATTGCTCTTGGTGTGAAATTAATGAGAGATGACGAAGGAGTCAAGGTGATGCTACCATGTATAAGCAATTGGTTGGAAGCCTTATGTATATGACTGCAACAAGGCCTGATCTGATGTATGTGGTATGTCTTCTCAGTAGGTTCATGTCTACTCCAACTGAGTTGCATTTGCAAGCTGCGAAAAAGGTGTTAAGGTACTTAAAAGGTACTATTAACTTGGGAGTTTTTTTATCGCAAGAAGGGTGGTGGTGAATTGAAGGCATACACAGACAGTGATTATGCTGGAGATTTGGATGATCGGAAAAGCATCTCTGGTTATGTGTTTTTACTCAGTGAAGGGGCTATGTCATGGTCCTCTAAAAAGCAACCTGTGGTAACTTTATCTACCACCGAAGCAGAATTTGTGGCAGCTACTTCTTGTGGGTGTCAAGGGGTGTGGATTGGATAAACTTGATCATTCTCAAGGCAAGGGAACCACAATGTTTTGTGACAATAGTTCTACTATTAAGTTATCCAAGAATCTAGTTTTGCATGGATGTAGCAAGCATATCGATGTGAGGTTCCATTTCTTATGTGATTTAACTAAAGATGGAATAATTGAATTGAAGTATTGTAGCACACAGGAACAAATTGCAGATATTATGACAAAGCCACTTAAGTTGGATGTTTTTTTAAAGTTGCGTAAGTTACTAGGTGTATGCTCTGTACCAGAGGTAAATTGAATGCATCAGTAGTGCAATTCGTTTAGGGGAGGAATTTGTTGGGTTGTTTAGAAAATTTTTTTATGTTTATTCCAATTATTTGGGATTAAGTAGTTTCACATTGGATTATTTCCCAGCCATGATACCACATTTCTAGGTTGTGTAAAACGTGGGCAATTTATTTTTTCTTTGTTATCTGTTGTTGTAAGGCTTATAAAAGCCAAGACTTTGTTATCAATGTATAGAGTGGTTTTTCCCATATTTGTGAGTTACAGTTTGTTCAAAGCTTAATAGACCATCCTAATTGGCTCATCAATGGCTTTAAGGAAGCTATTATAGATTCTAACCTAAGAGATATCCCCTTCAAGCGTTATCATTTCATGTGGAGGGAGAGCTTAGGCATCCCCCATGCTATATAAGAAGAACTTGATAATGTGTTAGTAGCTATTGAGACTATCCATCATATGAAATGCAAGATTAATGGTAAAGTTGGAGAGTTGGCATAAAAGATTGATATTAGTAAGGCTTTTGATAAAGTGGAATGGGATTATCTGCTTACTATCCTTTTGAGTATGGGCTTTGATTCTAAATGGGCGGGATGAATCATAATGTGTGTTGAGTTTGTGAATTACAATATTCTAATTAATGGTGATGGAGTTGGATCAATTCTTCTAGGAAGAGGCCTTAGACAAGGAGGCCCCCTATCTATCTACCTATTTATTCTATGTATGCAGGGCCTTTCATTACTCCTCAAAAAAGGATGAAGGAAGAGGAGATATCTATGGCATCAAAGTGTTCAGAGGAGCCCTAACCTTCTCTCACTTGTTATTTGTTGACAATTATTTCTTATTTTGTAGGGTTGATGAAAAAGAAGTTCAATATTTGTAGGAAATTTTGACCACTTTTGAAAAGTCATTTGTCCTTGTAGTTAATTTCACCTTAGAGATCTTTTTCAATAAGAACACCCTCCAGTAAGATAGAGATCATGTCTCAAGCATCTTGGTAGTCACGGAATGCCTGAGAATTAGGAAATATTTGGGCTTGCCATCTATGGTTGTAAGAAAAAGAAAGTTGTCTTCAACTATGTCAGGGATAGAATATGGAACAGGATAACCCACTTATCTAGTAATCACCTCTCAAAAGTAGGGAAAAAAGTCCTAATAAATTTGTAGCCCAAGTTATATTATCTTATTGTATCAATGATTTCCTGTTGCCTTCATCTTTGGCTAATGAGATCAAAAAAATGTTGAACTCCTTCTAGTGGTGCACGAGCAACAACCTGGGCAAAGACATCCATTGACTTTGTTGGGATCGCCTTACCATGAGAAAATATCACCGAGGAATGGGATTCTATCATCTTTATGGCTTTAATTTGTCCATGCTATTGACAGAGGGCTATACAGGGGATTCTTAGTGGGCACAAAGAAGGTTGAGGTTAACCTGCTCCAGTATGCAGATGACACTATATTTTTGGGAGAGGCAACTATGGAGAATGTAAGAGCAATCAAAGCAATACTGCGTGCTTTTGAGTTGGCATCGGGGCTAAAGATAAATTTCGCTAAAAGTAGTTGCGGGGCCTTTGGTGTGTTGGATCAGTGGACTCATGATGCATCCAATTATCTCAATTGTAGATTAATGTCTTTTCCTTTCACATATCTTGGCATCCCTATTGGTGCTAATCCCAGAAGATGTCAGACTTGGGACCCTATAATCACTAAATGCGAGAGAAAATTGGCGACATGGAAACAAAGACATTTTTCTTTCGGGGGGAGAGTGACTCTCATAAATTCAGTGCTAACATCCATTCCGATTTATTTTTTCTCTTTTTTCAGGGTCCCTAGATAGGTGATTGACAAGCTAGTCAGATTACAAAGGAATTTTTTATGGGGTGGTGCGTCTGATCAAAACAAGATTCCTTTGATCCGATGGGAAATAGTGTGTTTGCCAAAGGACCAAGGAGGACTGGCACTCAAGGATATCACATCGTTAAATATATCATTGCTAGGAAAGTGGAAATGGGATCTGTTTCAGAATCAGGGGGAGACTTGGACAAGAGTTCTTGAATCAAAGTATGGAGGTTGGAGGAGTCTTGATGGAGCTTCGAGGTCTAGTACTGAATCCTTATGGTGGAGGGATCTAAAGATGGTAAATCAACACCCTCATCAGGGTCAACAGCTGAATAGATCGACTATGTGGAAGGTTGGGTGTGGGGACAAGTTTAAATTTTGGGAGGATAAGTGGACAGGTGGAGATAATCATTTGGCAGAGAAATATCCTAGATTGTACACCATATCGACTCAGCAACACCATTTCATTCAACAATTAGGAGCTTTCAATGAAGAAGGGTGGGAGTGGCATTTTCAGTGGAGAAGACCTTTGTTTGATAGTGAGATAGACATGGAAGTCGCTTTCCTTCAAGATGTTGAAGGGTTCAGAATCAGGCCAGATTTACACGATCAGTGGAAGTGGGCAGTAGAGCCAAGTGGCAGTTATTCGGCTAGGAGTGCTTATAAGGTAATTAGAGAAGGCATATCAGGAGAAGGGCAGGATGGAGGGTTCAAGGATTTATGGAAGCTCAAGGTACCATCGAAAGTGGCTATGTTCGCGTGGAGGTTAATCAAAGACAAGTTGCCAACCAGAGCCAATTTGAAAAGGAATCGGGTTGAGTTACAAGAGTATTTGTGTCCTTTTTGCAGATCGACGGACGAGAGTGCGAGTCACTTATTCTTTCATTGCAGTAAAGTTAGCCCTTTATGGTGGGAATCGATGTCTTGGGTGAATCTGGTGGGGACCTTGCCATATCATCCGAGACAACATTTTATACAGCATATTCATGGAGTGTATGAAGGATTGCAGGCAAACAGATGGTAGTGGTGGTGGTTAGCTCTGACTTATACTATTTGGAAGCACAAGAACAACATCATTTTCTCCAATGCTACTTTCAACGCTCATAAACTAATGGACGATGCAATGTTTCTTCTATGGACATAGCTCAGATGCCTAGAAAAGAATTTCTCTCTTCATTTCAATCAGTGGTCCTCAAATCTCCAATTTGGTTTTCTTAGGACAGGGACATAGGAATATAGTCTACTTTCCTGTTCAATTACTTAGTATGGGTTTTTTCAGCTTGTCTAATCAATGCTTCTTAGGACAGTGTGGTATTATTTAGTACATTTGGTACTCATTAATGATATTTATATTTTGGCTGAGAAAAAAAAAGTATAGAGAAACAAAATCTGCACAAGACATAATGTTGGCTGACTGAAGAAATTGATAGAAGCTAACCCTCTGTTCCGTGACAAGCTTCAATTTCCTACTTCAAAGAACTCTAGATTGCGGACTCTAATTAATCAAAGGTTATTAAAAGATGTTATCTTTGATGTGTAAATATAATCCATTCTTTGATAATTGTGATGCTACTCACATTTATTATTTGTGTATTGACTTTCAGTTTAAATTAGTTTAAATTGGCAACATCAACTTTGTAAGAACCCAAGGCCCAACCCTGACATAAAGACCCTTTTTGTAGACCCTGTTACCAATCCCTTAATGGGGGCTGTCCCAAAGGCTGGAGGATTCCCACCACTTGGTGCTCATGGTGTAAGTAAAAGAATAGGACATGATCCATCTATGCTTTACTAGTAATGCCTCTTTATACTTATTATGACTCTGTTTATACATTTTTCAGCCATTTCAACTAATAATGCAAGTAAGGTCATAAGTAACTTTTTTTTAATCACTCATGATGGAGAAAACACATGCAGTATGCAATAGCAGCTAATGTTCCACCATTCAACGAAATTGGATTGCACACTTCATTTTTAACCAAATTGATTTTCTTTTGCCCTTTTTGGCTTTTTACTTGTGATAATGGTAGCAGCTATTTTAAAGCAGCCCAGAACCCCTCCTACCAATAACCCCGCTATGGATGCTGATTCAGATCATGTATTGAAGAGAACAAGACCTTTTGGATTATCAGATGAAGTACAGTACCTGCTTTCTATTTGCTCCTTAGTATTTATCTTTGTTTTTTCTTAATTTAAAAATGAGAGTTTGAAGTTGTTATCTATACCTAAGGGCATTCCCTTTGTTTCATTGTTGTTTGTGTGCACATGCATTTTATAGTGATAGTTCATTGAATATGTTTTATCCACTATACAGTTTTGAAAAGTGTACTGGTTAGAGTGATAGTTCATTGTATATGATTGGTCCCTGTTAAAATGTTCCAACAGATCAGTAATCTACCAGTAAATTTGCTTCCCGTTGCTTACTCTGGCCAGAGCCATGGTCAGAGCTCCTATTCCTCTGATGACTTGCCCAAGACTGTTGTGATGACTCTCAACCAAGGTTCAATTGTCAAAAGCATGGATTTCCATCCACTTCAGCAAATTCTACTTCTTGGTAAGCCTCTTTTGGATTATAGGACTGGTTAGTGAGACTAATTGGACATTTTCGAGATTACAAGGACATATAATTAATAGAAAGCTGCCATGAACATCTTTTAACACCAAGAGAGATTCAATACAATGGGAAACCTTTTATATGTATAAATAAATGATAGTGTTTGTACCATTTGCATGATGATTACATTTGATTAATAATGTAGTTACCCGTTGATTAATTATTCAGGATCATTACATTAATTAATAAATATAGAAAAAATATGGTATGGGAATCTTGTGCAATAGCAACTGAAAAATTATATCTTGTCTAATACTACATCTCAAGAAGTTATATTCTGACATAATATTTTGTCAATATATTTGTAGAGGAGAATAAAAATATTAAACGTTACATAAAGACATAAAGAAAAATTAGATGGAAAAAGTCTTAAGAAATTATTATAAAACAAACTCAACAATACACACAACAGGAAATAACTGGAATAACAAAAATAACAGAAAATTACAACAATCGTACAAATGAACTATGTCACATTACAACAGCCTAGTGACTGATTTATGTGGCTTTAGAAAACTAAACTTAAATACTAAACAATTGACACAGTGATAACAATATAAAGTTGAACATAGGCAGCTACTTTTCAACCTTGATCTTGTCAAAATCAAGCATTTTCTTGCAGGAAATAGAGGAAGACTGGACTTTAGTTGGCCTAGATGTGCTGGTTTGGAGTGATCATTTTCCTTGCATGAAACAGTGAAAGGTGCGACTTTAATTGCCCTAGATGTGCTACTTTTTGGCTGATCAATAACAATAATAGAAACCTCATCTCCAAGGCTGACAGATTCAACAAAAGGGACTCCAGAGGAACTTTCTCATTTCCATCATCATCAAGGTTTCCATAGTTCACAGAAAACTTACTCTGAAATTAAATGATTATCTTAAATTTTAATATTACTTTATTCATTTATTTTTATGATCTTATTTTTGTAGTTATAGTTATATAGTTATATTTACATTACGTATTTGAACTAGATGTTGTTAATTTTATACTAATTAAAATATTTGATAATTGGGATCATTTGCATTTGGAATTTGTAATTTGTTTTCGGTTATTTCTAGTGTTTTTGGAAGAGACATTTAGAAGAGATACTTAATTAAAGAAAAAAATAATGCAAGACGGGTAAGCTGATAGAGGGCAATAATTCAGAGTTAAGAGGGTGTATATATTTTACCCTTATATTTAAATATGAAGGATTCATTAAATTAGTTCATCTCTTCCATGTTAACATCAATCTTTTTTCTTATTCTACTTGTTATGCTAGGACTTATCTTTCTAAAAACTTGGAATACGTAGTAATAATAATCACTAATAAAAGGAGCTGGTATGAAATATAATGTAGAGTGTTTAGCATGAAAATTGAAATTTTAGTTAATCTGCCTGTTTAAAATTAAATTTCATAGTATATTCTGAACAAAATTGTGTTGTTTATAATTTTAGGATTGCAATGAATTATATACTTTTGGATTAAGTTGGTTAATTATTAGTTATTTTCATTTTGTGCAGGATTTGTAAGCAGACGCTACGAGAAGGATATCTTGTTTGCAAACACAATTCACATTCTTCTTTATAGTTCAAAATTGAAACCAAGGCTTAAGGTTGAATTTAATGCGAATTCATTTAGAGAGATTATTAGATTTAATTTAGGAATTGAATGTTTGTTTTATACGTTTCCTTTTTCTTTAGATACGTAATTGAATGCTTTGCTTATTTGGTTATAATAATAAAATTCAATAATATTTACAAAATAAATATTTTTTTAGTGAATAATGTTAATTATTGTATTTATATAATATAATTAAATCTTATGATATATTTTCTTTCACAAAAATTTCCCCTTCAAGCACGATCTGATAATTTTAATCACATAAAAAAGGATAATAAAATTTAAAATTTGAATTAAAGTATACCTAATCTACCCCATGGAGTGCATATATAATTTGTACTTACTAAAATTCGAATCTGGCACACGTCGGGATGGACGTGACTAAGGTGGACTTCGGATTTCATGGGTCGAATTGAGAGTAATATTTGTTAGGAGGAAAAAGAGGACATGTAAAATAAATGATTTCGACATTCAAGTAAGTACGTGAGTTACGAAGTGTGAAAAAAGTACAAGAGAACAAGATATATATAGTGTGAAGAGGGAGCTCAAATAGTGTTGATAGGGACTATTAAGTAACAACCTTTGTAGATGTAGATAATAGTGAATAGATAATGGTAACTTATAAATAATGTTAGAGATAATTATTTACCTCCCACATGATAACAATATGATAATATATTCAAATAACAAGATATTAGAGATAACATGTCACTTGGAAGTCCAATAAGAATGTATTGTCTGTGTTCATGTGTCAAGATTAATATGCATCTCAGAGTGTCACATAGATTAACACATATATTTGGTGGATCTTTATAAGATTATACTAGAGTATGTAGTTAGAGATAATTATTTACCTCCCACATAATAAGGATATGTTAATATATTCAAATAACAAGATATTAGAGATAACATGTAACTTGAAAGACTAGTAAGAATGTATTGCATGTGTTCATGTGTCAGGATTAATATGCATATCAGAGTGTTACATAGATTAACACATATATTTGGTGGATCTTTAATGATACATAATTTAAACTAAACTCATTGGATCATATATATATATATATAAGATTCTACTAGAGTATGTATAGAGGAATAAGTTTGTAACTTTTATTAATCAATTTGATATTAGTTTACAGTGATATATATACAAGTGAACAACCCTAATATGTAGTGAATCAAGCTACCAATCTCCTAATAATTCTCAACAAATAAGAATTGGAAATAACAGATTTGCACGGCTAAATAATTAAAGGAATTGAAAACTAATTATTATGATTGATATCCTCCCGCAAGTTGTATAATCTGGATGAGAGATGCAACTTGGACAGTAGCGATTCGAACCGAGGGCGAAGCAGAGGCTTTGTTAGAATATCAGCAAGTTGATCATCGGTAGACACAAAAGACACTCGAAACTTGCCATGTTGAACATGTTCTCGGACAAAGTGGTAGGCTAAGGCTATATGTTTCATCCGAGAGTGGAAGACAGGATTAGCACTGAGATTTGTGGCACCAAGATTGTCACAGTATATGACTGGATTGGCAGTGGGCATGTGACCAAGTTCTGTGAACAAGGAAAGAACCCATAATAGTTCACTAGCCGTGTCAGCCAAGGCTTTGTATTCTGCTTCAGTTGATGATCGAGCAACAGAACGTTGTTTGCAGGAGCTCCAGGAGATGGGAGTGTTACCAAGATACAACAAGTAACCAGTGGTTGAAACATAATCATCCTTGTCACCAGCCCAATCAGCATCCGAGTAGGCATGAAAGGTCAAAGGAGCAGTCGCTGAGATGAAGACTCCTTTGTCACAAGAGCCCGCCAAATATCGGAGCACTCATTTGAGTGCAGACCAATGCGCCGTTCTTGGATTTTGCATGAACTGTGCGAGTTTGTTAGTGCTGAAGGCGATGTCTGGACGTGTAAGACTCAAGTATTGAAGGCTTCCAACTAGTGTGCGGTACTCCTTTGGAGAGGGTAGGAGATCACCAGAATCCTTAAGTAATTGAACACTCGCTGACAAAGGAGTGGATGCTGGTTTTGTATTTGTCATGCCTGATTTATGTAGCAGATCAATGATATATTTCCTTTGTGAAAGAAACATTCCTGCAGCGGAAGGAATTACTTCGACACCCAAGAAATAACTGAGACATCCAAGATCTTTTAACGAAAACCGAGCAGCAAGTGTGGCAATGAGTTTGGACAGCTCTGCAGATGAATTTCCAGTCATAATTATATCATCAACATATACTAATAAGTAAAGTGTAACCTCTGGTTTTTGGTAGATGAAAAGAGATGCATCTGTAGTGGAATTGACAAAACCAAGGGAGAGCAGGAATACGCGAAGCTCCGTATACCAGGCGCGGGGTGCTTGCTTCAGCCCATAGAGTGCCTTTTTGAGGCGACAAACATGATCAGGAAAGTTTTTGTTGACAAAACCAGGTGGTTGTATCATGAAGACTTCCTCCTTAAGTGTCCCTTGAAGAAATGCATTGTTGACATCAAGCTGACGTATGGGCCACCCTTGACGAACTGCAAGAGTTAGGACAATGCGAATGGTCACCAGTTTAACAATGGGGCTAAAAGTTTCTGTATAGTCCCAACCAGAGCGTTGGTGAAACCCTTTGGCGACTAACCGAGCCTTGTAACGATCAATTGATCCGTCTGGATTTCGTTTGATTCGAAATACCCATTTACAGCCAACCAAATTTTGATCAGAGGACCGACTGACAAGATCCCAAGTGTTGTTGTGGTGTAAGGCATCAAATTCGGCTTGCATGGCTGAGCGCCAATCAGGGTCGCGAAGGGCCTGGGTGATGGTGTTGGGTTCAATGGGAGAGGAGGCTTGAACATGGAGATTAAGCTTTTGGATGGGTTTGATAATGTTGTTTTTAGACCGAGTGATGATCCCACCTCCATTTGGGTTGACAATGGTTTGGGGTGGTGGAGCAGAGAGTTGCGGGGATGATTGTGAGGTTGGAGGAGGAGATTGAGTGGGGTTTATGGGTTCGGTGGAGGACTGGGCCATATATGGGGAGTTGGTGATGGATTGGGAGGAAGGGGCAGGAGATGAATCTTTCGGTGGGTTCATGGGTTGTAAGATGGAGAGTTGAAGTGGGCCTGTTTGTTGCTCCGGACTTGGACTAGCATGAGATACTAGGGAGTTGAACGGGAATTCAGATTCAACGAACTTCACATGCCGAGAGGTGTAGATCCTTCCTGTTGTGGGATCGAGACACAAATATGCATGTTGATCAGCCGAGTAACCTACAAAAACACACATAGCAGACTTTGGTGCAAGTTTATGGTTAGCATATGGTTTAATCCAGGGAAAACACAAACATCCAAAACACTTTAACTTATGATAATCCGGACTAATGTTGAGCAATTTAGAATAGGGTGATTGGTACCCAAGAATTGGAGTTGGGAGGCGATTTATGAGATAAGCGGCGGTGGTCATGGCGTGAGGCCAATAGGTGAGGGGCAAGCCCGAGTGATGGAGAAGAGAGAGACCGGTTTCAGCAATGTGATGATTCCGGCGTTCTGAAATTCCATTATGTTCAGGTGTATGAGGTGGCGTTGCATGATGACTTATACCATGATTTAGTAAAAAAGGGCGAAGACCAATATATTCGCCACCATTGTCTGTGTAAAGAATTTTTATTTTGTGATGATAGAAATTTTCAACTAGCGATTTAAATTTGGGAAATATAGTTTGCACATCAGATTTTCGTTTCATTGGATATAGCCAAATATAGCGAGTAAAATGATCAACAAACATGCAATAATAGCGAAGACCATCAATTGATAAAATAGGAGAAGTCCAGACATCAGAGAAAATTATTTCTAATGGATAACAAGATTTAAGAGTGGATTTATGGAATGGAAGTTTATGACTTTTGCTAATTTGACACGAGTTACAATCGGATTGCGGAAATTTATTTGAGCCTAAGGAAAAATGTTTCTGAACAAATTTGAAAATAGAAGATGAAGGGTGCCCAAGCCTATGATGCCATGATGCAGAGGATTCTGTTCGAACCGTGTGGACGGAGGGTGAGGTGGCGGGCCAGAGATAGAGTCCATCCACACATGAGCCTTTATGGGTTGTGTGACCCGTCTGCAAGTCCTTCACATAAAAAGAGTTTGGCAGGAAAACAACAGCAGAGTTGGTTTGTTGGGTAAGTTTAGAGACAGAGATTATTTTTTGTTTCATGGAAGGAACACACAAAGCATTAGACAAGGATAAATCATTAAGTAAAAGTGTTCCAGAATGAGTGATGTTTAAACCTGAACCATTACCCATAAACAGTGAGTCAGGACCAGTGTACGGATGATGAAGCGCCAGATTATCGAGATCATTGGTTACGTGATGTGTTGCTCCACTGTCAAACAGAAAATCATGTTGCGATGGGCCGGCAGTTGCAGTATTGACCTGAACCTGTCCAGTGTGAGCCGGAGAGTTACGAGGTGGCGGTGGGACACTAGGATGCTGCTGCTGGAAGGTTTTGCACTGAGAGAGAACATGACCTTTGATGTTGCACCACTGACAGCGGCCGAGAAAAGGTTTGCGAGATGCTTTGGCATAGGTGTTTTTGAGAAGGATCCAGAGATCATGCGAGGTCTTGGTTTGAGACACCAGGGAGGCCACTTCATTAGAAAGAGTGGTGAGGAGAGCACCATATATAAGGCGATCCTGTCGACGCCAGGTTTGGTAAGCAGGATTCTAAGTTGTTACCGGAAGTGATGCAGTGGTGGGGGTCGGTTCCGACGGAGTCGGCGTCGAAGATGTTGGAGCGGTGAGGATCGTTTCTGACGGCGCAGGAAAAGATCCATCTGGATATTGGAGGAGATCATAACCATCAAGGAGAGCTTCAACTTGTTGTTTCCAATTAGGATAATTGTTGGGAAGAAGTTTGGTGACATTGGTGAAAGTGATGCAAGCAAGGGGTTTGGATGGCTCATGGGGGTTGGGAATGAAGGAGTTGTTGTCGGCCATGGGAGGCAAGGGTGGGGAACGATGTCCTTAATTGAAGAAATAGGGAATGGGTGGATCGTTTAGGCTGATACCATATAGAGGAATAAGTTTGTAACTTTTATTAATCAATTTGATATTAGTTTACAGTGATATATATACAAGTGAACAGCCCTAATATGTAGTGAATCAAGCTACCAATCTCCTAATAATTCTCAACAAATCAGAATTGAAAATAACAGATTTGCACAGATTTACATGGCTAAATAATTAAAGGAATTGAAAACTAATTATTATGAGTATGTAGTTGGTATTTCTCATAATTCAAACTATTATATGCATACAGTATTAAATTCAACCTTTTTTTCTAATTAATAAAAAAAGTACAAGAAAATTCACGGTGGTCATAAATTATATCAATTGAGTCAATACGGAAATATAATAAATTTGTTCATGTTTTTTATTTATTTCTTACAGGTCATTATGATCGATGATAATAATTAATTTTCGTATAAAAAATATATCTTATAATTGATTTTGGCCTATAGAATTGATTTCTTTAAAGAATAATATTTTTTTATGGACTCTATAGAATAATCTACTAAGTTTTATTTTGGCCCATAATAATTTAATACGTTGATTTTGGTCTTGAATAGTAAGATTTTAGCCTATAGAATTTAAAATACAATTCTGATTTTAGCCTATAAAATAATGTAATACGTCGATTTTGCTTTAAAATACAATCCTGTAATAACAAGATTAGTTGCATAAAATTTATGTTGATGACTATTTTCTGTTTCTTTCACATATAAGCACTAATTATCTATTATCTAATTAAATTTAAATTTTAAATAATTTTTTATTATCTACTTGAAAAATTTGGACCTTAAAAATAAATAATAAAGAGACACCCCTAATTAAATATAATGATATTAATAAACTATTATATTTAATAAATATAATATATTAAAAAAATTAATAAATATAACGTATATTTAATAAACGAATGACTTTTACAGCATTAATATGTAATTTAAAAATATATATTGTAGCATTTAATGTTATTAATGTAGTATTTAATGGTATAATTTTTACTCTTCCAATCCTTGTTATAAAGTTTAAATTAAAAAAAAAATTGATTCATTACAAGGTCCAATCTAAAATGTATTTTTTATTAATTATTTTTTTACAAAAATATTTTTAAATAAAATCAGCTTTAAGATGATGTGATAGGAAAAAACATAACTCATCGTTAATTTTGTTTATAAGGTTAGTTTTTACTCTTGTATTTTGAATCAATTAATTGGATCTAATATTAAGGACTTAAGGGGTATAATAAAAATTATACTTCCCTTTCTCCCATAATAAGAGTTTATAGGAACAAAAAATAAGTCCCAAAATAAATATCATCTTACATTTTCAATTAATCATCAATTACTTTTTTCTTTTCATTTATACTCTTAATAGTATTAAATATTGATAGTAGGCCGTACAAACTATAAATAAATTAATAATAACAAAGTTAACCCTGTAAAATTGGTATAAAAAAATTAACACAAGAACAGAAAAATTTATACTGATGATATATCGTACTTAAATGATATATATATATATATATATATATTGTATATGTGGTATAAAAGAATAAAAAAATTAACGCACACATATACAGTATAGCATTTAATGACTATGCATTAGTATAAAATTTTTACACTAACAATTAAAAAATACTTTTAGTATGACTTGATAATTATTTTAAAATTTAATAAATTTATTATATCACTTGTAATTTAAAGATAATATAAAATTATTTTATAAGCATAATATATATTTTCTCATATATATATATATATAACAAAATTCACTAATTTTTTTTATTAGGGAGTAAATAAAAAATTCGTTAATGTATTAGAGATTAAAATAAAATATCAAAGACAAAATAAAAATATTATTTTATTAAATATTTATTAAAAATATTTATTAAAAAAACAAACATGGAATATTTATCAACAATAAAATGAAAGAAATATTAGTTAAAAAGATACAAGATAAAACAATTATTGTCGTAGCTCCTTACTAGGTTGATCTCCATAACCAACGTCATGATTGTTGGTCACTGGAATTAAGCTTGGTGCTCTACTACAAGCTAATGCTCAAGAACAAGTAAAATAGGTGATTTCACTCCTTTCTAGACATCGATCACGAACAAACCCTACTACAATTTCTAACAATATATAGTACCAAACCACAACCTTTGTATCAACATGACTGCTGACACTTGATAATTTCGTTCATATTTCAGCTTCACCATTTTCATTTTAGTATTTCATTTTAGGGTAAATTAAGTTTTTAGTTTTTAAAGTTTTCAAAATTTAATTTTTAGTTCTTAAACTTTTGATTAATCGGTCAATATCTTTTAACTTTTTTTTTATTAAGGTTTTTAATTTTTAAATTTTTGTTTGACCACTTAAGATTCCTAAATTCTTAGAAATTTTAGTTTTTAATCTCGGAATAAAAATTTAAATACATTATTTTTATTTATTTAATGAAATTTTAAGGACTAAAAATAGAATTTCTTAAAAAGTTTATGGACTAAAAATCTTAATAAAAAAAGTTGAGAGAACTTGACCAAGCAAACAAAAATTTAGGACTAAAAACCTTAATGAAAAAAAGTTAAATACCTTAATCAATCAAACAAAAATTTAAAGATTAAAAACTGAATTTTAAAAAAGTTTAATAATTAAAATTTAGTTAATCCTTCATTTTATGAAGAATAGGTATGTATGAAAATTCAAGTAGAAATTGCAACACTCTTATGTACCAATTGGCCCTTAATAGTTAACCGTGCTACATATATGTTATAAAAATAAAATAAGCACACCAATATACCGTCACATAAACATTTGTTTGACAAAATAAAGCAAGCTAGCACCAATTCAGTGATTGAAATCCTGACTCATAATGATTAGGATGGAAAATTGTTGGTCCCATTTCCTAAAACATACAAACCTGAGAAGTGGTTAATATTAATTTGCAAGATCTACTTGATTATTCAATTTTTTTTTACTAGTTTGAAACTTTAGCATGTATCCTCTTTACAGAATAGCTAAGAATGAAGAAGCCACTGAATGCTGCATAGTTTTGCATGGTACCACCCATATCAGCCCCCTAGTTTGTAACAATAAATTATATGCTAAAATATGTTTTTATTCTCATAAATATAAAAATGTTTGAAATTTGTTTTTGTAAAAATTTTAATATGCTTAAATTTTTATCCTCCTAAAATTGAAATTATAATTTTTGGTGCCAATGTAGATTCGGATAACTTCAAACCTATGATGATAGACTTTTATATAAGTCATACATAAAATTGATGTAAATGTGATATTTGTTAGATCGATTATGCATATAACTAATATAAATGTACTATTTTTAACATCAGTTGTGCATATAACTGATTTAAAAAGTTAATGCACATAGGTTAGTGATCGAGGCCGTACCCGAATCAAATAAACATGAAAATGCAGTAACTAGGAAGTGATCCTAGGTCGTTTCCCAACGAGCAATGACAAACCAAATGTTCATAATATACTTGCACAGTAATAGTAACGATTGGGGGGGGGGGGTTTGTTTGTTTCGTGATTTAAGAGCAGAACAAGTAAACTGGAATATGAAACTACTAATATTAAAAACGGGTTGTTTCCTCTGATTCAGAAGCCATTCTCTTATCTTGGGTTATGGAGAATTCGTCCCTAACAGTCAACCACTTAATCCAACCATATTTCAATTTACTAAGCGAAAATCAACTTAGGGTTGTCAATACGTGATTAGGCACCACATACACCAGTTACCCCTTCGTCCATTAAGCATGAACGCAAGTTAGGCTCAGAGGCAAAGGCAATTAATCGAACACGAAGCGTGCACTGATTAATGTTCACGAATTTGGGATAACTGGTGAAGGGAAAACTGCCAGGAAACCACATTACAAACGAAACCTCAAAGAGAGTTGGGCTTCGTCCTCAAAAGGAAACAACACCAGAAAAAACTAGCCTTCCATAGATTCAAACAGAAAACACAAATGAAACATGAAGCAGAAACGTAAATGAACAGAAACGTAAATAAACAGAAATGTAAATGAAACAGGAACGTAAATGAGAGTAGAAGAAGAAGCAAGAACGAAATTGTAATTAGAAGCAGAAAACGGAAAATTGCATTACGTGAACAATAGCATCAAAGCAAAAAACGTAAAACCCTAAAACAAAAGCTCTGAATAATGAATAGCATAACAAAATAGCCTTGCACGAATCCCAAGGCTGCTATTTAAAAAGAGTCACTCAAAGTCACTAGGCCCTATTACAATACTCTGGCTCAAAACGAAATAAACACTGAACAACATAAAATAAAATTGCAAAATTTCCTAATTAGAAATTAACTAAGGTAAGCGCTGCTTTATTTGCCCTCTTCAAGTCCATAACCAAAATCCGGATTAAGCCCAATGTTTCATTAATTCCTGAAATTAGATTAAAAACATCAAATTAGCTAAATGAGCCCAAATAATAAAACTGCCTGATTAATTGACAATTAAAACCAATCAGTAATTAAAATGGTGCAAAAAGGGTTTAGAAAATAGAAGAAAATGATGGCACATCAAAACCCCCCATACTTAGCCTTTTGCACTCCTGGGCAAAATGAAACAAAGAACAAAATCCAAGGATATCAAAGAGAGACAAACAAAAACATTCACATATTTCTCAATGAACATCAAGGAATGAATGGAATGGGTAACATCTAACATAAGGAGATCCAAAAAGTCAAGACATTCATGAAAATCATCCAAGCAACCCAATCATGGCAAAATAGTTAATCAGCTCAAGAATGAAAAGTGATAAAGCCTCACAAGATATACACTCTATCTCTCAAGTGTCTAGGCTACTATTTACTCTCAAAGCACCCATGAAAGCAAACACCACATAAACTTGGCAAGATTCTAAAATTGAAAATCAACCCACAAACACAAGCACATGAGGATCAAAAGGTCTTTTAAGGTTGTAATGGGGCCAAGGACAAGGTATGGAGAAATATGGAATAAGTGGCTAAATCCCAAAGGAATAGAGGAGCAATGGGGAATAAGTGCATATTAAGAAAAAAATAAGAAAATAAAAAGAAGTAAAGATAAAATTTAAACATAAAGAGTAGAACCAAGAGTTTCATCATTCTTGTGCCATTTAAGATCTTATTCACTCAACTTTATTGCTTTTCTTTTTCTTTTTTCGATTTTTTTTTTTTTACTCTATAGCCTTTGAGAAACAACATTTCATTCAGCATGTCCAACATTTAACCAATATACAATGTACATCAAGTATGGCCCAAAATACATCATGAAGCATAGCCAACAAAACAAGTTATCCAATGAAACAAAAACCCCCCACACTTATTCCCAAAACAATTCCAAAGCTCCAAAATTCCTTAAGGATATGGTGATATCATGGTTTTTCATTTAAGGCTTGTAGTGAGCTTCAAAACAAGGAAAGGGAAACAAGGCTCAAAAGGGCTATCAAAGGAATTAATTCAAGGTAAGTCCATTTGGCTAGAAGCTTATAAGAACAAAATTGCCTCAATCATTTCCAAATATACATGTGAATTAGGAAGCATCGACAAGAATCAAGCCAAGACTATTGTGCAAGCAATCAATGGGGCAAAACACACCAAATGATTATGATGATGGATGGCTCAAATTCTCACAAAGGTAAACTCATCACTTTCAAATTGAGCTTTCAAAACTATCATGACATGTAGAGGAGAATCAAGGATTTCAAGTCACAAGATATCAAGAAATTTTATTTTCAAAACAATTACCCATTTCTTGAACATATCCTATAATTCAAAGAAAAACATGCAAAGTCGTACATGCACACAAAATTGACCCAAAATATTAAACTAAAAATCCGACGAAACTAACAAATTAACAAATTAACACAACTAACAAATTAACAAAACCAACAAAACTAGCAAAACCAAAGAACACTCCCCCCCATACTTAAACAACACATTGTCCTCAATGTAGCACAATGAAAAGATTCAAAACAATTAAATCATCAAAGAGAATCGGACAAGTGTAATAAAAGCAAAGAAGGAGATAGGAAAAGAAAAACTCCCTAAGTCATGGTGGAGGAAGAGTAGGGTGGAGTAAGGAAGTCTCTTCCACCACTACGTCCACTAAAGAAGGGTTCGTGAGGAATGGCTTAAGTCGATGTCCGTTGACCTTGAAGCTCTTGTTTGTGGAGTCGCTTTTGATCTCAACTGTACCATAAGGAAAAACATTAGTAACAACAAAAGGACCAATCCACTTAGACCTCAACTTACCACTCATGAGTCCAAGCCTAGAATTATACAATAACACTTTTTGCCCAACCATGAAGTCCTTCTTAACTATCATGCTATCATGGAACTTCTTGGTCTTTTCTTTGTAGAACTTGGCATTCTCGTAGGCTTCTAGGCGGATTTCATCTAACTCACTCAGTTGCAACTTTCTTTCCTCACCAGCTTGATCCATAGAGAAGTTACAAGTCTTCACTGCCCAATAAGCTTTGTGCTCAATTTCCACTGGAAGATGACATGCCTTTCCAAAGACAACCCGATAAGGAGACATTCCTATGGGTGCTTTGTAGGCAGTCCGATGTGCCCAGAGAGCATCATCAAGCCTGGTACTCCAATCTTTCCTGCTTGGCTGCACAATCTTCTCTAAAATTCTCTTGATTTCCCGGTTAGAAATTTCTGCCTGTCCATTGGTCTGGGGGTGGTATGGTGTGGATACCCTGTGTACCACCCCGTACTTTTTAAGCAGGGCATGCATTGTCCTGTTGCAAAAATGGGTTCCTTGATCACTAACAATTGCTTTAGGTACTCCAAACCTGCAAAACAGATTAGACCTGACAAAATCTGCAACAACTTTAGCATCATTAGTTCTAGTGGGCTTGGCTTCCACCCATTTTGAAACAGTCAATTGCAAGGAGAATGTAAACATAACCATAAGAGACAGGAAAAAGGACCATGAAATCTATACCCCAAACATCAAACACCTCACAGAATAGCATAGGTTACTGAGGCATTTGTTGTCGCCATGTAAGTGTATTTCCTGCTCTCTAACACTGCTCACAAGTGCTACAGATCTTCCACGCATCTTTAAAGATGGTGGGCCAATAAAAACCACAATCAAGCACTTTGCGAGCTGTCCTTTGAACACCCAGATGACCTCTCGGTGCGGAAGAATGACAGAACTGCAGGACTGAGTCAATCTCATGATCTGGAATGCATCGTCTAATTACCTGATCACTGCACAATTTCCACAAGTAGGGGTCATCCCAAATAAAATGCTTAGCATCACTTTTAATTTTATCTTTTTGGGCCTTAGATGCTAAGGGAGGAAAAACAGAGGCAACTAAATAATTGACAATGTTAGCAAACTAGGGAGTAGAAAGAGAGTCAGAAATACTATACAGTATATACAAATGATCATCCGGTAAATCATCCCGAATGGGTGAATCCGCATCTGATACACGTTCGATCCGACTCAAATGATCAGCAACTAGATTTTGTGCTCCGCTCATATCACGGATCTCCAAGTCAAACTCTTGGAGCCAGAGCATCCATCGGATCAACCTAGGCTTAGAATCAGCCTTCTTCAACAAGTACTTTAGATATGCATGGTCAGTGTAAACAATAATGTGGGTACCAAGCAAATAAGATCAAAATTTTTCAAGAGCAAAAACTATGGCTAGAAGCTCTTTCTCAATAGTAGTATAACTCGCTTGGGCAGCATCTAAAGTCCTAGAAGCATAATATATCACCCTGGGCAATTTATCAATTTTCTGAGCAAGGACAGCCCCCAATGCATAATTTGATGCATCACACATAAGCTCAAAAGGGGCTGTCCAATCGGGTGCCTGGATGATGGGGGTGGTAGTCAGCGCTCTTTTGAGGCAATCAAAAGCCTCTTTGCATCTGTCATTAAAGTCAAACTCCACCTCCTTTTGCAACAAGTTGGACAGTGGAAGGACTACTTTGCTAAAATTCCTTATAAAGCGCCTGTAGAATCCTGCATGACCAAGAAAAGATCGCACCTCTCGCACACAAGAGGGGTAAGGCAATTGTGAAATAACAGAAATTTTTGCAGGATCTACTTCAATACCCTTATTGGAAATAATGTGTATACCTTGCTCAACCATAAAATGACATTTTTCAAAATTTAGAACAAGGTTAGTTTCAATGCATCTATTCAAAACTTTTTCCAAACTATTCAAACAACCATCAAAAGAGGATCCATATACAGTGAAATCATCCATAAACACCTCTATGCAATTTTCTAAAAAATCACTGAAAATACTAATCATGCACCGCTGGAAGGTACCAGGGGCATTGCACAGGCCGAAAGGCATCCTCCTATAGGCAAAAGTGCCAAAGGGGCAGGTGAATGTGGTCTTTTCCTGATCCTCAGGAGCAATGATAATTTGCATATAACCAGAAAAACCATCAAGGAAACAGTAGTGGGATTTACCTGCCAGGCATTCAAGCATCTGGTCAATGAATGGCAAGGGAAAATGGTCCTTTTTAGTAACCTGGTTCAGCCTCCTATAGTCAATGCAGACTCTCCAACTGTTCTGCACCCGAGTAGGAATCAGCTCCTCCTTCTCATTTTTTATCACTGTGAGGCCGGTCTTCTTCGGGACTACCTGGACGGGACTCACCCATTGGCTGTCGGAGATAGGATAAATGATTCCAGCTTGCAAAAGCTTGGTTATCTCCTTCTTCACTACATCAAGAATCACTGAGTTGAGTCTTCTCTGTAGCTGTCTTACTGGTTTAGCTCCATCCTCTAAATTTATTCGATGCATACATGAGGATGGGCTAATACCAGGAATGTCCGCCAGGGTCCAGCCTATAGCCTTCTTATGCTTCTTGAGAATTGACAACAACTTCTCCTCTTACTCATCAGCAAGGGAGGCAGATATAATCACTGGAAAACTCTTGCTATCATCCAAGTAAGCGTATTTTAAATTTGATGGCAGAGGCTTCAATTCTGGTGTGGTCGGCTGGACAGTGGTAGAAGGAGATGGTTTCTCAGCCTTTACCTCATAAAGAAAGTCAGAGGTATGTGTACTTCCTGAAACATGGTTAGTCCTATCTGACTCTATAAAATCAATCTCGAGAGGTAAAACACCACCACCAGACATGCAATCAATATCACTCTCAGATTCACTCTCAGCATCAAATTCAGACATATGATCAAGTACAATTTCAGACTCAATGCATGAAGAGTGAGAGGCATGCAGATTAGAATAAAGATCAGTCATGTATTCATCAACAACATGGTCAATTATTTCAGCACGAAATACAAAAAGATCTTCAGATGGGTATTTCATAGCATCCAGAATATTAAAATGAACAGTTATATCACCAAACTCCATGGATAGTGTGCCTGCATAAACATCTATCTTAGTTCTAGCAGTTTTCATAAAGGGTCTGCCTAGAATGATGGGAACTGATCCTTGCGAAAATCCATCTTCCATATTCAAAATATAAAAATCAACAGGGAAAATCAGTTCACCAACTCTAACTAAGACATCTTCTATGAAACCAACAGGATAGGCAACACTTCTATTAGCTAAATGAATTACCACATCAATTGACTGCAAGGGACCTAGAGATAGAGAATTAAAAATAGACAGAGGCATAACACTAACAGAGGCTCCTAAATCTAGCATGGCATTGTCAAACTTACTATTCCATATAATACAGGGTATGCTGAATGTACCGGGATCTTTGCATTTTTCAGGAATTTGAGGAACAAATTTACCAATCAATGCGAAGACATTTCTGCCCATGCTAATTCGTTCACTTCCTTTAAGCTTCCGCTTATTAGTGCACAACTCCTTCAAGAATATAGCATATCTTGGAATTTGCTTTATTGCATCCAACAAAGGTATGTTTACCTCTACTTTTCTAAACGTTTCCAAGATCTCTTTCTCTGCCTCTTCCATTTTTTTGTTGGAAACTGCTCTTGGAGGGAATGGAAGAGGGGGAATGTGCTGCTTCTGCAAATCAGAATTACCTGAGGAAGAAGATTCACCTGCACAGAAATTGTTAGGTAAATTTTTGTTATCACCTTTTTCTGGAGTAGAGTGAAGTTTGGCAGGTTCATTTGCAGATGAGGAAGGTGCTACGGGTTGAGGTCCTTGACACTGCTTTCCCGACCTCAATGAAATGGCACTGACATTTTTGGGATTTTGGACAGCTTGAGAAGGTAGCTTGTCAGAATTCTGGGACTGTTGTTGATTCAATTGTGTAGCTAATTGTCCCATCTGATTAGTCAAGCTCTGAATGGAAGCTCTGGTCTCTTGTTGAAACTGCATGTTTTGCATAGTCATTTGCCTCACAAGTTCTTCGAGGGAAGGTTGTGGAGGGGCCTCAACTGTTGGCTGTTTCTGGGGTTGTTGCTGTTGTTGGATTGGTGGAGGAATGTATGGTCTGCTTGGGCCAGCAGCATTTTGGAAGGAAAGAGCAGGCTGCTGTTGTTGTTGCTGAGGGCTGGACCATCTGAGATTAGGGTGATTCCTCCATCCAGGGTTGTATCTGTTGCTGGAGAGGTCATAATTGTTCTGCTGTGGTTGATTTTGCTGTTGAGGTTGAGGAGGTCGATTGTAAATATTTGCAGCATAAGCTTCAGGCTGCTCAATTGCTCCAGGTTGCTGCATGGAAGGGCAAAGGTCTGTATGGTGGTCAGCAGAGGAGCACAAACCACAAACCCTTGCGACAGGTACATATTTCTGATTCAAGGCCAGCTGGGTTACCAAGTTAACCAATGCATCCAGTTTGCCTTCAAGCTTCTTAGTCTCAAATGATGCAGCTGAGTTTGTAGCTACCTCATGCACTCCTCTAATGACTATGGCATCATTTCTGGCGCTAAACTGCTGGGAGTTGGAAGCCATCTTCTCAATAAAATTCCTGGCTTCAGCAGGAGTCATGTCTCCAAAGGCTCCACCACTGGCAGCATCTATCATACTTCTCTCCATATTACTGAGTCCTTCATAAAAATATTGGAGAAGAAGCTGCTCTGAAATCTGATGGTGAGGGCAACTGGCACATAGTTTTTTAAATCGCTCCCAGTACTCATACAGGCTCTCTCCACTGAGTTGTCTAATACCTGAGATATCTTTCCTGATGGCTGTGGTCCTGGAAGCAGGGAAAATTTTTTCTAAGAATACTCTCTTAAGGTCATCCCAACTCGTGATGGACCTTGGAGCAAGGTAATACAGCCAGTCCTTTGCCACTCCCTCTAATGAATGAGGAAAAGCCTTCAGAAATATGTGATCCTCTTGGACATTTGGGGGTTTCATGGTGGAGCAGACAATATGAAATTCCTTCAAATGTTTGTGCGGGTCTTCACCTGCAAGGCCATGAAACTTTGGAAGCAAATGAATCAGTCTAGTTTTAAGAACATATGGGACATCCTCATCAGGGTATTGGATGCATAAGCTTTCGTAGGTGAAATCAGGTGCAGCCATTTCCCTTAGAGTCCTTTCACGGGGTGGAGGTTGTGCCATGTTCTCAGAATGTGCAAAATCAAAATGCTCAGAATCAGAATGCTCAAAATTATAATGCTCCAAATCAGGACGTTCAAAATCACCAATAACAGAATGCACAGATTCACC